>NC_088418.1:45941404-46673904 GCF_034236695.1 Oncorhynchus nerka | reverse complement strand
TGCAAATAATGATTATTTTTGGACTCACCTTACTAGACTAGTTGAAAGCCAATGCCATCCTCGTCTCCTTCATCCTCGTCTCCTTCAACCTCGTCTCTTTCTTTCATCTCAGGCTCTGTCATACAGTACTCTTTTATTGTTGTTATTGGCTACCAAGTTAAAACGCTTGCTAACCTAACTTCCTCACCTGGACAACAATGAACCAGCGAAGTTAACTAGCTAGTTAATGTCAGCCTACTAAGATACATCTAGGCCATATATTGAACTTCAATGGTCTCAAGTCAATGGCACAATATATGAATTTATAGTTATATCAGAATCACCTCAATAATCATTGGTTTGTAATGAGAATGAAGTCAAAACCACAAGTCCAAATCCCCGTCTCCATTCATGGCTTAGGAAAGGGCTGATATAGCAAGCTAGCTACATCAACACAAGCAGACCGATTGGTGTGAAGCCAAATCCAAACTGGCCTCCCATGGGGTCTGTTGTGCTGCACCAGGACAAGCCACAGTTGAGCCCCTTTTTCTCCCCAATTACGATCTTGTCTCAACGCTGCAACTCACCAACGAGCTCGGGAGAGGCGAAGGTCAAGTCGTGCGTCTTCCTAAACATGACCCTCCGAACCGCACTTCTTAAACACCTGCTTGCTAAACCCGGAAGTCAGCTGCATCAATTAGGAACAGACGACCGAAATCAGCCTGCGATGAGCCAAGTAAAGCCCACCCGGCCAAACCCTCCTCTAACCCGGACGACGCTGGGCCAATTGTGCGCCGCCCTATAGGACTCCTGGTCACGGCCGGTTGTGACACAGCCTGGGATCGAACCCCAGGCTCTAGTGACGCCGCAACACTGCGATGCAGTGCCTTAGGCCGCTGCGCCACTCGGGAGGCAATTGGGTAATTGATGCTTGCTGGCATCAATCAATCAAACGCTACGGCGGCAATATGTCTCTTTTGTTCCAGACAGCATCAGGTGCATGGGCTACACATACTGAGACAGAGGGGGCGCTGTTTCCATCGCTCGGATGATTTTATATTTCAAAATATTTGGTGAAGACTGGCTTCCCTTGGCATCCATGAATACACGCCACTGTATCTCTCTCTCTCTCTCTCACACACACACACACACACACACACACACACACACACACACACACACACACACACTCTCTCTCTCTCTCTCTCTCTCTCGCTCTCTTTCTATAGCGCACACCTGATGGGGGAGGATGGGCGGAGGAAAAGAGGAGGATGGATGAAAGGGTGTGATATGACGGAGAGTGGTGAGGGAAGATAAGCAAGAGACACGAGGTAGTTCTTTCTCAGCTTGACGAACCGCAGCAGTGGGGGCCTGGAGAAAAACAGAAAGGCTAGACAGAAGTGAAATAGATGGAGTGGAGGAGGAGAGGAAGGGAGGGAGCAGGTGAAAGGAACACTCCTCGTAGAACAACAGATGGGCTGTTGAAGGGGTGGAGGTGAAGAAAGGGTGGAAATTTGAAAGGCAAAAAGGGGGTCTGCGGTTGAGTATGTCACATTTAGGTGGTTTGTTTATGTGGCAGGCAGCTTGAATGATGATGTACTGTACCAACATGAGGAAATGCTGCGCCTTGAGGTGCTGCCTGAATTGAACAGCCCTCTGCGGAGTTCTCTGATGGACCACAATTGTCGGACAGCACCTTCTGTCACTAAGGGTAAAGGAGAGTCAAAATAAATAAATAATTACTTATTCAGTGGGTTGTGTATCATAGACCCAGCCATTTTATTAGTCTGAGCCGTAATACACTACAGTTGTCATGACAGCACTACCACATCCTGTCTTGTGTTTACACTTCTCGAGCCAGTTGGTAATGTAACAAATGCTGTTAAAGTGCTCGGCACATAAAACCGACATCGGTGTGCTAGCGTAGTAGTATTAGCTTCCTCTCTCTCTCTCTCTCTTGAGTACAACTCAAGGTAAACTGTCAGTGCCATGGCTCGATTCCAGGGCCCTCTGCCTTGCTAACATATGACCGCCCGCTTGATTAAATTCCATAGCACTATTGGCGACATTTCAAGCTAACTGTGTAGTGAGCTTATAGGACTTTCTTATCTCTGTGACACACACACTGTGACAGAGTTTGGTAATCTTCATCCATAATCCATGTGCCGTGCGACATGTTTATGTGCATAATAAACAGAGTTTCCATCATAGGCAATTATTCCCTTTGTTTTTTCTCTTCATCGAATGTGACGCTGCGTCTCTGCATAGCGCACGACTGACAAAGACAAAGACAGGGATCTTGAATTTATGGTTTTGCATATAATTAATGGATACACGCTGCTCTGTGGTGACTGCCCCAAACAGTCGACTTTAAATTACTCTGGATTGTGTCAGGATTTCTGACAATAATTTCTCAATTGCATGTTTGGGTTCATTTAAAGTTCATGGAAAGTGCTGTTGTTATGGTTACCACTGGTTTAGTTGATTTTATTTCACCTTTAATTAACTAGGCAAGTCAGTTAAGAACAAATTCTTATTTACAATGACAGCCTACCCCAGCCAAACCCTACTCTAACCCGGGGACAATTGTGCTCCGCCCTACGGGACTTCCGAATCACGGCCGGCTGTGATACAGCCTGGGATCAAACCAGGATCTGTAGTGATGCCTCTAGCACTGAGATGCAGTGCCTTAGACCGCTGCACCACTCGGGAGCCCCAATACTGGATTTTTCGATGTACTTTCATTACATTTTCTACCGGAGCTTCCGCATGCCTCTGAGACTGTTTCAATGTGTCAATACCAAGGAATGTATATCCTGCGTAGCATCACACGTACTCATTGTGAACATTTTCCAAATACGATTATTGCACTATTGATTCCTGGAGTGTTTAACTACTACCATTCCTCTATAGCCCAAACCCCATTGATTTTTCTAGGCTGCTAGACAAAGGTTGATGAGTCCTATTGAATTCCATCAGTTGACGGAACCATACCATTTCTGAGATTTGATACGTTGTCCCCCTCCTTGTTCTTTCCCTCCTCGTGTGTCGTGTCAAACAGAGAACCAGCCCGCTGAGCCCAAACTGGTTAAGTCAGTGTTGTATCCGCGTCATTAAAACATGTAAGAAGTCAATGTGATGACGTTGAATCAACATGGAAATCTGGTTGGATTTACAGAAGAGGAAAAGGAAATTGTGAAATTGCTGCCAACTATTATATGACACGCTTCAAATTCTTGTTGATTTCACATTGAATTCACGTGAGTTGACAACTCAGTCAAATGTAAATCAAAACTAGAGGTTTGTCACGGATCCCTCTGGAACTTTCATTGTGCACACCTGGCCCCTATTCCCACTGATTGTATTTGTATATATCTGCCCTTTGTTCACCACTGTACTGCCCATTATTGTTACAATGTCTGTTGGTGCGTGTCAGTACCTGTGCTGTGTGTTTTGGCTTTCGTGCCATTGCGGATTGCCAGATGATTACGGGTCTCGTCCAGTGGGTTAATCAATGAGCGTGTGTGTATTTATTCGAGGTACTCCTCGCGCTTTTGTTTGGGTTTCCCCCTGTGTTTTTGTTACGTGTCTGTTTGGTCTTCGTCCCCGTGCCCTTACACGGTTCGCTGTCATTTGGGCTAAATTAAAAAAACTCTTACGCATTCCTGCGTCTGTCTCCCGAATACTTTGAAATGACATCTGTGCCCAGTAGGAAAACTCTTTCTCAAGACGGCCATTTTTTAGTAGTCTGGTTATTTATTCTAAAATGTCTTGACAATGGAACTAACTTTGTACAATTTAAAGGACCTTTTTCAACAATCGGCAACATACCCTATTGGCATTTCTACCCTTTCATTCTCCCTCAGCTCGTTAGCATTTCCTCTCCCATGATGTAATGAACTTAAAGTTCTCTTCGAGCTGTTTTACCCTCCTCTCCACCTCTTATTGGGCCATGATAACTTTGCTGAGAATAATAACAACACCATGAGCAGTGCAATGTTCTCTAGCTCGAGGGGTTCATCCTTATCCTTATTCTGCCACTGTCGCCTTCGGTCTAGAGTGGCTGTTACTCATGCGCTCAGAGCTCTGTAGGACCGGAGATCAGCTAAACAAACCACTCCCTTTAAGCGGCGTTGCTGGCAAATCAAGGCGATTCGGGTCTAATTAGGCAACTCTTTGTCTGTGATCTTGCAGCGTTACCCATTTGGTAGACATGAAGGCAGCCCAAGGGCCACAGTAGCTGTGTGTTTTTAAGGGCTGCGTTCGTGAACCCACGTGATGATTTCATAAGAGCCCTCCTCGTTATCTGTTAGCGGGTCCTCTCTCGGTTCTCTGAACTGTTTTGGAGGATTTTAGAAGTAGTGCGTTGATACTGTTTTATTTTCCACTCTACAAGGTTTCGCCTTATTCCGAGCTTACAGTACAGTAAGTGTGTGCAGAGCAGCTTACAGGACATTAAGTATGTGCAGAGCATTCACTTGGGACATTCAAATATTGTACTGCATTTGAACTTTATCCGTGTGTGTGTTTCACTAGTATTCCCATTGGTAAGAATGCGTATCCCCCCCCCCCAAAAAAAACAAAAAAACAACTATTAACACTGATAACACAATCAGTAGAACAACAAAAGCAAAATTGACAGCAGCTTTCATAGACTATTAAATGACACATCAATGTTTTTCTTTTTCACTCTGATGTCTGTATTTTGCAACGCCATTACTGTTGGCCTTCGGTACTGTTCAAATGTACTCCTTTGGTCATGGTTATCTGTGGGGTAAACCATTCTGTCTGTGAGTAGCTACAGCTCTCTGATGTACTGTGTTGATGTGCAGCCCAAATTGGGGCATTAGGACCGCTCTGTTCAGAACATCAGCATATTCCCTGTTTGTTTTGTAAGCGTCCAGAGCTCTCTGGCCTCTGCTGTAGAGACACACAAAGAGACACCCAGCCAGAGACCTAGAACCAGACACCAGAAGGCCTCCGCCAAAAATATATCTAACAAAGGTCCATCACGGCCAAGTCTATTCATTGCTTACTGTATTTGTTACATACCAACAAGTTTAAATCAGCCAACACAATGAACTCCCTCTGTGATGTTGAATCAATGGAAGGAGATTTCCATTATAGAGAGGATAATGCCATGCCGTCCTTGATTGTCATAGCTGATTGTTGTCCAAGAAAGTTAGCCGGGTTGTGATAGATTGACAGTCGTTTTTTTTAAAAACATACTTTATATCCAACTGTTTTATACAAAGAAAAACTCAATATAAAATGGAATGCATTTCATTACTGAGCTATTTTACTAAATATTTTCCCACTGTCAAATCCATTTAGTCATCGTCTCGTACGCCAACCTCCAATGATTTGTAGTCACTGAGAATGGCCCTATTGCTAATCCAAGTCGAAGGCTTCATCTGCTCGAGCTCACAAATCCTGAAGATGCTCGAGTTGTTGGTGTGTCAGGCCCTGCACGGGATCTCACATCCGACCAGGAGGCAGTGGCCAGGTAAAGACCATCTGTGTGAGTGACCTGCCAAACATGGCAGACATCAGCATCATCAGTCAGCTAGAGAGGAGAGAAGTCAGTGTGGGTGACACCTGACCACCATTCATCTGTCCATCTGTTTTCTCCCAGGCCCAGCCCGGGCCTCTCTCTCTCTCTTTATCTCTCTCTGTCAGATGGCTGAGCTGATGCGCTCATCATGTCCTTGTTGTTGCCGAGGGAACGTTTATAATAGGTAGAGGAGCATCTGACTTCATTGTAAGTACCATTTCAGTACATGTCCTTGTTGTTGCCGAGGGAACGTTTATAATAGGTAGAGGAGCATCTGACTTCATTGTAAGTACCATTTCAGTACATGTCCTTGTTGTTGCCGAGGGAACGTTTATAATAGGTAGAGGAGCATCTGACTTCATTGTAAGTACCATTTCAGTACATGTTCTTGCTGATGGGACTTCATAGTTATTTCATGAAAAATGAACAAACTAAAAACAAACATGCTCGGGATTCAACTACATTAACAGAAGACTCAATCACCCTGTTCCGATTAGTCCCTTGTGATACGAGTCCCGGTCTGTGTTATTCTATTAGGGAAAAGCTCATGAAAAAAAACAACTTCCTTCCACTCATCCTAAAATAAGATTTCGATTGATTAACTGCCATCGATGCAGGGCATCATCAGATTGGTCAAATCTCAGCATGTTTCCGTACAGTACAACTCGGCGGCAGTGCATTTAGCAGCGTCATTAGTGAGACACAGATCTGCTCCCACAATCAGCGGATTCCTTTGGGAGATACATCATTAAGGAAGGAGGAGGGCCACAGAGGTTCATAGAGCAACACAGGTTTATCATCTTCCACCATTGCCCCCATCTCGCCTGCCAGTCAATTTGTATAATTCACCTCCGTTCGGTCTCGCTCTCAAAGCACCTGTTTGACCCCCCCGATGCTGATGAGACAAACACTGCATCTAAATTAAATGGCTGAGACTCGGGGAGAATGCACGCGGCCAAGTCAATAATTTGATGGGGAAATGATTCCCAGACGATGCCCGACACAGAGCTGTTTAGGTACGAACAGTAAGCAGGAGAAGAGCGAGAAGAGACGGAGTGAGAATGAGAGAGAGAGGGGGAAGAAACAGAGAGAGAGAGAGAGAGAGAGAGAGAGGGGGAAGAAACAGAGAGAGAGAGAGAGGGGGGAAGAAACAGAGAGAGGGAAGAAACAGAGAGAGAGAGAGGGGGGAAGAAACAGAGAGAGAGAGAGGGGGACAGAGAGAAAGAGGGGGAAGAAACCGAGAGAGAGAGAGAGAGAGAGAGAGAGAGGGGGAAGAAACAGAGAGAGAGGGGGAACAGAGAGAGAGGGAAGAAACAGAGAGAGAGAGAGAGGGGGAAGAAACAGAGAGAGAGAGAGAGAGAGGGGGGGAAGGGAAGAAACAGAGAGAGAGAGAGGGGAGAAACAGAGAGAGAGAGAGAGAGGGGGAAGAAACAGAGAGAGAGAGGGGGAAGAAACAGAGAGAGAGAGGGGGAGAAACAGAGAGAGAGAGAGAGAGAGAGAGAGAGAGAGAGAGAGAGAGAGAGAGAGAGAGAGGAAAGAAACAGATAGAGAGAGAGAGAGAGAGAGAGAGAGAGAGGGAAAGAAACACAGAGAGAGAGAGAGGGGGGGGGGGGAAACAGAGAGAGAGCGAGAGAGAGAGAGAGAGAGAGAGCGAGGGCCCGGGAGTAATGAGGAATGAGAAGTTTAAGTTTGTCCTTCCCCGAGGTGATTTGTGGAAGTGACCCCCAGAAGGAGAAAGATGCTGCTGAGCTCTGTGGTATGTATTCCTCCCTCCCTACCCGGTGGTGGGGGCTTTAGTTTATAGTCTCATAGTCAATCATGAGCCAACCTGCTGAGGGATGGAGGGATGGGAGAGGAGGAGAGGAGTGATAGTGCTGTGGCAAAGAAGTGATTACGCTGTGCCGAGCTAAGGAGATGAGAGTAGAACAGGGATATTTTATTTTGTCAATTGAAGTGTGCAAATGGAAATGTCGTAGCGGCCTGAGAGTCAACGACTGCGATAGGGAGAGCAAGTGCCGCCTTCGAACGCTTGGTCAATCGCCCCTGTCTTTTGAGTGTTGTGTTTGTTATCCGACTTGATGGTGTGCTGTGCTGTTGCCGGCTTTGCAGTCAAATGTTCTACAGATGAAGTGTGGGCCAAGGAAAGGGAGTTTGGTGTTAGAAATCCATGACTTCATCTGTTTCTTACAAAAGTCTGTGACCTACTTTGGATTTGGGCCTCCCACACTTTCACAACATTCAATGGAAACAGAAAAGATGAATGAGTAAATGCTAGTCGCTATATAGAAGAATTCAAGAATATTAGGAATGAGCCACCCACTCAAGATTATTCCAACTATGGTCCCAACAATAGCAAAAGCCTTACAAAAACACATCCCAAACTAAAGTATTGTAAAAATGTTAATATATCCAATTAAGTCTGTAAAGAATTTCAAAAACCTCAATGTTTTTTTTAATCAATCTTCAAAGTCAGTGAGGCTCACGACAGATGTGCTTAGTTTAAATTTAGACCCATCCGACACAATTGAATGTCTCAGAGCTTTGTGCTTGTGCAGTTACATTTCACTGGCTTGATGAGGAGTGTTGTTAATGCCGAATCGCTATGCGGGATACTAGCGTCTGCAGTATTCTGTTTTGACAACCAGGCTAATTTCTGCTTTGGGTCATCAATATTTCTGACACTGCCGTGCTGGTGTAAATATAGCATGGTTCTTTGTTCTGCTTAGAAAGCGACATGTCTGATGACATAGACAGGAATCGTTTTGATTTGTCTGTTAGTTTGATCTGTGTAGGCAGTTGGTTGTTCTGTATTTGTTTCCCTCCGCACACACACGCACGCACACATACACGCGCGCCCGCGTGCCCGCGTGCGCGCACACACAGCGTTCTCCCTATGGTGCAATATCCTTGGACATGTGTACCGTAGACGGCAACTTAAGCTCATCTACCCACTCACTCGAGGCACGGATGCATATATCAAGTTGGATTGAAATCATTCGACTCGTATTCATGTCGTTTCTGAGACATTCTGCAAAAAATATATAGACTCCCTAGTGACAAGAACTATTATAAAACAGAGATAACTGTGCAAACTTTTAATAAATTATGATATCTTTGTAATATATTTCACACTTAGAAAGTCAGTACTTCCGCTGTTGGCTATCAAAAGATGTCTGTGTTTCTCTGTGGATTTAAGCCCTCGTTGTTCCGAGCTGTTCAGAGAGTGGACTTGCTCTCTAATTGACTGCACTTATTAGTAGCATCCATTTTGATTCTGACAAGGCCCCTCTCTTTGCTTCTTCTACCTCTTCTTCTTCTTCTTTGAGATTGTGTCAGTGGATCGTATCCAACTTTTAGGTGCCACCAACTACTGTACTGGAGCCTGAGGCCAGTCACGGCCTACCTACAATAACATCTGGTAATAAAAAAAATTGGGAAAAAGGAAAATTACCCTGCCAGCTATTAGGCCTCACAACAAAACACCACCCATTCAACTATTCAACCATATCTAATCCTACTCCAGGCCAACTGTCTGGGAGGACAGAACACTACCACTTGCGTCAGGCAAGAAACTATTGCTATTGAAGGGTATGTATGGTTTGGACACAACAAAAACAACTCTGGGGGAGTGGAGTTGTGTGTAAAGTCTGATATGACGAACGCATATAAAATTGAAATGATCGATAAAGCCATAGAAGGAATTATTGGTTTTTGCTCTGAACATAGGGAGTCAGATGATTAAATGAGGAGCTGTCTGTGCCAGAAGTTAAGAAGGTGAAGGTGATTGACTCTGCAAAAAATGGTTAAGCGTTTGGCATTGATGAACTGCCTAATGAGGTTTTAAAATACCCTAAATTAATTGACTGATTAATTGATATAGTGTACTGCCATCCATTTGGCATAAGTCTATAGTGAATCCCATTCCCAAATCTTCAAAAAAAATGACCCGAGTGTGTCACTGAACTATAGAGGCATAAGATGATTGAATGTCTATAAATGATATTCGTCCATCCTCAACAATAGGCTGATGATCCTTTTTGGAGGATTAAAACATTCTGGTGGAAGAACAAAATTGTTTTTTTGTAAATCCAGAGCTTGTATAGATCATATCTTCTCGGTCTGTACAATCATCAGAAATAGATTACAGGGGGAATTGATTTCCAGCAAGCTTTCGATTTTGTAAATAGGGATCTTTTAGCCTTTTGTAAATAGGGATCTTTTAGCCAACAGTTTGTTAAAGGCAGGGGTTGATGGGAAATGTTATCATGCAATCCAGTCTCTTTACAAAGTACCAAATGCTTGTGTGTGTGTTAATGAATATGGTACAGATTGGTTTCCCACACCCTCGGGTGTAAAACAAGGACATGTCTTGTCACCGACTTTGTTTGCTATGTTTAGAAATGATTTGGCAAAATAAATTAAACAGTTAAATATTGGAGTAAGATATGATGATGAAATGCTAAGTATCCTTTTAAATGCTGATGTTATTTTGGCAGAAACTGAACAAGACCTGCAGAACATAATGTGCAGTCAATTGGTGTAAAATATGCATTTTAGAAGCAATTATAAATAGCAATTATCAATATTTGATGAACATATTACCAGGTCGGTATTGTGGTGAAATGGAAGAGGTAAAACTATGTAACTATTGTAACCTCGAAGAAATGAAACACATTTTATTCTCTATTGCCCTTTCTACCACATTGATCTTATTCCAGAAAGCACACCAGATATACCCTGGCATTATGTGGCTGAGCGATGAGGAGACAGACCACCAGATATACCCTGGTATTATGTGGCTGAGCGATGAGGAGACAGACCACCAGATATACCCTGGCATTATGTGGCTGAGCGATGAGGAGACAGACCACCAGATATACCCTGGCATTATGTGGCTGAGCGATGAGGAGACAGACCACCAGATATACCCTGGCATTATGTGGCTGAGCGATGAGGAGACAGACCACCAGATATACCCTGCCATTATGTGGCTGAGCGATGAGGAGACAGACCACCAGATATACCCTGCCATTATGTGGCTGAGCGATGAGGAGACAGACCACCAGATATACCCTGGCATTATGTGGCTGAGCGATGAGGAGACAGACCACCAGATATACCCTGGCATTATGTGGCTGAGCGATGAGGAGACAGACTACCAGATATACCCTGGCATTATGTGGCTGAGCGATGAGGAGACAGACCACCAGATATACCCTGGCATTATGTGGCTGAGCGATGAGGAGACAGGCCACCAGATATACCCTGGCATTATGTGGCTGAGCGATGAGGAGACAGACCACCAGATATACCCTGGCATTATGTGGCTGAGCGATGAGGAGACAGACCACCAGATATACCCTGGCATTATGTGGCTGAGCGATGAGGAGACAGACCACCAGATATACCCTGCCATTATGTGGCTGAGCGATGAGGAGACAGACCACCAGATATACCCTGGCATTATGTGGCTGAGCGATGAGGAGACAGACCACCAGATATACCCTGGCATTATGTGGCTGAGCGATGAGGAGACAGACCACCAGATATACCCTGGCATTATGTGGCTGAGCGATGAGGAGACAGACCACCATATATACCCTGGCATTATGTGGCTGAGGAATGAGGAGACAGAACACCAGATATACCCTGGCATTATGTGGCTGAGCGATGAGGAGAAACTGAAATAGTTTTTTTGTCCATTGTATATTTCTGTTTGCGGAATATTTAGATTAAGCCTGGAATAAATGTAAAATGGCTATCTATAATTAAATTAGAATAATGTTTCTTATTGTCCTGTTGTCCTGTTGGAAAGTGAACCTTCACACCAGTCTAAGGTCTCGAGTGCTCTGGAGCATGTTTTCATCAAGTATCTCTCTGTACTTTACCCTGTTCATCTTTCCCTCGATCCTGACTAGGCTCCCAGTCCCTGCAGCTAAAAAAAATACCCACAGCCTGATGCTGCCACCACTATGCTTCACCGTAGGGGATGGTGCCAGGTTTCCTCTAGATGTGACGCTTGGCATTCAGGGCAAAGAGTTCAATCTTGGTTTCATCAGACCAGAGAATCTTGTTTTCTCATGGTCTGAGAGTGTTTGTGTGCCTTTTGGTAACCTCCAAACGGGCTGTCAAGTTGAAGAAACATCTCAAGGATGGTCAATGGAAACAAGATGCACCTGAGCTCAATTTTGAGTCTCCTAGCTTATTTATCTAAGGTATTTATTTACTTCCTTTTTTAATACATTTGTAACAGTGTAACAGTGTCAGCACTAAGCACAGTGTTCATTTATGGCTCTATTCAATCTGTAAAGCGTCAGATTCAGAGATAAAAATGTAAAGGTCATTTCCGATTTGGTCGACATATGCTGCGTTTACAGTCACCGCCAAAGCGGGTACATTGCCTGTAAATGTCAATCACGCTGTAAAGCTGAACTTCCTTGATGCAGATTGAACAGAGCCCTTATAACACTCAAAAGTGTTTGACCCATATAGACGCTGGAAAAATAACACTGTCATTGTTGATTTAACCCTGGATATTGTGCTGTGTATAAAGCGATAGAGAGCTCCAACAAAGGCCAGTGAAGTCAATGAAAATAGTCATTTCTTATTTGATTTTAATGATGGTGGTGCTGGGCCTCCTGAGGGGTGCAGTGGTCTAAGGCACTGCATTGCAGTACTAGCTGTGCCACTAGAGATTCTGGGTCCGAGTCCAGGCTCTGTCTCAGCCGGCTGCGACAGGGAGACCCATGTGGCGGTGCACAATTGGCCCAGCGTCGTCCGGGGTTAGGGGAGGGTTTGGCTGGCAGGGATGTCCCTATGGGAGTTGCAGCGATGAGATAAGACTGTAACTACCAATTATGGAGAAACAGATGATGATAGATCGTGGAATATAGGGAAGGAACTGTGCCTGGGAAAAGAGAGAGGTAGTGAGATACCGGAGGTCCGAGACAAGCGTCAAAAATTGCAAAGCAGTTTACTTGGAAACAGTTGTTGCTTGTATCACTTTATCAGAAGCACGTAATCAATGGCGTCCGTAGCTTTGTATTGTCGAACAAACACCTAATTGGTTTGGTATCGGTTTTGGTAGAAGACAAAAGGCTACCCTGCGCACGCTATGGCGTGTGTGATGTCATCTATAATAATCTGTCTGTTTTTAAATTCTTTTGACCAGCAGGTGCAGGTGTACACTGTGTTGATCAAAGCCTCGTGTAATGAACCTATTTTCGACACAATTGGCTGGAAATGCTCAATGCTTCAGGAAGCTTTGTTTCCCAATCACTAGAGAGAGGGAGACGAGCCGTTAATGGACTGAGGCTTCAGAGAGAGAGGATGATCCTCGTTATCATTAACGTTCTCTTGGACACATACATGACAGGACATATCAGAGGGCTGTTTCCCTCAACTGGATTGAAAGAGTCTTACAAATCGAGAGTTTGGGACTAAAATGCCAAAAAATGATTATGAGATTATTGACTTTAAAGTTCCAAACCCTTAATGGTTTGAAAGGTGTCAGTAATTTGTATCATGTATTCTTTTGAACTGAACAACATGAATTGGGGTATTTAGAGTACTGTATAGGTAGAGAACATTGAACAGAACATGGTTATGTCAACAACAACATTTTGACAAAAATGCAGATTTTTGCAGAAGCCAGGTTGGGTTGTTGATGCTGGGTTATTGAGCTATGATCCACCGTTTCAGAGCAGGAGACTGGAGGCGTGGCTTGGTAGGGGCCTGGCTTGCAGATATGTATTTTTGGCCACCCGTGAGAGTGAATGTCATTCCGGTTCATCTGTTCTGTTCTGATCATTTTATAGCTTTAATGAGGCATACACAAGAGTATGAGTTTTCAAGTGCCTATGAATATCCCATTGCTGGGGTAGTAGTGAAATAACAATGGCATTTACTCTCACATTTTACTCTCACAAGCCAAAAATAACTATCTGAAAGTCCTGCCCCCAATAGGCAATGCTTTTTGATGACCAAAACATGGGTTCATTTTACCATCGGTTGGGTTTTTGTTTATGTAATCCATAAATTATGTTCAGGAGGCGTGGTCTATTGGGTGTGTGGCTGTTAGTTCGTTGTTTTCAGCCACCCGTGAGATTAAATGTCATCCCTGTTCATCATGTTAAATTTGTACACTGCAGATGTGTATAGGTTAACTTTGAGAAGCAATTTGTGGCGCCATGCATGTCGCTGTAGTGAGACCGCTGTTAACTCTCCTTCCTCATTTCAATTGCAAGCAATCAAATGCAATCATCATAAATATAAAAATACAGCACGTTTTTGCAGGCATCTTAAATTTGAAGGATTTGTTGTTTCCGGGATGAGAGGAGACAGCTGGAGAGAAAGGGAGGAAGAAATCAGCTGAAAGGATAATGAACATAAAACACTTATTTTTTTTTTATTTTGCTTGGGCAATTGTTATTTTAGTTTGCAAGGAACAGTGTAATGAACTGAAAGGATATGAGATTTACAATCTTACAGTGTATCACAACTGCATAGAATCCATATATTCAGTCCCGATCGCACAAGGAGGGCTGGGCCTATTATGGATAATAGAGTATAGGTATTTGTATGTGACAATGAGACCTGACTGAACACAGCCTCAATAGGCACCAGAGGGACTGGATAACAAAGCATGTTCCAGCTTCCTGGTCAGTTTAATTAGCATAAAAGCTGAACCAGGAAGCAGCGTTTATTAGCATCAAAACAACAACCAGCAACAACCAGCAACAAAACAACCAAGGCAGCGGAATGATGTGGTGAACAATGTCCTTTGTTTATATATTCTATAGACGGAGAGTAATGGTGTGGAATGTCGATGACATGAAACGAGAACAAAGGATTCCACAGAGAAGCTTTAGGAAAAAGTGAAAAGAAATCTATGAAAATGAAATTAGGAATCTATTTTTGTCAACAAAGGGCCGATTGAAAATGTTTTCAGTAAATTCATCTAAAGCCATCCCTTTAAATTTGGTGTATCTTTAATTAGAAATGTCTTGACAGACTCACTAGAATACTGTATATGGAGAGAACGGTTCAAAATATTAGGCATCAATGAAAACAAGCCACGTCAATTCACACATATTCTCCTTTCCAGCACCAATTGGTAGATTTAAAAATACTGTGATCTTAGGAAAGTTATCATGAATAACACAAAAAATATAGGTTTGGAGATCCTTTACGCACAACATATATTGGTGAATCAAAAATAGTTGTTTGATTCATCCTGAAAGCTGCCATTTTAAATAGTTTAATCCATGAAATATTGGAAGGTGATAAAAGTGTACAGTAGGGGTTGAACAGTCCTATAATCCTACCCTAATAATCCTTACTAATCATGGAACTGTGATGACAGTCATCGTGAACCGTGCTCCAGGCTCCAGTTTTAAAGTACTAAGTACTAGCAGGATCCACCGCGTGAACGTGACACAGGAAAGAAATGTAAACTACTAATGGAAGGATGCAACACGTAAGGAAACCAAACACTTCAATTAGTGACAGTTCTAAATGTATGTGGGTATAACTGACGCTGGCTAGCGATAATGGCTCATATTTAATACCATACAAGTTGTACAAAAATACAGTGAAAAGTCCGGGCATAGAGTTGAAACCTTCTACAAATCATAAATCAGCTCGGTAGTTTTGGCGCTGTACTTTCAGTACCACAGCACAGTCCAAATGTTATGTCAGCGTTTCATATACTTCACTGTGGAGAAGGTGATATGTTGATATACTTCAATTTTACGCCATACGACTGTTTTCACATGTGTCTCCAGCGATCACCAGCGGTTCTTACACTTTTACACACAATACCCCATAATGACAATGTGAAAACATGTTTTTAGAAATCTTTGCATATATGTACTGAAAATGAAATATCACATTTACATAAATATTCCCACCCCTGAGTCAATACTTTGTAGATGCGCTTTTGGCAGCAATTACAGCTTTGAGTCGTCTTGGGTACTGCATGTCTGTATCAGCTTTGCACATCTGGATTTCAGGATTTTTTTTCCCATTTTCCCATTTTCCCTTCCTAGCAGATTTTCTCAAGCTCTGTCAAGTTGGATTGGGAGTGGAAGTAAACAGCAATCTTCAAGTTTTTAATGGGATTCAAGTCTTGGCTTTGGCTGGGCCACTCAAGGACTTTTACATTCTTGTTCTGAATCCATTCCAGCATTGCTTTGGCTGAAGGCTTTGGACCATTGTCCTGTTGAATTGTAAATCTTCACCCCCAGTCTAAGGTCATTTTACTCTGAAGCAGGTTCTCATCAAGGATTTGCCTGTATTTATCTCCAGCCATTGTTCCATCTATCCTTACCAGTCTCCCAGTCCCTGTCACACACCACCATGCTTCACTGTAGGGAGGGTGTTAAACGAGTGATGATCTGTGCCTGGTTTTCTCCAGACATAGGACTTTGCATTCAGACCCAAGAATTACATTTTTGTCTCATCAGTCCACAGAATCTTTTGCTTTCCTTTTTGCGAGCTCTAGGTGTGTTGCCATGTGCGTTTTTCTCAGGAGTGGCTTCCATAAAGTTGAAGTGACATCCCAAGGATGATCAGAGGAAATTGGATGAACCTGAGCTCAATTTAATCTTGGAGTGTCATAGCAAAGGGGTGTGAATAAGTATGTAAATGAAACATTTCTGTATTTAATGTTCTATAAATTTGCAAGACAATCTAAGATCCTGTTTTCACTTTCTCATTATGCGCTATTGTGTGATAGCAAAGGGGTGTGAATACTTATGTACATGTCATATTTCCGTATTTCATTCTATAAACATGTTTTCACTTTGTCATTATGGGGTATTGTGTGATAGCAAAGGGGTGTTTAATACTTTAATTTTCAATACATTTGTAAACATTGCATTGTGGGGTATTGTAATCCATTTCAATTAAGGCTGATGGGTGAGAATGGTTTTTAAATACGTATGGAATAATACGTGTGGAATAAGTCAAGCAGCATGTATACTTTATGAAGGCACTATATGGTATACAGAGAAAAATCAAATAAAAAGGTATTTTTTTTGTCAACTCTGTAAAACATGAACTCCGTCAGAGGGCTGAAAGATGTGATGGAATATGGTTATGTTTTTATTGGGGATTTTCAAAATAATACATATTTTACAAATGTTTATACTGAACGTTTATTTTTAGAGGCAAAAATATATCTGTTTTGAGTATCTTGTTGTCAACTCCGTCACTGATGGCTAACCTAATTAAAGAAATATATATTTTAAAATCACAATTCTGCAACATATGTTTAACCGGTTGAAATGTTTGCTGCGCTAGACCTAGTTTGCTTTATAAATGTTGTTTTGTGTTCTAAATCTAGAAAAACATGCTAAAATGCTGAAGAAATTAGCCTTGGAATTCCCCCATATGCTGGGCACATACTCTATTTTTGATAGAAGAAAATATACAAAAGAATAAAGCATACGACTAGAAATGTATAATGAATGATGTACAGAGCCTTCAGAAAGTTTTCACATTTCTTCCACATTTTGTTGTGTTACAGCCTGAATTTAAAATGTATTACATTTTGATTGTTGGTCACTGGCCTACACACAATACCCCATCATGGTATATCTTTAAAGAGTAACTTAAATAATCCCACAGACATTGAATATCCCGTTGAGCATGGTGAAGTTATTAATTACACTTTGGGTGGTGTATCAATACACCCAGTCACTACAAAGATACATACTTCCTTCCTAACTCTGGAAGGACACTGAGAGAGAAGAAACTACTCAGGTGAATTCACCTTGAGGCCAATTGTGACTTTAAAACAGTTGTAGAATTTTATGGCTATGATAGGAGAAAACTGAGGATGGATCAACAACCTCGTAGTTACTCCACAATCTTAATCTAATTGACAAATTGAAAAGGAGAAAGCCTGTACAGAATACAAATACTCCTAAACATATATTTGGTTTGCAACAAGGCAGTGATGTAATTCACTTTTTGTCCTGAATACAAAGTGTTATGTTTGGGGAAAAACCAGTACAACACATTACTGACTACCACTCTCCATTTTTTTCAAGCATAGTGGTGGTTGCATCATGTTATGGGTATGCTTGTAATCGTTAAGGACTGGGGAGTTTTTCAGGATAAAAAAGAAACGGAATGGAGCTAAGCACAGGCAAAATCTTAGAGGAAAACATGGTAAAGTCTGCTTCCCACCAGCCACTGGGAGAGGATTTCACCTTTCAGCAGGACAATAACCTTATAGCAATCTACACTGGAGATTCTTACCAAGAAGACAGGGAATGTTCCTGAGTGGCTGAGTTACAATTTTGACTTAAATCTGCGTCTATGGCAAGACCTGAAAATGGTTGTCTAGCAATGATCAACAACCAATTTGACAGAGCTTGAAGAATTCTGAAAAGAATAATGGGCAAATGTTGCACAATCCAGGTGTGGAAAGCTCTTATAGACATACCCAGAAAGACTCACAGCTGTAATTACTGCCAAAGGTTCTTCTAACATGTATTAAACTCAGGGGGTGGAATAATTATCTAATCAAGATACTGTGTATAAGCGTTTTATTTTTTAATTTATTTTTTTAACAAATGTTAGAATATTTCTTTCACTTTGACTACTATACAGAGTATTGTGTTTAGATTGTTCACAAAACATGTGAACCCACTTTGTTACACAACAACATTTTTTTTTTAAGTCAAAAGGTGTGAATACTTTTTGAAGGCACTGTATCCATGTTGCTGTCCTTTTGAGGGTTGCCATTTGACATGTACAGAATTTCCACAACACACAATTGTGCGGTAAATATAGTTATTCCGGTTTTTGTGAATGTTGGGGAAATCATACTGCTTGAGCAGTATAATCATGGATCTCGAACATGTTATTTATTTTTAACATGTTATTTCTTCATGCTACTCTGAGTCCAGGCGGGAAATACTATAGGTCTCCTTCCGCATGCCGGTATATAATTATTATAATGCCATATTGAGAATATTTCTTGAGGATACTTCTTGAAGCCAATTTGTTAACATGCAGAGAATGACCTCTCGTAGCGCATTAGACGTACTGTAAATTAAAGGAAACCCCTGGATTCAATCAATACTCAGAGACACAGTAAGGACGTCATCAAACAGAACATGTTTACTCCCATACCAGTAACAATGACCTAATAACGACCTTTGGTGAGACCTCAGTTAAAGGAAAGCACATTGTGTTTGATGTGGATGTGGCTTTTGACTGTCTCTGCTCCTACATTGAACAGGCCTCGAGAGTCTTCCTTCCTCTCTCCACCCCCATCTACCTAAATGAATCTCTACTCTGTCATCATTGCATCACCAGAACGAGGCCACCTCTCGGGGAAAGCGGAACACACAGAGAGATGAGTTCCATCAAGGCCAGACATCTCATCTCTCCTACAGAGCAAAACAGAAAATGGCAATTGTGCTGTATGTATTCTTAGAGCAGGTTCTAATCTCGAAACACGACCACGGACAGCCAGGATTCAAGAACGTTCAGAAAACACGGCCCTCTAATCATGATCGTGTTGCAGCTGACACACGCTCTGAACTCGTTCACTCTTTCTCCCCCGTCATTGCAAGCACATGCATGTGGAGGACAGCTCATTAGGTTCGCTTGCCATTGATCTGTTCATAACAGCTGCATGCGGGCATGGCTCTGCTCACTGAGGAAGCAGCACAGAGACGGGAGAGGAGTATCGTCGATCCATCAATGATCAGGAAACCAATTATCCATTTGGCAATGGGAGGATGGGATGGCCAATTAGTACGAAAACCGCCTCACGGTGTCGTATTCTTCCTCCAATCATTTTGGGTGAGATGTTCTCATCAACGGAAAGATGTGTAGGACACATTTCATTTTTTGGGGGGTTTGTCAATAACGTCTCATACTGTTTACGTCATAGTGTGTATGTCGAACAGGTACTATGCTTCATTGTCTTCCTACAGGTGGCGTCACTCCGACACAACGCTCGTCCCTCAACCGACAGTGCAGACGGAGGCACAGAGTGGTCGTTCTACCTGACATGAGACAATGCTATATGATACCTATAGGACGCTCTGACCTAAGTGGAATTTATTTGACGTTCTGCAATGTCACCTTTTGTTATTTAAATGTCAAACACACCCAAGTGTGCACGTGTGGTACCTTTACTGGCAGGGACAGGTTGGTAATAAGTGAAACATGCAAATGTGATAACAGTCCTCATCTATGGATCAACGCTCTATTAGCCTAACAGCCGAGCTCCAATCAATTTGGCTCCGTAAGAAGAAAGCGACTGATGATTGCAGATCATCATGTGTGTGTGTGTGAGAGAGACTGTCTGTGAGAGAGAGAGAGAGAGAGAGAGAGAGAGAGAGAGACAGTGAAAGAGAGAGAGAGAGAAACAGTGAAAGAGAGAGAGAGAGAGAGAAACAGAGAGAGAGAGAGAAACAGTGAAAGAGAGAGAGAGAGAAACAGTGAAAGAGAGAGAGAGAGAGAGAGAAACAGTGAAAGAGAGCGAGAGAAACAGTGAAAGAGAGAGAGAGAGAGAGAGAGAAACAGAGAGAGAGAGAGAGAGAGACAGTGAAAGAGAGAGAGAGAGAAACAGTGAAAGAGAGAGAGAAACAGTGAAAGAGAGAGAGAGAGAGAGAAACAGTGAAAGAGAGAGAGAGAGAGAGAAACAGTGAAAGAGAGAGAGAGAGAGAGAAACAGAGAGAGAGAGAGAGAGAGAGAGAGAGAGAGAGAGAGAGAGAGAGGACAGAGAGGACAGAGGATGGGGGAGAGAGAGAGAGGAGAGGAGAAAGAGAGAGAGTGTGTGTGTGTCAGTGTCTTTGTGTGTCTGCATGTGGGGGTAGGGCAGACAGCGTCTCTTTATCTGAGCGGGAGGTAGGAGAAAGGAAAATGGGAGAGATGGTTGTTTAGATGGAAATGGAGATAGGGAGAGGCCAGGCAGAACTGAAAGATACAGACAAATGGCATTTGACCACTTTCCCATTGACAAGCCATGGCAAATTCACCATGACAGCCTGTCTCTACTTTTCAGGAAATACATTGAAATGCATGCCAGGAATGGAGGTTGTCTGGACTAAAGTTACGTCATTTGATATTATTATCATATATTCCAAGTCAAGGTTTGTGGACTGGGTTGGTTATCTACAAACAATAAAACTGACTTTGGATTTCTGTGATGCAAATGATTGATTTTTCATATAGACTAAATGGAGAAGGCAAAGAGATTGCGATTGGTTTTCTAATGTGACAAAGAAGAAAAGTCCTAGTTTTGTGTCACGGTAATTTGTTAAATGTCAACTTGGCTGTTCTTGTGATTGCTGGCTACTCAGATAACCTCTACGAGAAATAATCACATTTAACACATTTAAGGTGCCATAGCTGCACTGGGATTATAAATAAATGGTGACATTTCACTGTTTATTGGAAATATTGCCTGTAGCTGCCCAGGCTGACCTATGTAGGGATTTGTAGCTGTAATAAGGTAGTATATGGAGAACTTATGAAGTTGTTTGACCTCTTTTATAGTACCTGCTACAGGCCTATACAGCTAGCTGTGTGTGTTTTCAATACGTGGTGTGAAATTATATAAAATGATTCAATTCAATAATTCCATTCGAGGCTATTGACCTCTGGTCTGGTGTGAATAAAGAGAATGGTCCAAACAATGATATTGATGTGTATATTATCAGTATTCAAAATCATTTTAAGGTTTGCACTTTGTATATTGTATACATATCACGGTACATAGTGTTCAAATGGATCTATTAACAAAGTAACAACTCTGGTATACATGAATCTTTCTGCTGAAGACTCGCTGGCTGGACTTCAAGCACAAACGACTACTACGGACAGTGGAAACCGATAGATTGTAACATTTTTACGGAGGCGCCGAGAAAGATCAAGGTGAGTTTCCATTTCTTCCAATGGATCATTTGCTTATTTTACTGAATAGTACACCGTAGTACACACTGACTGTCACCACTACATTACATATGGCATCACGCCATACATTCATATGAATAATTATAATACAATGTTATACTTGTGAAAATCCTCTTTCATAACCCACAGCACACGCAATAAATATAGTTCAAGCGAATCACTATGCTTGTTTTATAACATAAGAACTCATTAATAATAGCATCTACCACCATAGAGTTAGACGTTGGTGGCGATGATCCTTGCATTATTAAATTGGACTGTATTAACTGGCAGAAACACCTTATAATACACATAGATAATAAAACCAACGTGCACAGAGAGAATGCTTTAATATCTCAGCATTGCAGATGGGGATTTTCTTTTTTTATATAATAGTAGAAAGTGATTCAAAGAAAATATTTGAAAATTCATCAGAAACTCTCTCTCTTTTTACGCCCTCTGTGGATTAAATGGCCGCACCTCACTGGCTCTTTTCATGTAGGATTTAAGTTAAATCCTGATGTCTCTCATATAAGGTGGCTGTGAATGTACAATTACAGGGGAAAAAGCTATCACCGGAGTTCATACCCGCTGAGAGAGAGAGAGAGAGAGAGAGAGAGAGAGAGAGAGAGAGAGAGAGAGAGAGAGAGAGGAGAAATGAATTTGTGGATAAGTCTTGAGTCTGTTCATCCAAGGATGTAATCAAATCATGGGTTTGTGATAAAAAAGAACAATACCCCATGAGCTGTTTGTTCTTCTAAGAACACACTGTTCTCCTTGTGGGCACATAGAGCACACAGATTTTAGCCACAGTAGCACCTCATGATGTCTCCAGGGTAAAGATATCACAAGGTGTGTATGTATGTGTATGTTTGTGTGTGCTTGCGTGCATGTATGCAGTCTGTGTGTGCCTCTGTGCACGTCAGACGGGGGCAGACTGTCAAGGTTCAGCTCAGTCTGAACTGAGCCACTACCTGAGCAGAGGGGCTCTGGACATATTTTAGCTCCCTTTGTCTGTGACAAATGGTTGAGCTCTAAAAGCCCTGTCCATGGTGCTGAAGGCTGCTGTGATGAATGAGGCGGGTCCTGTCTGATAAATCCTCCATGTCACTCTGCCCCTGACAAACATTCATCATGTCATGGTATTTTTATGTTCGGGACTCCAGCATCGGATCCTTAATGAAACAAATATAATGCGATTTCCCCGATTTCGACTGCTTTGGACCGAGATTTAACCGGCAGACTTCCCTTGCAGAGCGTTGTCATTGGGGACATTATGTCTTTCCGCTCTGGTTCTCTACATGACTGTGTTACTGACCTTGCTGGGCTTTTTCAGACCACGGACCTCTGTCTAAAGAATGAACATGTTCCTAATGAGCCAGTTAATGAGGCTGTATTAGGATGTATCTGGGAATAACAATGTAGGCTCAAATACATACAAATACTCATATAATACAGTATATTCACATTGTGTTAAAACAGGCTTTTTTTGCTCTTATATGAAATGCTGTGTGATCATTATCAAGGTTTCCTGGCAATATAAAGGTCAGGAACACAAAAGGTTGCAGGAAATGTCACATCACAAGGCTGTATAGTGTTTTCATCAAGTCCACTGTGATGATTATCATGTTGAGTGATAATACAATTCTTTCAGCACTCTGAAGAAAGGGGAGAGGCGGGAGTAACCCTATGATTGCAAAGAAACGTTGACGTTTATTTATTTTTTTACTCAGCACAGATTCTTATCTCAGTCCCAGTTGTGCCCAGATATCACAGACAGTACAGTCAATATAAAAATGGCTTTAATAATTTTACACCCAAAGCAAGAACACAACGTTTTTAAAATGTTTATATGCCAAAAATACTAAGAATGTATTTTCACTAAAAGTACTTGAGATTAGCTTGTGAGTCTGAAGATATGACATGGCCTTGTTGTTATTTCTCTGCAGTAGTTCTTATGTACTTCTCGTGTACTTCTTGTGTACTTCTTGTAGTAGGCACTTACCGGGCCATAACAACCCACTGAGCACTGACGTCCGTTCAACGTCTAGTTTTGATTTTCATTTGGTTGAGTTATCAACTGACGTGAATTAAATGTGAAATCAACAAAAAAAAAATCCACCATGTCATTGTATTTAGGTTCAAAATTGGGGGGAAAAGACAAAATACCTGTTGATGCCATTTTTTCAAATCCAATCAGTTTTCCACGTTGATTCAACGTCATCACTTGACATTTTTGTTGTTGTTGAAATTAAGTGGAAACGATGTTGATTTAACCAGTTTTTGCCCAGTGGGAAACCACTGTTTGTCATTCCTCTCTAGGAGATGTCAGGACAGACAACGACATTCAGACCATGAACTCACCAACGTCTGCCTCGTCAAGATTCTTAAATTCTTCTGCAAACACTTGCAAACAACCCTTTCTTAAATGCCCTCTCTATATACTGTACCCATACGCAGTATAATTCTATTTAGCATGATGATGTTGTTATTAATGAGAGTGATTTGTTTCTGCCATTATTAATATCACACCAGTTTACTGTCCAGATATTACACCAGAGGACTTATGTTTACATTAGCGGATAGAATATATAACCATTTATCCATGAAAAAACACAAATCCTCTCTTTCTAAATAGAAAAAAGGGTATATTCATCAAACGTTTTACACTATAGTCATTATTATCATCGTCTATTCTACTACATAGTTCCTCCGTTATAGACAGTTGTCATCTCTAGCTCGCCTATGGATGTTGTACAGCACAGACGCTATTGCTCGGGGACCGCAAGGAGAGAACACACTTAGCAGTCAATTACAAGAGGGAGAGAGAACACCATCGTCCTCATCTTCTCTTACTCTATCTGTACTCTGTGAAGAACCCAGGGATGTCGAAACTGTGTGTTTTAGCTGGGAAAACAATCTCCCTGGTGGTGTTAGCTTGATAAAGCAATTGTTATAGAGCCGCCACGTCAGATACTATGTTGTAACCGAGAGAGTGGTCTGTCTCCCTCCTACCGGTTACTCCTCAATTCAATGATGGTGTATATTTTCCCAGAATGTCAGAGTCAAAGCTTAAAGGATGCAGATGCACATTTTAAAACAGTTTACTGCAAGCTTCTCCTTTTTTTATACACCTTGTCCATTCTTTGCGGTTGTGTGGTAAGCTCCACGGGGGGGGTATAGTTCTTTAAAAGGCATTGTCAGATACATTTATGACTGTGGGTTTCACTTCCACCGCGGATGGCAGTCCTTTCCCTGAGACCCACAGCCTCGTAAAAGGAGAGTGCAGGCCAGCCACCGGCGTCAGGGACACTTTGGAGCGGCATTTCCTTAAATCCCCACAAAGGTGGTGGTTCCTCAGAGACACATAAATGAGCAGACAGGCCACTGAAATCACGGCGAGAAGCACACCAAAGACAGCGATTACTGCTGCGCGCCACTTTTCAGTGTCCTTGGCCGCCAGCTCTAATCCCTTTGTGGTGACATTGACACATTTGGTGTCGTGTTTGTAGAGGATGCCGCGGATGTCCACGCACACCTTGTACTGGGTGGCGGGAGTCAGATGTGTGAGATTGTACACTTTCACATCAGACGGTACGCGTGCGGTGAACGCCATGGTCGGGCGGTTGGGGTCGGAAGCCGTGTACCACTTTATGTTAGGAGCCAGACCGCCATGGGCGGCTTTCCAGGCCACCAGGACCGAGTTGGTCTGCACTGATTTGATGTAGACATCCAAAGAGCCATTGGCAGGTCGGGGGAAGTATCCATCCACCTCCACAGAGACTGACTTCAGGTCTGCGCCGACTAGATTGTGGGCAACACAGGTGTACAGTCCAGCCTCGTTCTCTGTTACGTCGTAGATGTCAAATGTTCCTTCTGGGTGCATGTAGTACTTATCTGAAACGGTATTGGGCAGGACCCTGGTACCAGAAGGTGTGATCCAGTAGATGTCCGGTTCGGGTTCGGCAAAGGCCCGGCAGTGGAGCGACACAGAACTCCCGTTGTCAACGCTAACGTGCCCGGGCATGCTTTCAGGGGAGATGAGAGGCAGACAGATCTCTGTCATCTCCCTGAAGTGGACCTGCCGGACATGCTGGCCCTCGTACTCGGGAGGCTCCACACAGAAGAGAGAATCCGGTTCCATGAAGCGTATGTTGGTCTTGTTCATGTTCATCCAGCGGACCACACAGTCGCAGCGGATGGGGTTGCTGTGCATGCTCACCTCCCGCAGGTTGGGGAGGGACTCCACGGTAATCCTGTGTAGGGCGCTAAGCGCGTTCCCATTCAGCATCAACGTCTCCAGCCTGGGCAGTTTGTAGAAAGCATTGGGGTGGATGTAGGAGAGCTTGGGATTGTTGGTGGCCTCGATCTTAGTCAGTTCGGGGAGGTTGTTTAGGGCGAAGCTGTCGATAGAGACCAGTTCCGGCATGCTGTTAATTCCCAGCTCTTTGAGGTGGAGCATGTCTGCAAAATCTCCCCTCTGTATCCTCCCGATGGGATTCTTGTTAAGATCCAGAAACTTGAGGTTCTTTAAGTTCCGCAGAGCTGCGTGGGGAACTTCGGGAAAGGTGTTGTCGTAGAACGAGATGCTCTCCAAGTTGTCGAGGCCAGATAGAGCGCCGTCGGGTAACTGCGATAGGTTCATCCTGGTCAGAACTAGACTTCTGAGATTACGAAGGGGCTTGAAGTTCATGTCTTGAACGGAGGTTATCGGATTCTCCCCAATCATGAGTATTTCCAGATTGGGCATGGTGTCGAACCACTCACTACTCATCGTCTGCAGCTTGTTGGAGTTGAGGTGGAGCCGGAGGAGATTGTGGAGGCCCTGGAATGCCGTGGGGGAGATGGATGAGATCAAGTTGTGGTTCATGTAAAGCTCCTGAAGGTTGGCCAGCTCTGCCAGGCAGCTATCTGGGAGCTGGCGTATCCAGTTCTCCTCCATGTGTAAGGACAGCAGCTGAGGCAGCCGCCCGAGGTGGATGTCACTCATTGAGGATAAGTTGTTTTGCGACAAGTCAATCTCTGTGATGTTGGCCAGGTAATCCAAAGATTTCTCAATCTTTGCAATGTTGTTGGTCTGCAGCAATAGCACTTGTGTGTCCGTTGGTAATCTCCCAGGCAGAGTGAAAAGTCCCAAGTCATTACAGTCAACAATTGGGGCCTCCATGTAGACGGAGCTGGGAGAGAACCAGGGTCTGATTTCACACACACATAGCTGAGGGCAATCGACTCTCTCCTCAGAGGCCAGAACAAAGGCAGTCATGGCAAGGCCCACGAAGAAACGATCCACAAATGACACGTCCTTCATATTGGCCCGATTCCCTCCAGTAAGTAATTGGTCTTTGTAGATTAAGTGGTCTGAGCTGTTAACTTCACAAATAATTAATCATTTGTTGCTGTTGCTATAGCGACTCACTACCCCCCACTGGTAGGGAGGGTATCCCAGGGGGCTTTTGTTTTGTTGTGGTTGTGCTGGTGCTGGTGTGGCCGCTCAATTTTCCCTCCAAGACTTTGGTTGGGCCCAAGTAGATGACGATGAATATATACCTCAGGAAGCTACGGTCCTGCTAAGCACATCTGGGTTAGCCTCCATTAACGCTCTGCTTTCTTTTGAAGATGAATCACATCCATCTCTCGGCGTCGTTACTAGCTCCCAGCATTGTTTAAATGAGTCCATTCCCACCTGTAAAAGAAGAGGGGGAGAAAATCTGTAAATACCATGACAGAAAACCTGGGTTCATTATACAAAAGGGGATTTAGGCACATTGACATTTGTTATAGAGGCACATGGATGTGTGTTGACATTTACATTGCACGGCCCTTCAAGACACATCAGCATGGATTCAGATCTGCTTGACCTATTGCATGTCATTTGGGGTCAGTTCTGTGCCCTCCTGATATAGCATTAAAGGATACATTTAGGAGGATGGAGTGCCTTTAGAGTTAAAGCGAGAAGTCTTTATTCAATTCTTAAATGGCAGGTTGCATAGGCTTAACGAGATAATTCAGGATTTTGGCAATGTGGCCCTTTATCAAGAGTCAGATGAACTCATGGATACCATTTTTATGTCTGTTTTCATTTTTTTATTTTTTATTCTAACTACCAGTGATGTTTTTGCCTTTAGGCCTGGCTCGCAGTCTGCGTTCCAATTCATCCCAAAGGTGTACGATGGGGTTGAGGTCAGGGCTCTGTGCAGGCCAGTCAAGTTCTTCCACACCAATCTCTATAAACCATTTCTGTATATGGACCTCACTTTGTGCATGGGAGCGTTGTCATGCTGAAAGAGGAAAGGGCCTTCCCCAAACTGTTGCCACAAAGTTGGAAGCACAGAATCCTCTAAAATGTCATTGTATGTTGTAGCGTTAAGATTTCCCTTCACTGGAACTAAGGGGCTTAGCCCGAACCATGAAAAACAGCCCAGACCAGTATTCCTCCTCCACCAAACATTACAGTTGGCACTATGCATTGGGGAAGGTAGCGTTCTCCTGGCATCTGCCAAACCCAGATTCGTCCACTGGACTGCCAGATTGTGAAGCGTGATTCATCACTCCAAGAGAACATGTTTCCACTGCTCCAGAGTCTATCTTCGATCTTAGGCTTGTGTGTGGCTGCTCAGCCATGGAAACCCATTTCATGAAGCTCCAGCGGCAGTTTGTAGCTCAGTAGTGGGTGTTGTGCTTCAGCACTCAGCGGTCCCATTCTGTGAGCTTGTGTGGCCTACCACTTCGCTGCTGAGCCGTTGTTGCTCCTAGATGTCTTCACTTCACAATAACTGCACTTACAGTTGACAAGGGCAGCTCTAGCAGGGCAGAAATGTGATGAACTGACTTGTTGGAAAGGTGGCATCCTATAACAGTACCACGTTGAAAGTCACTGAGCTCTTCAGTAAGGCCATTCTACTGCCAATGTTTGTCTATGGAGATTGTATGGCCGTGTGCTCGATTTTATACACCTGTCAGCCACGGATGTGTCTGAAATTGCCGAATCCACTAATTTGAAGGGGTGTCCACATACTTTTCTATACATAATGTTTATTACTAGGGAAAATACGGATGGGAAAAACATGAAGCAAATGAAGTAAAAAGTACATCTTTCATTTACAAGTACTCATGAACACTTCACGCTATGAAAATTAATATTTATCAGCATGCACTTTCACAAAATATTGCTGCGTTTCTGTATATTGTTTCCTCTCTTTGCTTCCCTCTCTACAGTTAGGCTGCTGCTCTTTGTCATTTGTCATACATAAACACTTTTTACTGAACAACTGGGTTTGATGGTGCTTGTCATAACCTGGGCTGCAGAGCAACAAAACGCCAGACAGAGCCACAAGACGGAGAGAAGGGAAAGGGAGAAAGAGAGAAATATAGGGGGAACGAGAGAGAGAGAGAGAGAGAGAGAGAGAGAGAGAGAGAGGAGGGGTGCACTGCACCAGAGACATTCCATCATCCTCATTTCTGTTTCCACCCCAGTACTCCGAGACTACGATGGAGAGGAGCAAGTCCGAACGGTGCTACAAAAACATCGCAGTCAGCCACGATGGCAAAACACTGCCCACTGTTGGAGTGTGTGGCTGAGAATGTGGTTTTCGAGGAGGTAGGACGAGGGGTGAGGGTGGAAGAGCGGCGAGAGAAGGTGGGGGGCACCTGGCACTTTAATAAGTGGTATACCCAGAGCAATCTGAAAAACATGGTTACCCTCTCTTTCCCTCGGGAAGCAATGACTCTCCTTGTAATAGCTCTGCGCTAAATCTTCACTTACAACTGTAATGTTTTTCTCTATGGTGTTTTGGGTTCTCACCCCCTGTTTCCTCTTATTCCTGTGTTTACTAATCACCATTAGAGGCACCTTAATGTGTCGGGGCTAAGCGTTACTGCATCCATCGCATGTTCCATCACAGCGGGTAGCCATTGTTGGATCCCTTAGGGTCTGCTGCGTTGTTATACTGTTGGTCACCCGCCTTGCCTGCTAATTGGCTAAATAAGACATTCATTGGATATGACTTCCATTGGGTGATCAATATCTTTGCGAGTCAACCGGGCCCCTTCACTGCAGCCACAAAATGGAGGCTTTGAACATACAGTCAGAACGAGGAATCTGGGGGGTCTGTAAAAAAAGAAGGAGCTGCCACACAATACATTCCATGGAACCATACTTTCTTCCTGGATTCCTTCAGATTTGGCACGGTGATATGGCATCCGGATGTTGGAACGGTTAGCAAGGTAGCCTAAAGTGCTGAGGTGTTGATTGTACAGCGGAACAAAGCACTGTGTTCATGTCCATTTAACATCAGTTCTTAATAATCCCTCCTACACATGAAATGTAGCCTATTGTATGATTATTTTGAGGTTAGAGGTGGATTTCAAATGGTGTGTTGCGCCTGGATAACATAACAGCGTTTGCTCAGCACTTACTCATGTGTGAGTAAATTGGAGTTATGATAATCGCAACTTGATTCATGAAAATGGAAGTTTTGCCCTACAATTTATTTCTGGTTGTGTTCACACCATGCATAATATTTTCTTAGCCTCTCCCATTGTGTAATGACAAGAGGGCTAGAACTATTCCACACACTGCAGCGCTGTTGCTTTTCCCTCCACACATAATCATAAATAATACAGGTGTTTCGCCTTCACTTATGGACAAGGTTAAACTTCCCGAGTACCAGTACTTTAGGGAAGTCAGATTATCTATTGTATGAGTGTGCATCGAGCGTCCTATTTAATAAATGAATTGAAACATCACACAGAATGTTGAGAGACGGGTGTTGTTGGTGATGTGCTCTTTGGCGATACTGTTCAATCAACAATGAGCTTCAAAATGTTCAGACATCCCTTCTAAACCGAACCTAATTCAACCCCCATGCTCTCTCTGCTTTTATGCTGATCCCCATGCTCTCTCTGCTTTTATGCTGATCCCCATGCTCTCTCTGCTTTTATGCTGATCCCCATGCTCTCTCTGCTTTTATGCTGATCCCCATGCTCTCTCTGCTTTTATGCTGATCCCCATGCTCTCTCTGCTTTTATGCTGATCCCCATGCTCTCTCTGCTTTTATGCTGATCCCCATGCTCCCTCTGCTTTTATGCTGATCCCCATGCTCTCTCTGCTTTTATGCTGATCCCCATGCTCTCTCTGCTTTTATGCTGATCCCCATGCTCTCTCTGCTTTTATGCTGATGCTGACCACTTTCATGATAGAAACAAAATACCTCAATTACTTCAACATTATGTCTGTAACTTAATAATGTTAAGTAAGTCCACTTACTAATGTTTAATTCATGACCCAACGGTGAGGGGGATGTCTCCGTGCTCTGCTGCTCTACTGTCCAACAGAACATCAAGAGACATTCGTCTGGGGACAGGGAAATGGGGAATTGGAGGTGACACCGACAGAACCTTCAAGCCAGGCTACAGCATTTGAAACGTTTAGGACAATGCCTGATTCATAAGAAAATGGTGTAAAAGAGATGACGATACGAAATCACTAGGTTTAAATAGCCCATTCAGCGGTATTCAGTCTCCTAGCCTTATAATCCAAACGTGAGAAAGTGGACATGTTGGAAATACTACCCCACGCACTGTGTAAGGTAGGAATATCCTCTAGCTCCTGTAAACTACACACTATACACAGCCTGCAACAGTGTGTGTGGCAAAAGGCTCGTACACTTAACTACTGTCCGTAGACCAGAATTCAAGTGTTTACAGCACTTGAACTAACATGTCAGTGTGAAATCAGGTCAAGTTGGTTTTCCCCCCTTTCAATACAGAATTCATTTGCCCCACAATATACTGTTTAATTACCAGTAGTTAACAGGAAGAAATAGGGAAAATAGTAAAAAAAATAGTAAAAAATGACTGCCAGGGTCTCAATACCATGACATTAACCTCCAGTGACCTGAGGAAGTCGTAATGGCATTAAACACCTTAGCCCAAGACAGATGAGGGAAATCAGCCTTAACCCATTTAAGCTGAGGTGAAAACAAGAGTTCCAAGGAACAAAGAGGGGAGGAGGGAAAACTGGAGCTTGTTTGGCGTTAAGTGGCAATAACTTGCATAACGCTTCGCGATTCTCAGACAAAGAGGAATGCGGTTAATACCGAAGCCAAATGGAATTATAAGACGGATGCCCCTAATCAGAGTCCTGATGCAGTGCAGCATCAACAGAACGACACAGCGAAGGGAGAAATAGAACTCTGGATTTGTCGCTCCTGCTTCCAATGTGTCCAGGCCAGTGTCCTATGTACTAAAACTTTTCATTTGGCTCTTCGCTACGGCATTTTGGATTTGAGAACAAAAGTTTTATATGAGGTGACAGTACAGAATGTCACCTGTAATTTGAGGGTATTTTCTTACATACAGTATCTGTTTTACCAGGCTGTGCTGTCATGTGTTTTGACTAAATGTAATACACTATAAATACATTTGTCCAAATATTTATGACGCCTTCAAATGAGTGGACTAGATACATATCTAGTCGCTAGGGCTGCTGAATAAACTGCACCTACCAACAACAGCGTGAAACTTATACAAAAAATAGGAACGCAAGGCTTTGTCGTTGTAGTTTTTTACAGAGATGTTTGGGGATCGACTAGGAATGCCTTGTCACTGCCATACACCGTGCCGAGAGACAATAGTTTCTTCTCCTTAATGAGTATGGATCAGAGTACATCCCCAATGATTTCTAGAACACCAACACATTCCAACTGTTCCGATTGGTCCTAGAAACCGATGAGTTGGTGGAAGCAGCATTTTGAACATTCTTAATTGGCTTTGATGCTCTGATTGGTTTAGAGATGATCCAATAACTGACACCCCTCGTTTTCTCATTAGCCCAAACGACTTCAATGATGGCAGTCTCAGACCGAGGTACGTAGTGAACATAGAGAAGCGGAAGAATTCCGTCCGGACTCTGTGACGGTATAACTCAGCCATGCCGCTGTGGCTCAGCTCATCCTCAAGCAGCCAGCCTGCACTGTTCGTTTTGTGGCTAACTGCTTGTTTTTAAGTGAATTCCTAGTCTGGGGAGGTCGGCTGGGGTCAAGTGGAGATGAGGGGGGGATCTGGAGAGGATTACTTTTGAACATGTACCTGCCACTTGTTTATGCCAATGTATTTATTAGTATGGAAGGTGGAACGGGGATGTTGCGTTAGATTAACCAAATGTTGATTAAATGGATATTTCTCAACAGCATTAGAAACGTGGTCAAATTAGGCTGGGATCGAAAGGTGAGGAATATAGAGATCATTACGTTGGCAGTGTGCAGTCGCTAGTTGATATGATGTGAGAAATGAAAGGTACTGTCTTACGTATGAAATAAACATTACATTCTGTTCTGATCACGGGTTAGAAAAACCCCCGGGATGTACAGTAGATTCCCAAAATGAAACGGTGGATGTACTGCATCTATCGTAGGTGTTGAAAGGGAACATATTGGCCCTCAGGGATGTGATTATGTAGCCTATACCGTTTAGCTGGTAACAAGGAAGTATGATATCTGCTGAAAGGTAGACATTACCCTGGCAGGGCTAAAACTGTTTCCCCGACATAAAGGTCATACGTAACTGGAAAGTAGGGCAGCAGAGGAATTGCCTCCTTTTTGCAGGAGAAATGGCCTGTGTATTTAAGAAATGGTTCACAGGAATTCTGATCCATTGGTTATAATCCTCAAAGGCTCTCTCTTCACCCCTCCTCCCTCTCTCTCTCTTCCTCTCCCGCTCTCTCCCTCTAATATCTCCCTTCCCTTCTCTCTTCTCATCCTACTCTCTCGCTCTCATTTCCTTCTCTCTTCTCATCCTACTCTCTCTCTCTCTCTCTCTCTCTCTCTCATTTCCTTCTCTCTTCTCATCCTGCTTTCTCTCATTCTTCTCTTCCCCAAATGAAACCACCATAGTGGGTTCCTCTCCTCTCCACCTCCACTCCTCCCCTCTTCTCCATTCAACCCATTAGCATCACTATCTCCAATAGAGGAAAGGCACTGTGTCTCCCTGACCTGCCTGTTTGACCGCCTGATTCCCTCCCAGTCTCCATGCCTGTCTGCCTGGCTGGCTATGTGCTGCATGGATAAGCGCATTGGTGGGTGGCTTTGTGAGCTTCCTGTCCCTTCCCCTGCCCTTCACCTCATTGATTTGCCATTACACTTTTTTTCTAAGGTCAGGGGAGAGTCCATTAAACGCTGGCTACTATGCAGTGTGTGTGCATAATTACGTTTTGTGTGGTGGTGTGAAAAGGGGAAAATGTTTCCCTTTACACCTGCTCTTGCATGGCCGCAAATCAGCAGCGAGTTAACAGTTAATGTGGAATCAATGTTCCAAATTAACCACAGGACACCCCAGGTCTGAGCTCAGCCTAGCTCAGCCGCGTGCCTCTCTTGCTCTACAGCCAGTGCCCTCGGGCTGAGTAAGGGAGAAACAGAGAGCACACACACAAAAATCACATGCACACAAACATTCGCCTACAGGCAACTACAGACCACACACGAACGGACACATGCATGCCAAGGCACACACACACATGCACGTGTATAAGCACATGTGCACAGGCAAGTTAGCCCATCTGAATGACAGAATAAGGCATCCTCTTATAAGTCAGACAAGTCAGACATTGATAAGGTGAAAAACATGGTGAACACACCAAACACTTATTTATCTCCCTAATGAAATTGAATGCTACCATGCTGTGCTGTCATGTGTTGCTGCCTTGCTATGTTTTTGTCTTAGGTCTTGTGTTGTCTCTCTTGTGATGTGTGTTTTGTCCTATATATATATATATATTTTTTTTATCCCAGCCCCCATCCCAGCAGGAGGCCTTTTGGTAGGCCGTCACTGTAAATAAGAATTTGTTCTTAACTGACTTGCCTAGTTGAATAAAGGTCACTCATCTACATAATTCTCCTTGCAGTTGTTAACCAGAATGAAAGGAGGCAGCGATATCACTCCAAGCCGGGAGGAAATTGAATCTGCAGGTGCAAATGTGGCATGTTTCCTCCCTTGGAGATAGATGCACAGCTATCTATATTTATATAAATAATATAGATCTGGTCAAGAGGCCACAAGCCTGCAGGGACGAGGTTTCCTTCAGCAGACAGAATCAATCTTTACACGCCACTGAAACGCATTTCATTTCAGCTCGGCCTTCTTCACTATGATTTAATGGCTCTGGTACCTATTGTTTCCATTCGCCTGGGCTCCGAACAGGCCTGCGTAGGCACCTAGAAATGCAAGATGGTTTGCGATATCAGGTCTGAATTGGCTCGCTAGAGGTCTGTCTTTACTGACGTTGTCTAGTAACCGTGCACATTCACTGCCCTCCGTATGCATTTGGACAGTCAAGCTCAAATTACAAATGTACATAGTCCAGCATGTTGGATTTGAAATCAAATGCTTTGATATGAGGCGACAGTATAGAATGTCACATTTTAATTTGAGGGTACGTTTATACATATCTGTTATACCATTTACAAATGAAAGCACCCCCCCCCCCCCCCATGTGAAGAAGTCATAAGTATTTGGACAAATTCACTTACAGTGATTCGAAGTAGTGAAAAGTCTAGTATTTGGTCCCATTTGTCTTACACTACATCAAGCTTGTGACTCTAAAAACTTGGATGCATTTGCAGTTTGTTTTGGTTGTGTTTAGGGTCACGTTTCGGGCCAATAGTAACTGAATGGTGAATGATGACTGGAGTCATTTTCTTTCCAAGTGAGTAGATAAGACGTTTCTGAACACTTCTTACTGAATCCCGATCATGCCATGATTTTGAAAAATGATGAATGAATCATTAATAAAGATGATTGAGATTCCATTCAGAGGCTACAACAAAACCCTCTAACCTCTCACCATTATCAATAGCAGAGGAGGTTAGCATTTTTGGGGGGGGGGTTTGATCTTTAGTCATGATTTTGCGGGTATGAGCATCATTAGTCATGATTCCTTCATGATTATCTAGAATCATGGTAGCATCCACATTAATGTAGAAGTGTTCGGGAACATCTATTTTTATTTACAATAAAATGTACTCCAAAATGACACAATACATTCACCATTCAGTTCCTGTTGGGCAAAACAAACAACCAAAACGAACTGCAAATGCAACCAACACATTTGTAGAGGCACAACTTTTGGCTATTGGTTATTGTGAGTGAATGGACCCGTAAATTATTGACTTGTGTTCGCAACAATATCTCAGGTGAATAGGACATGCACAAATGTAATACACTTTAACTGAATTTTTCCAAATACTTATGACTTCTTCAAACGGGGGGGGACTAGATACGTAAAGTTATTTCATTATGAAAATACCCTCAAATAATTCTGTACATTTGGTCCAATAGCCTCATATGAAACATTTAAATCACAAATCCAACATGCTAGAGTTCAGCGCCAAATGTAAACTATTAGCTTCACTGTCCAAGTACATACCCAGGGGAATGTGTGTCAGTGTGTTTCTGCGTGCGTGCGTACGTGTGCATGCATGTCCACTGTACGCGCGTGTGTGTGTGTGTCTGCGTGCGTGTGTAAGTCTATGATGCATGTGTCTGCGTCTCCGTAAATCCATCACTCTGTCTGGGTAGCTCACGATTGCGTGTCTGCCTGGGTCTCAGTGGTATCGTGTCACTCCTAAGCAATAGCTTCTCATTAGTGTATCCAGGGCTACACATATTCATCTTGAATATTACGGAACACATCGTCAGCACAGCAGCAATCCTCAGATGTCTCTCCTCGATTTGAAAAGGCTATCTGCATAGGTCCCTCTTATCATGTTCCCTCTCTGATTAAAATCTATTTTCCCTGAGACTTTAGGAGTTACCTTTCAACGGATGAAAGGGTATCGCTTCATTTCGACAACCTTTTCAGACAGGATTAGAACATCTTAAATGTCATTGATGCAGGTAAACAACAACACTTTGATTTTGAATTTATACTTGCTTTTCTTAATGTGTGCCCAACCCAAATCTGTTTGTAAACAGAAGGCTATCAGCTATGTTGGGCTGTTACTATACTTGTGTGCTTGAATGCTCTGAACTCTTCCCCTCTATCTGTCTGTCTGCACCACTGTTTACATGCTGTGTATTCAGGTATCAGAATCAAACCAGGGGCTTGTTGTAATACATCATTATGCAACTAACAAGTCATAAGGAGCAGTGTATTTTGACATTGAGTATAGGACTGAGAGTTAAACCCACACATCTTTGCTCCTCTTCATAGATAGATAGCCTAGAAAATTGTACTCAGGGTACATGAAAATTCTCCTCTAAATACATACACCCACACGCTGGCACACTTCACAGTATTAGGCTATTGTGTGAGAGAAACCTATTTAAATCCTGTTTCATATAGGCCCAATGTAATGTAGCCCTAACTTGATCAATAGACCTGTTACCACTGTACTCTGCTGCAAGAGTTGTTGGGGGAAAAAAAGAGTTGTTGGGGGAAAATAGAGTTGTTGGGGGAAAAAAGAGTTGTTGGGGGAAAAAAAGAGTTGTTGGGGGAAAAAAGAGTTGTTGGGGGAAAAAAGAGTTGTTGGGGGAAAAAAGAGTTGTTGGGGGGAAAAAAGCAATGATGTATTTTGAACTAAATTAAATCACCATTTGACTTGAGGATTTTTATTCCCACCTGAGAGGGAGAAGTAATTATATGTTTAGGGCTCCGACTCCAGGCTAAACACATAGAATGACAGATGAACTCAGTAAAGTGAATAGAAATACTGATTTAAAGAGAAGGGGATTATAGATGGGTTGGCTGACAACGTCACAAAAATGATGTGCGCGCATTCGACGTGGACGCAGGAGCGTTTTGTTATGATTCTTACTGGTCAGAAAGCTAGCAACAATGACAAGAACCTACCATGTGGAGAATTGTACGTGGCTCGTTTCAGCTCGTTGTATGTTGTTATTGATACCATGTCTTGTTTTGAGGTGTTTTGACTGATGTCATGTCTATGCTAATATGGCAAAGCTTCTGCAAAAAAAAAAAAAACTGTGATGATGAATTTGAGAGACAACAAGTGCTCACTGTACAAATGCAATGAACATTTGGAGACTAAATGTAGTTTCAATGTTGTTAACAGTCTAAGCCAACCCCGTCTGGTTTGCCCCATGTTGCTAAACAACCAACCCATCAATAAACTTACACAGAGCTCTGATGACAACATCAAAATGTAAGGTAAACAGTACTGTATGCATTGTACAGTAGACTAGTTTACATGTGAATTGTGTTACATGGAGACCGGCTACTGTGCAAATACTCTGCTACACAGAGCGATGGGATGTGGTGGCCTTGGATAGGCGTGCCAGGCACACTGTTTGGTCTGCCATTTTCCCACCACAGGATGAAGATGGTCTCCATCAGAGGCCAATTACAATGCTAAAATGGTGGTTAGGTTTCATGGTGAGCATTGAGCAATGCTATATCATTTCATATTGAATAGCTGTTGGTTTGGCTTCTGTCTGGAAGAGGGGGGTTCTGGACCTACTGTGCCCATGTTCAGTATAAACTCCATTGGTGTTCAGAAGCAACAAGGTAGACTGACTCACTGATCCAGCAACAGGGTAAACACTGTCAATGGACAACTGTGCCTCATATATGGGATACATTATAGTAAACCTTACATGTTGACTTCTCATTGGAATATTCCATGAGCGTTGGAGAGGTTATAGTTTGGAGAGAGAGAGAGAGAGAGAGAGAGAGAGAGAGAGAGAGAGAGATAGAAACGCCCCAATGCAGTTAAGGGATTAGAGACTCGCTACTTCTCTCTCTAAATCCTGCAAGGTGTAGGTCAGGCTCCGCAGATATGTGGTTAAGTGATTGTGTTCAATGTGGACTATGCTCTGCACCTAAGATGTCTCGCCGTGACAGGGGTAATTACGCAAAAGCTCCGGGTGCAACGTGCAGAAATGGTGCTGAAGCGAATGGATCTATCTGATGCACCATGCATCGTGGGAGTGTGTGGGTTTGCGTGTGTGTTGTGTGTGTTGCGTACAGCCCCGGGATAGGCCTATTAGTTATTTCGTGGCAGGTAGCTACTGAGAACGAGTTATCTTTTATAGCAACAGGATGATTCAAGGGGAGGGAGAGTTTGCCACCATTCTGAGGGTTTCTAGACGTGCCTTGTGTGCGCGCTCTCTAAATGCATCAGCAACAGGACGCACAGCATAGCATAAACATACGCACAAATCCACCTGCTTCACACACACATATATATATATATATATATTCGACGTCGTATCTTTTTGGTGTGAATTCATTCATATTCCATTTCCATTATAAAGCACATTCTGCATAGTTGCGCAAAAGCTTTCCTGCGTCTGAAGGTTCGAGAACAATCAGTAGTAGCCTTCCAAGCTATCATGCTTGTCCGATTGTTACATTTGCAGTAAAACATAACGGTAACCATTTGGATACATACTATTTTATATAGCTTAGCAACACCTTTCTCGTTATACTATTATTTACTGTGTCGTCAAAGCCTTCCCCAAACCAGATATTTCCCGTTAACTTCTTGGAAATACGTAGTGCAACAGTGGCGATATGGAATACGCTCCACATATCTGCTCTCTAGATGACTGTATACATACTGGAGAAAGGAAGGAACTCACCCGCAGTAGTCATCTTCATCGACCGATATGTATTCCCTATACCCCCATCTAGTGCACTGGTCCAGAGACGGAGGAGAGAAAGCGCGCAACACAGACAAGCCTAGACGGCAGCTTCTTATTTTCACGCAGTTGGAGAGACCAGCTCCAGCTTTTCCTTCTTCCCAGTGTTGTTCCCTATCAGAAAACGGAAAGTCCACAAGCAGAGAGAGCTGTTGGGTTGGTAGAAGAGCCTCTATCCCCCGTGTCCTTTTCCACGGTGGTTAACGGCGCATCTCCCCCTCGATCAGCTGTCACAGAGACATGGTGCTTTCTGCTCAACACTCATTAATTTCGGAACAACCCCGGCTCTCCAGAGAACAGCCAATAGCGTCAGAGATCCAGGCATGGCGCTCGCAGCATCCCGCGTCTGTGGTTGGCTGAATTCACACGTCTGTCCTTTCTTCGACCCTCTCTTCCAGGGAGTCTTGAAGCAATAAGGAGGGAAATGAGATGAGGGTGCAGGAAGAAAATGGATATCTGTTCCTATTAGAGCTCGCGCTCGGACTGAGTCCCAGGGGGGTTTGAACACATTGTTCTACAAACGGATGTTCCTGCTGGACCGGAGAGGTTATCCTTCACCTTGGAGAATGAGATATATCTCGCCTGTCGGAGTCCTGAAGTTCAGAAGCTCCGTTTCTGTGTGGTTTATCAGTGGTTTGGAACAGATAGTCTGGATTCCCACACCCTCTGTGCATCAGGTCCTGGAGACATTTAGGACGTGTTGCTTTCCCTTTTGGTGCCATTTTGTCATAACATGCATTTATTAAGTAGTTACTTCCTTGTAATAACTCCTGGGATGAATCACGTAAAACATCATTAAGCTTCTCATAATGAGAAGTTCTCGACTTCTAAAGTGCCCTTACTTTGTCAAGGCTTCAGCGGCCATCAACCCCCTAGCTTTCAGAAAGGAGCCAACTCCATTTTCAGGCATGAATGAATTGTGAAGGAAGTTGTCCTTAAGCTGGCTTCGCACTTTTACCACCCATGCTCAGACCTTCAGAGTTGACCCAGGGGACTGCACACACACACACACACACACACACACACTTCATAATAAAACTCTCAATGGGGTGAATGGCAGTCATTTTATGTGGTGCATGACTAGCAGGGGAGAATGGGGTAAACTGAGCCAAAGTGTTAGTTGAGCCACCCATTGTTTTTAAACCATACACAACATGAATCATGTGACCAACTACCCTACCAGTCAAAAGTTTTAGAACACCTACTTATTCAAGGGTTTTTCTTTATATTTACTATTTTGTACATTGCAGAATAAAAGTGAAGACTTCAAAACTATGAAATAACACATATGGAATCATGTAGTAACCAAAAACGTGTTAAACAAATCAAAATATATTTTATATTTCAGATTCTTCAAATAGCCACCCTTTGCCTTGATGACAGATTTGCACACTCTTGGCATTCTCCCAACCAGCATCACCTGGAATGCTTAACCAACAGTCTTGAAGGAGTTCCCACATATGCTGTGCACTTGTTGGCTGCTTTTCCTTCACTCTGCGGCCCTATTCATCCCAAACGATCTCAATGTGGTTGAGGTCGGGGGATTGTGGAGGCCAGGTCATCTGATGCAACACAAATATCCTTTAACCAGCCTGGAGGTGTGTTGGGTCATTGTCCTGTTGAAAATGATAGTCCCACTAAGCCCAAACCAGATGGGATGGCTTATCGCTGCAGAATGTTGTGGTAGCCATGCTGGATAAGCATGCCTTGAATTCTAAATAAATCAGACAGTGTCACCAGCAAAGCACCCCCACACATCACACCTCCTCCTCTATGCTTTACGGTGGGAAATACACATGCGGAGATCATCCGTTCACCCACAACGCGTCTCATAAAGACACAGTGTTTGGAACCAAAAAGCTCCAATTTGGACTCCAGAACAAAGGACAAATTTCCACCAGTTTAATGTCCATTGCTTTTGTTTCTTGGCCCAAGCAAGTCTCTTCTTCTTATTGACATCCTTTAGTAGTGGTTTCTTTGCACCAATCCGACCATGAACAGTTGATGTTGCGATGTGTCTGTTACTTGACATATGCAAATTGCATTTTCAAATAGAGGAGAGACATCTGAGGATTGCTGCTGTGCTGTCGATCTGTTGGGATGCAATTTCTGAGGCTGGTAACTGTAATGCACGTATACTCTGCAGCAGGGCTAACTCTGGGTTTCCATTCCTGTGGCGGTCCTCATGAGAGCCAGTTTCATCATAGAGCTTGATGGTTTTTGCGACTGCACTTGAAGAAACTTTGACGATCTTGAAATTGGCCGTATTGACTGACCTTCATCTCCTAATATAATGATGGCCTGTCATTTCTCTTTGCTTATTTGAGCTGTTCTTGCCATGATATGGACTTGGTCTTTTACCAAATAGGGTTAACTTTTGTATACCCCCCTACCTTGTCACAACACAACTGATTGGCTCAAATACATTAAGAAGGAAAGAAATTTCACAAATTAACTTAAGAGGGCACACCTGTTAATTGAATTGCATTCTAGGTGACTACTTCATGAAGCTGGTTGAGAGAATGCCAAGTGTGCAAAGCTGTCATCAAGGCAAAGGGTGGCTATTTGAAGAATCTCAAATATAAAATACATTTTGATTTGTTTAATACTTTTTTGGTTACAATATGATTACATATTTGTTATTTCATAGTTTTGATGTCTTCACTACTATTCTGCAATTTAGAAAATATTTTTTTAAATTAAAAAAAAACTTGAATGAGTAGGTGTTCTAAAACTTTTGCCCGGTAGTGTATTTAGAAAGAGGTCATAATTTCATGGCGTCTGTGAAGGAAAAATCCACATAGAAAAAGTGGTAAGCAAGTTATGTCCAAAACACAGGTTTTTACAAAGTCACATTAATGTATTGTGTTTTAGGTTTTATGATGCTTGTCTCTAAACCAAAGTAGATCATTTCAAGATTGTTCTATACATCAGTTGGGGTCCGATGTATACAATACGAGATTCTAAACCTAGCATGAAAGTTCATCATTGCAGTTGTGTGGGCTAATATAGTCAAAATGTTTCCCTTGGGGTAAGGAGAGACAATGGCCACCATATCCTATACAAATGATGACATTTAGTCCGTTTTATGCCTAATATGCATAGTATCTTTGCAATGTGTCATGCATATGAACTCACGATAGTCCATTTTTATTGTTATAGAGCAGACATCATGCACCATGTATACAAACATAAAACAAGCAGGGGTCGAGGCCCCTTGAGGTTCTTGAAAGAGCAGCCAGGGAAGTGAAAGAAGGGAAGAAGTACATTCGAGCAGCAGCAAGGGATGAACAAAATGGACTGAATGACAAGAGGGATATTGACAAAAAAAAGACAACGAACATGTACCTACATGAAAGAGAGGCAATGATAGAGTAGCAGAGGCACAGAAGGTCTTATCTGACGACATGGAGTCGGAGCTTGCTTAACATAATCGCAAATCTCCTGGTCCAGTCTCATGGGCTTCGAATGCAGAGAACTTTCCTACGAACTGGCACTTCGAAACAACGTCCCAGTCCCAGACAACTGGTCAAGCAATGGAAGGGTAAGTGATATTGAACAGAGAGATCTATATTTAAATGTAGGCATACATTTAAGATATACAATGTACCACACCCTTGTTCCATGAATTAAACGTTGACCTACCAGCACAATCACCCACCGTCACAGGACACACCCACTTACCCCAAGGCGGCTCAACTTACCCAATATCCGGTGTTAGATGTGCCAAGAGGCCACTTTTTTTTGACAAGTTATGTTTTAAAAAATGTTATGTTTACATGAATTCTCATTATTTCCAGGGATACACAACATCCTCAAATATGGGTAGAAATATTTGTTAGAAGAATACTATATTTCCCTTGACACGGTGATGCTCAATGTAAAAAATGTCTCAAAATACCCCACTCTCCCCTACTGCCATGGCGTAAAAAATGTGCACAGTGCACAAAACATTAGGAACACCTTCCTAATATTGAGATGCATCCCCTTTTGTCCTCAGAACAGCCTCAATTCGTCGAGACATGGACTCTACAAGGTGTCGAAAGCATTCCGCAGGGATGCTGTGAAAACCCCAGCAGCGTTGCAGTTCTTGACACAAACCCGGTGCGCCTGGCACCTACTACCATACCCCGTTCAAAGACAGTTACATCTGTAGTCTTGCCCATTAACCCTCTGAATGGCACACGTACACAATCCATGTCTCAATTGTTCTCAAAGGCTTAAAAATCCTTCTTTAACCTGTCTCCTCCCCTTCATCTACACTCATTGAAGTGGATTTAACAGGTGACATCAATAGGGGATCATAGCTTTCAGCTGGATTCACCTGGTCAGTCTATCTCATGGAAAGAGCAGGTGTTCCTAATATTTTTTTACACTCAGTGTATATCAAAATGAAAAGCTATAAATCGGTTTTCAGGGTGGTACTATGTTTATCATTTGAATTATTTATTCCTTCCCGGACCCCGTTTATGAAGGAATTCTGTGAATATTCTGCAAATGGTGACATTTTAGACGTCCCCTTTGCTGGGGAAAAGGGCCTAAAAGGGCAGCAGAGTTCATTGAGTGAATTTGACATACTAAACGGTTTTACTGGGAACATAACAAAAACTCATCTGCTCATCTGAGCTAAGCAATGGACACCTGTAAACGTATTAAATGTACAGTCAGACTATTTGTGGTGAACTTTGTATTGTAGTTAACGACTAATTGTAACCAGAATGTTCTATGTTCAAATCCCACTAGGAACTATTTTATCAGTCACTAGTTCACAGGATGGATGTTGTAGTCCTGTGTGGTTAGACTCAATAATGAACAGGTCTAGTTTCAAAACCAGATGGCAAACTTTCTCTGCAACGCCCTGTCTTATAGCATTTGCTTCAAGCCTATAGATAAATAACCCAGAAGCTGTCAGTTCTATAGGAATATCTCTATGCTTCATGGAGACACGCCACAGTCTAATTCATCATTAACTCAAAGTCACAGTAAAGCAAACAAACCCTGTGTCACTCCTCATAGGAAGTACGGCACAGTGCGGATGTGGAAACGTATGAGAAATAACCGAAGAGCTGGGCAGCGTCTTGTTTTCCTAGGAAAAAGTTTTTGAGCCTGGTGACAGAGTTTGACATTGAGCTTACATTGCCTACAGCCCGCATGAATCTTGGCTAGAGCACAGTATATGAGCTTGCTCAAATAGCAGCATCTCAGATGGTCGATGTATCCTTCAAGCCGGGGTTTGGGCTCCAGCAGGTTCACTGAAGCTCTCTTTAAGATGACACAGGTGGAGGGTGTTTTGGGAAAAGCCCATTAAGGAAAGAGCAACCTGGAAGGGTCCAGCCAGCCAGGCTGCTCATTATATTGTTATACCCCTGATAAAAACACATTTATTATCATTTTATTTACCAACACCAGGCAAGGCAAGCAGGCAGCGAGTGAGCGTTCTCGTCTGTGTAAAATTAAACCCATTGCCCTTCGTAAACACGTTAAAGGAAATGCTTCCCCCCTCGTTATTATGCTAATGTTGCTATAAATAACCTAAGGTACGTATGTATTTATATGCTGTGTGTGAGGTAGCCACTCTACAGTATGACAGCAGGGTTGAAACAAAGATAAGAACATATCATTTGCATGTTGTGTTCGGTAAATGTCGTACGAAAAACATTTTCTTTCCCCCCTACACATGTTCATGTTTCTCGTGTATTTTTTAGAGCAGAGAAATAGACTCCAACGTGGAAATGGACTAAAGCAGTGAGTCAGCACCATGGGACTGTGAGTGAGTCGTTCAACTACTACAGTATGTGTCGGGTTTCACATTAAAACACTATTTTGTCTTTGTGTACCGAGCTGATTTATTCTATAAATATAGAGACTGCAGGCAGAGCAATGTTCTCTTTTCCAATACTCTATGCTCTAGGACCAGCCCAAATGCCTTAAGTAGGGCCTACGTATCCCAACTCACCCTACGCACCTTGCCTGAGCAAACACACACACACACACACACTCTTTATGGCCCCGAGCACAATCTGCTGGTGCGGTAAAAACCCCAAGAGCACTTCAAGGTGTAATCGCTGTAGATGGTACGGTTATAAAATACCTTTCTTCAAAAACTCAATAATGTGGTCAGTTGCACAGCTAATTTACACTGGCTTGTTAAAGGATGGCCCACGCTGGCAATGTTAAAAGTATTTAAAAAAAGGGAGATTTACTAGGCAGTATTATACTGTAATAAAAGACTGACTTGTGTCAGCACCTTCACTCTCTCTGGAGTTCATTCAGCTCAACCCACAGGCCTCCTTCAGTGCCTCCTCCGCTGTCCTTGTCAAAAGAGCTCACAAGGAACAACCTAATGCCCCCCCACAACAATCCCCTGTTTCCCTCTCCCCCAGTCAAAGGCGTCCGACATTTGTATTCCTCGTCCCTCTCGGCAGCAGTAGCAGCAGCAGCACACCTACTCCTAAGACCTGTCTGAAATGCAACAAAAGTTTAGGACATAAAAGAGGGGGCTTTCTTTTTTTCTTTCTCCACCGTGAGAGAACTGAGGCTGAGGAATATAGCCTGAGGTTGTTTGATATCCCCTCTGTGGAGAAGAGGAGGCACAGCGATGACGCTCTCTCTCTCTCTCTCTCTCTCTCTGTCTGTCTCTCTCTCTGTCTCTGTCTCTGTCTCTCTCTCTCTCTCTCTCTCTCTCTGTCTCTGTCTCTGTCTCTCTCTCTCTCTCTCTCTCTCTCTCTCTCTCTCTCTCTCTCTCTCTCTCTCTTACACTTCCTTACCTTCACAAGCCTCCCCCTCTCTCTCTCTCTCTCCCTCTCTGTCTCTCTCTCTCTCTCTCTCTCTCCCTCCCTAGTTGTAAGAGAAAGGGTTGCGGTGCTTTTCGGACCTCTCTATCACTCCAACAGACGATACAGTGGGCAGACGGGGACAGGCTCCAGGGAAGAAAGACGAGGTAAAACAAGTGAAATCTTACCAAACAAAAGCAGAGCAGAGAGAGAGAAGGAGGAGATGGAGAGGGTAAGAGAGAGGGTAAGAGAGAGGGTAGAGAGAGAGAGGAGAGAGAGAGAGAGAGAGAGAGAGAGAGAGAGAGAGAGAGAGAGAGAGAGAGAGAGAGAGAGAGGGAATAAAGTTGGAAGGAGGTGTAATGTAGAGATGACAGGTTCTTTCGTAGGGGAGGCTTGTGAAGGTAAGGAAGTGTAAGAGAGAGAGAGAGAGAACCACAGAGGAGACCGCCGGGCTGAGAGAGAGCATGATAACATGATAACATGATAACTAGGACAGCACTCAGTTTCCTTCCCTCTAGTCCCTACAGCAGGTTTGCTCTTGACTGAACTGATGGGTTGATGAGGTTAGTCTACTCAATGTACACTGACTACATTACATGGCAGAGGCTCAGTAAGGGGGAACGGGTGAATGGCTGATTTTCTTGTTGTTTATATAAATGATGCTTCACCCGTCAAAGGAAATGCAGCTTGATGTAGTGTAACATGCATTTACCAACCTCCAAAACAAGGACCACACAGTGTGTTCAGTTTATATCCAGAGTGGCTTGTAGTTTGTTGTGGTTTGGATGTGTTTTTCGCCATTTGTTTTTCCAGGCTCACATGTGGGATCACCTCTGTTCAGTGTGTTTTCACATTGCTCTGCCTGCACACATATTACATGATACACTGGGCAAGGCATGGATCCATTATTGATAGAAGGGACTCCTGGTCCTGGGCTGTGTTTTTTTTGTTGTTGCAATATTACTGAGCCTGTGTGGCGGTATGGGGTCTTCATGATTCATTTATCTGGAATGGGAGCAATATACTTATGACTTTGACACCTTTTCAACTTTTCCCTCCCTGATCCTGATTCCCCTGTCAGTTCGGTCTTCACACCTAAAATACACCGGTGACATCAAAGCCGATGTATATATTGTGAATGATTTGACGTGGGAGGAATGGGATCAGAGCCTGTTGATCAATGCTTGTGCCATTCCCTTTGATGTGTTCCCCGAGGAGTTTTTTAGTTAAGTGATCCCCAACTGTGAATAAAAGAGCAACGAAGGAGCTATTCATGTCAAGTAGCCACAGGCAGATGGATCGGGAAGATCATCTGTTTCTCTCAGGTTTTCATTAAAACATGAGGTTTCACATCTGCAGGGAAATGAACATACCGTCTTACGACCGTGTGTTTAAGTGGCGTAGTTTGGCCAATAGCCGTAGTCTGCGCGTGTTTATGCGACGTATGAGACACCGGGGCTACGTTTGTATGAGTCACGTGTAACGCACTCATGTACAGAACATTCGCGAGTTGACCAGAAGCTACATTCCGTCTGTGATTCTCCCTACGGAAAAACCCATCCACACAATCTTTGTGGCGGGCCTACACTGCTACACTAGACGTGCTAAAGCCTAAGACACAGTATGCCCAGATCTACGTTACGTTGTCAATGGATTCTGAAATGTTCCGTGTTTCTCTGTTTCCACATTATATTCATTTGTGTTGCCTCGGTGAATGACTTGTGATGATTATGCAAATAAGGCACTGGAGCAGCACGGGTAATTATCTCAGCGGAGAATGGGCTTTTGGATATTCTCTGACTGCCACTGGGAGAGATAGGCTGCCTCCGAAATGGCATCCTATTCCTTCTAAAGGGCACTACTTTCGACCTGGGTCCATAAGACTGATCAAAAGAAATTCACTATAGGATGCAATTTGGGAAGCTGCCGGAGAAACCAAACCAAGGGTCAAGGAGTAGAGACTGCATTTGAGACCGTGCATGGCCGTGGTGTTGGTTACAAACACCCCCGGGGACGCTTTGTAGAAGAAACGCGTGTAGGCTATTGTCGGATCTGTTTATTCACTATGGAAGCAGCCTTTTGTGCTGTGAAGGTGTTTAGTGGTGAATTCAGGATTTTTGCATTCTTAGCTACGTACATGCTGATGTTGGTCTATTGTTTTTCGGGGGAATTTCTCTTCACGCTTCATATACTTTTTGTCTCCGTCTCAAGCTTTTGTCCAAGTTGTCTATCAATCTTTTGGTTGATATATCTATGAGACACAAAACACGTGTCGGTCATACAGCCCAGTTGTCAAGGTTGAGACCTGCAGTATGTTCAAAAGACACGTTCAACTCTTAATGGACACCCAAAGAATTCTGGTTGTGACAAGCATGCAGAGGCATAGTCAGACAAAGAATGATCCGGAGCATCAGTATGAAGCATCAGTATTCATTCAGACACCAATGAAAGCAGTAGGATTGCAGGCGGCCAGGTGGAGAGCGAGGGTAACAGAGGCCAGGGGCCCTCAATGAACCTGGGGGGGTCCTCTTCTCCAGTCCAGGAGGTGGTAAATTACTCATTAGTGTGTGAGTCACGGGGAGGTGATGGGAGAGAGTGCCAAGAGGTTGGCTCTGACTGAGGCGGGAGGCTGGTTCTCCCACTGAGAGGCCAGCGCTGAGAGGGGCGATGCCCATCAAGAGAGGACACTTGCTGGGGTGAGAGAGAGCCAGACTAGCCTGGGGTCAATTAACCTCCAGAGCAAGTCGATGAGTCATCGCTGAATAATTTTTATAGACACAATTGTAAAAGTTTTAAGGACACAAAGACCGTAAACATTTTACATTTTGTGTGGAAACTGGGAAGTAGCTACACTAAAGAAATCTCATTGTTCCTGCTAAAACAATGGCTCGCAATTTCAGATAGTTTCAGAGAATAGAAAAAAAGAGTGGGAAAGAAACCCGAGCACCCCCTAAAGCCCCGATCTCAGTCACTGTAGAAAGGAACACAACATAAATCATCTCTTGAAAAGCTGCTCCCCCCGGAAAATAAAATTGAATTTGTCAGTGAGTGCATTCAGCAGACTTCATAGTCCACAATGGGAAGCCGGCCAGACAGGCCTTCCCCCCCTCTCTCCAAGCAGGCCCAAGCCCTGGCCCAGCTTTTTGATGTGCCTGTCAGTGGGGTTATGACATACTCCATCCCTTCTCCTTTGAATTTTTCATGCGATTAAACCGCCGGTTAATGTAATAATCCAACAAAGACAGAGTGCAATGCCCCAATCAATGCCAATAAAATAAAGACTCTTCCTTCTATTATACGAGTGCCATAACACAACACAGAACCTCATCATGGTTCCTTCATTTTCTCCTTAACTTCTGATCTGGTGAACTCACTACCCAATCAAAAAATCTTTCAAAAGGGGAATGTGCCAAATGCCAATTCCAGGTGCTGCTCGGTGCTGCTGCTGTCAGAAAGGCACAAAGCACGGATGAATGGGAAAGGCAACGGATGGCAGTGCAGTGTGTCAGGGAAGGTTTGTGTAACTCACAGAGGGTCACTGGGTGTTAAGACATGCCATTACCTGCTGCCTATGCCTCTTTCTGGAGATGGAGGGAGGAAAGGAGGAGAGAAGAGAGAGAGAGGAGAGGAGAGGAGAGAGAAGAGAAGAGAAGAGAAGAGAGAAGAGAAGAGAAGAGAAGAGAAGAGAGGAGAAGAGAGAGAGAGGAGAGAGAGGAGAAGAGAGGAGAGAGAAGAGAAGAGAGGAGAGGAGAGGAGAAGAGAGAGAGAGGAGAAGAGAGAAGAGAGAAGAGAAGAGAGGAGAGAAGAGAGAGGAGAGAGGAGAGAAGAGAGGAGAGGAGAGAAGAGAGGAGAGAGAGAGAGGAGAGGAGAGGAGAGGAGAGGAGAGAGAGGAGAGGAGAGAGGAGAGGAGAAGGAGAGAAGAGAGGAGAGGAGAGGAGAGAGAGAGAGGAAAAAGAGAGAAGACGAGACTTGAGGAGAGGAAAGGATGGATGGATACAGCCATTTGATGCTCAGCTGGACAGACTCAGCGGGGGTGTGCTCTGTGGGGAACACTTTTACACATTGACGGGAAAACGAGGGGATGCCGTCGTCTTTGTCACTCTCGTCAACCGTGAAAGCAGCCAGTAATATCCTTGATGCACAATTAAACCATGCTGGTCATCCACCGCCCATCAACACACGTGTTCAGCTGTCATTAATCCGTCAGCTGATGAATAGTGGACCTAAAGTAGTGGCATGGAGTTTTTCCTGACCGCGTGGTGACCTGAGAAGGAAGACACTCTGGGTCCTTGACCTGAGGGTGTGTGTTGGTCGAGTTTGCCGTTTGCCAACGGATCCTACAGCTCTATGTTGATCTCGAGAAACACTTCTCTCTGGTATTTCTTTTCACCTTGTCTATCAAAAAACGCCTCTCTCGTTGTGGAAGTACAATCATTTCTCTGTGCAATTGCACTTTACATCACATACAATTCCTCCGACCCAGTGTTTTAGAGAAAGTGCCAATCATCACAACACAAAAGATAACACATACTGTGTGTCAGATGAATAACAAGCATTGGCGGTCGCGATGGTACGCTAGTTAATTAACGGGGAAAAACAATTTGACACATTTTCCCTATTATATAAACCTTATTTGTCTCTGCAGACAATGCAGGAGGGACGTGTGAGAAACACTGGTTGTCTGAATACGGTTCTTCCATCCAGCTTAACTGTACAAATGGACCTCATTGTCTTCAGAGGAATTCGATTTTCTGCCATACTGCCGCCACACGACACTCCTCTCCTGGGTCTGCCGGCACCATGCTGCCCCTTATCAACAGCACTCAGGGTGTGGAATTGGGTTCTGGCGCATAGAAAACCCACGAGGGGAGAAAGGGGTGAGGGGGAGAGGAAGGAGAAAGAAAAAGAAGCAGACCTACAGTATATTCCTCTTGAGGACCCCCTCCTCCTCCTTCTCCCGCTCTCCTCTCCGCTCCCCCACCCAGGCACCAGCCCCCTACATACACACGCATCGTGAGCATTAGTTGCCAGCCACTAAACCCAGTGATGGATCTCCCAGTGGGGACGCATTTTATAAGCTCTAATTTGCTCCGTTATCTTGTGCTGAGAGCCTGTACCTAAATGGAGCCGTTTTCATCACCTGGAAGAGATAGAGATAGTACAGGTGTGAGTCGGGATCCTTGTACCAGGACCCTGTCCGACGTTTCTGTCACTACCTCCCCGTAGCAAGCAATGTTTGAAATATGTTCTTCCTCTTGTGGCTTTGAGTCAGTGACTCTTATCACGGAGTGAATTTTTGTGCGTGTGTGTTCATGCGTGCGTGTGTCTGTGTGTCTCTGCATGTGTGTCTGTGTGCGTGCGTGTGTCTGTGTCTCTGCATGTGTGTCTGTGTGTGTGCGTGTGTCTCTGTCTCTGCATGTGTGTCTGTGTGTGTGCGTGTGTCTGTGTCTCTGCATGTGTGTCTGTGTGCGTGCGTGTGTGTCTGTGTCTCTGCATGTGTGTCTGTGTGCGTGACGTGTGTCTGTGTCGTGCGTGTGTGTCTGTGTGCGTGTGTGTGTGTCTGTGTCTCTGCATGTGTGTCTGTGTGCGTGTGTGTCTGTGTGCGTGGGTGTGTGTCTGTGTCTCTGCATGTGTGTCTGTGTGCGTGCGTGTGTGTCTGTGTGCGTGCGTGTGTGTCTGTGTGCGTGCGTGTGTGTCTGTGTGCGTGCGTGTGTGTCTGTGTGCGTGCGTGTGTGTCTGTCCATTTCCATACGTGTATGTTTACACTGCTCCCTTTTGTTTGCTTCTAGGAAATGACCGACATGAACAAGGTGTATCTCTGACTAAGGCCTCCCGAGTGGGGCAGTGGTTTAAGGCACTGCATCGCAGTGCTTGAGGCGTCACTACAGCCCCGGGTTCGATCCCAGGCTGTGTCACAGCCAGATGTGAGGTTGTGCTCTGTGTCGTCCGGGTTGGGGGAGGGTTTGGCCGGTCGCCAGTTGGACGGTATTTCCTCCGACACATTGGTGCGGCTGGCTTCTGGGTTAAGTGAGTAGTGTGGCTTGGCAGGTCATGTTTTTCGAAGGAAGCATGGCTTTCGACCTTCGCCTCTCCTGAGTCTGTAGGTGAGTTGTAGCGATGGGACAAGACTGTAACTACCAATTGGGGAGAAAAGGGGGTAAATGTACCAAGAAATACATAAAGTGTAACAAGCCCGTGTTCTCATTCTAAAGATAGTTGCCATGCATGGTGTTCACCAGAGGACAGTGACAGGCTGACGCTAGCTTACCTACCAACATGAAACAGGTGGGACACAAACACTGCTTTCTGTGATTCCTGTGCAGGAATCAGGAGCAGGAGAGCAAGGAGGTCCCAGTGGCACAATTGTTTATTCCCAAAAGTCCCAACTCAACAACAACATGGAGGGAATCTGCCCAAACGAGGTCGCCACACACAGGGGAAATAAACGATACACACGGGGGAGAAACCTCTACTCCTACACACATACCAAAACGGTACGACTGCCGTGAGAAAGAAAGGCCCGTGGTGCAGACCCGCACCCCTAACGAAGTAGCCACAGCAAAACAATCCCGCACAAAGACTAGCAGGCAGCGGAGGTAAATAAACCCACCGAAATCAACTAATAGGACACAGGTGTAAACAATACAGACGGACACAAAAATGGGTCGGTGGCAGCTCGGTGGCGACGACGACCGCCGAGCACTGCCCCAACAGGAAGAGGAGCCACCTTCGGTGGAAGTCGTGACAGGTGCATGTGGAGGTGTGAGATCATAGCAGGTTGAAAGGTACAGTAGCAGCCTGGGGTGGCGTTCATAGTTAGCTCTGTGCCCTCTGTGCCCTCAGAGTGGTGGAAGCAGGTTGCAGAATGCATCCCAGGCCGTGAGATAGTGATGGAATTGTAGGTCACCACAAATGCCATGTAACCTATAGCTACAACTGAACTCACTCAGCTCAGATTCATTCTAGCAATATTGATTGAGACGGAGACTAATGCATTGAAATATTAAACTACTAGAGATGATGTATTCCTTTCACTTGAATGATCTGATGTATCCCTTAATCTGTGTATTAACGGAATAGTAATCAGCCCAGTAAGTAGGCTAGTCGTTATGAACGTGATACAGCCTGAACAGAACTAGACCACTGGGAGGAAACAGAGCCTGCCTGGTAATGATTTTTAGCAGTGTGACGCCTGTACATCCATGTACTGACAGAGAGACACCATTGAGTCAAACAGCATGTCTCATAACGAGTCTTGTGAAGGACGTGTTGTGTGGATAGGTGAGAGAGGGAGATGATGGATTCGTTGTTGGCTCTTCTATTACACTGAACGTTAGGCCCAACGTGATGGATTCTACCACTGACGTGTGTAAGAGAGGTCTTGCCGGGCTAGCGACCTTTGACATCCTCTCGCATTCTCTCTGTGTGCGTGTGTGTACGCGCTCGGCGCGTGTGTGTATGTGTGGCGCATGCGTGTTTCTTGTGTGCATATATGGAGTCCTGCTACCGTTTCTTTCCCAATAAAAACACCATTACAAGACACATCTATTGGGTCCACTGGGACGACTGTAATTAAAGGGGCATATTTCATGATAATAAGCTCATCTCATCATCACAGTCAACGGCGCTTTTGATAACGGGCTGTGACACATGGGTGTTTTTTTAAAGATAGCGAGCCCCAGAGCATCACCGTGACCGAGGACCATAGCGGTCTCATTGGGTACGTATCAAATGGCATCGTATTCCCTGTGAGCCCTGGTCAATACTAGTGCACTACATAGAGAGTAGGGGGCCATTTAGGACGTGGTCTTGTTGAGAAACGGAGGGTTTTTACAAGGGGAGAAGGAGTCACTGGGATGTATTTATTCCTATCCATTAGTAACTCTAAATTAACGGCGGTCCAGGACCGGAGACCTCGTGGATATGAAAGGTAATGAAAACACAAATCTCTCGACTAATCAATGCGGTCTGTGAGGCCCGGAATGGAGGGGGGAGAGCGAGAGAGAGCACAAAGAGAGAAAATGAGAGAAGTAGAAAGTAGCATAAGTGCATTCTGATTTATCTGTTTGCAGGCCATATTTTCCCGTTGCTCTAGATGATAGCGGAGAGGCTAACCCTTACCTCGGGTTAAGCATGGTGTGTATTTGGAAGGAACGGTATGATAGATGAGACTTTTACATCGGCAATTATATCATTTGCATTCGGCTTGTGAGCGTGGATCTGTCAGGGAGAGACTGATGAAACTTAGTGGTCAAATCTCAGGGTCGTTTGAGGAGCGGGAAGACAGTACTGTGTTTCACTTGCTTAAAGGGGACAGTGCTGGATTTGAAGCATTATTTCAACGTTTAAAAGTTGTGGTTGTGATGTGGGTAGATCGAGAAGGAGAAAGCTCTTAGGGTTGTGTTCCTTTACCCAGACTGAAGGTTCTCCATTGAACGTTTAGTCCAGGACTTGGCTTAATCCTGATCCGGGAAATTGTCCCTATGACTGCCTTGTAAAGAAAAGGTCCAATGCCCGTGTTGATAAATGAGTGCTGTTGTTCAAAGGTCCGAATCATCCAAGGCCTCTCTCTCTCTCTGCTCAACCGCAGTATCCTCAATTATATATATCCTTTTGAGTATAGAGCGTCGGAGTACATGTGCCATCATTGTCAACACTCTTTCCACGTGCTGTCTTTTGATCAGCGGAACCATTGTCAATTTGTGCTCTTAACTTGAGCCTTTCCCCTCCCTGGTAAGACTGGATTTCAAAGATTGAAGTGAGCTGTAAGGGTCTCTCAAGGCCCCGCTCTATCTTGTCATGTAGGGAAATAGCAACAGATAAAAGGTATGAACTGAGAGAGAACCTTTTGTAATCATTACAAGCGTAATACCGTATGTGGCGGCCACTTAAATCTTTCAGTGCTCCATTGGTAAGGGTCAGTTCGGTTTGCAAGGAGAGATGAAGCAATTTCGTTTTCAAAGTCACTCTTTTCATCTTTAGGAGCTCTATGAGCCACGGAGGTAAGTCGTCTTCGTGAACTATAGCTCCTTCTCCCATTCAAAGCAAATAGATCTTGGATAGTGTTATAATGACAGCAGGCAGTAATAATGAAGGCTCATCAAAGTCATCTGATGTGACTGCCGAGTTATTTATGGAGGCTATATTATATCACCCCTCAGAGTCCGATTCACAACCAGCATGAAGACTGAGATCATGTGTCTTCATCTGAAACGAGTTTCTGACACACCGTGAATTCTGGGGACTAAATCTGGCCATTTTTTCTTTTAGTAAAGACATGCATGTAGGAGTTTAACCAAGCCTGTCATGTGGCAAGACATAACGCTGTCATACACGACAGAAACAGCTGCGCGCATCATCATCCATGGAATGGCGACATTAGGTACATTGGGTACTTTAGAGATGACTTGATCGAAAGTGTTAGGCTAAGATTTAAAGGAAACATGTCAGAGGGACCTTACTAACTCTCTTTCACATTGATTATTTTTTTTTAAAATTGTTTTTATTAGCCTAATGGACAATGTTGCATTAAGAACCTGGCAAGAGGAGTGTTCCATTAGCCATAATGTGTTTATTCAAGTTGGTTGCTGCGGTACTCTTCGGTAGAGGACTGCATTTTAACATCGGAGGAGCTGTCAGTGTGTGTTAATGCTAATGGGAAATGTTTATGCTATCGAGATGTCGTTACAGGAGCTGGTTCACATTTCTGTTTCACGTTGAGAAAGATATATTATCTGGCAGTCGTAACGACACTGGGGTTTCACTGACAATGTTAAGAAAGGATATCTCAGGGCCACAGAACATGCATCTGAATCTCCTTAGTACTGCCAGCCACCTCTCCAACAACACACGCGACAAAACCCTGAAGTGATTCTTTCACTCTGAGAGTAGGCAAGGGCTATGAAAAGAACACCAATTACTTTTTTCATAACTAGCTAACATTAAAAGAAAACACTGTCACTGCTTTTTCAAATCGAATGTCTTGACATGTGCAGACGACAGTAGCAGAGGCCCAGAGAGGCGGCCCAGACAGGCGGCCCAGACAGGCGGCCCAGACAGGCGGCCCAGACAGGCGGCCCAGACAGGCGGCCCAGACAGGCGGCCCAGACAGACGGCCCAGACAGACGGCCCAGACAGACGGCCCAGACAGTCGGCCCAGACAGGCGGCCCAGACAGGCGGCCCAGACAGGCGGCCCAGACAGGCGGCCCAGACAGACGGCCCAGACAGGCGGCCCAGACAGACGGCCCAGACAGGCGGCCCAGACAGGCGGCCCAGACAGGCTCTCCGAGTGGGATCTCCACTGTCAAACACCAAACTTTTTTCTGACAACAAGCTCTGGTCGTGATGGCCAGGACACCAGATCCATCCCAGAGCATCTGGTCTCTTTCTCTCTATCTTTCGCTCCTTCTCTCCTTTCTTCTGCCACTGTCTGCTTCGTTAGGGACTTGTTCACACTGAACTGAAGTGAGCACTTGAAGTTACTTCATCAGGCATTAAGTCAAACGAGCTTACCCAATGAGTAAGGGAAAAAGCCAAGTTAAATAAAATGACATACTATTTGTCACATGCTACATAAACAACAGGTGTAGACATTTACATTACATTTACATTTAAGTCATTTAGCAGACGCTCTTATCCAGAGCCTAACAGTGAAATGCATTCTTACCGGTCCTATTCCAACAATGCAGAGTTAAAGATAAAGATTGTTTTTACATTTATAATAATAATAATGACATGCATTCTTACCGGTCCTATTCCAACAATGCAGAGTTAAAGATAAATTTTTTTTAAATTATAATAATAATAATAGTGACATGGGGAATAAATACACAATGAATAACAAATAACAATAAAGAGTAAAAAAAACATGGCTATATATAGGGAGTATCAGTAATGAGTCAATGTGCAGAAGGATAGATAATAGAGAGTAGCAGCAGCTCATGGTGAGTGGGAAAGTGTGTGAGTAGCGTCAGTATGCACGTGTGCGCATGTTATGTGTGTGTGTGGGCGTATCTTCACGGACAATTTTTCATCTGCCTGTGACAACTTCTGCCTCACAATCAGAACAAAGAAGACTGAAGTTATGTACCAACCCGCTCTCTGTAATCCTTACATGGACCCAACCATCTCTGTGAAAGGTCAGTCACCATCAGCTGTGGACAAATTCCCCTACCGTGGCAGCACAATGCCTCATGTTGTTCATATGGACAATGAAACAAACATCATTATCACCAAGGCTTGAGTAGCCTTTTGCTGTCTGCGAGATTCGGTGTGGGAAAAGGACAGGCATCAAACCGGCAACAAAACTGAAGGTTTACCAGGCAGTCCTATTACCGATCCTTACTTATGGCTGCGAAACCTGGACAGTCTACCAACGCCATGCCAGGAAACTAAATCACTTTCACCTGAAGTGTTTGAGGAAGCTTCTGAGGATTGAGTGGCAGGACAGAATCACAGCCACTGGAGTCCTCGGCCGTGATGAGATTACGAGCGTTTCCCAGGCTGCTTATGAAAGCGCAGCTCAGACGGCCGGGCCATGTGGCTAGGATGCCTGCTACCTTTCTCCAGAAGCAGATCTTCTTGGGAGAGCTGAAGAATGGGAAGCTGGCACAAGGTGGGCCGAGGAAACGCTTTAAAGACACCCTGAAGGCCTTTCTCAAGAGCTTTAACATCGATCTAAGGTCACTGGAAAGCCTTGCTCAGGATCGTACCACCTGGCAGAATCTGGGATGGCTCTACCACCATCAGCAGAATCAGCAGAACCAAAAACCATCAGCAGAACCAAAAACTCCATGGTGAACAGACAACAACGAAAGAGCAGTTTCAGCAAAGCCGTACCTCAGGAGGTACCAAGATGTCATGTCCAGTGTGACAAAGAGTGTTCCGGGATTTGTCTCATCAGCCATCTGCACACTAACCGTACCCCAGACTCATTTACATTTAAGTCATTCAGCAGACGCTCTTATCCAGAGCGACTTACAAATTGGTGCATTCACCTTATGACATCCAGTGGAGCAGCCACTTTACAATAGTGCATCTAAATCTTTTAAGGGGGGTGAGAAGGATTACTTTATCCTATCCTAGGTATTCCTTAAAGAGGTGGGGTTTCAGGTGTCTCCGGAAGGTGGTGATTGACTCCGCTGTCCTGGCGTCGTGAGGGAGTTTGTTCCACCATTGGGGGGCCAGAGCAGCGAACAGTTTTGACTGGGCTGAGCGGGAACTGTACTTCCTCAGTGGTAGGGAGGCGAGCAGGCCAGAGGTGGATGAACGCAGTGCCCTTGTTTGGGTGTAGGGCCTGATCAGAGCCTGGAGGTACTGAGGTGCCGTTCCCTCACAGCTCCGTAGGCAAGCACCATGGTCTTGTAGCGGATGCGAGCTTCAACTGGAAGCCAGTGGAGAGAGCGGAGGAGCGGGGTGACGTGAGAGAACTTGGGAAGGTTGAACACCAGACGGGCTGCGGCGTTCTGGATGAGTTGTAGGGGTTTAATGGCACAGGCAGGGAGCCCAGCCAACAGCGAGTTGCAGTAATCCAGACGGGAGATGACAAGTGCCTGGATTAGGACCTGCGCCGCTTCCTGTGTGAGGCAGGGTCGTACTCTGCGGATGTTGTAGAGCATGAACCTACAGGAACGGGCCACCGCCTTGATGTTAGTTGAGAACGACAGGGTGTTGTCCAGGATCACGCCAAGGTTCTTAGCGCTCTGGGAGGAGGACACAGTGGAGTTGTCAACCGTGATGGCGAGATCATGGAACGGGCAGTCCTTCCCCGGGAGGAAGAGCAGCTCCGTCTTGCCGAGGTTCAGCTTGAGGTGGTGATCCGTCATCCACACTGATATGTCTGCCAGACATGCAGAGATGCGATTCGCCACCTGGTCATCAGAAGGGGGAAAGGAGAAGATTAATTGTGTGTCGTCTGCATAGCAATGATAGGAGATACCATGTGAGGTTATGACAGAGCCAAGTGACTTGGTGTATAGCGAGAATAGGAGAGGGCCTAGAACAGAGCCCTGGGGGACACCAGTGGTGAGAGCACGTGGTGAGGAGACGGATTCTCGCCACGCCACCTGGTAGGAGCGACCTGTCAGGTAGGACGCAATCCAAGTGTGGGCCGCGCCGGAGATGCCCAACTCGGAGAGGGTGGAGAGGAGGATCTGATGGTTCACAGTATCGAAGGCAGCCGATAGGTCTAGAAGGATGAGAGCAGAGGAGAGAGAGTTAGCTTTAGCAGTGCGGAGCGCCTCCGTGATACAGAGAAGAGCAGTCTCAGTTGAATGACTAGTCTTGAAACCTGACTGATTTGGATCATCCCAATGAATCGTATCATGGTCATCATCAACCCATGATGGACGAACGTGTGTGTGTGTGTGTGTGTGTGTGTGTGTGTGTGTGTGTGTGTGTGTGTGTGTGTGTGTGTGTGTGTGTGTGTGTGTGTGTGTGTGTGTGTGTGTGTGTGTGTGTGTGTGTGTGTGTGTGTGTGTGTGTGTGTTGGGGTGTCAATGTAAGTCCAGTGTGTGCATGGAGTCAGTGCAAGAGATTGAGGTAACTGTTGTAAGTTAATTGAGTCAACATGAACTTGATTGGGGCCAGGCATTGGAGGGCAAAAAGCACCTCTCTGCACAGTTTGCATTCTGAACATGAGGCCGGAAGGAGCCCCTTTGCAGCCTCTCTCAAAATAATGAGGAATTAATTCAGCTGGGATTTTTTCTTCTGCCAGGCCACGATTAATCCCATCAGTAAACAAAGCAGAGGTCATCTTGTTTTGGAGAACTCCAATTAGAGTCTAATCAGCACTAATCAGACAAGCTGCTCACCAGCATCTTTGTGCTTTTCAACAGTAACAGGCTCTCGGGCGAATGTCCTGCCCCCAACACACTGTGACCGACCAACACTCTGTGATCCTGTGTTGAGGAAGTGGAAGGGAGATGAAGGGCTAACTAGAGATGCTTTTCATTGACATTAGCGTGTGTGTGTGTGTGTGTGTGTGTGTGTGTGTGTGTGTGTGTGTGTGTGTGTGTGTGTGTGTGTGTGTGTGTGTGTGTGTGTGTGTGTGTGTGTGTGTGTGTGTGTGCGAGCGTGAGTGCACGTGTGTGTGTGTGACAGCAGTTTAGAAGATACATTCTGTGTGACCTCAACTGTGTAGTTTCAGACACACTTGTGCTTTATGTCTCCAGATATATATGGAAATAAGTCCAGACTTGCTGTTTGGTCAAATGCCGACCCTGATATCACACAACATTTGCAAGGGAGAGTTGAGGGGCTAATGAAGTGCTTTGCTCACGGGCAGATTAGCATGTCCTCTAGTTAGCTCAGGATTCTAACCAGCAAACCTTTCAGTTACTGGCCCAACGCTCTTAACCGCTGTGCTACCTACCTGTTAAATAAAGGTGAAATAAAAATATAAATAAATTATTGGTCCACCTTAACCTCTTTCTCTGTCATGTTAGGTGTTGAAACTCAAGGCACATCTTTAGAGTTGCCTGTGGCCCCAGGTCTGCCCCATTTGCTCCTACAGTACAGGTGCCCACAGCACTGTGATTGCCTTGAGGGGAGCCCCTTAATCAAGTACCTGTGGCCATCATGGCTGGCATTTTAGCTGGATAACTACCAAATTCTGCAGCGACTCTCCTACCATGTCAAATGACATAGTTTGTCATGGTTTTGGCTTGAACTATTATCTGTCGAAAGTTTGTGAGCTGTTAATAGTTCTTAGTGACACGGATCCGCAGTCGGGCTCAGCTCAATTGCTGGGGTCGCTGTGGAGTGAGTTTAAGGGGAGTGAGTGTAACGGAGGTAAGAACATGCCGTAAGCTCACTCCACAGTTGTCAAGGAGGGCGGTCACGTGTGTTTGCGATCAGAGGACCACTGGTTTGAGTCTAGTAATGGGACAGAGACAGCGGAGGAAGCAAAGCCGTTTATTAATGAGTGTGTGTGTGGCTCCTGTGGTGTTTCCTCCTTCTCAGTCATTTAATTTGATACCATGAAAAATGATAGATAAGAAGAAATATGTGCGTTCATTGCTGGTCACTGAATAGCCTCTTCCCTCCAACTGCCTAGGTATACAGTGTACTTGAATGACAAATCGTTGACACATTTGGGTAACCGATAGCTTTCCAAGGCACTCATAAGAAGTGGTGTAAAGTACTTACAGTAAGTAGAAATACTTTAAAGTACTACTTAAGTAGTTTTTTGGGGTATCTGTACTTTACTATTCATATTTTTGACTACTTTTACTTTTACTTCACTACATTCCTTAAGAAAATATTCAACTTTTTACTCCATACATTTTCCTTAACACCCAAAAGACCTTGTTACATTTTGAATGCTTAGCAGGACAGGAAAATAGTCAAATTCACACTCTTGTCAACCGAACATCCCTGGTCATCCCTACTGCATCTGATCTGGCGGAGTCACTAAACACACATGCTTCGTTTGTAAATGGTGTCTGAATGTTGGAGTGGCCCGTGGTTTTCTGTAAATAAAAAAACAAGAAAATGGTGCCATCTGGTTTTCTTAATATACGAAATTTGTAATTATTTAGACTCTTACTTTTGATACTTAAGTCTATTTTAAACCAAATACTTTTATACTTTTAATCAAGTAGAATATTACTGGGTGACTTTTACTTTTACCTGTGTCATTTTCTATCAAGGTATCTTTACTTTTACCTGTGTCATTTTCTATCAAGGTATCTTTACTTTTACCTGTGTCATTTTCTATCAAGGTATCTTTACTTTTACCTGTGTCATTTTCTATCAAGGTATCTTTACTTTTACCTGTGTCATTTTCTATCAAGGTATTTACTTTTACTCAGGTATGATTGTTGGGTACTTTTCCCAACACTTCTCATAAATTTAACCTATCCTCATGTCTGAATCTGTCAGTCTTCAGATGACAGTTATGTCGAGGTTGAATAACTAATGAATATGTTGGGCTTCCAAGGCCTTCATGGCCTCTCAATAGTTCCTTAGCTGTCTTTCAGCACAGTAAATTGTAGTCATTTTATGCTATTGTTATTTTACTAACATGCTGCTTGTCGTCATTGGTTCTAATCCATGTTCATCTGTTGCCATTGACAAGGCCAGATTAGTTTTTTGTTTGTTTGCTAATTGACCGCTAGTCTTAATGAAGACAAAGTTGCTGATTGATTATTCATCTTAATGCAGACTAAAGGACACACAGTCCATGCTATTGGCCTACCTATAACGTGTTAAATGCTACCACTTTTTCCAGATCAGTTTTATAGACAGTGCAGCACTTCACATTTAGCATTTTCACAATAGCATGACTTCTCCTTTGGGGTGTATATCATTGTTTTACAGTCGTTTTACAGGCGCTGACTTATTCGCTGACTGTCAACTCCTTCTCCTGTTTCTGTGGCGCAAAATACGTCGCACACCAAGTTTCCTTCCTTCTAGTTTTCTTCTCTTCTTTGTTCGCCTCCTTTGAATTATGTGCAGCAGAAAACTGATGCCCTATTGCCTCCTTTATTGAAAAGGAATGTTGTAACCTCCTCTTGGCTAACATTGTTCCCAATTAGCGTCAAGTTAAGTTATTTGGAGTACCGCTACTGTAGAATTTGAATTCCAGTCCATGGGGGGGAAGTCTAGTACGAGGAGGTAAGAAAGGAAGCCCTTATATCCCTTCTTAATTAAAACACGATACACGGTGGGTCTGTGCGGCGAAGTTAGATGCTCTATGCCGTTGCTGTGGGTCCACCATCTCGTCACGCACCGTTAAAGCCGCTCTACGGAAAACCAATACGTCATTTACACACTTCAACAATACTACAGTGAGCGAAAGAGAAGGCTGCGGTGCATATTTAGCAATGGGAGCGCTTTAAGTTACACCACCGGTGGGGATTTGACCCCCAGGATCCAGGAATATTCCCGGCATTGATGTTGTAAGTAATGGGAGCGGTGAAACCTTTCAGCTGTTTTGAAACTCAGAACAAAAGACCGTTTAAGGAGACCGCCATTGCGATATGCAGCACGCTGTTTGGATGTCTAGTTTTGGGCACCTGCCGTAACCTAGATATACTGTTCGTATCAGTAATGGATAGGTGAAATGAATTCCTTGTTTTGCCCCGTTTCTACATGTATCGTCATTTTGGGGTTGTAGTCGGTAAGAGAGAAGAAAAATAACTGCAAAAGCTGTTTGATATTCAACCGCGGATATTCAATATAGCTAATTCCACTTTTGGCCCAGGAAAACATCCCGCCATGATTCAGCTTGACAGCTTGACAGCAAAGTAGATCTGAATGGGATGGTAACTTATAAAGTCCCCTCTAACGTTAGTCACCTTGCACCTTGGGATTTTTCATCACGCAGCCTCGCAGGCAGCCTATGAGAATTTCCTGGTGCAAATGACCTTCCCCCTCCTTCTCTCTGAGATGGCGTACGAAGCAGACTGAAATGAAAATTGTCTGTATGAAATGGATCCATTTTTAGATCCTCTGTTTGATGGTGGAGGAGGTGGGAAAAAAGAGGGAGCGAGAGAGAGAGAGAGAGAGAGAGAGAGAGAGAGAGAGAGAGAGACTGTCATTTGTCCAAGGTAATATCTCTCATGGTGGGAAAAAAACAAAAAAAGATGCGTGTGCTCGGCGGGCCAAACACACAGGGGCTGCTGCCAGATTGACAGTGTATTTAAGAAGCCATTAACTTGACATACATTGCTTTGAAATAGCGGGTTACAGATGGAGGCCCAAGCCTCCCTGTTTCCCAGCCTACACACACCTCTCTTTCACTGTGACTTTCACTGTGACTATACTAGGTCATAATGGATTGGGAATGGGAGTGTTTTCTGCACAATAATCACTGTATTGCCTGGTCTGTCTCATTACCTGTATTTCACTGGCCTGTCATGTTGGATCAATGGTTTCCAAAACTGTGAATGTTGCCTAAGTAGTACAAGACTACTCCGTGGGCAGGATGGAGGGAAGCTAGAAGTGCTGAGTCAGCACGGCGGCCATCTTGCCATCTCAGAGTGCCTCCCCGAGATGATTTAAACCTCTTCTGAACCAAGGCTCAACTTTCATTAGCCAGTCGTCATTATTCCCCCCTCTCCGTCTGACAGATGGCATTGTGGGATATCGGTTTTCAAGTCAGGTCATCTTTCATATCCCATTTATTTTCCCATTTGATGAGAAGTTCTCGGGTCCAGTCAAATTCATTTTGCATTTTGAATATTGATTTTTGACATTTTTTTCCTCATCCTCACCGCCGCCACTTCTGTGGATCGGTCTCGTAATGTTCTCTTTGGCTCTTGGCACACATTTGGACACAGCGATGCTTGTCTGCCTGATTAAAAGTGGACTAGCATAAAACATATGAATAAATATGAGGAGAGCATGGTTCATAACTCATACTTTTTATCTGATCAATCCACATACACTGTATGCTGCTCACGTGAATGTCATTATGGCCCGTAATTAGTAATACATATATATAAATGGTATCAGTACTGAATGATTTTTTAATGATTGACAATTACCAAGGTCATACGTAGTTTACTTTGACCATTCTATGGCATAACCAATGACATTCTTGTAGGTTAATTTTACTGTCCTATAACCAAGGTCATTCATTCCTTCCATTCTATGACGTTCCATCTTCCTGTAAGGTTTAAAGGGCCTTCTAGTTCCAGTATGAAATAATGAAAGGTGTGATACTATAGCTCTCCTCTACACTGAGAGGGTCACCAGGGTCGGATCCCTCTGTGTTGCTGGTGGCTGTCCTTTTTTAGTTCCCTGGCATTTCTTCCATGTGGGATTTGTTATAAATGAGGGGATCAGGAGTGTTCAGAGGGCTTGCGCTCTCTCTCTCGTCTCCCTCGTCTCTCTCGTCTCTCTCGTCTCTCTCCCTCGTCTCTCTCGTCTCCCTCGTCTCTCTCGTCTCTCTCTCTCTCTCTCTCTCTCTCTCTCTCTCTCTCTCTCTCTCTCTCCTCTCTCCTCTCTCCTCTCGCTCTCTCTCTCTCTCTCCGTCAGGAAACTCCGTTGACTGAAGTGCTTTTGGGAAATAGGTGCAGTAATGTCACATTATTAAATATGCAGCATTTGATGTAATGGGACGATTGCCGTATCAGGGCCTCGGATAGTCAATCTGGCGAATTCGCCTCTGCATAAACACACTGCCGTTGTATTAGATTCTAACTAATAAAGACCTTATGGGGGTGTCTGTCTAGGTATAAGTAGATTTTCATGATGAATTACACGTCTTTATCATGTAAATATGACCCATTCCAGCAAAAACACAGGGAACAACCTTGGTCAAAATGAGGTTTGTAATCACATTAGAATAACAAATGCCTTATTTCTGAAAACCCATTTATATTAAAACATCTCTGAAAGATGGCTTTTTGGGGCATAACATTTTTGGATTTGAAACAATCCACTTTAAAAGTTTGTGAAGCATGAAGGAAGAGATTTGTGCCGCACAGCCGTCATTGTCTTGGTACAATATTGCAATTTGAAAGGTGATCAAGCATGACTCCATATGCTACAAGGCCTGCTGTCAATGGACCATAGAGAACTATTGTAAATCTGGCATTCCTTGTTTGCCTCTTTAAAGCCTGATCATTTGGGGAGGATTTTTACATGTAAAACAGTTCTCCACAAAAAGTACATTACAAGTATATTGGGGGTTTTCTGGCTCCAATTTTAAAAGCTACTATGGAATCTGAATTGAAAAGGATAAGCTGACTGTTCTAACAATACAACAACACTGTACATCAAATGCTTGGAATTTCAGGGCACATTTTCTCTATCAATTCCCCAGTGAAGAGCTCTAGAGGCTAGGTTGGTCTCTGTGGGGCTAGGGGGGGTTAACGGTGTCGCACATGGTCACACAGGCTGGAGTCAGTGTTGGAGCCCCAGCCAGGCTAACTGTGCATGAAAGAGGAAGTGTTTCTGTGGCTGCTGGGCCTCTCTGGGGATGACGGGGAGAGACAAAGACAAAGACAAAGACAGAGTGACAGAGAGAATGAGGGGTGGGTTAATACACTGCCTGGCTGCTTGCATTGCTGACAAAGAGCCCTCATTCCCAGTCTGGGCTTTGCAGCTAGGCATCATGGGGGTATAGAATGATGTGGAACCGTGCGTCATTGGCTGGCAGAGGACCCCCGGCATTGTGGCGCACAAGGGACAAGAACGGACAGCCAAATCCTGGTCGTCACGGGAATAAACCCAGGTCCTCAGGAGGGTCCTCAGTGGAGGCGATGGAGAGGGCAGGTAGAATCTTTTGGGGGGGGTTGGATGTCGGCTTAGGGGGGTGAATTTAATTGTACAAATTTCTTAGTCATTGCCAAGCAGCTACTGTGCTGTTCTGCTGTATAGTGAGCGGAGAGGAGAGAGGAAAGAGGGCTGACAGTATGTCAGAGAGCCCTGAGAAGGGGATATCACGCTTGGGCGCGCCAAGAGATTAGACAGCTGACAAGGCAGGGCTTTGGCCGCTCGCTCCCTCACTCTGTGTTTACGAGAACACAAAGGGGAGGCCAGGCCGCTGATAGGCTTTTGGCACAAGGAGGGTTACTGGAGTCCTCTCTCTCATATCCCCCCTTCCCATCAACAGTCCCTGAGAAATGAGAACATTTGCATGAAATCCAATCTGGGTTTATATTTCGGATGAAATTGTTCCATAATTGGAGCTTTCTTAGGCAAGGGGTTGTCGTTCCTCTTTTGTACTGTATCTTAATCAAGCCATACTCCTTCCGTCACAGCAATTCTCATTCTCACCAATAGGCTATAGGAAGTGCTGATGCAAGTTTAAAAACCTGTATAGTGGGGGATCACGTGACCATTGAACAAGATGGCCGCATGAACTAAGAGCTCCACACAAGTAGTTTCCAATGGCGGCTTCAAAAGGCGACATTACAGGTGACATTTTTACCCGGACTCTAGCAATAGCCATGGAAAAGCCTTCAAGATACAGCTAGCTTCAGAAAAAGCTAGCACCATTAGCCAGGAGCAAGAGGACCCATCCCCTCCTGAGGCCCAACAACTGCCAACCTCGCACTCTGTCGAAGCAGAACTCAACATCAAATTAGATGGCATTAACACTCAGCGATAGGGGGAAGGTGACAACCCTGGAAAATACTTTGCCTGACATCAACAACAAGATAACCATCAACGTGGGGCACCTGGTTGAGGCAGAGGGACGAATCCTATCCATGGAAAACTCACTGGCAGACGCCATGGAAACAACAGCATCTGCTGAAAGAATACAGAGCATCTGGAAGAGAAAACAGAGGACTTGGAATATAGGGGGTGAAAGAATAAATGTGTTGTACTAAATTTGGCCGAAAAAGAAGAGGGAAACATGCCACTGATCCTCTACCTGCAAGACAAACTCCCCGAGTGGCTCCACCTGTCCACCGACAGGCCCATAGAACTCACCGAGCACTGAGGCGCCCACCAGCAGCCAGACAATCACAGCGCCCAATCACCACAAGTTTCCTGAGGTTCACCGACAAGGAACGAGTCCTACAGGCGGCTAAAATCAACACAATTACAGTGGGAAACGCCAAAATCAGATTACACCAGGACCTGTCAGCTGGAATACACCGAAAGCGCTGAGAGTTTGACGAGGTGAAGAAATACTCCACAGACCGAGGCATCTTTAGGGGATTCAAACACCCAAACGAGCTCAGGATTCTTCACCAAGGAGCCCTGTGACACTTCAAAACTCCCGAAGAGGCAAAACCTTTTTTGAAGGTCAACCCTGGCCACTGAGAAATGGATCAATGCTTAAAAGTGATTACTGTTATTACTAAGGAAGGTAAGACAACATCCAATGACCCACCCGCCCCGCGGAATGTCATTTCAGCCGTCTAATTTGTATTTATTTTCTTTTAGCTGAGAGAGGGCTAGACCCTATATTTTTATTATTATTTGTAGTTTTCACATAGGCCTCCACCATTTATAGCCTGTCGATTAAGAAACATTTACATACCTAACGAGAGGCTCAAGGGGACAATCTTATGCCTATGGCCTTATCCTGTGGATAGTTAGTTTTAATGAAAACGAACATCTTATCCTATAGATCCCTCTTAATAATTTGCTCATCATTTCTGTTTTATTTGGTCCTAATGATTAGCCCTATGACCTTTGGGGGAGGTATATGTAGGCTGGGCTATTGATTTTATTTTCTCCCTATTTTTTGCTGTGGTCTGGTCGGGGGCTACGTTGTCACTTACTCAATGCGGGGCGGAGAGGATGAGGCCTTTCTTTGGGGGAGACGTTGTGCGTTGCTAACTGTCCACATGCTTCGGAACACAAAATTGAGACTGAGCGTGGGGTTAATAGATCCGACGGGATATGTCGAGTTGTTGTCTACTCGACGGGATATGTCTACTGACATGGAACTGCCATGGTCTAGGTCATGCAATAAAACTTAAAAAGATACCATGTGCTCTTAAAAAGGAAAAAGCAGACATTGCGCCATTACGAAAGACACCTCTGTGATGCCGAACATGATTGGGTGGGACAGGTGTATTTCCCGTCTTTCAAATCAAACAACAGAGGGACAGCCATACTTATCCATAAGCATGTTCCATTCATATTTGACAAAAACATATCTGATCCAGAGGGGAGACTTATTCTGATAACTGGGTCACTGTATGGGCAACCAATTACTATCTTAAACATATACGCCCCTAACACAGATACTCCTGCTTTCATGTCAAAAATGATAACCCTGTTTAATGAGCATTGTGTTTCCTTTGGCGTGGTGGCTGGAGATTTGAATTGTACCCTCAACTCAACTCTGGACAAGTCATCTCAAGTCCCCACCACAAACCCTAAATCTGTAAAGATGTTGAACTCTTTACTAAAGACATGGGCCTGATAGATATCTGGAGGGAGACAAATAGCTCATCTATGGACTATACATACTACTCTAATGTCCATAATACCTACTCCCGTATAGATGACATTTTTACCCCAAAGATTTTCATCAATTCTGCCACGTGTACAATCGGACCCATAGCACTTTCAGATCACGCCTTTATCCACCTCCGCTTTGAGCTTTGATCTCTGGAAAAAAAATTGCGAGGTCAAAGAGCTGGAAATTCAACACCTCCATGTTATCAAACGAAGCATTCCATACATTGGTTACTACGTGGCTAGAAAACTACGCACAAGACAACAGAATTCTCCTGTTTCTCCGGCCACGATGTGGGACGCTGCCAAAGCCACACTCCTCTAAGAAAAAAGCTATGGACGCACACCGGTTAGATCTTGAGAGGGAGCTGGAATGCTGTAAAAAAAAGAACAAAAACAATCCCCAGACAGCGCCTCCTGGAGTCAACTTGAAGCATCCAAAGCCAATCTGAACTTGGGCTTTACTCAGGAGATTAAACAAAGTTTTCTTTACTAAACAGAAATACGATGAGTATAGCAATAGGCCCTAGTAGATTGTTTGCTTACCAATTTAAAAAAGAGCAGCCGGAGCGTACAATCATGGCCATCCGAACAGCAGATGATGAGGTCACATATGATCCAAATAAGATCAATTTCACTTTTCCCGATTTTTACTGCAAACAATATACTTCTGAGAGAAAACATACGGATGCAGAACTCCATTCCTTCCTAGAGGGAATCTCGCTACCAAAACTATCAGAAACCGACCAAGAGGATCTCAACTCCCCCTTCACTCCTGAGGAGGTGCTGGAGGCAATTTGCCATGCCACCTAACAAGTCCCCAGGCCCAGATGGATTTCCCAGAGAGTTCTACCAAGCTTTTGGCCCCAGCTTAGCCATATTTTCATGCCAATGCAGGATGATTAATCAAAAACGGGGCTCTCCTAGACTCTATGTACACAGCCTGCATTACAGTGTTGGTCAAAAAAGACAAGGAGGCTCTATCCTGCTCGTCCTTCCGGCCCATAAGCTTGTTGGATTTCGACTGCAAAATAATTACCAAATTGCTAGCCAAAAGTAAACAGTCTTCTTCCCAAAAGAATAAAAGCGGACCAAACTGGATTTATTAGAGATTTTCCTTCTGATAACATTCACCGTCTTTTTGATTTCATTGATCAAATAAACGCACAGAAGACCCCTGACCTGTTGGCTTCACTGGATGCTGAGAAGGCAATCGACAAGATGGAGTGGAGCTTTCTATTCTCAGTTTTAGAAAAGTTCAATATGGGCCCAAACTTTATTAAATGTGTTCTCATCCAAATGCCATGGTGACTACTAACGGTCTGAATTCAGACAGATTCCCTTTGGGACGTGGTACAAGACAAGGATGCTTGCTGTCCCCCCTGCTCTACTTGTTGGGGGTGGAGCCTTTGGCAGAGTTGATAAGGAGCCATTCAAGTATTATGGTTGTTTCTGCAGGCGGCCCGCTCTACGCGGAGGATGTCTTGCTCTACATATCCAACCCTGAGAAATCCCTCCCATTTTAGACACAATTTCTCAGTATGGCAAGTTTCCAGGTTATTAGATACATTTCAACAAATCCACTGTTTGCCCTCTCAATCTTACACTCAACAGATCTATGAAGACACTCTGCCCATTCCAATGGAAGACACAGGGGTTTCAATACCTTGGGATCTTTGTAACACCAGATCTGAATAACCTTTTCAAGGAAAAGTATCTCCCACTCCTGGATTGAATCAAGAACGATCTCCAAACCTGGATATCCCTCACAATTAGCTTAGTTGAAAGAATCAATGTTATCCGTTTGAACATCCTCCCTAGATTAAACGATTTATTTCAGATGCTCCCATGCTATCTCCCAGTTTCCTTTTTTCAAAACAACTAACCAAAGCATTACCAAATGTATATGGGGCAATAAAAAAACTAGGATCAAGATCTCCAAGTTATCGAAACCTGAATCTAAGGGTGATCTTGTCCTTCCCTCCATTCAATTGTACTACTGGTCTGCCCAAATCTGCAACATGCTAACATGAATCACAAACATACAAGACTCACTTCAGATAGAAGCCCAATCCTGTGGTTCATTGCCCCTAAGCTCAATTATATTAATTAATAACTTTAGTGAAGTGGACAACATAGCCAAAACCTTTGTGATTTACAGGACCCTGCTAGTATGGAGGGACTGTAAGAAATACCTTGGCATTTCCTCCCAAATATGTTCTCACTCGTCATAGTATGCTACCCAGACTTGCCAAAAGCCCTGAGTGATGCCAACTTTAATCTTTGGCATACTCTAGGGATCAGAAAACCACTACACTGAAATCCTTTCAAGAACTCTGCACTGAATTCAATGTGCCAAGATCCATTTTTTTATTTGTATCTTCAAATGAGACATGTCATTTCCTCATTTACTTCCAAAGGGAGGTTTAGAACTCAGCTGAATGAAGTTGAGAGCCTTCTTGCTACAGCACAAGGCAAAATCCTAAATCCTAAATCTACTCCTTTCTGAGAATGGGGACTCCTCCTTTACACCTTTGAAAATAATCTGGGAAAAGGACCTGTGTCTGAGTATCAGTGATGAGTTATGGGCGGAGGTTTGTGACAGGGTATACTGCTCCTCTGCCTAATGTAAAAATGAAATCATTTTTGTAAACTAATTTTATTACACCCCAGTGAGACTCTAGAGAATGAATACAGACATATTTCCTGACTGTAAAATATGTACCCCTGAAAGTGGAACCTAGATTACCAGATTTCAACAATCTGTACATACTGCTGCACAGAAAATACTAGATGTACATTTTGATATGACCCCCTATATCTATCTTCTTAATGCCCAGCAGGACTTTGTTCTTGATCTTGACAGAGAAAATGTGTTCATGACTATCACATACTCTACTCTACTCATACTATTTCTCCTATGTTTAAAATGTGGATTGACCAGATTGTTGACTTTCTTCCTCTTGAAAAGCTCACTTATGACCTCCGCAAGAGACAGCCCAAGTTTGATAGACTCTGGTCTCCACTACTCAACTATATTTCAAATTGGACAGAGTGAATGGGGTGATTAGGGAAATGAGCAGATACATGTTGTGTAAGGTGCTGCATAAACAAATGATTTGCTCGTCATCTCAGCTAAAGCTGGAAATAGCTAATAGGAACGCTGATAGTGCTGCTGCAAGTTTGTTTGTTTTATATTTTATTATATTATTTATGTCTGCTACATATATGAATGTGGAATATGTTTTGTTGGTTGACTGAAAAACCAGAAAAATTCGTCAAACTTTAAATAGAAAAAACCTGTATAGTTGTAGACCTACATATTTTTCACCAAGATCAAGTTAGGTTAACTTCAACACTACACTCTTGGAAAAAAGGTTTCCAAATGGGTTCTTCTGATGTCCCCTTTTTGGTTCCAGGTAGAACTCTTTTGGGTTCCCAAAAGGGTTCCGGCTGAAACCAAAAAGGGTTCTTTGATGAGTCCTCCGACTGGGACGAAAAGCCAAAAAGCTGAGAATTGCAGTTAAACCCCAACAGTCGTTGTCAAATTCCTCCCATTACTTTTCACAGACTTTTTGGTCACAGGTGTTATTTTTCAAGCTGTGCCCACTCTATTCTCAACCTGTCACTCTCCTGTCAGAAACTACAAAAGCCGGGGAGAACTGAAGGGGGAAAAGCAGTCTTTTCACACACTGCAGTTCTGAACACGCTCTGTAATAATCTATCAAAGGATCTGTCATCTCAAAAAAGTCACCACGGAACCATGTAATAATAACATTTGTTATTTAAATATGCTTTCACTATTACAAAGTGTACAACACATTAAGAACATGTTTCCTAGTATTCCTAATATTGCGTTGAACAGCCTCAATTCAACGGGACATGGACTCCACAAGGTGTCGAAAGTGTTCCACAGGGATGCTGGCCCATGTTGACTCCAATGCTTCCCATAGACACAGTTGTGTCAAGTTGGCAGGATGTCCTTTTTGGTTCTGTACCATTCTTGATACACACAGGAAACTGTTGAGCGTGAAAAAGCCAGCAGCGTTGCAGTTCTTGACACAAACCCGGATGCGCCTGGCACCTACTACCATACCCCGTTCCAAAGGCCCTTAAATCTTTTGTCTTGACCATTCACGACACTGCCGCGGTACTGTTGAGCATTGTTGTCTACCACATTCATTTAGCAAAGTGTCCTCATGCCAGTTTCAACAAAAGTCTGTACTTGAACTACAGGTCAGTCTTCAATGAGAACTTTGCTCCTTTTCGGGTTCTGAATCACTGAGAGAATTATAGTCCACTGTTTAATTTGTGTGGGCAGTTCATTTGGCAATTTGCACAACAGAATATCAACAGGGGCCATGGCGAACTTCACAGTCCCTGTTTTCATTTTAGAATTGGCTCCTCCACTGAAGTGTGTTTTTAGAAACGCTGCCAAACCTCAAATAATTAGACAATGGCTGTACATAATTCATGATGGGAAACATGGAGGGATTTGAACGTTTTGAAAGTCATTTTTTCAGCTGTAAAATCAAAGTCAAATTGAATTGGTGGCTTTCTGGACTGTTAATGCTTAAATCATCCTAACAGACAAGGGGCCAGTAGTGACTTGTGTTATTATCACCACCAGGACACATTTTAATGTCAGCTTAACCAGAGATCTGAATGTACTTCCTCCATTAGTGACAGCCCTGTGGGACTAAGTGAGTGGCATTTCACAAATAAATGGACTTGCCATTTAAATGTGACTGTGCACGTCAGTCAGCTAATGTTCTTTATATATCAAGATGCACGACACCGTAGGAGAGTAATTAAATAGAGGCAGTTAAGTTATTGAATCGAATCTCGCCTCTAGAGAATGTAACATGTGTTGTAATAATGAAGTGGGTATAAGCCTGGTCAAAGCAGACAGACACATCTCAGCACCAGCAGATGGGAAAGGCCAAGTCTGCCATGGGTGCTGGCTTATGAGGATGTAAGGGGAGCTGAGGAGGAAGCTAGCTCAGAGAGCCTAGAGAGATGGGGCTGATTTAGAATGTGATAAACTATCTTTCCGATGCGAGAATAAGTGGTGGGAGCTTTAGAATTGGGTTTTTCTCGCGACTCATATAATTCCTCCACCTTGGCTGCACCAGTGGCAGACAGTCAGTATTAACCCATTACATCCCAGGGTCAGGGACAAAGTTGTGGAAAGTACAGATCAGGGTTGGGTAATAAAAAAATATCAGAAACTTTGAACATCCCACGGAGCACCATTAAATCCATTATTAAAAAATGGAAAGAATATGGCACCACAGCAAATCTGCCAAGAGAGGGCCGCCCACCAAAACTCACGGACCAGGCAAAGAGGGTATTAATCAGAGAGGCAACAAAGAGACCAAAGATAACCCTGAAGGAGCTGCAAAGCTCCATAACAGAGTATCTGTCCATAGGACCACTTTAAGCCGTACACTCCACAGAGCTGGGCTTTACGGAAGAGGGGACAGAAAAAAGCCATTCCTTAATGAAAAAAAATAAGCAAACACGTTTGCTGTTCGCCAAAAGTAATGTGGGAGACTCCCCAAACATATGGAAGAAGGTACTCAGATGAGATGAAAATTGAGCTTTTTGGGCATCAAGAAAAACGCTATGTCTGGCGCAAACCAAACATCTCTCATCACCCCGAGAACAGCATCCCCACAGTGAAGCATGGTGGTGGCAGCATCATGCTGTGGGGATGTTTTTCATCGGCATGGACTGGAAAACTGGTCAGAATAGAATGAATGATGGATGGTGTTAAATACAGGGAAATTCTTGAGGGAAAACTGTTTCAGTCTTCCAGAGATTTTAGACTGGGACAGAGGTTCACCTTCCAGCAGGACTATGACCCAAAGCATACTGCTAAAGCAACACTTGAGTGGTTTAAGGGCAAACATTTAAATGTCTTGGAATGGCCTAGTCAAAGTCCAGACCTCAATCAAATTGAGTATCTATGGCATGACTTAAAGATTGCTGTACACCAGCGGCGCTCATCCAACTTGAAGGATCATCTGGAGCAGTTTTGCCTTGAAGAATGGAAGAAATCCCAGTGGCTAGATGTGCCAAGCTTTTAATTAAAGATATATCCCAAGAGACTTGCAGCTGTAATTGCTGCAAAAGGTGGCTCTTCAACGTATTGACTTTGGGGGGTTGAATAGTTATGTACGCTCAAGTTTTCAGTTTTTTTGTCTTGTTTCTTGTTTGTGTCACAATAAAATATTTTGTATCTTCAAAGTGGTAGGCATGTTGTGAAAATCAAATGATACAAACCCCCCCAAAAAATCTATTTTAATTCCAGGTTGTAAGGCAACAAAAAGGAAAAATGGAAAGGGGGTGAATACTTTCGCAAGCCACTGCACCTCTGGGTGTTTTCACCCTGGATGACGTGAGTCACAAAGCTGATTTGATACCGTCAGGGACGGAGAAGACTTTTCACTCTCTTTTCTCTCGCTTGTTCCCTCTTTCATTCTAACCTTCCCCTCGCAGATGAAAATGCCACCAAGTCATCTTTCCTGAGACTTTTGTTTACAGAACCAGCGTGCGTGTGCTAGCCTGCAAGGGACCACAGATGATAGTAGCCCAAAATGTTTATTGTGTGGACTCATGTCAAGCAGACTTTTCAGTCTGCATATCTAACAAACTCTCACCAGATCAGATTCAGAAGAGAGCTCAGCTGTTTATGGTGACGAGAAGAAAAGGGAGGCGCGTCTTCTTTGTGATGCATGGTGTCACAGTGATCCACGTGTCTCCTCAGTTCAATGTGTTGGGTTGTGTCGGGAGGCATAAAGGGTAAACGCGGACAAACACAGGAAGAGACTGTTGATGTAACTAAAACGTTAAACGGCTTATTAATCATGCATTTCCGCTAGTGCATTATTTACCAGAGCAAATCAGTTCAACTGCAATGCTCAACTGTTGGTGTAAATACTTAAACTGAGTACATAAATAGTGTTCCATTGTGCTCTTGTTTCATGGAGTAATCCAGCATTTTCTCTGCAACTACTTTAAATAATTCATGCGCTTTATATCAGCCACCCCAAGCATAAATGTTAATAAAGATTACATGTGTGTGTGTGTGTGTGTGTGTGGTGCGTAACGTGTAGTGTACATATAATACTATCCATATATGAAATATATGTATAAGAAATACTAAAATGAGAGCACATATTAGGTCCATGTTTTATCTGAAAGATTCCAAGTAAGGAAACACTGAATCATTTTTTCATCTACTGTCAGAAACCACAAAAGTCTTAGCTACGATTCTACAAGAATAACACTTTTGACGTCAATATGAAATGATTATAGCGGCATGGCCACTCCTGGTGAAATACTGAATGGCCATCTTCTCAGCGGAAAGACAGTTAAATCACAAAAAATCTTTGTCAAAGTAGACAGAGATTGTGTGATTGGAGAGGGTAGAGCACGGTTTACCCCTGAGGTTTCCACAGGTCCAAAGTACAAGGCTTCAGACAGCAGTATGCCTGGCTGCATCCTGTATCATGTGTTGTTAGGCCTCTGGGGTAGCTTGAAGCAGGAGCATACTCAAAGCGCCGGTCCACTTTGCTTACCCTTTTAAAATGCATAATTCAAACATATTGGGGGAAAAGGGCTGTGTTTCTGTTCCACATGCTACCTTCCAACACACATTCACAAACCATGTGGCACAGCAAACGGCTGCCTCGGTGCTTGTCGAGATTTGAGACATGGTGCAGATTATCAATAGATGATGGCGTTCTTGTAATTGCCCTTGCTAACAACAGAAAGACCATTTTGAAAGTAGGAAAACTTGGTTATGTTAACAGAAAGGGAAGCAGACGGGTTGGAAACTTATACAAACCCTGTTGTGATTTGGGTGTTCCAATTGTAAACCAAACCTTTAAATCAAGGTATTTTGAAAGTGTGGAATAAGCAACTTTTTTTTATACAGTACAGTCTCTATGAAAGCCTACGTTAGCAGACAGATTTAGGGCGGCAGGTAGCCTAGCGGTTAGAGCTTTGGGCCAGTAACTGAAAGGTTGTTGGTTTAAATACCCAAGCTGACAAGGTGAGAGTTCTGTTGATGTACCCTTGAGCAAGCCACTTAATCCTAATTTGCTGCAGGGGCACTGTACTACTATGGCTGACCCTGTAAAACAACATCTTATGTATGTGACAATAAAACATAGTATACATCTTCATTGAAATAAATATAAGCTAGTCCAATATAGGGTCTCTTTCAAAAGAGTAAGATGGCTTTGTGTATTATTAAAACCCTAATAATATCATATTAATTATAGATCGTAGGCAGGCAGCTTTGAGTAAGAGTTGGCTCAGTCCAATAACACAGACACACACACACTTGAATGTAATATAAGAAACTAGTCACACTTTCCAATAACCACTTTCCAATCACACTTTCCAATAACCAGCAAAGACAGTATCAATACTGTCTATTTAGATAGACAGTATCAATCTATCTAAATAAACACTATCCACTGTTGAGATAATGTCACATTGTCAAGTAGCAGTGAACACCTTGTGGGCATGGTTTGTTTCTGGATTTATATTGCATTCTGGGACATTTAGACCTTTTCTCCATCTCTCTCCTAATGTTGTTAAGTGTTGGAGGACACCAGGCTGCATGCAAAAGGCTATTCCAGGCCATTTATCCTGCGTTCAGTAGCCTTGAAATGGCATTTCAAGATTTTATTGTGCATTTCACGAAAGGTCGGCATTGCTCATTGGGCACTTGGTGTGCAGTGGACTGAAACGTACCTTGCAGCCAGTCCAGTCTACCCCGTCTGCCCCCTCATCCTTTCTCCTCGGATCAGCTACCTCGGGGAGAGGGTATGTTTTGTTTATTATTATTATTATTATTTTCCCCTAACCCTATCACCCCTCCCCTAATTGGAGTAAACTAATGGAGAACAACACTTAGGCTTCTATTTCCAGCTTATACATACTACATACATTTTACAGACACAGTATATTTTACATAGGTAATCTTTAGTTTGTTTTTAGTCCCATCCTTCAGCTACCCTCAACCCCTCCCATCTATCTCTGAAGACCATCCAGTCCCATCCGTCAGCTACCCTCAACCCCTCCCATCTATCTCTGAAGACCATCCAGTCCCATTCTTCAGCTACCCTCAACCCATCCCATCTATCTCTGAAGACCATCCAGTCCCATATTTCAGCTACCCTCAACCGCTCCCATCTATCTCTGAAGACCATCCAGTCCCATCCTTCAGCTACCCTCAACCCCTCCCATCTATCTCTGAAGACCATCCAGTCCCATCCTTCAGCTACCCTCAACCCCTCCCATCTATCTCTGAAGACCATCCAGTCCCATCCTTCAGCTACCCTCAACCCCTCCCATCTATCTCTAAAGACTATCCAGTCCCATCCTTCATCTACCCTCAACCCCTCCCATCTATCTCTGAAGACCATCCAGTCCCATCCTTCAGCTAACCTCAACCCCTCCCATCTATCTCTGAAGACCATCCAGTCCCATCCTTCAGCTACCCTCAACTCCTCCCATCTATCTCTGAAGACCATCCAGTCCCATCCTTCAGCTAACCTCAACCCCTCCCATCTATCTCTGAAGACCATCCAGTCCCATCCTTCAGCTACCCTCAACCCCTCCCATCTATCTCTAAAGACTATCCAGTCCCATCCTTCAGCTACCCTCAACCCCTCCCATCTATCTCTGAAGACCATCCAGTCCCATCCTTCAGCTACCCTCAACCCCTCCCATCTATCTCTAAATACTATCCAGTCCCATCCTTCATCTACCCTCAACCCCTCCCATCTATCTCTGAAGACCATCCAGTCCCATCATTCAGCTACCCTCAACCCCTCCCATCTATCTCTAAAGACTATCCAGTCCCATCCTTCAGCTACCCTCAACCCCTCCCATCTATCTCTGAAGACCATCCAGTCCCATCCTTCAGCTACCCTCAACCCCTCCCATCTATCTCTGAAGACCATCCAGTTTTGATTTCTATTTGCCATATATTTTTCAACTGTGCTGTTTCACAAAAGTTTCTGAACCTATGTACATTTGACGGACACAGTGTATAGGAGAGGGTACTTTCACTAAACCTGTGTGGGCAGAGAGACCAGCTCCTGATCTGTAGTGCAGCGGATAATGCCTGTAAGCTGTGTGTATATGGCACACACAGTGCATGTACACACACACGTATACACACCGCCCACGTTTACACACACACACATGCACAAACGTGCACAGATGCACAAACGTGCACACATGCACACTTGCAGTACACACACACTGTTTCAGCAGACAACAAAACAACTGGGTTTCTTCACATAACAGATTGAACAAGCCTCCAGTACTTACTCCCTGCTGTGACTGTCTGTTTTTAGGACCTTTGTTGCCTTTTTCCTGGTACAGTCTTCTGGCCCAGAGATGATGCAACTAACAACCCTAAACCCCTACAGCTACATCGATGTGGGGTCTGTAAGGTTGACGGCACAACATGCAGATGAAAAGATTTCCCACAAGGTCAGAGATCAGGACGTGCAGCCACGCTCTCCTGCTGTTGCCAAGACGGCTGTGAACTCCGGGGTTATACTCTTCTGGGTCTCTACGGGCATGTTGAGTCTGCCTCCGGACAAATTACACATGGTTCCACAGTACTTTACAGTTTTCAGAGAGCATCGCATGCTGCTTTGTGTGAGGGATTCCAAGTATTCACCTACAGTGATCTGAGCTGCCTAACATAGGCCTAGGTTATACTCTACCCTTTCATTCTACTAACCAACTACCAATTAAGTATGCCAGCAGTAACAAATATCTCAGTACAATTGATTGCATAGTGGTTTTGTTATTTTTCTTTAGACCAAGTATCCCTCTCCTTGAACGGCAACCTGGTCTCAAAGCACTTCGTATTATTCTGTATGTATATCTGTACTCTCCATTTAGATTGATATGTTACGTTTGGGATGGTTACATAAGACAGATGTTACCTAAAGATAATAACAAAAATAGGGTGGGTGGATAGGCGTACAATGCAAACGTCTAGCAACCCAAAGGTTGTGAGTTCAAATCTCATCACAGACAACTACTCGCTACTTTGCATGTTAGCTAACCCTAGCCTTAAAACTTTTAGCTAACTAGTCCCCTAACCCTAACCTGAACCCTTTTCACTAACTCCTAAACCTAACCATAACCTTAAGCCAAACCTTTCAGTGCACCGCTGTTGTATGGACATGCTTGTGGACCTGAGACCTGACCGTGATACCCAGTCAGAAGCGTCATTCTGGGTATCATGGTCGTGTCGCCGGCGGTTTCTAACATGGCCGTTTTTTCCCCCTCCCGTGATTTTATTTCAAGTAGGATTGCAGCCTACACAAGAAATAACTAACATCGATAACCATCCAGATGTCACCTTGATGCATGCATATACAGTCTACTCAATGGGGAGGGCAACACCGGGACACAGTGCCCTTTGCTCCCGCTTGACAAGCACTACGGTCCTGCAACGGTGTGGGAAGTAGCTACCTAGAATCAGGGTGACAGTCACAGTAATCACACATATACAACGCATTAAGCAACAGTACATTCATCCTCAGTACTTTTAATAAACAATCATCCGTTTTATAACTAAAAATGCACAATTATTTGTGTAAAACTAACAGTGAAATAAGACTCAGACTCATTCTCTGGCTTCAAAACAGAAGTCCAAACTGTCGCGGTATGGTAACTCAATGTATGGTAGTTGCGTGGTAAGAAACGGAAGAAACAAAAACGCCGCTCAATCAAAACCCTCTCTAACCTACAGATAGAAGAGTGCTTTCTTCCCACTGTCAAGTGTCAGTTGTGCAGAGGTGAGGACAGAGTCAGGCGTAGGACACAGAACTGAGTAAAATAACGTACTTTACTCTGAAAAATAATCAGCCAATAAATAAATGTAGGTACACCCACTCGCCCATACTCCAGTCGCCATATTGAGCTACAGCTACCCCCTTCTCAAGTTTACTTACAGAGCGGCGAGACAAAGTTTCTCACTTCCTGCCTGGTCGCCCAAACGGGAGTGCAGCCCAAACTGGAGTGCAAGAGGGCTCGCCAAGTATAAAGGGAAGGCCTAGTGCCGTATCTATTATATTAATATTATGTATCATATTGTGTGATCATGTTTTAAAGCATTTACTCTATACATCCAGTGGTGTAGCCTAACCTCTACTTACCTGCAGTAATGATTTAGTCCAAGCTGGGTAGGGCTTTGTGTATGTATTTAGTTTAGCCCAGACTCTTGGTTGGTTAGTAGCTTGTCCTGAGGCTGTTGAGACTTTTGAATATGTTTATTCTTACTTTGTTAATTAATGTGGCTTTATTTTGTAATTCTCATATCCTTAAACGTTACATGTTTTCTTTATTATTATTGTAACTATTTTTGTAAATAAATCCACCACCTCTTTTACACAGAACCTCTGGGACTCCGCTTCCATCCTTCTCCGTGTACAGTTGAAGTCGGACGTTTACATACACTTAGGTTTGAGTCGTTCAAATTTGTTTATCAACCACTCCACAAATGTCTTGTTAACAAACTACAGTTCTGTCAAGTCGGTTATGACATCTACTTTGCTCATAAATTGAATGTGCCTTTAAACAGCTTGGAAAATTCCAGAAAATTATGTCATGGCTTTAGACGCTTCTGATAGGCTAATTGACATCATTTGAGTCAATTGGAGGTGTACCTGTGGATGTATTTCAAGGCCTACCTTCAAACTCAGTGCCTCTTTGCTTGACATCATGGGAAAATCTAAAGAAATCAGCCAGACCTCAGAAACAAAATTGTAGACCTCCACAAGTCTGGTTCATCCTTGGGAGCAATTTACAAAAGCCTGAAGGCGCCACGTTCATCTGTACAAACAATAGTACGCAAGTATAAACACCATGGGAACATGCAGCCGTCATACCGCTCAGGAAGGAGATGCGTCTGTCTTCTAGAGATAAATGTACTTTGGTGCGAAAAGTGCAAATCAATCCCAGAACAACAGCAAAGGACCTTGTGAAGATGCTGGAGGAAACAGGTACAAAATTATCTATGTCCACAGTAAAACAAGTCCTATGTTGACATAAACTGAAAGGCCGCCCAGCAAGGAAGAAGCCACTGCTCCAAAACCACCATAAAAAAGCCAGTCTACAGTTTGCAACTGCACATGGGGACAAATATTGTACTTTTTGGAGAAATGTCCTCTGATCCGATGAAACAAAAATAGAACTGTTTGGCCATAATGACCATCGTTATGTTTGGAGGAAAAAGGTGGAGGCTTGCAAGCTGAAGAACACCATCCCAACTGTGAAGCACCGGTGTGGCAGCATCATGTTGTGATGAGTATGTATGCTTGGGGTGCTTGGGGTGCTTTCCTGCAGTAGGGACTGGTGCACTTCACAAAATAGATGGCATCATAAGGGGGGGAAATTATGTGGATATATTGAAGCAACATCTAAAGACATCAGTCAGGAAGTTAAAGCTTGGTTGCAAAAGGGATTTCCAAATGTATAATGACCCCAAGCATACTTCTAAAGTTATGGCAAAATGGCTTAAGGACAACAAAGTCAAGGTATTGTAGTGGCCATCACAAAGCTCTGACCTCAGTCCTATAGAACATTTGTGGACATAACTGAAAAAGCAAGGAGTATGGAGGCCTACAAACCTGACTCAGTTACACAAGCACTGCCAGGAGGAATTGGCCAAAATTCACCCAACTTATTATGGGAAGCTTGTGGAAGGCTGCACAAAACATTTGACCCAAGTTAAACAATTTAAAGGCAATGCTACCAAATACTAATTGAGTGTATTTAAACTTCTGACTCACTGGGAATGTGATGAAATAAATCATTCTCTCTACTATTATTCTGACATTTCACATTCTTACAATAAAGTGGTGATCCTAACTGACCTAAAACAGGGAATTTTTATTTGGATTAAATGTCAGATATTGTGAAAAACTGAGTTTAAATGTACTTGGCTAAGGCGTATGTAAACTTCCGACTTCAACTGTACCTTCATCTCTTTTACTTTATTTGACCTTTATTTAACTAGGCAAGTCAGTTAAGAACAAATTCTTATTTTCAATGACGGCCTAGGAACAGTGGGTTAACTGCCTGTTAACCCACTGCCAGGGGCAGAACGACAGATTTGTACCTTGTCAGCTCGGGGTTTTGAACTTGCAACCTTCCGGGTTGCTTGTCCAACGCTCTGTCCTACGCTGCCGCCTCTTAAGGTTTATCCAGTACCAACTAGCCACAAGCACATCCCTACTCAGTGGTGCTACTGGCATCATCACACGTCTCATACTATTAACCCAAATATGAATGCTCATAACCCTGGGCCTAGCTCTCTATTCAGGCTCTGTCATCGGTTGATAGATGAACGGGTACAAATTGCAATATTGGCATCCAAACAATGCCTGCACTATAGTTAAATATACGGTATCTCTGGAGAAATATAAAAATCTCTTCTCTCAAGGACATAGCGAGAGAGAAAAAAATAAAAGAGAGACAGAACGGGAAGAAATTGCAGAGGGTCCTGTTTTCTTCCCCAGCTGTTTACAGGGTGCCGCAAAGGCCGTAAATTTAGAGGAGTTTAAGCATATTGGGCATCATCTCCGGCACCCATCATTCCAGAAATTGCCCCTCTTTAGCCTCTCTGCAGAAGTGCACAGTGCATTGCTATGCTTGTGGATCCCTCACTCCGTCACTTTGCGGGTGACAATCCCCATAAACAACCAGCCGCCATGATATCTCAAGGGTAGAGGAGCCATTTGGATTTCGGCCTCCCCGAAGATATAAAGGATAATAATATTTCCCTTACTGGACCATTTTTGCACTGGCAGTTGGTGATGTCAGGCCTTTAAAAGCATTGGGAAGTTGGTCGCTGTCAAACTTGGCAACCAATTGAAAGGCTCCAGATGTCTAATCTGTCAAGGAAATGCTCAAGTCACAAGTGATTATTTTGCCATCTACCTGAATATCGCATCTGGCCATCTACACATCGTACACATCTTAAGGGGATTTAAATATGCCTTCACAGATTTCTTTGACTCCGTAAGCTCCGCCTTTTGAATGGAGGGATCCAAAGGGTTGCCTGGAGGTCTGCAGTCTCTGCACCTCACACTCACAACAGCTAATTATCCCAACAGCAACTTTTATTGAATCAGACACTTTGAAGGGCTTTCTCTGTGCTCCATCTCTCATTTTTAAAGCTATTGATTTTCCTCCGATCATATCTGGCCTTGCATTTTCAATAAGCTTCCTTTTTTTCTTCCAGCCCTTTTACTTTCTTTCCCATAGCGGTACAAAACGTCTCTCTCTCTCTCTCTTTCACTTTCGGAGCTGGCAAAACCGTAACTGTAAACATGCCATCTACTCTCAGCAATTATCAAAGGGGTTAGAATGGGAGAGGAATTGATCTGCTCACAGGCAGCACAACAGCAAACAAAGCCTATGTTTCCCCTGTGTGCATAGCAATTATGAAGTGCAAGAAGAAGGAGGAACATTTGCACGAGATATACAAAGACACCTAGACAGACATCTACAAACAGTGTGTCACAAAACAAAACTGTGACCAAACAGAAACACTTTAGCAATTGGTTGTAATTATCACCTGCATTTTGTTAGTGTTCCTCTGCTGAAACACGTTATTGATGTTTGCCTGCCCTTTTGACGATCAAGTTGATCAAGTTTACCATTGCCACGTGAGTGCAAATATCTTCTTATCGCCATGGCTTTCTTGAAGGCAGATAGAAATGACGACAGCAAACACTGCCGCTACAGACAACCTTTTAAGATTTTGCACGTAGGGCATCCTCATACAACCCCTTTCCTACTTCCATAATGGAGTTCATCCCTTTGTTCTGCATGTTTGTCACAACTCTCATCTGTCAACTTTATGTGACTGTGTGTTTCTTCCTCTACCTCCCATTCAATCTATTCCTGGAGTGTTTGATTCAAACCCCGATATGAAATGTCCCTCAGTCGCTGGAGCGATATATAAGATATATGAATGACGTTTAGGGAAAAAAAATCTATTGACGTGTGATGCTCGTCCTTCGGGTCCAGATTTGATGACATTGGGTGGCTGCAACAGTCTGTTGTTTTTCCAGTGCCGTGATGGTACAGTCAAAAGAAACGCTGGGTTGTTTGGTTCACCCAACTGCTGGGTTGCAGGTGTTGGTTCACTTAGTTGGGTTGTTTTCTTCAAAAATGCTGGGATGCTTGGTTTTTGAGATATGACCCAGCTGGTCCGATCAGAAGACCAGAGGCCGAGTTTTAGTAGGGGCGTGGCATTTCCCTAGTTCTTTTTACCCACCCATGAGAGTACATGCCATTCCTGTTCATCTGTTCTTTTGTATAGGAATTTGATGTGAAAGTTGAAGCTTGGTGGTATTGTAGCTTCAAAGACACTTACAGCAGTGTATTAGTGCCTTAAAAGCATATGTTAATCACATTGTTGGGAGTCATTTTCATTATAGTCTCAAAGAGCTTTAAGCAGGGAAAAAAATGATGCACTTAAAAAATGCTTGTCAATAGATGGATGATCATGGCAGGCGGGGTAGTTCATTGGCTTGAGCAGTCAGCACCAGGAGGAAGAGTTGAATGAAGGAGGACTAGAATAGAGGCAGTTCAGAGATGAAGCAGAGGGGAGGGGGGTCACATCCAGGGAGTTTCGGACACATTTTGTTACGTTACAACTTTATTCTAAAATATATATTTTTTATTCAGCAATCTACACACAATACCCCATAATGACAAAGAGAAAACAGGTACCTAATCTTTTCTGCTGCAGTGAAGGTCCCCAAGTACACAGTGGCCTTCATCATTCTTAAATGGATGATGTTTGGAACCACCAAGACTCTTCCAAGAGCTGGCTGCTCAGCCAAACTGAGCAATCGGGGGAGAAGGGCCTTGGTCAGGGAGGTGACCTGTGGAGATGGGATAACCTTCCAGAAGGACTACCATCTCTACAGCACTCCACCAATCAGGCCTTTATGGTAGAGTGGCCAGACGTAAGCCACTCCTCAGTAAAAGGCACATGACAGCCCGCTTGGGGTTTGCCAAAAGGCATCTAAAGACTCTCAGACCATGAGAAGCAATATTCTCTGGTCTGATGAAGATTTAACTCTTTGGCTTGAACGTCAAGCATCATGTCTGGAGGAAACCTCGCCCCATCCTTGCGGTTAAGCATGGTGGTGGCAGCATCATGCTGTGGGGATGTTTTTGAGCGGCAGGGACTGGGCGACTAGACAGAATCAGGGCAAAGATGAACAGAGAAAAGTACGGAGAAATTCTTGATGAAAACCTGCTCCAGAACCCTCAGGACCTCAGACTTTTCTAAAAACATGATTTTCTTGCATTGTCATGATAGGTTATTGTGTGTAGATTGATGAGGGAAAAACATTATTTTATACATTTTATATTAAGGCTATAAAGGTTAAAGAAAATGTGAAAAAAGTCAAGGGGTCTGAATACTTTCCGAATGCACTATATACTGTCACATGAAGGACGTGTACATACAGGAACATACACCTGTACCTTTTGTACGTAGTGATTTATATGTCGTGATTTAATTGATCATTTGCACAGCCTGATTGCCAGTGTTTGGTGTCTCAATCAAAGACCTGAGTAAGACGTTTCTATTCTCAGGGAATGTTTGTCCAAGGATGTTGCTTTTCAATAGTGACCACGAGTTAGGTACTCCACTTGAAAGGTCCTGGGAGAGAAACCATACCAAACATCTGGTGTTCTATTGAGTCCATACAGATGAGACCCAAAAAACTGGTTGAATCAAAGTTGTTTTGACTGATTATTTTATTTTTTAAAAGCTATGTGATGACGTTGAATCAAAATCCAATGACATGCTGACGTTTCACATTCAATTCACATTTGACAAAAACTAAATGTAAATCAAAACTAAACTTTGTGTGCCCAGTGGGGAGCAGCTTGCAATCAAAAAGACAGTATGAGCCATTGGCTGGACATTGGCATCCATCTACAGTAATTAGCCCTGGCAGTCGATAGTGCAGATCTAGTTTGCACTATCGTCTCAGATTGAAGTGCATTCTCCAGATTACACTTGCGTCCCCCGTGGACCGGCTTGTACATACACCATCCTCGATTCAGGCTGCAATTTCCCTCCTTAACTAGCTTCAATAGCGAAAAGGCAAAAGAAAAATGGAAATAAACAGTATTGTCTGAGTAAAACACATTTTTCCACCACCATTTTGGGGTTTTTCAAACAATTTAGGACATTGCACACCCTTGGCTGAATGCAGTGTGCAACATCCTAAATGGTCAGAAATCCCAAATTAGTGGTGAAAAAGTTGTTTTATCAAGACAGTACCAACATTTTTTAACTTTGTTTTACAGCCCCCCCCCCCTTCTCCTCTTTAAAGGTAGTTAAGGAGGGAAATGATGCCATTGCAATCGAGGATGTTTTATGTACGAGCCGGGCCACGGAGGTCACAAGCATACTACTAGGAATGCACATCAATCCTAGCCGATGCCGCAGATCTAGCGCGTACTATCGGATGCCTAGGCTAATGAGATTTTTTTTATGCGTGTGCTGAGAAACTCCTACAGATAAGGCTAACGTTGGGTTCTTGCTCTCCCCGTGATTGACAAGAGTCCATGTGACATTATTCTTCGCACATCCTATGAGTGCACCGCCGTAATTGGCTTTCTTCCTCACATACAGCGACACACAAGCACACTCATTGTTTTGGTCTCTCAGATCATCCGAAGTTCCCTTGTGTGTTCCATCTCTCGCTCTCTCTTCCGGGTTGACACATGAGTAATTGAGGCCATCTGCCTAAAAGGGCACTGTCAGCAAAAAGGACGAAACAGATTTCAATTATCAATATACCATTTAATACATTGCCTCCAGGCCAAACAGTCTGGCATCTAGACAGTGCAAGACGGAGGATGTTATCTCTCCAACACATCAGCAGTATGGCTACTGTACTACTGTTGCAATTTGGCATCTCATGGCTGGGGGGCGGCGGGGGAGGGGGGTCAAAGGGAACACTATCCATCATACTATAGTTTGAGCGTAGAGATGGCGGACAGTGAGTCTTCTTCGTCATTCATGGCCAGTCCCATTTGAGTACACTGTAGTATACAGTTACACGAGTATGTTGCTCTAGAGAGGTGACTTTGATCATGAAATAGGAAAAGGCTTTTGAAGATGTCTCAGCTTTTGCATGAACTCACCACATCCTAAGGTATTACAGGCAGACCATCATGTTGATACAATCTATTTTGATTGATTCCAATTGGGTTCTCCATCAACATCTCACCCTTAACAAGATGATATGCTGACACACTGTAAATGATTTCCCAGGTATCTATGAAGGCCTGATATCATTTGTTTCAAGTGGGACCCAATATTCACTGCTTTATATTTAACCAGTTAAGTTGACTGAGAACATATTCTCATTTACAGCAACAACCTTTGGAATATTTACAGGGGAGTGGAGATAAATGAGCCAATTTGGAAGCTGGGGATGATTAGCTGGCCATGATGGTCAGATTGGGAGTTCAGCCAGCACACCAGGGTTAACACCCCTACAATAAGTGCCACAAGATCTTTATTGACCCCAGAGAGTCAGGATACCCGTCAAAAGTCCCAGCCGAAAGACCGCATAGGGCAATGTCCCCAATCACTGCCCCTTGGCATAAGGATATATTTTTTTTAGACCAGATGAAAGAGTGCCTCCTACTGGCCCTCTACAACACCACTTTCAGCACTATCTGGTCTACCATCCAGGGACCGACCAGAACAAACCCTGCTTAGCTTATGCTGCTGGCATTTCCACTATGTGAAATGGATACCACAAGGTCGTGTCCTTTATCATGCTCTTGCTAAGGCTTGCTGTGATGTGTTGGCATATTTAGTCTCTGACAGAGGGATCAAACAAACTGATTTTCTCTCAAAATGTGCATTTCCTGTTTACCATGATAACATTATGATAAGCCCTTCAGATGTCCACTTCATCACTGAATCTCCTAATCATTTTTAAATAGAGACGCTATGTGGTTGTTGATTAGTGAATTTTAAAAAATCATAATCTCACCGATCATCCTCTTGCCATTAAAAGTCTCCAAAAGTGTTTAAGAAGTTAGAGAGCTATTGGAGAGTTAAATCATCTCGAGAAAAAAGAGACCTCAGTGAAGATTGTTTGCAAACTCTTGAAGAATAACAGGGCATACATATTTATGAATTTGAGTGTTTTGGCTGAAAGCTAAAGGACTAAAAGCCAAAAGGTTGCTGGTTATATACATTTAATTTGACTACTCTGATACATTAAAGTTAGATACATGGACAGATTTTGAGTTAATCCAAAGGCATTAAAATATTAATGTTGTGGACTCAGTGACATTATACATTATTTTATGCAAGGTTTAGTAGTAATTAAGACATTTGTTTTCTTCTAACAGGCTTCTATATCACCCATACCTACGCATACTAACAGGCTTCTATATCACCCATACTAACCCATACTAACAGGCTTCTATATCACCCATACTCACCCATACTAACAGGCTTCTATATCACCCATACTCACGCATACTAACAGGCTTCTATATCATCCATACTAACCCATACTAACAGGCTTCTATATCACCCATACTAACCCATACTAACAGGCTTCTATATCACCCATACTCACGCATACTAACAGGCTTCTATATCACCCATACTAACCCATACTAACATGCTTCTATATCACCCATACTATGTGCAAAAGAGAAAGCTCTATGTGTCAACTGAGCGCTTAAACACGAAGGTTTTATTTGGGTTTCACTGCTTTTGTTCGTCTTCCTCTGAGCATTCACTGTGCACCTGAATGAACACACTGCTTTAAGACAGTGAGAAATATGATTCATTCTTAACGCCTTTCACACTGCCGACTATAAAATGTTGGCAATGCCATTACAATGTACAAGGCCTTCTTACGTGAGTGACTAACACGAACACTGCTCAGATTCAAATAAGTTATTATGGTGTAAGAGCTGGAGTAAAAGCAACTGTACATTTCCAATGATTTAAAAAAAAAATCACATATTTGAGGATTCCTCCAGTTTCTTTCGGCTCAATACTTAAATAGCATGCGACGCTGGTGACCAAATTTTAAGCAAATGTTTATTTCAGTAAATCATGCTTCCAAGGCTGTTATGATCTCTTTTCTCCTGTTCTTTTCTCCAACATCTGCTCCTGAAGCCTCAAGGTTAACAACGGCCTCGAGTGTAACCGTGATTGTGTGGACCATATGGTGTTTATGAGTTGAGCCAGAGCATCAAAACAGTGCAGAGGAGCTAGCTAGCTTCTCCTGTGGAACGAAGCTGCTGAAAGCTCCACAAGATTAGTAAGGATGTGGGAGTTTTGATGAAGATCAATCGTGAAATATGTTTTGGGCAAAAAAGGTGGCAAGGCGTCCATCCTGATGAGAATCTAGCCAGCTAGTTGAACTTGTTGCTACAAACGGTCATACTGCATGTGTTAGTTGTATGTTTTCTGTCTTATTTCTCTTGGAACTGAATTGAAAATGTCCACCATCTGACAATGTATTTACAAGGCAGATTCCATGTTTAAAATATGTCATTTCACTATTTTGCCAGTGGACACATTTCGGCTCCTCTGTCCTGTTTGTATGCAGAGACAATTAGATTGCAGCAGCTGTCTTGCAGGGTCCAGATTGCGTCCCTCTCCTCTGTGGCACCAATCACGCTCTAACAGGGGATCTTTTAGCTCCAGCTCGGACTTTAGACAGAAAAGTAAAAACAGTCCGTCCTCAGGGATTGGTCTATAACATCATTCTAACATAGGCCAATTTGACTCTCCATTTTTCCCTCCCAGGGACGTGGTAGCACCTGCTGAAAGAATGTGATTTTATGTGCATGTTTATGGACACCTTGACTCTGGAGACTGGAAGGTGACTGGTGGCTCGCTGCTTCCCAGGCAACAACTTGCCCTACCCACAGACACACCTCTCTTCCCATTAATCAAAATGACACGGAGAGGGGAAACATCCCCACATCCCATATCTCCCGACGACGTCTCCACAACTTAAAGAGGACATTGTGTCTCTAGCCCCGACAGGTGGAGACAGCACACGGAAAACAGAAACAAATGAAGAAAGAGTGAAAGAGAGATAGGTTACCAGATATATAGAAGCACATTCCTTGACATATCTGTATGTTATTCTGCCAAGAGCAGAACAGCGGTGCATTGACTCTTATGAGTTATGTAGGCCTTACAACATAGGTATTAAAGTGAAGGGCAACCATGATATTTATGGATGTTAGTTGGTGGGGCAGATAGGTGGTTGGGAAGGAATGCACATATATAGTTGATATACAGATACATTGATTTGTAAGTCGCTCTGGATAAGAGCGTCTGCTAAATGACTTAAATGTAAATGTAATTGACAGAGACATACATACACAGCAAAATCTCCAGTGTTACATCAACACTGACAGTGTACAACACTGATAATACTGAGCCAGTTTCTACACGGGTCCACACTTTTCAGTATTAAATTAACACTGTGTTTAGTGCAGATGCTGTTACACTTTGACATTGTTAGGGAATTGACACTTTTAGTGTCATGCAATAACACGTCTTCTTCTTCTTCTTCTTTGGGATTGGCTTGGCAGATCGCGTCCAACCTGTAGGTGCATACACCGCCACCTACTGTACTGGAGTGTGAGGTTAGGCACAGCCTACCAACATGAGCTTCCGTTAACACAAAAATAAATTACGCTGCCAACTATTAGCCCTCACAACAACTAAACAAACGCCACTCATTCCAATATTTAACCTATCTAATCCTACTCCAGGCCAATGGTCTGGGGATACAGAACACGACCACTCAACACCCCCTGCAAATCGTCTGCAGTAAAACCTCGCAATCCCAAGCACTTCTCTGCAGCTGCCACCCCAACCCTCTATTTTCTGCGACTTGCGTTCCATTTCTCCAGTACAGTTGACAACCATGGCTATGAATGCTAAGAAATCCACCTAACTGTAACACATATTCTTCCCCATCCCTCTCTATTGTCCTACTCACAGGAATCCTCTCAGGATCCCTCACCCTGTACTAGTGATGTGCATTCTGGGTCTTTTCAGTGAGCCGGCTCGTTCGGCCCAGCTCACCAAAAAGAGCCGGCTCTTTTGGCTCCCAAACGGCTCTTTAAAAAAGTGTTTTGTATTTTTTCAAGTCAAACAGTTTGCGATAGTTTGACTATGATTGGTGTTTAAACCATCATAATTAAATTATTAAATGAAATCATACTCTACCTTAACCACAATGTAATTAAAAATGCATTGGTTTGTTATGAAAAATAATTATATTAAACATTTGCATTTAAAGTATAACTTTGTAATGTATATAAACAAAGTGCATATAAATCTAACCATTCAAAACTAATATAATCTGAACAGCATAATAGAATAATGCACCATATCAAAGAAAAATAAATAACAATTTGCAAAACTGCAGCATCCCACAAATGGAAATAAATGTAAAAAACAAGGATGCTATTACACATTTTCATTTCAAGTATAACTTTTTATTGTGTATAAACAAAGTGCATATAAATGTAACAATTCCAAATTAATACAATCTGAACAACATAATAATAGAATATTGCACCATATCAAAGAAAAATAGATAACAATGTGCAGAACTGCAGCATCCCACTTAAAACATTCAACTGGTCCCTTTTCTCTCTCTTCTTTATTGCCATGTTATAACCAACAGCACACAGCAATGCTGACCATATTTTGCTTTTATGAGAGATTTTCATTCAGAAATGCAAGCTGCCTCACTTTCGAGGGGCTGATGCGGTTTCTTCTCTCTGTAATTAATTTGTCCCGTTTTTGAGAAGATCCTCTCAGAGGGAACAGATGTGGCCACTATGCAGAGTCTCCCTGTCATGACTTTAGTAAGCCGTGGGTAGACAAGAGGCCTTGATCTTCCACCAGCTCAGAGGATCTGCAGATCTGCAGACGTTTGTGGCACTACTGCTGGTGCTTCTGCTCCATCTGATCCCTCTACATCCTGTTGTATTGGACTCATTACTTTGGATACTACATTCTCAAAACAGGCACAAACTTTACACCTTCTCCACTACTGTCCCGTTGATGTGGATAAGGGGCGTTGAGTGTGAGGTTGTTTTCCTGACACCACACTCCGAGGGCCCTCACCTCCTCCCTGTAGGTCGTCTCGTCGTTGTTGGTAATCAAGCCTACCACTGTAGTGTCGTCTGCAAACTTGATGATTTAGTTGGAGGCGTGCATGGCCACACAGTCGTGGGTGAACAGGGAGTACAAGAGAGGGCTGAGAACGCACCCTTATGGGACCCCAGTGTTGAGGATCAGCTGGGTGGTTGTTTTCCCACACGAAGTCTGTGTGCTCTTGTACAGTTGTGGAATAAGTGATTTTGAAAGGGTTTTCCTGCATGGAATTGCGTACATTGGATTGAGACTATTGCTATAATTTCTAAAACCTCTGCCCTCCAAGATCGAAAATGGCTGGAAATTGGTGGCAATAATTTCAGCCAACGCAATATCAATTTGGCATTGTTTTGCTACAGACATAGACGTTGGCATAAACTGGTCCATAGAAGACTGCGTTGCTGTGGGTCGCGGAGTAGGTCTATTTGACTGAGTGGATACATCTCCACGTGTGGAGGTGCTGGCTCCACCACTATCACGAGCAGGCCCGCTAGTTTCTCGAAGCTCCGCTACAGCTAGCTTCACAGTTGGGTGCACAGTTCGCATATGCTGGTATAGGTTGTGCGTAGAACCGGCTTTATATGAGATTTTGTTTTGGCAAATTCTACACTGGGCTCCAACATTGTCTACATTATTAAAATGCATCCAAACGCTACTGTTCTTCCGACTCCTTTTCCAGCTGTTGTTTTCACAGCTGTCCTTCCTCTCTCTCCTTGGCTGCTAAGTGTGGGAGTGAGTTGGCTTGGCCCTCCCACACGCATCTTTGGTTCATTGGTTGACACTGTGTGTCTGAATGACAGGAACAACAGGTGAGACTGTTAGTCTGAGCAGACAGTCAGAACGAATGTGTGTGGTCTTGAGCATTTAGGCCTATATTATTATTATTATTTATTTATTTTTAATTTTTATTTGAATTAGTTAATTATATTTATTTAAATCTTTTGATTATTCATACCTTAATTTATTTATTTTTTCATAAATAGATTTGGCTCTTCTGATAAGCTTGCCGGCTCCCAACGTTCACTTACAAGAGCCGGCTCTTAGAGTTGGTGAATAGTTTGCGAACGACCCATCAATACCCTGTACCCATCTTCCTCTACCACTCTCTTCACTGCATCATTATACAACACTTTCTGAACTACTTTGACCCTGGCAACTTCAAGCAATCACACTCTCACACTCAATACTGGTTATTAACACCAACACTGGGGTTACTTTACACCACTGAGTGTTAATTTAACACTTAAAGAGTTCATTTAACACCTGAATTAACACTAGAAATAATACACAAAAAAATCAACACTAGGTAACACTGGCCAATTTGCTGTGTAGATGGGTAGACAGATACAGTACCATGGATGCACACATCGAATTTGTAGAAAACAGTTGGATACATGCTCTTCCCAAAATGATTTCATCAGCCTCTCTCCATTACTTAAGATTACAAAAGGGCCCTTTGCCCTCATCACTTTCAATATCACACAGGCCACAATATCTGCCTTGACAATATCAACCTCTCTCTCTCTCTTTCTCTCTTTCTCTCTCTCTCTCTCTCTCTCTCTCTTCTCTCTCTTCTCTCTTTCTCTCTTTCTCTCTCTCTCTCTCTCTCTCTCTCTCTCTCTCTCTCTCTCTCTCTCTCTCTCTCTCTCTCTCTCTCTCTCTCTCTCTCTCTCTCTCTCTCTCTCTCTCTCTCTCTCTCTCTCTGTTCCCTGCACTATGATGATATAACAGTACGAAGGTGTGTCCCTCGCCACAACATCCCCAATCGTTTGAAATGTAATTATGCTAATCATCACAGCCGAGGACAGGGGCAACAGAGCACTTTGAGTTTCTACCTCCTCTCTTGCACGAGCCCTCATCGCTGAGAATAATTACACTTAAAGGCATATAATTTGGGCCCTCTAACAGCCCTAACAGAGATGGGGTGGAGAGCTTGGGGCTTTCTATGTGTGGCAATGCTCTTTAAAATGTTTACTGGTCAGAAGTCTGAGATGGTAAATGGACAGCTAGGGCTGCAGCAGAGAGTCTGACCGTGTGTGTACTCCCTCCCACCGCCTGAATGCTCTCAGCACTGTTGACCCTTTAGCTTCAGCATCTTCACATTAATAGGACTGCAGAGACCAGAGGAATGCTTTAGCAATGGCTTCGCGTTGTGATAATGTTCTCAAAATGACAGAGTAATTGTTTGACTAATTATGCAGTGGAGTTACTCTGCCCTTTACACGATAACGTGACTATTACCAGTGTAATTGCACGGTAACAACATCATGGTTTGTCGTGTTATTGTTATGTTTAATTGATTTTGTTTACATCTTTACAGTGTATATTGCTGTTAGAATCCTTTTAACCTTGTTAAGAATAATGTATAGGACAACTATGCTTTTTTTTACTCTCACTATGACCATAAGCGTACATCTTTATCTACCATATTTATATTTAGTGTTACTTCCCACACATGGCTGGATTCATAATTGGGGTAGAATTCATGATATTGAGCTGTACTATCAAAGAACGGCGAGCGGTGCATTTTTCGAAGCCTAATGCCTTTCCACGGCTCATGCTTTTAAATATATAACTCGGATCTTTCATGCCCCACTGCCCTCTCACTGGGCTAATTATCCTAAAGTGTTCTATTCACCAATAACGGCGCTTCGCGTCAGGGTAGCGGAACATTCTAGTTTCCTAAAAAGAATCTCGGGATGAACCAGAGACAACGATATGTAGTGTGTGGATAGAACAGCAGCGCCGGAGCAGCAGGAGGCCAGCTGTGGCTCTGCTCTGACTGTGTCCCCCCACACTAAGTCAATGTAGGTCATTTCTGCTGATTATATTTCCTGTGTTTTTCCCTGTAGAGCCCTGGAGTGTAATTATGTGTGATTATTAGGTTATGGTGAGATATCATTAGCCCGCAGAATGTAGTATGGGATGCACTTATCCTACACTACAGTCTTTGAATATTTATTTTTCTAATGATGGGGAAGGGGAGGACAGGCTCAGACAAGTTTCCATGTAACTCTAGTCATTTGAAGAATAATATAAATATTGATTTCAAAACGGGGTAATTGACCATGTTACTTGTAGAAAAATAGCGAGAACACTATTAATAGACTATTAATAGACAATAGACATACACAAGAGGTATGTGGCAGGGTCTACAGTCAATCACGGATTACAAAAAGAAAACCAGCCCAGTCACGGACCAGGATGTCTTGCTCCCAGGCAGACTAAATAACTTTTTTGCCCGCTTTGAGGACAATACAGTGCCACTGACACGGCCCGCAACTAAAACATGCGGACTGTCCTTCACTGCAGCCGACGTGAGGAAAACATTTAAACGTGTCAACCCTCGCAAGGCTGCAGGCCCAGACGGCATCCCCAGCCGCGCCCTCAGAGCATGCGCAGACCAGCTGGCTGGTGTGTTTATGGACATATTCAATCAATCCCTATCCCAGTCTGTTGTTCCCACATGCTTTAAGAGGGCCACCATTGTTCCTGTTCCCAAGAAAGCTAAGGTAACTGAGCTAAACGACTACCGCCCCGTAGCACTCACTTCCGTCATCATGAAGTGCTTTGAGAGACTAGTCAAGGACCATATCACCTCCACCCTACCTGACACTCTAGACCCACTCCAATTTGCTTACCGCCCAAATAGGTCCACAGACGATGCAATCTCAACCACACTGCACACTGCCCTAACCCATCTGGACAAGAGGAATACCTATGTGAGAATGCTGTTCATCGACTACAGCTCTACATTTAACACCATAGTGCCCTCCAAGTTCGTCATCAAGCTCGAGACCCTGGGTCTCGACCCCGCCCTGTGCAACTGGGTACTGGACTTCCTGACGGGCCGCCCCCAGGTGGTGAGGGTAGGCAACAACATTTCCACCCCGCTGATCCTCAACACTGGGGCCCCACAAGGGTGCGTTCTGAGCCCTCTCCTGTACTCCCTGTTCACCCACGACTGCGTGGCCACGCACGCCTCCAACTCAATCATCAAGTTTACGGACGACACAACAGTGGTAGGCTTGATTACCAACAACGACGAGACGGCCTACAGGGAGGAGGTGAGGGCCCTCGGAGTGTGGTGTCAGGAAAATAACCTCACACTCAACGACAACAAAACTAAGGAGATGATTGTGGACTTCAGGAAACAGCAGAGGGAACACCCCCCTATCCACATTGATGGAACAGTAGTGGAGAGGGTAGTAAGTTTTATGTTCCTCGGCGTACACATCACAGACAAACTGAATTGGTCCACCCACACAGACAGCATCGTGAAGAAGGCGCAGCAGCGCCTCTTCAACCTCAGGAGGCTGAAGAAATTCGGCTTGTCACCAAAAGCACTCACAAACTTCTACAGATGCACAATCGAGAGCATCCTGTCGGGCTGTATCACCGCCTGGTACGGCAACTGCTCCGCCCAGAACCGTAAGGCTCTCCAGAGGGTAGTGAGGTCTGCACAACGCATCACCGGGGGCAAACTACCTGCCCTCCAGGACACCTACACCACCCGATGTCACAGGAAGGCCATAAAGATCATCAAGGACAACAACCACCCGAGCCACTGCCTGTTCACCCCGCTATCATCCAGAAGGCGAGGTCAGTACAGGTGCATCAAAGCTGGGACCGAGAGACTGAAAAACAGTTTCTATCTCAAGGCCATCAGACTGTTAAACAGCCACCACTAACATTGAGTGGTTGCTGCCAACACACTGACTCAACTCCAGCCACTTTAATAATGGGAATTGATGGGAAATGATGTAAAATATATCACTAGCCACTTTAAACAATGCTACCTAATATAATGTTTACGTACCCTACATTATTCATCTCATATGTATATGTATATACTGTACTCTATATCATCTACTGCATCTTTATGTAATACATGTATCACTAGCCACTTTAACTATGCCACTTTGTTTACATACTCATCTCATATGTATATACTGCACTCAATACCATCTACTGTATCTTGCCTATGCCGCTCTGTACCATCACTCACTCATATATCTTTATGTACATATTCTTTATCCCCTTACACTTGTGTCTATAAGGTAGTAGTTTTGGAATTGTTAGCTAGATTACTTGTTGGTTATTACTGCATTGTCGGAACTAGAAGCACAAGCATTTCGCTACACTCGCATTAACATCTGCTAACCATGTGTATGTGACAAATAAGATTTGATTTGATTTGATTTGATATAATTATATCCACGATGCCGAAGCTCTTTCCTTGAAACTACACACCTAATTATACCATCTGACCATGTCCACGTAAATGTGGCTGGACGGTTTGGGGGGAGCCAGAAAGAGAAACAATGTAGCCAACATCTTGTTTCAAGAGGTTGTGCACGTTCTGCGCTCTAGACCTCACAACCTTATTCTCTGGGAAACAAGCCCAATCTGACTCGCGCATGTTAATCCTCTGGTGTTTAGAAGTCAAGGGGAGCACCTCCTAAACATCTGTTACTAGAACCATAGTGCTGGACTTTTCACCCTTTACTTAAAAGAGAAGTGTTTCATTACATGGAAAAGATATACTGTAGATTGGTTAGGCAGGGAATCGTAAGCTTCTCATGCAAATATCATCCCTACATCAGAAGCCATGTATTCTCTCACAGGTTAAACGAGCTATTCATTACATGCTCTCTTTGCAACTATCTTGTGGATAACCCTTCAACTATTTTACTCTTTAAAGGAAGTTTATACTCTGGATGGTCAAGGTCGATCTTTTTCAAGAGTAAAGAGAATCGCCTCCAGCATCACTTGCTTTACACTCAGTGCGGGTGACACTTGGGAATAAATGGAAGGATGTGATTGCTGGTATTGGTCTTCAGGAACTATTAATTACTCTCTATAAACCAGGATATGACACACTGTGGGGGAACGTCCTTTGCTGGTTATAATCTGTTGTTATATGATGCTCTAACTGTTTTATAATAGTAGCCACTTAACTGGCTGTGTTTAAATGTCACTTATACGCTTGTAGAATATAGTTACCTTTGTGCTCCAGTTGGTTAATATGACTGATGTTGTTTTCCTTGTTCACATTGCTGGTAGAGAGACGGAATTGCCTAATGTACCGTGGACCACACACTGTTTTGTAAATCTATTATTTTATTCGATGAGATTGCCGCTGGTAGATGTGTGTGTGTGCCTCCCCAGTCTCGGTCAGTACAGCTATTTAGCCTTTCTCTTATTCTGCAGTCAAATATCATACCTAGTACATTTGTCCTACAGGATCTTATTAGTGAGGCAATAACTGGTTTCTTTGAGAGAGACAAAATTAACAGTAGTGTGGTCCATCATTTACCCTTTCAATATTCTTTTTCACTTGCGTCCAGAAATACTAGTTTAAATTGAATGTAGGAAGGAACAATATACTGTACAAGTATGTATCGAAAGGAATTTAATTGAATTTAAAACACCTACATCATTTTATTTCTATTGCTATCTCTGTTGAGTGGAGGTAGAGAGGTGGAAGAGGGCCGGTACTGTGGCGGAGCTGCCTGAGATATCATAGCCAGTACAGAGATGGCATTCCTGGCCAGGCTGAGGACACAGAGGTCATACTCAATGGGGCTTGGCCACACACACTATCACACCTGCCAATGAGCTATGGGAACTTCAATGCTAGTGTTGGACAGGGCTGGACAGGGCTGGACAGAGCTGGGCTACAGTGCTGTAGCCTAGTACTGGTGCTGTGAAATCACACTGCCAATGGCTTTCAAAGAAAACATGTATGTCCCATTCAAATATATTCACATGTAATCAAGTAGCCAGTTTGTGATATATGATTATACGATTACGTGTTTTTCTGATAACAAGGTCATTTTCTTTTGGCTTCAGATTAACAGAGATCTTGGATGATGATGATGAGAAATCATAATGACTTATGAACGAAAATTGCTTAGATGTGTCTTCAGGACAGGGCTGAGGCACAATGGAGAGGGATTGCCCCTGACTTGTAGTCATCAGATTACTGTATTAATGTAACACAAACCCGGGCAATTCCAGTCCTATAATGGCCAGGGAGAAATGTCTCAAGCAGTGATTGCTTTCAGCTTCATAGCCCTGTAGACAATTGTGACAATGTATACACAGAGTATGATGACTGTAAGTAAACCCCCAAATGAATGGCATTGGACGTAGTCATTATAAATGACACAATGGAAGCCATTTTAAATCCACTGTGTGACCCACTGGAGTGTTAAACATGTACTCTCCAATTAGATATGATAACATGTGCAGTAGTAAAACTCCAGGCCATGTTCTGCCAGGCCCTGATAATAGCTTGATAAGATTGACTACTGGTGGATGGTGGTCGGAGAGCTAAGGTTAGGGCAACACATAATCAGCTCATTCAGAGGGAATACTGACATAGCGAGTGACAAAATGTTTTTGGAGTTTTACTCCAGTGTTAATGCAACTCTGGTAATGCTGGAGTAAAATGAAATGCTCTTTGACAACGTCTATTGAATCCCTAAAGGAATTAGCCCACCTACAAAACAATCTCACACATGCAAGAAGACTACGTCAAACATCACTGCATGGAGGAAGGAGACCAAGATAGCGTACCAGGGCCCGTACACTCAAACAAACACTCGGTTAAAAACAACCCAGCGCAGTGTAAATTGTGTACAGAACATACGTCGGAATATTTTGGCCAATTCGGTTGGGTCACTTAGTTGGGTTGTTTTCTTTGATGATCGTGGCTTACATATAGTTATTTTTGGAAACCCTTGAGAGTAAATGTTATTTCAGCTAATCTGTTCTGAGACACTGTGCTAAACATACAGCTAACAATATAACAGAACAGATTAACATTTACTCTCACAGATGGACAAAAATAACTATCTGAAAGCCATTAAAAATCCTACAATGTGATTTTCTGGATTTTTTTTCTCATTTTGTCTGTCATAGTTGAAGTGTACCTATGATGAAAATTACAGGCCTCTCTCATCTTTTTAAGTGGGAGAACTTGCACAATTGGTGGCTGACTAAATACTTTTTTGCCCCACTGTATGTATATATATATAACTTAAAACCATGTCTGGAGATTTTGACTCCTGTCCATATTTGATTATTTTTAAGATATTAATGTTAACAAGGATATTGGTGCCACAATCTGCTAATATGGAACATCACTAGTGATGAGGTGGGGGTGTATCTGACCGTCCTTGAAACCAACCAGTAACAATGGTTTAATAAAGTAGAACGTATTATGAGTCTCTAGAGCCTGACAACATTAATCTACCTGTCAATCAACCGTAGGCGCCCGGGCCACTTTGATGCCCCTTGAGTGTGAAATAATTAAGATGCTGTCGCACTAAATGCAGAAGTTTTTGGTGCATAAAAAGACAATATCTCGAAAGTAATTATCACGGACACTAGCGCACAACCGTGCCTGTATGTAATTGCCAAAGTGACATTTTTTTCCGAAAGACTTTGCATAGTGATTTTATGTATTGATGTCATGTGCGTCCAAGTATCGGCCTGTCACTAGCGGTCTGTTCAGTGTGAAAATAAATGCACCACCGGTAAGACAGATTTCAATTGATTTGATGTACGTTTGTTTTTATAACACACCAACTGAACAACTGCTTGTCTGGTCCACCAAATATGACAATTGTCTACGATTCAACTGAAATGCCACTGTCAAATGGAACCTTTTGAAAAAGTAGAGGATGTTAAATTTGAAGAAATGTAAAGTAACCAATCACACGTGGATATACGGAACATTGTGTTCGTTGGCTGTTTTTCTGGGAGCTAGGCTATATTAAGAACCCTGTAAAGTGCCTCAGTAGCAGGGACTTGGTAGTGAAATTAGGCTACCTTCCTCAAGGGTTGCTGTCTGCCTGTTTCAGATGATAATTGAAAGTAATGTAAAAAAGAGTTGTCTGCTGTGGACCTGCAGGGTTACATCTCCTGAGGAAAAGGTCCTACCTTTGCTTTTTACTTTAATTTCACAACCATTATTTACACCGTGAATGTATTACATTGTATTACTTTTAGCGTCGGTTCACCCAGAACTAGAATCTCACATCATTTGGCCAAAATCTATCCACTAGAGATTATATTATCATTACCAAACGTGAATGCCAAAGGTAAAGGACAATCTGAAGGACTTGTAAGTGATATTTCAGTGTCCAATGTGCACACAGAAAAGTGTTCTTTTTCTAACGATATAATGTTTTTCTTTGACAGGTCATTACATTGTCAATAGTTGACATGACAACGCGAATGTAAGGTGTTGTTCTCCATCATTCTGATCATCAACCTTCGGCGCTGGATAATGACCGTGATATCAGAGTGTTCTCACCGATCAGCTGTCACATTCCAAGTAGATCATGAGATGTGCTTTGTTGCTATGGTCACAAGCACCGAGTGCACCGAAATTGACACAATTTGAACTGCATCATTGCGCCGCCTGTACATACACCACATAGTTAACCACATAGTTAACCAGAACAACATCTCTTTTAAATGTGCTTATCAATTGCAACCAATCAGGTATTAAATGGTATTCTTGGATAGTAATACTTTGATGACTGCTTAAGAGCACTTAATCTTTTTTTAGTCTAGATAGGGGTAATTAATCCTACTTTGATTTCCTCACTGTTCGCAGCAGCATGTTTCTTATCAAAGTGTTCAATGAGATTACTTTCATAATGTAGCGGTAAATGTTTTGCCAATGGTTTTCATTTTTATTTGACCCTTATTTTACCAGGTAAATTGACTGAGAACACGTTCTCGTTTACAGCAACGACCTGGGGAATAGTTACAGGGAAGATGAGGGGGGATAGTTTTTTAAATGTATTTATATATATATTTTTTTAAGTCAGTTAAGAACAAATTGCTATTTACAATGAAGGCCTTCAATATAAGCCAATAGGAACATGTCAAATCTGGAACAAAATACACCTTTATGTAATTTTATCAAAATGATCAATACTTTGTATTTATGTGGCTTTTTTACGTTTTTATTTTTCATTTTTGAGTCGCATCCCACCAAAAAATATGATATTAACTAATTATGAAATTATATGAATTTTTATATTGTATCTGTAACCCCTGCCAACACGTTTTTTTTTTTAAATTTGGTCAAAAAAAGAAACATACACCTTTATCTACCACATCTTGAAAACAATCCTTGAAGTGAAGGACCTTACATCTCAATGATCTGAATCAAGCTTAAAGGTTCAGTGATATGTGTGAACCTTCCATTTAGAAAACAAAGATCATCACATATTTAAAAAAAAAATAGAAGACATCATGCTCCTACATGGGTTCTCTGTAGTCGTTTGATTTCCTCAACCACACCTCCTTAATTCCTCTAAACCATATGAGTGGGAGTGGGATAAATGTTATAAATAGCAAACCACTTTCCTCCACTACACTATATGAGACACTATTTAATGCACTGTGACATGACACAACACTATGGCTCTTAACCTCCCTGGGATATTCGGGACGATAGCGTCCCACCTCAACAACAGCCAGTGAAAGTGCAGGGCGCCAAATTCAAAACAACAGCAATCCCATAATTAAAATTCCTCAAACACAAGTATTTCACACCATTCTAAAGATAAACTTGTTGTAAATCCAGCCACAGTGTCCGATTTCAAAAAGGCTTTACGATGAAAGCACAGCAAATGATTATGTTAGGTCAGTACTAGTCACAGAAAAACACAGCCATTTTTCCAGCCAAAGAGAGGAGTCACAAAAAGCAGAAATAGAGATTAAATGAATCACTAACCTTTGATGATCTTCATCAGATGACACTCATAGGACTTCATGTTACACAATACATGTATGTTGTGTTCAATAAAGTTCATATTTATATCCAAAAATCTCAGTTTACATTGGCGCGTTACTTTCAGTAGTTCCAAAACATCCGGTGATTTTCCAGAGAGCCACATCAATTTACAGAAATACTCATAATAAACCTTGCTAAAAGGTACAAGGAGCTCTTGCAGTTGTACTTTTATTTCCACATGAAGAATATACTAATGGTTGCGTTTTCCACAAACAACTTGTGAATACTTATTGCTAGTGCACATAATTACATTTCACACAGATCAAGTGCTCCGTCTTAATTCTCCCATGTCTCCCCCGTTATGACATATCGGCTTATCCTGTTAAATCGTTCTGGCTATCAGACGCTGCAGTGTGATTGGTATGTCAAGCTCATATGCAGTTTAGAGAGGAGAGTAAATCAGCAGTATTTGGGACTGCAATATTATAGATACAGCAAAACAGTGTCTCAACAGGGTGTGGAAAACAAATATACATTTTTTAAGGGGCTCAGCCCCTCACTGCGAGAGAGAGAGAGATCAGTCAATCTTTGATGTGGGGGGAAAATACATTCCCAAAATCAACAGGCCCTATAATCTACAAATAAACCAGTGACAGAGTTGCTAGCAGGAGCCCAAAGCCAGAGGGAGATGGATCCAGTGCAACTTAGATTTGTCAGTTAATGCTCTCGTGCTCTCAGAAACAAGGCTTTCTGCTTCACAGGAAGGATATCACACAGAGAAAAACCCATGGGAACACTGTCTGAATCTCACCAACGTGGAACTAGTTTGTTCCAGTCAGGTCTTTTGCATTTCAACTTCTTAGCTAATGAATGATGGAAACATGGAACACTTGCACAAGTCCAGACTGCTTTTCAAGATGTCAGTGTGTTCACACCAACCTGTAGTAATACTCAGATATAATGCTAGCATTTACTGAGGACATACAGAATATACAGCACAAGTGATTGGATTATACAGTACAGTATGTCTGATATATTGACTGTGTAGTCAATGTGTTCTTGTACTCATCCATGGAGGTGTAAGTGATCATCATTACTATTGGAACACCTAACAAATCAATGGTGATCATGTTGAAATCATTTCTGTACATGCAATCTTTATGCACCTGAGATTGGCACCAACTTGCCACCCCTGAGTCTGCAGACTCGACACGGCCATATTGTAAATGTGCAATAAAATATCACTTTAATTGTCAATTAATCTGTGGTTCATCAGTGTTCATTATGATGTACTTAGGGGAAGCGACTGTAACATTGTGTAGGATAAGGTCGTAACTTACAGTCAGGTATCCTCCTCTGACGCACTATTTGCAACTTGGCAAGCAAACATATCTTCAGGCAAAGCCAAGTGTCCCTGTGGAGACCAAAGAGCGAGGGAGAGAATGTGAATTGTGAAGGTAATATATACAATTATATGATATAGATATATTCCAAAAATATCATTACATTATTTTGATATCAGAGCAGACCTTGAGGGTATTGAAGTGTTATTACAAAACGTTAAAGAAGCAGAGTTAAAACTATTTGCTTGGTGTTGCCGTGTTCCAATGTCTTCCATATAAACGATGATTACACTATGGGAAGGATCCAGACATCCAGTGAGTCCATCTCTTCTCGTCCTTATTGAAAGTGTACTTGCTCAAACAAAGTGGTGTACGTGCCTTCCTCCCGCCACTTTGGCAAAGAGGCACAAATCAGACGCTTGCTGAGAGACGGTTTTACTGCGGCAGTAACTCTCACACATCAGCCATGTAGTCTGGCCACGGCGCCCTGCCGTTGCTAGGCAACACCTTGGGGCCAGCTCCCCCAGCTGCTGACCTGATTAGTTAATTGCAAAAGTAAACTGAGCGAACAATGAAATCACTAAAACAGCAAGGCATCGACTAGGCAAACTATCACTCTTCGATTGTCACCTGGTGGTGGCCGACAGGACGTGCTTGTAACGCCTCTCAGGAGGAGATGGGTGAGTAGGTCGTGCCCTTTAAGCTAAATAGGTCTGTCAAACTGCTGAAAATGCAATAGCTTTACACCAAATGACCTGATTCTGAAAAGTCTGTTCTGGGATATTTTTCAAGCAGTATTAGCTATTCCTAAACATTAGCCATGATCAGTCTTTGCGAAACAGTGGACAATGTGTTTCATTAGAAGGTGGATACCATTTACATTCCACATGGTCATACAGTTAGTGTGAACATCAGAAGAGATGTGCTCTGGACCATCCTGTATGTGCGTCGTCACACTTCTCTGTGTGGGATGCAAAGCCATTTCAGTGTGCTCGCTCCAGGTTAACCATGTCACAGTATTGTGGTGTAATGTAATGCGATAAAACGGTGTCTTTATGCTAGCTTATCTCCAACTAACTTGTTAGCTCTGATTCAGAGCTCCTCTCCTTTTGTCCACTGTTGCCATGAGAGGTCTCTCCATGGTGACAGCGCTTTGTTATACAGACAGATATTAATTAATAGTCACAAAGAAAGACAGACAAGGTAGAGGATTCCAACAGATATGCGAAGGTCACCAATTTGAAAGTAAGATTTTCATCACATTGTTGTTGTGTTAGGCTACAGCCGACAATTCCTTGATTTGGCTTAGTGATAATGGCCAGCGCAGATTGAATGCTACTCTGCGGTGTCTGACTCGCATAAAGGACATACAGCGTTGTGAACTAAGAATGAAAACCAAACATCGTCACAATAATGAAGTCATCAACATAGAATGAGTCAACATTATGAGTAGCAGCAGACACAACAGATCTTTCTAATTGCATCAGCTAATTGGAGTTATTTGATTAATTAAGTAACTTGCATGTGACCGTGGATGTTGTTTTCGAAATGGACAGATACACATGATTTGCCTTGGTAATATGACATACAAAGGAGCTTGTATATGTTTTTACATAGTAAGTGTGTGCCTGCTGCGTGTGTCATTGCCAACGCAACTTCAGCCACACACTAAGTCTATTGACAATCACATCATTTATTTCTCCCTTCCATCTCCATCGAAAACACAAGATGGTGGAGGAGAAGGAGGAGGAGAGACTTTGACTGGAGCCAGAAATGACCTTTCTCTCACAAGTCCTTGCGAGAAGTCATTGGTAACCCAATTAACAGGAAATGTCGCGTTGGTAATTACGTTCCACAATGTGAATCATCTACGGAGTGTAGCTGCCAATGGCCTCTTGCAGAACGGACGATAGGTGACATTGAAGGCTTCTCTCTCTCTCACTCTTTCTCTCACTTTCGTTTCCTCGGTCTCGATCTTGGCCACTGTCTCTCTTTTTCTCTGTCCCTCTCTCTCGCTCTGTATCTGTCTGCCAATTTAGCTCTCTCTCTCTCATGGTCACGGTCTCTCTCTCCTCTCTCTCTGCTCTGTCTCGGTTAGTAATTTATGGAGCTTGAGACAGGATGGGGGAGTATTGTCGACTAGGTGACCAAATCTGGGACATTTGTCAGAGCAAATCCAAGGTACAGCAGAGTGTGGCTATAATGACTAGAGTCTGTCTCAGATCAGAAAGAATTCACGAGAAGAGGAAAGATAAGACATGGAATTCTGATTACAGTTTTGTATATGTGGCTCAGTTGGGAGTTGGTGTGTAAACAGCTGTAAGAGTCCACATGATCATATTTCACAGTTTTTGTGTTAGGGAGGTTTTGTATCTTTTGTGGGTTTTTTGCAGCAGCTGTCTTTTAGATGTATTGCACAGACGTATATTACGCATAAATCACCCCTGTGGTTTATTACTTCCCTTTACCTTTCAAATATTCAATGCAGGCTAGATACTGATGGAGAAGTAATTAACTTGGAGAATGCAGTGATTTGAGGAAGTATTTGTCCAACTAGTGTAGATGTGAAAGACAGCCCCATGCACAGATGGTCACAGTACATCTATCCCCCAGCAGAGCAGATGGGAGGTCTTGGCTTCCCAGCGCTACATTTATTTTGTTCTCAATTCCAGTTGTAAATTAGCTTTTGATGTTTCCTGTTGTTTAACATCTAGATTTTCCTCAGCCGCCGTGGCAGCACATTCACATGTCGCAGTCAGTACATCTAGTAAATAAAGCGACCTTAACTTTCCACGGTTCCTGCTTAATGTGAAATACTGTTTACAGAAAAATATTGACATCATGATGCAATGCACCTGAACTAATTCAAATGCATCGCTCATGATTACAGATACAATGTAGGAAAAAAATACACTATATTGGACATAATGAAGAAAAATAATGTAAAGCTTCACACAAAATGCTTTTACTAAGATTAGCTGGGCAATTTTTACCAATGTGGTTCATGTTTTATTCCAAGTAGTCTGTTGAGAAACTTATTGGCAGGCTGAGAAGAAAAGTTTCTTCAAACAAGTATTTGTCCTTTCACTTAAGTTAAAAATGAACACCCTCAAAGCATCTACCCACTCATCCTTATATTTCAGAATAGTTTCTGCAATCATGAAAGTGCCTGGCAGACGCCTTCCAGAAACATTTTCCCATATGTGTTTTTGTCAACGCAAGATGGGGGACATTCTTACTCCAGCAGAGTCTCACAGCTTCACCTTAGAAATGTTAGTGCATTTCACTTTTGACCCAGATTATTATCTTCTCAATTATCATGAATGACGGAGGCCTTAAAACACGTGGGCTGCTCTCTTTCATGTATTGTCCCTAACTATAATGAGTTATTTTCATAAATATCACGGTGAAAAACCACAGTTCATCGGCTGGTAAATGTTATAGGTGCTCCGTCTAGATACTCAAATGGAACAAAGAGTTTGAAGAAGAGCAATTCTGATAATACAAGATTTTGGCCCTGTTTTTTAAAATAGTTTTTGGAGTTTTTTTGACTTATTGACCATCATTTATCCAATCGCATCTCTTTGGAGTGTATGAAAATAAAATGGAGTCTGGGCAGTTTACCAATAATAACAGTATTCCCCTTGAATAACTATTTGAGAACCATCTGAAGAGTAGTTTGCAGAAAGGTTGACTACAGATTCATGGATTAAAGTAGCAATCATTCGGGGTACTGATAAAGGGTACCGATAAGGCTTCATGGCTGGATTTAGTGACAGTCAGGTGGATTAGAGTTGAGGACATCTGAAGCTTCTTCTCTGTTTTAATTATTGAATACCTCAGATACATATTGAAACCCTTGGCCTTAACATTAGCGCAGTAGGAGATAGACACCGTGTGCCGGATTAAGACAACATTCAGGAGTTTAATAGTTACCTAGACTACCACTAGTGTTCATGACATCTGAAGATATTTATGAAGGACTCAATGATTTTACAGATTTGATTGGGGACATCGGCTTATGCAGACAGTAGCAGAGTGTACTTGCAACAGGGGTAATACAATGACATGTACCACTGATTTCTAGAGCGCCTCCATGTAAATACCAAGATACAGTATATAATACTGCTTAAGTAAATGTAGGCTCATTAGTGTACTTCGTGCAGATAGCATCATACAACTAATAGCATTAATCTATTAGCTTACGGCTGTGGGTTCTCCAAGGTCCACATCACTTACGTGTCTCACATTAGCTACAGCTGCTTTCCAAAAATAATGTGTTAAAAATATAAGGCTCAATGGCGTTATCATATCATGGGCTTGTCTCATAATCTATATCCGAAGCCAATTAGCCTTCTTAGAAGAAAACATTTGCCTGATCACAGTACGCTCCAGTGGCTGCCAACTGTCATCACTCGTCTGTGTGAGCGAAGGAGAGAGAGAGCGAATGTGGACTCCGCTGCATTTGGGCGTCTGGCTGGAGGGTAAATGCCATATCTGGATTTATTTTTCTGTCATCCCAGTTTCTGTCTCTACTGCAAACTAAAGCAGAGATTGAAGACGAAAAGCCTTTGTCATAATAAGTAGCATTCCTTTTGGAGAGCTACAGTTCGGCACTGAGAGACCGGTGGTGGTTGGATTTGATCCATGGGAATGTGTCCCAGCTCCAATGGGAGATGGCGTGCATTGAAATCCTGTTGATGAGAAGTCAATTGAAAGATTTAATCATTTTGTCTTGAAACATTAATTTGATGATGACTTAGCACTTGGCCTTTTGGTGCCTTTGTCTGGCTCTTGATTGCTCACAGATTCCACACACCTAGTTGTCCAGGTCGCTGAAAAGTGTTAGTGCTGGAAGTAGCTAGACTATTTGTCCCCCTTTCCATACTACACTGAACAAAAATATAAACGCAACATGCAACATTTTAAAAGGTTTTACTGAGTTAGTTCATATAAAGTAATCAGTCAATTTAAAAATACATATATCTTACTTTTATTTAACTAGGCAAGTCAGTTAAGAACAATTTCTTATTTTCAATGACAGCCTAGGAACAGTGGGTTGACTGTCTTGTTCAGGGGCAGAATGACAGATTTTTATCTTGTCAGCTCAGAGATTTGATCTTGCAATCTTTCGGTTACTAGTCCAACTCTCTAACCACTAGGCTACCTGCCGCCCAATAAATGCATTAGGCCCTAATCTATGGATTTCACATGGCTGGGAATACAGATATGCATCTGTTGGTCACCTTCAAAAACAAAGGTAGGGACATAGATGAGAAAACCAGTGTATATTTGGTGTGACCATCATCTGGCTGTTGATTGTGGCCTGTGGAATGTTGCCCCTCTCCTCTTCAATAGCTGTGGGAAGTTGCTGGATATTGGCGGAAACTAGAACACACTGTCGTACATGTCGATCCAGAGCATCCCAAACATGTTCAATGGGGGAAGTTTCTGGTGATTATGCAGGCCATGGAAGAACTGGGACATGTTCAGCTTCCAGGAATTGTGTACAGATCCTTGCGACATGGGGCCGTCCATTATCGTGATGAAACATGAGGTGATCGCAGCAGATGAATGGCATGACAATGGGCCTCAGGATCTTGTCACAATATCACTGTGCATTTAATTTTCCATCAATAAAATGCACTTGTGTTCATTGTCTGTAACTTATACCTGCCCATGCCATAACCCCACAGCCACCATGGGGCACTCTGTTCACAACGTTGACATCACCAAACCGCTCACCCACACGATGCCATACACGCTGTCTGACATCTGCCCAGTATAGTTGAAACTGGGATTCATCCGTGAAGAGCACACTTCTCCAGCACGCCAGTAGCCATCGAAGGCGAGAATTTTCCCACTGAAGTCGGTTACAATGCTGAACTGCTGTCAGGTCAAGACCCTGGTGAGGACAATGAGCACATAGAGGAGCTTCCCTGACACGGTTTCTGACAGTTTGTGCAGAAATTCTTCTGTTGTGCAAACCCACAATTTAATCTGCTGTCTGGCTGGCTGGTCTCAGACGATCCCGCAGGTGAAGAAGCCGGATGTGGAGGTCCTGGACTGGCGTAGTTACATCTGGTCTGCAGTTGTGAGGCCGGATGGATGTACTGCCAACTTCTCTAAAACAATGGAGGCGGCTAATGGTAGAGAAATTAACATGAAATTCTCTGGCAACAGCTCTGGTAGGCATTCCAGCAGTCAGTATGCCAATTGTACACTCCCTCAAAACTTGAGACATCTGTGGCATTGTGTTGTTTGACAAAACTGGCCTTTTATTTTTCTGTCAGGTGGATGGATTATCTTGGCAAAGGAGAAATTCCCACTCACAGGGATGTAAACATATTTCTGGGATCTTTTATTTCAGCTCATGAAACATGGGACAAACACAGAACATGTTGCATTTATATTTTTGTTCTGTATAAAAATCCAATCCACTGTGAGAGTGTTGCATGACTCCAACCATTGACCTCACCCCTTAATACATAGTACCTGCAGTGATGTAATGTACCTAAATAAAAATACGTTAAAGTACTACTTAAGTCGTTTTTGACACCCGAAAGTACTCATTACATTTTGAATGCTTTGGAAGGTCAAATTCGCACACTTATCAAGAGAACATCCCTGGTCATCCCTATTGCCTATGATCTGGCGGACTCACAAAAACACAAACGCTTCAATTGTAAATGATGTCTGAGTGTTGGAGTGTGCACCTGGCTACCCGTAGTAATAAAAAATACAAATAATTAAATGGTGTCATCTGGTTTGCTTAATATAAGGATTTTGAAATTATTTATACTTTTGATACTTAAGTATATTTAAAACTAAATACTTTCTGACTTTTACTCAAGTAGTATTTTACTGGGTGACTTTCACTTTTACTTGAGTCATTTTCTAGTTAGATATCTTTACATTTACTCAAGTATGAAAATTGGGTACATTTTCCACCACTGAGTATCTGCTGGGAGTCATGTACCTGCCATTTACCAAATGGGGAATTAAGACATAGACCTGCACTATTTCTTAATTTATTTGATTAATGAAACAGTGTTTACGTTACGCTTAAACACTAACTGAATAATTCTCCTCTGCCATTCATTAGCATTGGCAATTTCCTTTTGTTGAGATGAGGAAAAGGAGGGCTGATTGAATTCCAAATAAAAAATTAAAGGTCTGCGACAGCGAAACATATTCACTGTCCACTTTACTCTGCTCTATAAGGTGTGGAGTTATGAGAAATGTGTAGGAGGTCAAAAATAAAAACACTGTTTGTGTTTGACAAACTTAATCTATTCTTTCTGAGGTCAGATAAGGATATGAATTGAGTTGGTCATCAACACTCCACTTCCGAAATCTACAATTGTATTACATTTCTTTTGACTTTTGACTACTTCTATAGTTAGCAAGATACAGTCTCAGTAATGTTAACCGTTGAGAGGAACTCGTTCAAGATCCAATGAATACAACACATTACATGCACAAGACTAAACCGCAATATTGGTCTGTCTTGGAGATAAATGCTCCTTTCTGTCTTTGTCATTTACAGGCACACCTCAGGACACACTGGGCAGTTTAATGAGGAATGTACTGTAACTCTACACCAGGGCCATTAACGACATCACTCTATCCACTCAGTGCTGTACCTGCAGCCCAGTTTTGGCACCTCAGATCATCTTTGGCACCTCAGATGACTTCGCTACTACAGAGACACAATTATAAAAACGTCTAAATCAGTTCTGGACATTGTTAGACATTTATCATCATAAGTGGGACTATATTCTGATGAGTTCTCCTATTTGGGAGTGTATGGCACTCCTTCCTGAATCCTGTTAATGACATCCTCTCAGCAGTGTGTCGAGGCTCAAATCCCATAGGCAGATCCTCTTCTTCGGTCTCTGGAGAAGGCTTGGAGCAAATATAGAATCTTGGTTGGAGTATAGAATTTCTGGCAGGCACTCACTGCCTCGTTGATACAATGTCATCTTCTTGGTGCTAATGGAGCCGAGCTAATGAAGAGTTTAAAAAGCACATGATGTATTATCTCTCCGGAAAATTCATTTATGAGAAAGAACCTATGTCAACCCCATGACAGTCCTCTAAGCCTTGAAATAATATTAGAATTGAATGAGAATCCAGGGGCTTAGCATGCTCGAATTGATTTATGTGAAGCATGTCTGTCCACAGCACACAGCATGTAGCACAGTGAGTTAGCCCTAAGCTAATTAGAGCAAGAATGTTGAGGTCAAGCAGAGCACTCAAAAGAGATGCTAAAAGCATTTTAGGCTATTCAACTCCCACTGCAGTGTATCTAGCGTGAATATCCTAATGAAAAATGTATGTTTTCGTTTATGCTGTTTTATCCACATCTCCCTGAGTGTCCAATAACTTCAGGAAGTGGAAAATACCTATCTGAATGCATTTTAGTGTGAATATACAGTATGTGAAGGTTTTCTGCAGGCAAAGGCAGATTAGAGGTGGATTTTTCAGATTTCTCTAAATCCTATGTGGCAATGCCCTGCGGTACATTACCTTCCATAGGAATTGTAAAATAGGTGGCCATTCGTCAAATTAGATCACAAACTGTTATTGAGGCAGGACTCCTCATATACCCTGTGGGATTCATCTTGGCAGTAAGGACACTTTCAATAGGCGCTAATGCGTTTTGCTGTCTCATAACACTTATATTTGATAGCAGCCAGGCAGAGCTGAAGGGAAGGGCAGGGCAGGTGTGTGTGTGTGTGTGTGTGTGTGTGTGTGTGTGTGTGTGTGTGTGTGTGTGTGTGTGTGTGTGTGTGTGTGTGTGTGTGTGTGTGTGTGTGTGTGTGTGTGTGTGTGTGTGTGTGTGTGTGTGTGTGTGTGTGTGTGTGTGTGTGTGTGTGTGTGTGCGCACTTCCTCATCCCAGCCAGCTCTGTGATATTTCTCATTTTGTGGCTCTATACTCCATACATACCAACTCCTGAAAGATGACCTTTAATGCAACATGGATGTCACCCTCCCCCATCCCTCTCTACTTCCCAGTTCCCTCCCTCCTTCCCTCTCTCCAACATCAGGGTGGGTGGGTGGCGGTCTGGTTGAATAAAGCGAAAACAACCCAACCTTAACAATTCAGAGCTAATGCCTAAACTTAACCTTAAACTTTACAAAATTAGACATTTTAATTAACTTTGAAATGTTTCACTTGAGAAACATGGATGAGTGTCTACTTCTGATATGAGACTGTGAGAGCTTGTTGATTTCTTTCAGGCTATCTGGCATCAGTGAGTAAGCCTATTGTTTTACGGCGTAACATGCTGACCAAACTGGCTCCCTGCATGAACCAACTGTACTAATTTGAGGACAGGTTGAAACGCACATAAAACATTCCTGGACATTTAGCTAGCTTGCTGTTGTGAGCTAAATTGTGCTGGGAGATTAACATTGGGTTGTTGTTTGTACATCATTTTGCAGTCCTTTTTCATGCTGGATCTTTGTAGAATTGTTACCCATTTTGAGTCAAACAAAATCATGTGTTCTCTACTCTAACAATGAATCCACATATAGCAGGGTAAACTTAGTTTTTGGTTAGTTTTGTTTGATGAATCTCTCCTCCTTCCTTTTCTTCGTCTTCTCTTCTTCTGTGGATTGTAATATGGCGGTTGGAAGCCACCAACTGGACTGGAGTGTTTACCTACTGTAGTTCATCTTTCAATCACCCACGTGCTTTAGTATGCTCCTAAAAACCAATAAGTCGATGGGAGAAGTGGGACTTGCAGCGTGTCAAGCGTCTAAAATAGAACCTACTTCTATTTTAACGCCTGGCTACGCAGACCCCTGTTGACGTGTGCGAGCAGTTCGGATGAAATTATTGAATAACATGTAGGTGTACATTTATTTTGCAACAGCTTGCACAGGCAAAAGCAGGCCATTTGGTCAGCATGTAACTTAATGCGGGCCAAATAGCCTACACACCTATCGCCAAATGCTTTTGAGGATGGGCAGAAAAAGGCAAAAGGATCATGTCTGAGTTCAATTCAGTAAGAAAAAAGCTGCAAAATGGATTTTAAAATAAAGAGAAGGAAAGGCCAGAATAGTCATGTTTGGGAAAGATTGGAAATGGTAAAAGAGGAAGATAGCAGTGCCTCTATTGTGTGATGATTGTGAGGCGCTGTACCTTACAAAGAAGGGGACTTCAAATAGGCCTATGGCATTTCAAGGGAACTGTAGCCAGCTGTTCAGATGGGTTAAAATGAAACTGAAATCTGGACACTGACTGTCGGGCCTACAACCTCTCACATAGTCTTAATATTAGCTCCTGCAGAATTAAGCATTTCTTGCAGTAAAATGAACCAAATGTACATTTTGACTCAGGAACAGGAGTGAAAAAATACGATTTCTTTCTTTCAGCATCTTGAGAAAATGTGAATGCGCATTTAGGGACCGTCTGTAGTAGAGGTATCTTTATCAGCATCGAAAAACCCGGACAGTATTTCAACCACATGAAATAGGATATGCATGCAAGGCGTACCGCAATCTCATCAGAAACATGTTGGGTCACAGCTTTCTATTTCCTTACAGTCAGTCAAACTGATGTCATTTGGACATTCTGCACAGAAAAATCATAATGTTTTGTTGTTGTTGAGTTATTGCATTTTCTCCTTGGTCCCTAAACATCTTTGCTCCGTGAAAGAAGCAGAGATGACAGAGAATTTTTACCATTGTCAACTAGATTGAAGCCTTCTTTATATAATTTAGGACATTATTCTGGTGAGGAGCAGTTTCAGTCTTCTAGGGCATCATTTAATGACAGGAGAGAGGACGCATATATCTAATTATAGACAAGATGACTGACAAATAACCTAACAAAATCTTGGAAGTTACAATCAGAATTATATCTAAATTAGGCAACAACAAAAAAAATCTCCACCCCCTAACAAAAAAAGTGTTTTGCAGTCTCTGACTCCAGCCTATAGCACATTTTCTATATTTTCCAGGTTAGGGTTGGGTGCAGACCTCAGATTTGCACTTTGTCACATAAAGCGGACGTTTGTGGATGGGTTAGTTAACTATTTTGGGTGGCTGCGGGTGAACAAACAGCTGACCCGTACACACCACTGACAAGAGTCAAAACAAGAGTCAAAACCAGATCAGAATCCAGGAGGTACAGAGTGGCAGACAGGCTCAAGGTCAGGGCAGACAGGCTCAAGGTCAGGGCAGACAGACTGGTCAGGCAGGTGGGTATGGAGTCCAGAAAACAGGCAAAGGTCAAAACCGGGAGGACTAGTAGAAGAGAGAATAGCAAAAGCCTGGGGAAAAACATACTGGTTAACTTGAAACAGACAAGATGAACTGGCACAGAGAGACAGGAAGCACAGGGATAAATACACTTGGGGAAATAAGCGACACCTGGAGGTGGGTGGAGACAATCACAAGGACAGGTGAAACAGATCAGGGTGTGACACATGAGGCAGCAGTTATTTGTGACCGTTTTAACCGCATCTGTCACATCTGACACATGGTGCAGTCAAATATTGCAAAGAGAATATTGCAAAGAGAGACACAGACACACACACACAACACATGGATGACATTACAGGGGCTGAGTCACTGGCTTACTGGGGCTCTCTCATGCCGTCCCTGGAGGGGTGCGTCACCTGAGTGGGTTGATTCACTGTTGTGGTCATCCTGTCTGGGTTGGCGCCCCCCCCTTGGGTTGTGCCGTGGTGGAGATCTTTGTGGGCTATACTCAGCCTTGTCTCAGGATGGTAAGTTGGTGGTTGAAGATATCCCTCTAGTGGTGTGGGGGCTGTGCTTTGGCAAAGTGGGTGGGGTTATATCCTTCCTGTTTGGCCCTGTCCGGGGGTGTCCTCGGATGGGGCCACAGTGTCTCCTGACCCCTCCTGTCTCAGCCTCCAGTATTTATGCTGCAGTAGTTTATGTGTCGGGGGGCTGGGGTCGGTTTGTTATATCTGGGGTACTTCTCCTGTCCTATTCGGTGTCCTGTGTGAATCTAAGTGTGCGTTCTCTAATTCTCTCCTTCTCTCTTTCTTTCTCTCTCTCGGAGGACCTGAGCCCTAGGACCATGCCCCAGGACTACCTGACATGATGACTCCTTGCTGTCCCCAGTCCACCTGGCCATGCTGCTGCTCCAGTTTCAACTTCCACCTGACTGTGCTGCTGCTCCAGTTTCAACTGTTCTGCCTTATTATTATTCGACCATGCTGGTCATTTATGAACATTTGAACATCTTGGCCATGTTCTGTTATAATCTCCACCCGGCACAGCCAGAAGAGGACTGGCCACCCCACATAGCCTGGTTCCTCTCTAGGTTTCTTCCTAGGTTTTGGCCTTTCGAGGGAGTTTTTCCTAGCCACCGTGCTTCTACACCTGCATTGCTTGCTGTTTGGGGTTTTAGGCTGGGTTTCTGTACAGCACTTTGAGATATCAGCTGATGTACGAAGGGCTATATAAATAAATTTGATTTGATTTGATTTGATGACATGTAGATAACACACACACATACATGATTTCAACAGGACAACATACAAATGAGTGTGTTCAGCACTGCACCCTCAAACTCCACACCTGCCAGCATGTGTTAGATGTTAGAAATGCTATGTGTCTGGGATAGCAGCAGAGCACCACACTCAGTACTCATATCACTCTCTTTTGTGTGTTTTTTTCTTTGCACATCAATTCTTGCCTTGACTACTGTGCAAACGGCAGATTGAGTGAGTGTACTCAAAGCACAGTACTTTGCTGTTGTTTTGGTTGGCTTTCACCAGACAAACAAACACTTTCCCAAACTTCCTTCCATAAATGAGGTACACATGCTGGATGCCCTGTCTCAAATGCAGACAGTTTACCCAGATAGAAAGGTCAAGATGAGGATGAGGACGGGGGAATTGCAGTGAGTTTGACCTCTCTAGTGTTGCCAGGGGGAAGTAAATTGAACTAATCATCTTTGATTAAGGGATGGACTCTGGTCGCGAGATAAGGTGACAACAAAGGTCATTTTTCATAATGTGAAATGACGCCTGACCCGCAGCACCAGCCAAGCAGCACCACCCAGACACCAGTATGGCAGTGCTTGTGGATGCATATGGTAGTTAAGACAAATTATAGTTCCACATCGTTCATTTATACACCTGAATAATGCCTGAGCTCTTGCATTGTCAGCTAAACCCAAGAGAAAGGCATTCTGAATCTAGTTACCGTGCATTTGGGAAGTATTCAGAGTCCTTGACTTTTCCACATTTTGTTACATTACAGCCTTATTCTAAAATAGATTAAATAAAAAATATACTCATCAATCTACACACTACCTCATAACGACAAAGAGAAAACAGGTTTTTCAAAATTGCAGCAAATATAAAAAATGTATTTACAAAATTATTCAGACCCATTGCAATGACACTCGAAATTGAGCTCAGGTGCATCCTGTTTCAATTGATCATCCTTGAGATTGGAGTCCATCCTTGATTGGAGTCCACCTTTGGTCAATTCAATTGATTGGACATGATTTGGACACATGTCTATATAAGGTCCCACAGTTGGCAGTGCATGTCAGAGCAAAAACCAAGCCATGAGGTCAAGGGATTGTCCGTAAAGCTCAGAGACAGGATTGTGTCAAGACACAGATCTGGGGAAGGGTACACAAATATTTATGCAGCTTTGAAGGTCCTCAAGAACACAGTGGCCTCCATCATTCTTAAATGGAAGGTGTTTGAAGCCACCTCTTCCTAGAGCTGGCCGCCAGGCCAAACTGAGCAATTGGGGGAGAAGGACCTTGGACAGGGAGGTGACAACAAAGAACCGGATGGTCACTCTGACAGAGCTCCAGAGTTCCTCTGTGAAGATGGGAGAAACTTCCAGAAGGACAACCATCTCTGCAGCACTACCAATAAGGCCCACCATAAGACTGACAGATCATGTGAAACAAAATTCTCTGGTCTGATGAAACCAAGATTGAACACTTTGGCCTGAATGCCAAGCCTCACGTCTGGAGGAAACCTGGCACCATCCCTGCGGTGAAGCATGGTGGTGGTAGCAACATGCTGTGGGGATGTTTTTCAGCAGCAGGGACTGGGAGACTAGTCTGGATCAAGGGAAAGATTAACAGAGAAAAGTACAGAGAGAGATCCTTTACGAAAACCTGCTCCATAACGCTCAGGACATCAGACTGGGGCGAGGATTCACCTTCCAACAGGACAACGACCCTAACCACACAGTCAAGACAATGCAGGAGTAGCTTTGGGACAAGTCTCTGAATGTCCTGCAGCAACGCTCCCCATCCATCCTGACAGAGCTTGAGAGGATCTGCAGAGAAGAATGGGAGAAACTCCCCAAATACAGGTGTACCAATTTTGTAGTGTCATACCCAAGAAGACTCAAGGCTGTAATCTCTGCTAAAGGTGCTTCAACAAAGTACTGAGTGAAGGGTGTTGTAGAAATATTGAATAAAAAATGTCACAGATTCCGGAACTTGTAAATTCAATTGGACTTTATTACAAAAGTAACAGAATCCAAGCAATTCCATGGAACAACTGATTTCCCTCTTCCAGACCTCAGGTTTTATAGGTTTCCACCTTCAGATAACACACATGTTCACATGTATGTATATAGTTTCCAAACATCAATGTCATTTCAAAAATAGTATGGACACACAATTCTACTGTGAGTGTGTGTCTACTTGTGCCCATAGTGTTGGTCAATGGCGTCCAACTCATTAGCCTCTTTGGATTAAGTAATGACTTTTCACCTAGTGTCCCTTCCTCTAGTCCAGTGACCAAGACATACACATATGACTTTTCACCTAGTAACTTCCTCTAGTAACCCTTCCTCTAGTCCAGTAGCCTTCATATGGCCCAAGACACTCAAGTCTATGTTGTTTCAGTTTGGCACATTTTCATGGAGTCTACTTCCATTATGCTTACACATGTCTAATGATCCCAGTATGGATTATATTCGCTACTTCTTAGAAAACAATATAGATACTAGAAAATCCCCATGGTGTCAAAGATGTTCTCCTACAGCTCCTGCCTGTAGGAGCTCCTCTGCTCCCACTTCCTCTGGTGTATCACCATCCTCTGCTCCCACTTCCTCTGGTGTATCACCATCCTCTGCTTCCTCATTGCCCGGTGGTCACCCCCTTCTCCTCGCCGGGACTCTGGTGCAGTGGTTTAGATGGTACCACGTGTCGCTTCCTTTCACCTGGACGGCTGTTGCTGTTGCTTGGGCCACCTCGAGGCTGTAATCTCTGCTAAAGGTGCTTCAACAAGTGAGTGAAGGGTCTGAATACTTATGTAAATCTGATATTTCTAAAAAAAAAAAAACTGTTTTTGCTTTGTCATTATTGATGAGGGTAAAAAAAAAAAAAGATTTAATCCTGGCTGTACCATAACAAAATGTGGGAAAAGTCAAGGGGTCTGAATACTTTCCGAAAGCACTGTATAATTGTTCACAAAAACTGCCTTTTATTCCTAATCAACAGATAATCTTTGGTGCTGAAACTTTGCAGATGCTGAACGTACAATAAATGAGTCTTTTGCAATTTATTTGACCACAGGGAACGAGCAGCTGTACATATAATTCACATTTAAACACATGTTTCAAGGTCTGGATGTTGGGGGGTTGTTTATTTTACTGTCATGTTGTTTTTTTGCAGTTTGTCTCTTCTGCTAGCTAAATGGATGCAGGCAGAATCCAAAATCGAGTGTGTGGGTTTAAGAAATCAATATTCCATGGTTCTTGTTAGAGACTGAAGTGCGAACAACTCTTGCTCATTAAAATAATTTATGTCTCAAAGTCTGGGTGAATTCAGGTTGACCTTGCCGTAACAGTTGAACTCGATTTCATCACAAAAGGGAATGGATGGAGTCTCACAAGTTAACCGTTGAGTTGTGCTGTGTCTTGTTTCAAATGTGCAACCCAAACTCCTACAGTTAACCCCTTACACTGTTGGGAATTGGCCTGTATGGATAGGGCTCAATTGAAATGATTGTTACAGAAGAAATGTGGAAAGCGTATACAAAACCGTTGTAGAAAATAAAAGGGAACCGTTTGGAGATTATGGGGAAAAGTATTAGACTGGTGAGGTGAGGACACAACAGTTCACCTGACACAAGTCTGAATCCAAACATTAACACTGTTGATTTCATGTGCATTTTACATTTACTGTCCGTTTCACCTAATTTGTGGATAACGAAATCTGAAAATACTCTGGATACATTCAGTAACATGATAACAATATTATTGGAAAATTTGAGGTAGGTGCAACTTAAGACAAACAAAAAGATGGCAAGGGTTTGAGTGAGAGGTCTAACTGGTGTTTCCAAGCGGCCACACACCTCTCCAAAGTGTGTACGGTTCCTAAGTCATTTCGATGGACTTTTATGACTCAAAGAAGATGTTTCAATCGATAAGGTGCTTTATTGAGGTCTCATAGCTGTGCCGTTGACGAACTTACTTACTTACTTATTTACTGACTTTATTGTCCCCATGGGGATATTTTGTAGCAGTGTCATGTACACGTTTAAAGTGGTGTTTAAATACAAAACAAAATTGACAATACAACTTTCATAACAGTTACATACTAATGGAAGAAAAAAAATGACTAGGCTGCTGGCCTTACTGACTTGATAGGAACATTAGCCTGAGCTATTTATGAGAGATAATACACCTGGCACAAATGATTGACTAGTTGTGTTTTTCCTGCTGAGGGGTGCCCTATACCTGCGTCCAGAGGGGAGTAGTTCAAAGTCCAGGTACAGGGGGTGGCTTGGGTCTAAAATTATTTTGTGAGCCTTGCGGAGGGCCCTGACCTTAAAGATCTCATCCAGGCCCGTATGTTTGACTCCAAGTACCTTGCTTGCTGTGGTGATAATCCTTCTCAGCATATTTCTCTGTCTGACAGTGGCATTGCCAAACCAACAAACAATACAAAAAGTTCAAATATTCTCAATGAAAGATTTGTAAAACAGAGTCAGTATAGTAGAGTCTACATTAAAAGATCCCAGCGTTTTGAGAAAGTACAGTCTCTGTTGGCTCTTTTTGTGGATCAGGTCTGTACATTTACTCCACTGAAGCCTTTTGTCCAAGAGGACAGCCAGGTATTTGTATTCCTCTACAATCTCTATATTCTGACCTCTGATAGATGTTGCAGAGGTACGGTAGGTGTTGTACACTTCCTGAAGTCTATGCACATCTCTTTGGTCTTATTGGTATTGAGGACCATGTGTGATTGGTCACACCACTCTACAAAGTCATCTAGGACCGGGCCATGATGTTCCTCGTCATCATGCAACAGGCTGATCAAGGCAGTGTCATCAGCTAACTTAACGAGGTGTCTGTCAGAATGGGAACTAGTACAACTATTAGTGTACACGATGTACAGGAGTGGGGACAAAACACATCCCTGAGGAGAGCCTGTGTTGGTATTGCGTATGTCCAACACGTGGGGACCTATTTTGACTCGCTGTGAGCGTTGGCTCAGGAAGTCCAACAGCCACAAAACCAGCCCCCCCATCTAAGGAGAAGTCCTGAATGAGTCTCTGTGCCAGAATGTAGGGCTGGATTGTGTCAAAGGCAGAAGAAAAGTCAACAAACAGAAGCCTAACATGGGATTTGGAACCCTCTAGATGTCTATAGACCATGTTAAGGAGGCTAAGAATGGCATCATCAACTCCTCTGCTACGCTGATAGGCAAACTGAAATGGGTCGAGAAGCTTCTGGGTGATGCTGAGAATATGACTTTTCACAAGTTTCTCAAGGCATTTCATTACTAAGGATGGCAAGGCGACAGGGCGGTTGTCATTCAGCACAGAGGGATTAGATGCTTTAGAAATTGCTATAATTATTGACTTTTTCCACAATACTGGCACGTGTTGCTGGTCGAGGGAGGATTGGAAAGCAGAGTGTTTTAACACAAGCACACTTGTAGTTTTCTTTCGAACACAGCCCTGCATCCAATCCTTTATACAATTACTGTTGTTTATGCAATCCAAACACAGTCCATTATAAATCGCAATCTGGGTCAGGTGAGCATCATTTGAAAGCTGTTTCTATTGCCAAAATGACGAGCTTAAAAATAACATACGATCTTACAATGTTAGCCTTTTTTCACGGAGCAATTCAAAAAGGAGATCGTCATTTTGGTGGCATAGGATGGAGTCATGAGTGCATTCAGATGCAAGGTCCACTGCAAATTGTCTTCACAGCACAACAAACATTCTGTTCAGGACAACTCAGGGTATAATGCCATGTCATCTTGTAACTGTACAGTACATCAAACATAGTGGTCATAAACGTTGACACTGTAAACTATGTGTGATTTATGATATGGAAATGTGAAGGTCACATTTGGACTTACTTGTGTTTGGCTTGCTTGTAGGACATCAAAGCGGTATTTATTATAATCCTCAAAGTCTAATCTTTCAAAATACATTGAGTCCTCGTCATTTACAGCATTTCCTTCACTCAGACAACAAACTATTTTCAAAAGTTGCCCAATTAGCGGGAGGGATGGGTGCAACTTCTAGTCATGTGCAGTGCTCAAGTTCAGATCGTCTGTCAGTCAAAACCCATACAGATCTGTGAAGCAAAGAGCCCGAGCTCTGATAGTCATGTATAGCATGTTACTGTACAGCCACTGCGTTCCAATTTAGGAGCTCATCAGTGTCCAAATCTGCAAGTTTCAAACCGTATACGGGTATGAGTGTGAAGGGTTAATGGCAGGATGTGCCATGGCCATTATGGAGACAAGCATTAGTACAGAATGTGATAACTGAGGGACACTTTAAGGGATGTTTTTCTAAGAGCCAAACAGCAATAGAACAGTACACCTCTTGCCCAATGAAACCATTGGCACCGAGTCTGCATTCTTCTGTACCAATACGGAGAGTTCAGGTCTGTCAATGTTAGACATTTGTGAGAAAAATGTCATACGTTTTACTTGAAAGTCTTTTAATGAGTCTTAATCCATTTATGTCCTTGCCTAAATTAATTTCCCCAACGAGACTAGTTCATTCAGGGCCACAGTTGGTGTGCTTCCGGACCCAAATGTTTTCAAAGCTACTTATCATAACTTCTAAGCTCGTCTTGTTTATATGAGAAGAAAAATATGATTTGAATAAGCTTTTAATCTGCAGAGAAATGACCCAAAGGACGTTGCCAGTTTGAGCAAAGCATTTCATCAGTGTAGAATCTATTTAGCAGGAGGGATTTCTGTTATTAAACGTGACAAACATATCGCAGGAGGAACAATCAAAGTAACTGGTCAAGTGAATCAAGCATAACAAACATGCACCTTTTCATTTGATTCTTAGAGAAGTACACATTTGTGTCAATTTTAAGGGTGTAGTTCAGTGAGCCATGCTTGTGTAATGAGAAACCTTGCCTAAGGCATGTTAGCTACCCAAGGCTTGTGTTAGCGCCCCAAGCAAATGCCTAGGCTATAGTTCTTAGGGCTAGGCTAACACAGTCTTGTGATGAGCCGGAAACCCAGATTCAAACATCTTTGGCATCGTAATGTACACTTCTACTATATCTTGGTAAAGTACTTCATAAGTTGACATAATAGACCATAATGCCAAAATGAGGGTTCTTTGAGATTTTGTGAGCGATACTTATCTCAGATTTAATTATATTGTGTTGGAGAAGAGCTGTATCTCACTGTTGCAACACTGCATTGTGGCGTTTGTCTCGATACGCTTGCTGTTGTGAGCTCAATTCTCTGAAATTGCAAGCAACCCATTTTCAAGGGGACATTTTCTAATATCCAGTGACAGAGACACAGAATGTTCTCACTGGTTGAATTGAAATATGGTATTATATCACTCCACCATCATTGATCTAGACAGACACCATTATGTGAGGCACTTGAACAGATCCAACACTCCGTTTTGTTTCTTCGCTTAGAAACACATTGATGAACGAACGCCAGATGGAGAAAGCACCACTCAGTCTTAAAATCCATTTGAATCTCCTGTCATTCTCGGAGTGTAATGCTGAGATTATGCATTCACCTCCAAAAAACAAAATTAATGCAACGCTCAAACCCAGTGGGGGAAAAAGATAAAAGTCAATGTGCTAAATATACTGATCTCTGAGATAAAAAGTTAAAGCTGAGGCTTCTCAAACACATTTCTGCCAGCGGTGTGTCATGGCTCAGCTGTGAAGTCAAACCATTATGTGTGGAGAGAGAGAAACTATCGCAGTTCTGGGTCTTGACTTCATTGGAATTGCTGGTAAGTGGGGCTATGGCACACTAGTCTCCAAAGTTAGATTACTTTGAAATAAGTGCCATATGATCAAAGATATTACCAAAGAATAACGAAGTATTTGAGCCAGTGGGAAAGTGCCCTGAATTTCTTTCCCTTCTAGGAAAGCCACGTATCCAAATTGATGAAGAAGCAGCTATACTACAATGTCACCATGTGCGCTATTGGCAGTGGTAAAATGACGTTGACCTCCAGTTATTTGGCAGAGCTGAAATACCTCCATTTGCAGAATTTCTAAGCACAGATACTGCTGGGAGGCATCTGAATGCAATGCAGTATTATACCTACCTGGGACACAGTTCATTCAGCTGTGTATTTGACTAGATTTGTTTCTCTCCATGTAATGTGTCTAAATACATAATGAGTTGAAATATTACATACATACCGTACAGTCCATTTGGAAAATATTCAGACCCTTTCCATTTTTTCCACATGTTGTTACTTTACAGCCTTATTCTAAAAAGGATGACATTTTTCCTTTCATCACAATACCCCATAATGAAAAATTAATAACAGGTTTTAATACATTTTTGAAAAAATATATTAAAAATGTTTCCATTGTTCATCCTTGTGATGTTTCTACAACTTGATTGGAGTCCACCTGTGGTAAATGCAATTGATAAGACATGATCGTAAAGGCACAGGTCTATATAAAGGTCCCCAGTTGACAGTGTGTGTCAGAGCAAAAATCAAGCCTTGAGGTCGAAGGAGTTATCTGTAGAGCTCCGAGACAGGATCGTGTCGAAGTGTACCAAAACTTTTCTGCAGCTTTGAAGGTCCCTAAGAACACAGTGGCCTCAATCATTAAGGGGCCATTTAGTCCTACGGTACACAAGTTGGCGGGTACTTTTATGAAAGTAGTGTGTTGGTCGACAGTAAGCTAGGTGTTTGATACATTGTAAAACATTTAAATGAAAAGTTGTCACACTAACTTACTGTCAGCCAATTACCTGTAAGGTACTGTAAGAAAAGGGTACAGTATTTACCTGTAAATTCCAAAGAAACATTGGTTTAACATTACATTACTGTAATGTACTGTTAAACCAAAGTTTCTTTAGAATTGACGGTAACATACTGTAGATTTTTTACAGTAACTTCTGCCAGAAAGTTATTGTAAAAATAACATAACTGTTTACTGTGTAGGTCTAGTAGTAAATGGGAATCATCAAATTGGCTGGTATTGGAACATCTTTTGTTTGTCTGTGGTGATTCATCGGGGTAGGTTCAATGCAGTGCAGACTGGACGTCACTAATGATGAAAAGGAGCTGTCAATATCATGCGACAGGTCCCCATTCACAACGTTGGAACCTACTATTACTCACAACATGACCTACGGCTGCTATTTATATTTCTACTATCATGTCTTTATACACAGACTTGTATGTAGATATACAGTGTATTCAAACCCCTTGATTTTTTCCCACATTTTGTTACGTTACAGCCTTATTCTAAAATGTTTTTTTTATTTTTTATTCCCCCCATTAATCTACACACAAAACCCATAATGACAAAGCAAAAACTGTCTCCAAAATTGTAGATACATGAAATGTACATACATTAAAATGACTGTGCAGTTAAACAGCTTGGAAAATTCCAGAAAATTATGTCATGGCTTTAAAAGTTTCTGTTATTCTGCTAATTGACACCATTGGACTCAATTGGAGGTGTACATGTGGATGTATTTCAAGGCCTACCTTCAAACTCAGTGCCTTTTTGCTTGACATCATGCTGGAGGAAACAGGTACAAAAGTATCCATATCCACAGTAAAACAAGTCCTATATCGACATAACTTGAAAGGCCACTCAACAAGGAAGAAGTCACTGCTCCAAAACCGCAATAAACAAAAACAGACAAAGGTTTGCAACTGCACATGGGGACAACGATTGTACTTTTTGTTCTCTGGTCTAATGAAACAAAAATAGAACTGTTTGGCCATAATGACCATCGTTATGTTTGGATGAAAAAGGGGGATGCTTGCAAGCTGAAGAACACCATCCCAACTGTGAGGCACGTGGGTGGCAGCATCATGCTGTGGGGGTGCTTTGCAGCAGGAGGGACTGGTGCACTTCGCAAAATAGATGACATCATGAGGGGGGGGAATTATGTGGATATATTGAAGAAACAGCTCAAGACATTAAAGAAGTTAAAGCTTTGGGTCTTCCAAAATGGACAATGACCCCAAGCATACTTCCAAATTTGTGGCAAAATGGCTTAAGGACAACAAAGTCAAGGTATTGGAGTGGCCATCACAAAGCCCTGTCCTCAATCCTATAGAAAATGTGTGCGAGCAAGGAGGCCTACAAACCTGACTCAGTTACACCAGCTCTGTCAGGAGGAATGGGCCAAAATTCACCCAACTTACTGTGGGAAGCTTGTGGAAGGCTACACAAAACATTTGACCCAAGTTAAACAATTTAAAGGCAATGCTACCAAATACTAATTGAGTGTATGTAAACTTCTGAACTACTGGGAATGTGATGAAAGAAAGAAATGCTGAAATAAATAATTATCTCTATAATTCTGACATTTCACATTCTGTGATCCTAACTGACCTAAGACAGGGCATCTTTACTAGAATTAAATATCAGGTATTGTGAAAAACTGAGTTTAAATGTATTTGGCTAAGGTGTATGTAAACTTCTAGCTTCAAATGTATATTAATAAAGTTGTAAATAGTCTAACTTTAGCACTTGAGGAATACACATCTGTAAGCCTCATTGATATTACAAAACTGTCACTGTGCAACCTTAATATGGAAGACAATACAGCAGAACACATGAACAGCAATGACATTTACTCCCATGGCTGGTTTAAAAAGGATATATCTTAAAGCCACGCCGCTACTAAGCCACACCTCCAGTTCAGGGTACAACTTCCTAGGTCTAGGCCCCTTTTTTCTCAATTTCCGCCTGAATGACGTGGCCAAAGTAAACTGCCTGTTGCTCAGGCCCTAATGCCAGGATATGCATATAATTGTTACCATTGGAAAGAAAACACTTTGAAGTTTGTCGAAATGCTAAAATCATGTAGGAGAATATAACACAATAGATATGGTAGGAGAAATGCAAAGAAAAACCAAGCAGATTTTGTTTTTTGAGAGACCATCCTCTTAGAGTGGCAAGTATAAGGTCATATTGAAAATTATCTCTCTGGATGCAATTCCTTTGGCTTCCACAGGGTGTCAGGAGTCTATGTTCAAGGTTTCAGGATTGTAACTTCAAAAACAAATAAGAAATATCAGTTTTAGTACAGGGACACAGTCTTGGAAATTTGTGTTTGCGCACGCCATGAAGACAGGACTTACCTGCTAAAATTGGTTTCCTATTGAACATACTTCTTTCCGTAAGAAATATTATAGTTTTATTACATTTTAGGGTATCTGAGGAGTAGATAGAAACATATTTTGACTTGTTGAAACAATGTTTAGGGGTAGACTTTCTGATTTTTCTTTCTCTGCATGTGGATTACTCAAATCGATGGCGCCAACTAAACAGATTTTTGGGGATATAAAGAAGGATTTTATCTAACAAAATGACACTACATGTTATAGTTGGGACCCTTTGGATGAAAAATCAGAGGAAGATTTTTTTAAAGTAAGTGAATATTTAATCGCTATTTATGAATTTATGAAACCTGTGCCGGTGGGAAAATATTTTCATGTGGGGCACCGTCCTCAAACAATCGCATGGCATGTTTTCGCTGTACTAGCTACTGTAAATCGGACAGTGCAGTTAGATTAACAATAATTTAAGCTTTCAGCCAATATAAGACACTTATATGTACCTAAATGTTTAATATCCATAATTTGTATGATTATTTATTCGAATTGCACACCCTCCAGTTTAACCGGAAGGTGTCCCCACTAGCCCTAAGTTAAAAACATTAAAGGTTCCCCCGAGAAGCCCTCAACTAACCAAAAGTACAAATATGAACCATTGACTAGCAATGAGGATCTCCATGGTTCTTCGAGTCACCACTAATTCTAAGAATATATTGTGATAATTGCTTTGCAATGACTCACCACACTCAGCTAATATATATTCATGTTTACCCTCAGAGATGGTATTAAAATGCAGGAGAAGCGTCTCTTCAACTTAAAACACTAGCTCTTCTGAAAGCAGGCCTGGGACTATCAGATACTAGCTATACCCGCTTCTGTTGCACCAAATCACATTTCACCTCTCTGCCAGATGCAGTGGTTTAGCATTCAGGGAGATTCATATATCCAAATTTACTTGAGATGAAACTTCAGATTGAGCCGCTGAGGACTTCCCTGCTAAATTGTTCAGCTCCAGTGTGCGGAGCAGAGTGGAGCTCTCTTGAATTAGGCGGGCGGTACGTTAGCTAGCGCGGGTTATGAGATACCCTTATCAAGATGGCAGGCAGGCCTACATAATAAATGTGGAAATAAAGCAGCCAGCATCTGTGATCCGCTGCAACATACAGCCCTTTCTTTCTGGTTATATCAGAGGCACATAATAAAGCTTTGTTTAATGCCGCAGCTCCTCTCCTCTGCTCTCTTCTCTTCTGTCAGGGCAGAGCTGACAAATGAAAGGGCCCTCTTGACTCCCAGATAAGCCCAGGAGATCCCGGGCTAGGAATCATGGGCCATGGAAAGAGCTGTATGTATTCCTGTAATTATCCCATCCAGGCTGGCTGTGAGTGAGTGAGTAAGAGACAGAGACATGTGTCTGCTACCTCTCAATTATAACATTTTTCAATTGTACACCGGGGGGGGGGGGGGGGCGCATGTGCATGTGCGTGCGTGCGCGTGCATAGCAATAGCCAAATTGTTGTATTGAAGGTTTCTCCTGTAAGCTGTTTTGTTGTGACCGTGTCCGCCGCTCAGCTTTAGCCAATTAAAAATCAATTAATGAGTTCAAAGTCCTCTTGCGGGCTAATGGGATATGTATGGTTGGACTGATAAGAGTCACTGTAGGTATCCTCATACGCACGCCACGCTTTTGTTTACCATTATATTTCAACAATAGCAGTATTTTATTTTTCTGCATACAGAAAGCAATTTGTTCGAGGTATAAGCTAATTAGCTAACACCTTTTGTTTCTAACCTCAGTGGAACATTGAGCTAATTTCTTGTTGTATTTTTTAGTATTTGTGTCCAGAGGGGTTTATGGAGTAACTCGGGAGAAAATGCCCTACATTCACATCGGATAATGAGGCATTACATTATTGTAATCTCTCAAACAAACCTTAATTCTTACAACATATTTATTTATTCAAATAGTTGGGGAAGTGGTGTGTAGTATATTCTGTGTGTGTTTACAATTAATATCCCTGACAGAGAGATTGACAGGAGTTAGGAGAATAAATTGCTTGATGTAGCCTATTGCTTGTCCATTTCTCAAGATGCCTGATCTGACATTAATGAGTCAGTAGCCTCATGAGTCAAAGGTAGATAGACTGTACTGGGCACTCAATTTATTTTATTTTCCCTCCCTCTTCTTCCTCTATCCCCCCTATCCCATCCCCCAGGAGCCAGGCGCCTTACAGGCCCATCCTCCTCTATCTGTGGTCTGTGTAGCCATCCGCCCTGCAGCGCAGCAACCCACAGGAGGGTCATTGGAGGTCATCCGACTGACAGACCAATCTGAGACTTGCGTTTACTTCCCGTGACCCAATCCGTCACTCAAAAACACACCGCCGCCACCTTGTCTCACCCTACCGTAACCTGTCTCATGCCCCATGAGCTCAACAAGCTCAATGACAGGACACGGGATCTTATCAGGGCTGCTGAGTCCGCCGGGGACCGACCCCAACACACAGGTAGGTAAGCCAGCCTCAGTCTTCTGGGTGGAGGTGGTTAGGTTCAGGAGGGGATGGGGTAGGGTAGAAGCAGAACAGGGCCTAAGAAGATGCAGGTTAGCCAAAGTGTTGGTATGCTATCTGTTCTTAGACAACCTGTTTACATGAGCTGGTATTAACATTTATGAATTGCTTAAGTAATGTCAAGTCATTCAGAAATATAACCTTCCTGGAGAAGCAGAGAGTTGTGCAGCTGACAACGGGTTGAGGTGCAGACCTTATTTGACAGTAGGATGTCAGCAGAAGAAAGGCTGAATCCACCAATGTCAACTCCCACTAGTCACCTATGTCAACAACCTGTCTCACCAGTCAACCCTGCAGCAAAGACTGTCATTACAATACAATACACACCCACATTTACCATAGACAGAGTTAGTGACAGTGATGGTCGAACTGTCTGTCACAGCAACACAATAAATAAGCACCGTTAATGTTGACAACAGAGGATTAATATGCTGTCAAATGGATGACGGATTTAATGTTGCATTATGTCTTCTAGCTGGATGAGGGAGAATTATCCACTGCCTGCGTCAGATGCCTCCTCTCCGTTTTCAATGTACGTTGGGGACTAGATTCATTGTGTCACGCTCCACCTTCTCTAGTATCATCTTTAACAACTGTAAGTGACATGTTTACAAGTCCTCTCATTTGGAATCATTGCCTTATCTATTTTCTCCTTCTGTATGTGATCAGCCATGAGAAGCTTCTCCCTTGTGGCTGAGGAGAGTAAATGCATGTCAGAGATCAGTAACAGCTTGGCTAGAGAGCGAGCAAGCGAGAGAGAGAGAGAGAGAATTAATAAATACACAGCAAATTGGTCAGTGTTACCTCTGTGGAGAGGAAAAGCGGTCTCATCAAAACCCCTCCCATCATTATCATATTTCCCATCCTGCTCTACTGCAGGTATAATATTTGGGGATTGTTTTTAATATCTGTGTTTTTGCATGTACATTGATAACCCTGACAATCATTCTGAATGCGGAGTGTGGTTGACTAAAAAGTCCAACTGTTGGCTGGATTCCAATATAAATTACACATCTGTAATGTGGCCTGTAATCCACAAGATTCCTAACATCACTGTGTATGGCAAAATTTGGCCATAAAAGTAAGGCTTTATGATGTTTTCAGAGCCCTTGACTTTTTCCCAGAAAATGTACATTACAGCCTTATTCTAAAATGATTTGAATAAAAAACGTCCCTCATCAATCTACATACAATACCCCATTATGACAAAGCAAAGACTGTTTTTTAGAATTTTTTTGCAAATGTATAATAAAAAATAAAAAAACAGAAACACCTTATTTACATACGTATTCAGAACCTTTGCTATGAGACTCGAAATTGAGCTAAGGTGCATCCTGTTTCTATTGATTATCCTTGAGCTGTTTTTACAACTTGATTGGAGTCCACCTGTGGTAAATTAAATTGATTGGACATGATTTGGAAAGGCACACACCTGTTTATATAAGGTTGCACAGTTGACAGCGCGTGTCAGAGCAAAAACCAAGCCATGAGGTTGAAGGAATAGTCTGTAGAGCTCCAAGACAGGATTATAATGTAACAAAAAGTGGAAAAAGTCAAGGGGTCTGACTACTTTCCGAATGCACTGTATTTACTATATTTTTGTAAAGAATTTAATTTAATGTTAACATTTGGCTACAGTATGAACTCACTCGGTGAAGTACACAGGACTGTATATTAACTAATTCAACAACCTTGTCTCTGTTACCAACAAATCATCGGTGGGAACACCGGGAAAGTATATTGGAGACATGGCTTAGTGGCTTAGTGAGGGCGTGGCTTTCAAGTTGTTGTTTTTGGCCACCCATGAGTGGAAGTGTTGTACCAGTTCAATTGGTCTATGGTTATGTTTATTGTAGTTTCATCATGTTTTTGGCTGTTTCTGATGTCCTTGTAAATGCTTGTAAAAGATTGTTTGACCTTGAAGAAAATATTGATGTGCCATGCAACCTTCTCAAAAAACCTTGTTGTGTAACGTTTAAAAAATACTGGGAGGCATTATTGCAGTGACTCCATGGGTGTAAATGAAATTCACTTCCTAGTGTTACAAAGTACTGTGTGAGGTGTTATTGCAAAACACTAAAAGTGTAACAGCATCAACACTAAGCACAGTGTTAATTTAACCCTAAAGGTGTTATTGCATAGACACTGAACGTATAACAGCATCAACACTAAGCACAGTGTTAATTTAACCCTAAAGGTGTTATTGCATAGACACTAAAAGTGTAACAGCATCAACACTAAGCACAGTGTTAATTTTACCCTAAAGGTGTTATTGCATAGACACTGGAACATTACATTGAATGTAACCGGTTGATGCTATTCACTGAATATCATGTTTGTTGACTCGCACACCAATGAATGGCATTGCCTGTTATTACATAGGCCTCTAGGTGGTCTTTATGCTATATGTTTCCCTTCTAATTTTTTTTAGAAACATTTCAAATGGATGCTGAGTAAAAGTAATCCTAAAAAGCATCGAGTAAAATTAATTGTCAGTGTGGTGGAATTGGGTTTTTAAAGCGAGTTTACCCATGCATGTGTTGGCAAGATTTTCAAATCAAGTTGTATTTGTCACATGCGCTGAATACAACAGGTGTAGATCTTACAGTGAAATGCTTACTTACAAGCCCTTAAACAACAAGGCAGTTCTAAGAAAAATACCAACAAAAAAAGTAAGAGATAAGAATAACAAATAATTAAAGAGCAGCAGTAAATAACAATAGCGGGGCTATATACGGGGGTACCGGTACAGAGTCAATGTGCGGGGGCACCGGTGTCAAGGTAATTGAGGAATATGTACATGTAGGTAGAGTTATTAAAGTGACTATGCATAGATAATAAAAGAGTAGCAGCAGCGTATAATGGGGGGGTGCAATGCAAATAGTCTAGGTAGCCATTTGATTAGCTGTTTAAGAGTCTTATGGCTTGGGGGTAGAAGCTGTTTAGAAGCCTCTTGAACCTAGAATTGCTGCTCCGGTACTGCTTGCCGTGCGGTAGCAGAGAGAACAGTCTATGACTAGGGTGGCCCGAGTCTTTGACAACTTTTAGGGCCTTCCTCTGACACTGCCTGGTATAGAGGTCCTGGATGGCAGGAAGCTTGGCCCCGGTGATGTACTGGGCCGTACGCACTACCCTCTGTAGTGCCTTGCGGTCGGAAGCCGAGCTGTTGCCATACCAAGCAGTAATGCAACCCGTCAGGATGCTCTCGATGGCGCAGCTGTAAAACTGTTTGAGGATCTGAGGACCCATGCCAAATCTTTTCAGTCTCCTGAGGGGGTATAGGTTTTGTCGTGCCCTCTTCACGACTGTCTTGGTGTGTTTGGACCATGTTAGTTTGTTGGTGATGTGGACGCCAAGGAACTTGAACGTCCTGGTAATCCGTCTGGCCCTGCGGCCTTGTGATTGTTTACCTGTTTAAAGGTCTTACTCACATCGGCTGCGGAGAGCATGATCACACAGTTGTCCAGAACAGCTGATGCTCTCATGCGTGTTTCAGTGTTACTTGCATTGATGCGTTATTTAGCTTGTCTGGTAGACTCGTGTCACTGGGCAGCTCTCTGCTGTGCTTCCCTTTGTAGTCTGTAATAGTTTGGAGGCCCTGCCACATCCGAAGAGCGTCAGAGCCGGTGTAGTACGATTCGATCTTAGTCCTGTATTGACTCTTTGCCTGTTTGATGGTTCGGGCATAGCGGGATTTCTTATTAACTTCCGGGTTAGAGTCCCGGTCCTTGAAAGTGGCAGCTCTACCCTTTAGCTCATTGCAAATGTTGCCTGTAATCCATGGCTTCTGGTTGGGGTACGTACGTACGTACAGTCACTGTGGGGACGACGTAATCGATGCACTTATTGATAAAGCCAGTGACTGATGTGGTGTACTCCTCAATGCCATCGGAAGAATCCCAGAACACATTCCAGTCTGTGCTAGCAAAACAGTCCTGTAGTTTAGCATCTACTTCATCTGACCACTTTTTTTATTGACCCAGTCACTGGTGCTTCCTGCATTAATTTTTGCTTGTAAGCAGGAATCAGGAGGATAGAATTATGGTCCGATTTGCCAAATGGGGGCGAGGGAGAGCTTTGTACGCATCTCTGTGTGTGGAGTAAAGGTGGTCTATATTTTTTTTCCTCTGGTTGCACATTTGACATGCTAATAGAAATGAGGTAAAACTGAAGTTTCTCTGCATTAAAGTCCCCGGCCACTAGGAGCTCTCTCTCAATGAGCATTTTCCTGTTTGATTATGGCGGTATACAGCTCATTGAGTGTTTTAGTGCCAGCATCAGTCTGTGGTGGTATGTAGACAGCTGCAAAAAATACAGATGGAAACTCTCTTGGTAGATAGTGTGGTCTACAGCTTATGATGAGATACCCTACATCAGGCGAGCAAAGCCTCAAGACTTCCTTAGATATTGTGCACCAGCTGTAGTGTCTGAATATATGCATAGGCCCCTGCCCCATGTCTTACTAGAGGCTGCTGTTCTATCCTAGAGTTGTATGTTCTTAATGTCGTCCTTCGACTTGGTGAAACATAAGATATTACAGTTTTTAATGTCCCGTTGTTAGGATATATACGTGCTTTCCGTTCGTCCCATTTATTTTCCAGCGATTGAACGTTAGCTAGCAGGACGGAAGGCAAAGGCAGATAAGCCACTCATCGCCTGATCCTCACAAGACACTCTCATTTTTTCCAGCTAAATCTCAGTTTCCTTCTCCGCCGAATGACGGGGATCTGGGCCTGGTTGTGTGTCTGTAGTATATTCCTCCCCTCCAACTCTTTGAAGAAAAACTCTTCATCTTATCTGAGGTGAGTAATCGCAGTTCTGATGTTTCAGCTCTTTTCGATCATAAGAGACGGTAACAGCAACATTATGTACAAAACAAGTTACGAACAACGCGAAAAGAAAAAAAATTGGCATGGTTGGTTAAGAGCCGATAAGACGGTAGCCATCCCTTCCGGCGTCATCACATTAGTTATTATTGTTAAATGCAAATAGCCTCTCATTATCCCCACATTGGATGAATTATAGCTTGCACCCTCTCACTTTGAAAGAAAGAATTATATACTGCCCTATATATTCATTCAACTGAATTGAGGCCATGAGAAGAATGGGAAACAGTTTCCCTTTTTCTACATATCCTCCTATTCGGAGGGAGTGGAGACTAGAGAGGAGCCGCCACAGTGCACAGATGCTTTTCAAAGGCCTTATGCCAAATATGCCCCCTGTGTGGTGATTGGTACAGCGATTTGGTAAATATTTGATAGCGTGGCCTCATGTCTTTGAATCGCTGGGTCCTTTAGGAGTTGTTTTTAGGTCAGTCTGAGAGACCGTCACTGTTGATACAGGGCAGTACAGGACGTGGTAGGCGGAGAGTATGTTTGAATTTGACCCAGTTCAGAAAAAAATACTTCAACTCTGTACAAAGTATGTCAAAAGATAGCAGCGAGCCGTCGCCTCTCGGTTATTGTCCTGCAGAGCAGTAGCTCTCTATCCTCATTCAAGAGCTTTCATCCGTGTTAAACAATATGCCCCCCTCTGTGACTGAACAGAAGTGCTGAAGAGTGAGGGGAGAGAAAACACTAAAGGGAAAATAAAGGTTATTTACTTCAAGATATTGATTGAGTCCAAAATAATATTATGATGGGGTGTAGACTGAGAATTACTTTAGCTGTTCAGTGAACCTGAAGATGATGAAGAAGGACCTGTATCCAATACTTATGATTAATAGTGCGTACTTGTTATGATAAACAGGACTCTTGACATGTGACCTTCGGTCTTCTGTCTTTCTCACCCTGTTTCAAATCCGACACTACAAAGTAATGGCAACTTGAGACTAGTGACATAACTATTTATGTACCATGGTGTCAAGTAGAACGATAACTGACTTGGGCCTAATGCATGAATCTCTCAACATCATCCTGTACCACAGCTTAAATTGTTGTGTCCTCTGAGACCTTCTGTAGCAGCAACAATATCCATTGTATCATTTCTTGTCTGTTGATGATAATAGTGAAATACTTGATTCAGTACAAGTGGGCCCATTGTCCACAGGCCTAGGAAGCCATGATGTTGACTGGACTGGATACAGAAGACAGAGCAGTGACGTCACCAGGTTTTATTAGGAATGTGGGCATTGGGGAGCAGTTGATACTATCTGTGAAGGCTCGTTGGAGACCCAGTTAATGGAAAACTGTTATGTAAATCCAATCTAATTCCAATTAGAACCACGCTACTCATGTCTAAGGTATGCAGAGGGAAGGTGGAGTGGAGTGGGGGGGTTGTTAAATTATATTATTACTGCGGGTAATTTGCACAAACTGATCGGCAGTAGGGCAATATTTGCTTTCACCCTGGTATCAACTACCATTATTAAACCAAATAGGGAAAAAAAATCTTATTTTGCTTAGTTTTCAGATTTGATGAATGAACCCTTTCGGATGGCACAGATCTCTTCCTTCAAAATAGGTCATTATTTCATTCCGCTCCTTTCATTTGGTTGGTCATACTTCAGCAGATATATGTCCGAGTTCATAGTTTCTCAATATACATTGTTATGATCAGATCCTTTATGCAGTATGCATCCCTATTGAACACGACATGCATGGTGTAGGCCCGCCAAACTCAACTCTGGGCCTCGAAGCAAGTGCCACTGCGTTTTTCATTGTTCGCCTCTAATCAGGGACTGACGTAGACCTGAGACACCAGATGAGTGCAATTCATTTTCAAGTAGAACAAAAAACCAGCAGAGTCCGGACCTCGTAGGGTAAGAATTGAATACCCCTGGTGTAGGCAATACATTGTCATCTTCCTCTAGAACACATGTCAAACTCATTCTACAGCAGGCCGAGCGTCTGCGGGTTTTCGCTCCACCCTTGTACTTGATTGATGATGGTCGCTAATTAGTAAGGAACTCCCCTCACCTCAGTCAAGGCTGCTGAGGGGAGGACGGCTCATAATACTGGCTGGAACAGAGCGGATGGAATGGCATCAAACACGTATTTGATAAAGTTCCACTGATTCCACTCCAGTCATTACCACGAGCCCATCCTCCTCAAATAAGGTGTCACCAACCTTCTGTGCCTCACCTGGCTGTCTAGGTCTTAATTGAAAGGAGAAAAAAAACTCGCAGACACTCAGCCTTCCGTGAAATGAGTTTGACACCCCTGCTCTAGAAATTATGCAGGAACCTCAGTGTGCATCAGTTAATTCCTGAGGACTCATATTATCCTCAAGGTTAATGGTGTGTTCAAAACAACTGGGAACTCTTAAAAACATTTTTTTAAATGAGGTCAGAATATGACATCAGTGATCTTCAGGTCGTAAAGTCGGAGCTTTCCGACTTTGAATTCCGAATTGGAGGACCGTTCAAAAATATATTTTCCCCACTCGCAACTCGAGTTCCCAGTTGTCTTGAACGCACTGAAGACAGAGATTTCCGAGTTCACAGTTGTTTCAAAAATGACATAAGTAGTAGAGGTCGCCCGATTATGATTTTTCAACGCCGATACCGATTATTGAAGGACCCCCCCCCCAAAAAAAAACAGGTACCAATTAATCGGCTGATTTTTTTTAGACAATTTGTGTAAATACACATTTTTGTAATAATGACAATTGCACCAATACTGAATGAACAATGAACACTTATTTTAACTTAATATAATACATTTGGGCTTTTGGATGGGTGTTCTTAGGGTGATTCCACAGGTTGGTGGTATTTTTTGATTTAGCCGTTGCTGACCCCATGCTTACATCTTTATCACAAATAAGACACCTTGGTTATGTTATGTCATAATTACGTAAAATTCTGGCAAATTAGTTCGCAAAGAGCCAGGCGGCCTAAACTGTTGCATATACCCTGACTCTGCGTGCAATGAACGCAAGAGAAGTGACACAATTTCACCTGGTTATTATTGCCTGCTAACCTGGATTTATTTTAGCTAAATATGCAGGTTTAAAAAATATATACTTGTGTATTGATTTTAAGAAAGGCATTGATGTTTATGGTTAAGTAACATTGGAGCAACGACAGTCGTTGATTGATTGTTTTTTATAAGATAAGTTTAATGCTAGCTAGCAACTTACCTTGGCTTACTGCATTCGCGTAACAGGCAGGCTCCTCGTGAGGCAGGTGGTTAGAGCGTTGGACTAGTCAACTGTAAGGTTGCAAGATTGGATCCCCCGAGCTGACAAGGTCAAAATCTGTCGTTCTGCCTCGTTCCTAGGCCGTCATTGTATATAAGAATGTGTTCTTAACTGACTTGCCTAGTTAAATAAAGATTAAATAAAGGTGTAAAAAATATTTAAAAATCCGATTGTTATGAAAACTTGAAATCGGCCCTAATTAATCAGCCATTCCCATTCCTAAGTAGCAAGCTATCCCGTCATAATGACAGGCATTCTCTCAATCGACAAAAGCAGCAGGGAGATCATTGTGATGGTAACACACATACAGAGCATTACATTTACATTTACATTTACATTTAAGTCATTTAGCAGACGCTCTTATCCAGAGCGACTTACAAATTGGTGCTTTCACCTTATGACATCCAGTGGAACAGCCACTTTACAATAGTGCATCTAAGTCTTTTAAGGGGGGTGAGAAGGATTACTTTATCCTATCCTAGGTATTCCTTAAAGAGGTGGGGTTTCAGGTGTCTCCGGAAGGTGGTGATTGACTCCGCTGTCCTGGCGTCGTGAGGGAGTTTGTTCCACCATTGGGGGGCCAGAGCAGCGAACAGTTTTGACTGGGCTGAGCGGGAACTGTACTTCCTCAGTGGTAGGGAGGCGAGCAGGCCAGAGGTGGATGAACGCAGTGCCCTTGTTTGGGTGTAGGGCCTGATCAGAGCCTGGAGGTACTGAGGTGCCGTTCCCCTCACAGCTCCGTAGGCAAGCACCATGGTCTTGTAGCGGATGCGAGCTTCAACTGGAAGCCAGTGGAGAGAGCGGAGGAGCGGGGTGACGTGAGAGAACTTGGGAAGGTTGAACACCAGACGGGCTGCGGCGTTCTGGATGAGTTGTAGGGGTATAATGGCACAGGCAGGGAGCCCAGCCAACAGCGAGTTGCAGTAATCCAGACGGGAGATGACAAGTGCCTGGATTCCAATCTGTAGTGTTAAGGCCTCCACTGTGTCACCTAATACACCTGACGGGTATCGACAATTAATTCATAATTAAAAGTCAAACATGCCTGCCTGCCTTCCTGCCTGCTTCAAGTTTAAGGCCGTAAGACCCAAGTGTTTGCTATCTGTTTATGGTGGATTAACCTCTAAAATTAGATGTGTGACAAAGGGCATGTGGCAGACCATAGAATCTTAATACTTGAGCACATTTAGGCATTTAGGCCCTGTTCAAAAGTAGTGTACTATGTAGGGAATCGGGTGATATTTGGAACGCTGACTCAGTCTCATGGAAAACAGCACCATGAGACATATCAAGTTTCTGTGCATCACTGCACCGCAGTGACATCAACGCCTGCTATTTTAGAGCATGGAACAGTGGGCATTGTGTGTGTGGATTCCTACCTGCGCAATGCTCAATGTGTGTGTGGGTTTTGTGAGTGCTTATTTATGTGCATGTCTGCATACCTGTGTGCGTGTGTTGGTGTATAATCACACCACACGTGTCTGTGTCATATGCCAAGAAATGACCTGTCCACGCGCCCTCTGATTTCCTCACGTGCGCCGGATGCCGCCAGCTTGACTCAGGTCTCTAAACAGAGAGATACAGTAGTTACCTATAGGGTGCCATCCTTCCTACCACCAGGCCCAAGACTACACTACACTAAAGTAAGTGGCTCAGTTGGCCATTACATTACCCAGAGTAATATCCACCTGTAATTAGGCCTGCGCTACTGAGCTCAATGTGTTCTCATGTAAAAACCAGAGCCTCTGGCTGCACGGCTCCACTGAATCATAGTGTCAGACAGCCCCATAAAATGCTCAGTTAAACAATTATGTGCTTTTATAGCTGCCGCACCTGACCGTGAGAACATCATAAGACTGTGTTGTATTTGGAACTGGTCTTGGGAATATTAAACAAACTGTAAAAAATATATATATATATTTTACCAATTGACAAAAATGACATGTTCTTTCCGCTTTGGTTAAACCTAATAAATAACATAAATACAGACTAATATATACTGTATATACAACACGTTTTTTTACATGTATTTTTTTTGTTGTCTTTGGAATGACTTATTTCTTCAATTGCGTTACAAAGCAATTGCAATCAATTTCCTGTTAATCAAAATATTCAGTTGGTTCTGTAACAAAATAATGAATTCAAAATGATTTCTTCACATGAGACTTTCACATTAACTGGTTACAATACAGTCCATCTCATAAATGAAGAGCTTCATTATTACAGTAATGAGATCTATTAGACACAGAGCACTTTTAAAAACTCAATGTTAGCAATGAACATATGATCATTGGTAGAAGAAAAAAGAAAAGAAAAAACAGACCAAATTACCTGGAATGACATTAACTCTCACGGGTGTCCAAAAAGAACAAACTGAAAGCCACACCCTAAAACAGGCCACGCCTCCATCTGTTCTGAAAGGCTTCTGCCACCACATTCCACCCACCACTATGCAATATGAATGCGAACAATATTTAAAAGCTTTCATTACATTTTGTTGTATTTCTCCAGTATATAATACAATGAAAATGCTATAGTAAATGCTACAGTAATGTCTGCAAAAACACCACAGTAAATACTACAGTATAGTGCAATCCGTATTAAAACTTTGTTCCAGAAATGTTTTTTAATTTAAATTTAACTAGGCAAGTCAGTTAAGAACAAATTCTTATTTACAATGACAGCCTAGGAACAGTGGGCTAACTGCCTTGTTCAGAATGACAGATTTTTACCTTGTCCGTTTGAGGTTTCTGTCCAGCAACCTTTTGGTTACTGGCCCAACGCTCTAACCACTAGGATACCTGCCACCCATTATACATTACTATGAGCCGCCCTCATATAACTTTTCTACAGTATGTGTAAAAGTAAAGTGCCATTCTTCCCCTTTATGTCTATATCAGCGCAGTGAGTCAAGGGTTGAGGACAGGACAGGGTAGGGCAGGGTCCACACACACACACAAACACATGGTGATCAAAATGTGGCCAATGTGTGTTAGGGAGGCGTAACAGAGGGGCCTATTTTAGAGAGCCATTCACACGAGGCAGCAGAAACCATAAATCAATCATTCAAAATCATAAACCGATTTTTCCTGCACAACATCACTGCTACACTTTCACTCTCTGATTGGCTTCTCTTTTTAAAGGTAAGTTATAGTCTATGACAACAAAGAATATTCTGAGAAATATGTGAGATCAATAAAAGCAGATAGTTCTTTTGAATGTTTCAAGTATTTTAACATTTTTGGTTAAGGCCATTGTCTAGAGCAATCTGCCATGTAAAATATAATTTGGGTTGACATGGTTCAAAAGGGAAATGTGTTCGCTTTTCAGGGAAGATTTCCTAGAAGTTAATGATAAAAATAGATGAAGTAGTTGCCAGCAGTTGGTTGTGTCCAGTTTGTGTTTACTTCATTGGGGTTAGAGTGTTAATGCTTAAGCGGTCACACCTCATATCTTCACCCATATTTACAACAAGGAATTCTCATAATACATTTTTATTTTATTGGTGTTAGACTTGCTTGGTCGTAAATTGGGGCATTGCTTTTGAGTCCCCTCCCACCGTTACTCAATGGCGCGAGTGGGCAACCTGAGGTGTGTGTGTGTGTGTGTGTGTGTGTCTACTTTATTGTGATGTGTGAGGAGCCCAGAGGGTTTGTCTTAACACGCGGGGCTAATAAGGCTTCTGTACCAGTAGAACAGCATGCCACCGGAAAGGTCACAAGTTTGATCTTTCCTTGTAATGTCACAATGGTGACATTAAAGCAGACAGCCTTTTTACTCAATGGACCTCAGCTATTTGGTGGCCTGGTGCAACAGATACTGCAACAATGCCCTTGGTTTGTCAAAATCTCACCTTGCACAGTAGCTCACGCTAGCACCAAAGGTGATAATGGCTCAAGGGTATAGCACCAGACACTTGAGGGGAGAGGAGAAATGCAGAGAAAATGTAAGGAGAAATGAAAAAAGGGATCTTGAGTATTCAAACGTTTTTCTCCTTCATTCTTCGTTCTCCATCATCAGACAATTCCATCCAAGGACCCTATTAACCTTGACAGTGAACCCCTGTTCTCTGGGTAATAAGAGAGCCAAGGTCAGCCTCTTTTATCCAAGTCAGGACATGAGGACCTTGTGGGGGACCTTGATTATCACCCAGTAGCTCATAATAATCACAAGTCTAATACATGTGTGATGGTAAACTATTACATTATTTTCATATGTGATAATTGTTCCTAGTATGAATCATTGACTCTTACATCTCTGAAACATTCCATATGATGTGAATGTTCTGCCAATAAACACAGCTATGTTGGCTCCCCAGCAGTACTCAGAACAGCCATGTCTGAAGGGTGAGTCTGTAACTGTCACACTCTGTGCCTTTCAATCAATCACACAACTATGTTGGCTCCCCAGCAGTACTCATAAACCAGAACAGCCATGTCTGAGGGGTGAGTCGATAACTGTCACACTCTGTGCCTTTCAATCAATCACACAACTATGGCAATGTTGTCAATATGGGACAGAAAATAACGTCTTCTTTCGATTTGTTTGTTTGTTTGTTTGTTTGATTTGCAATATGTTGAAAAAGACCGGTAAGTCAGTTTTGGACATATTTTCCCCCCTCATACCTTTCGTTGTGCCTAATATCTTAAAATTGCCCTTTCGTTGATTACTTAGCTTTGTTGTGCACAGTTAAACCTTTGTAACAGTCCTTTTGATACTGTATACATACAGTTGAAGTCGGAAGTTTACAAGCGCTTAGGTTGGAGTCATTAAAAAACTCATTTTTCAAACACTAGTCAAATTTCTTGTTAACAAAATATAGTTTTGGCAAGTCGGTCAGGACATCTACTTTGTGCATGACACAAGTAATTTTTCCAACAATAGTTTACAAATAGACTATTTCACTTATAATTCACTGTATCACAATTCCAGTGGGTTAGAAGTTTACATACACTAAGTTGACTGTGCCTTTAAACAGCTTGGAAAATTCCAGAAAATGGTGTCATGGCTTTAGAAGCTTCTGATAGGCTAATTGACACCATTTGAGTCCATTGGAGGTGTATTTCAAGGCCTACCTTCAAACTCTGTGCCTCTTTGCTTGACATCACAGGAAAATCAAAAGCAATTAACCCAAGTTAAACAATTTAAAGGCAATGCTACCAAATACTAATTGAGTGTATGTAAACTTCTGACGCACTGGGAATGTGATGAAAGATGTAATAAATCATTCTCTACTATTATTCTGACAATTCACATTCTTAAAATAAAGTGGTGATCCTAACTGACCTAAGACAGGGCATTTTTACTACGATTAAATGTCAGGAATAGTGAAAAACTGAGTTTAAATGTATTTGGCTAAGGTGTATGTAAACTTCCGACTTCAACTGTATGCTATGCAGGCAGTTAGCATGTCATGCTAATGAATAGCCACACTGGCATCTTGGTAACAGCTTGTGCGACTTAACAAGTTAGACATTATAATCTATCAGCAATTGCTGAGCAATTGTCGTGTCACAAGGCCATTTGTCTCAGGCTAACTGATAATCATCCAAATGATCCCAAGACCACTGGAGCAACACAGAAGGACTCATTTGGTATCAATACCAAGCCACATAAACAGTAGAAATGAGCCCCTTGCTCTCGAAGACTGTGCTTCAATGAATCCTTGGTGATATGGTGGCAGAGCATTACATTATATTACATTAGGAACCACAGCTCATCCTAATCAACAGAGACAGGCGGTTGTTTGCTCTGTAGCTCCGCTATAATAGAGACCACATATGACTACAGGCTAACATCATCAGTGACTGTAATGAATGAGCCTACCTACATATGAAGATGTGCTAACATCATTAGCGACTTTAATGAGCCTATTATATACCTGTTATGTCTCATCTCTCTCTCTTCCAGAAAAAGACAAAGTACTCAGCGACTCGCAGGTTACTGCTGAAGGTAGGTCGGCCTGTATGGAAGTGAAAAATAAACTTTATTCACAGTACTGATGGCACATGTACGTTTAGCAGGCTGCGTATGACTCGTACACATGTTCAGATGTAGGATCTTAATTTGACCTACAGCATATTGTCACAGCAAATAATCTGGATCCGGCCCAAAATGTTCACATTTTGACGGTGAGGAAATATAACACATTTTCAGTGTGTCCCTCCGGACCTCATTGAAGACCGAATGTGGGCCCCGGGACAAAATGAGTTTGACACCCCTGCTTTAGTCCATAATGTTGCTTGATAGGTGGTTAGGCTATTACCTTGACAAAAGTAGGCTGGATGAAAAGTGCAATATTGTTAATATAACTGTGTGCTAGTGTGGGTTTTCAGTGAATTTATGTAAATCACAAAATTCTCAGCACCAAAGAATGATCCAATTAAGATCCTACATCTGTACACACACAACAACACCAACAACATACAAGTGCCTTGAAAATCATGTTCACCAAAACTGAAGTAAAGGTCCAAAAACACTTGAAAGCACAACATTTTGCACATCAGTTGAACTATCAATTGTATTGTCTTATCATTAAGTTGTTCAGCTATGTTTCCCTATAGCAAAAACTGCTGAAGAAAGCTGGGGTCTTGCTGGTCCAGGAGCTAAGCAACAAGGTGACGGAGAGGGAAAGCACCTTGAGCGAGAGAGTACCACCGCTGAAACTCTCCGGCCTATCTGTGCAAGAGCTTCAGGTACACTAACATAACTCTAAGGCCCAAGGTTCAAGTACCTATATAGTGTTTCCTAAGGACTCGAAGCGAGGCGACCATCTCTGTCGGCGCCATCTTGCACTTCTATTGAGTGTATATGGCTCTGGTCAGAGATGGGCCGTATTTAAATTTGTCATTTGTATTTCACTGGCCTGAACTACAATCCTATGGATTTTGTAACAAGATACAGTACTTTTGAGACCTGCTTTTTTTTGGTACTTTTTTTGGTAAAAATATCGTTTTTTTTATAGTGGTTCACAATTTTTTGGCCAACCTGCATTGGTATCAGAAGTCTGTTGGCACTATGGTGTGATAAAAGTGTCTGGTAATATGTAAATATGTAAATGTCCAAAAAGTAACACTTGCAAAGCATGCAGGGAATTATTGTAATGAGCTCCTCCCCCGAAACAAGGCCAAAACTAATACCCAGTGTGCTTTGCAATTGTTTCTTTTAAAATTTTTCTCATTTAGCAGACACTCTTCTCCAGAGTAATTTAAAGTCAGTGCATTCAACTAAGGTAGATAAACAACCACATATCACAATCATAGAAAATGAATAAAATAAAGATGTTACCATTACTGATAATGTTGTTGTAGTGAAGGCGTCTAGTTGCAAATGTATTTTGACAATACTTAAATTACCTGTGTTTTCATTATGTACCTTGAAAAGGTTTTCGCTATTTTATTTTAATACATTGGTCTTTAGAGTATTTTTTAATTGTAACAAGATATATCTTTATACATTTTTGGCTCTGGTCAAAAGTAGTAGGGAATAAGATGCTATTTGGTGTGCATATAGTAGCCATCCAAGCTTACATTGTCTGGACTTATTCACTGGTGTGCTGTTGGTAAAGAACAGCATCTCCATTTTTGTTTAGACGTGTCCAAATAAAAATTGGAGCACCCTTCAACCTGTCTCATTGATGAGTGAGTGGAATTTTAAAGTAGTGGCTTTTGTAGTTTGTTTGATGCATCCTCCCACAGTACTTTCTCAACAGTCTTTGGTGGTTTATAGATGACTGAGTCTTTTTTTCTTCACAGGAGCTCTGTAAGGAACTGCACAGGAAATGTGACACAGTGGATGAGGCACGATACGATATTGAAGCAAAAGTGCTCAAGAATGAGAAAGAGGTTTGTTTTTTTTGTCATGTAAATTAAATGAGTTTACGCTGTCAGTCTTGGGACAGTTACCTGAAGTTACCTGAGATCTATGAAAGTGCCTCAAAGTGTATTTCGTTGAAGACAACCATTTTTATGCTGACTTCTATTGGTGATTTCAATATTCTACAAGTTCCAAACGTGCCACAAAATGCTTTCTCTTTCAAATAAAAGCATTTTGATTTTCATTGAAATGCCAAGACCCTAAATGGCAACATGCTTATTAGTTTATAAGGGTACGGGAGAGTGAACCTTTTGGCTGTATGTACATCTCAGCTCGTGGACCTGAATGCAAAGATCAACGAGCTGAAAGGGGGGAAGAGACCTAACCTCAAGAAGGTCAAGAAGTCTGCTGACGCTATGCTGGGGGCTCTGACTGAGGCCAAACTCAGCTCCAAGGCGGACTTCAAGTCCAACCTGAAGACAGTCAAGAAGGACAAGAAGGAAGAGGAGGTAAGACTGGGAAGTTTAGAAGTAAACATACAATGGCTTCTGGTAATGTCATAGTTTACAGCTCTGTTTCAGCTGGCACTGAGTTTTCTTTGTACGATGTACACAAACACGTGGTACCAATGGGTACTTAGTCCAAATAATTCATCACATTTAAGTAAAGGTTTGATTCAAGTGACGCTGATCAAGATACAGAGTTCATTGGTCTTGTTTGCCGTGTCTGAGTTGTGTTTGATCATCCATACTGTACGTGACCATGGCAACCAGGCCGTCATTGTAAATAAGATGTTTTTCTTAATTGGTTACATTTGAAGGACTGTCCATTCTCTTCACAGAAAGTGGACCCAGGTGACTGGCGGAAGAATGTGGAGTCCATGTCTGGAATGGAGGGAAGAAAGAAGCTTTTCAATAGCTAAAACAGTTACAAATGTAAATGCACTGGCTCTGTAGAGATCTGCGGCTGCATTGCCTGATTGTTTACTCATTTTTATTTTGGATTTTCCCGAAAAATATATTTTTTGCAGTGAGATTGTGTTTTGGGGGAAAGTATGAAGTGTGAGGTATTTTACACTAAAGACTGAGGGAACTATAAAGACTCTGAGAACTAATCAATATTTTTATTAAAAACTATTTGGTGTGGGCTACATGATTTTGATTCCTATCAAGAGAAAATAGTCAAATGTGGAACAACCTAATAATACTCATCATATTAGTTCATTTTGTAAATATTCAATTCCAGTTGATTAAAACACCAATTATTCTGTTTTGGTTTATCTGCCAATATTTATGATTTTTTTTTTTTAAATATGATGAAGTTGGTTCTCTTTCATGTTGTTTACTTTTGCCATAATGCAATATGAAAATCTTAAAAACACATACAGTGTAGATGCTGTTAATTACATGGATAAGCCACTCAATGAGTAGTGTTGGATTTTCAAGAGCAGTTCTCCTTTCAGACTGTGGGTGACACTATAGACAAGCTATTGTACTATTTAACCAAGGTTGCCATTTTCACCTCTGTCACTTCAGTTCAATCCTATCACCACTAGGGTGTGTTATAGCATTACCCTTTCATTTAAAAGTTGACCTGTGGGTGGTTTGTGCTTACAAATGACACCTGGGGGTATCATTCACTACCACTGATCTCTGGTTATCAATGGCAAAGTCAGTAATCATCTTGATGTTCACAATCTCCCCTGGGCCAAAGACTACTAGCAAAGTAAGGAGACGTTTGAATAGTCGTGTAGTTCCGGTGAATTATACCAATAAAGAGAACGAAACTGGTTGAATTCAGCAGACATAAACATAAGCGCTTTCTAAAATGGGTACCATACTGCGACCAATACGCTGCTACAAATGGCCTATAAAACCAGTCATAAGAGTGTCTTAAGTCCATAGAGCTGTATTGGAGAGGGGAGGCGATGTTTTTGGCAGAGAACGAGCTGGCTAGAGGAAGGGAAAGGCATTATGGAACAACGCAGCCTCTCTGCAGATCATTACAGATGGTACAGAGACACACATAGGTGAGTAACCTGCCATCGGGCTTCAAAGGTTGGGGGAAGTCAAGCAGCACGCTTCTGCAAATATGCATTCATTTTTATATGGCAGTGATGTGTTATAGTTTTTTTTCTGTGATAAAGGACAGCTACTGTCCCTAACCCTTTCCACAGCTCTCTTTGGCATGACACACATTTGCTTGTGCTGGTAGGAAAATGGTCGAGGCAAATGTGATGGGAGTAAACATTTACAATGTCTGACAGGGGCTCTAAAACTATAAACATGCGGTATCCCATTTGTTGTGGGAGACAGAGACACTCTATCCATTTCGTTTATATTTACTGTACAATGTGATTCTTTGGGTTGCTGATACTCCTCTAATAAAGTCGTCTTTACGTTTTATGATTAGCCGACGGCCCTGTTTTGGATGAAAGCAGATGCGGGCTCCGTGGTAATTTCAAACATCCCCACACGATGTTATACGTGACCTTTCTCTGCCTGGACTGCAGGAATGACTTCAAAAGGTGTATTGTCTGTTGCTGTACTGTGTGTCACTCTAGACTGAAAAAAAAAATCAAGAAACCAGGCTTGAGATCCACTTTGAGTACGTGTAAAGGGCTGCTATTAAAATGAATTGCTCAACATGCAGCGGCCTGCAACGCTTTGATGGGCTCATACAGCATCAATAGACAGCTTGGCCAGGCTTGTGAGATACAATAAATGGCTAGGCTACATTGAAGTGTGGGAAATCTACTTCGCTATAAAATAAGTAGTTCATTGCTCTCTCTTCCATGTCTGGCAATCCTTGCCTGTGTAATATTTCCTTTCAGTCGCCCTGTAAATGCATGCATTCTATACCAACTTAGTGACATTTCCTTAAATGACAATAAACAAGGGTTACCCACTAGGGAGGTTGTTGAAATCATTCTGTCAGAACTAACTACCCAGGCTGCCATTTATGGGCATCAGTCGACAGGGCACGATCACCAGAGGGCCATGGGGAGATGCTCCTTAAGGCCCAATGAAAGTAGTGACCTGAACCCCATGCTGAAAGAGAACAAACTCAGCAGATGTGTGGAGGAGTGGTCATCCTCCTGAGTTAGTGGGATGTTTTATTGGCTTCCTATGGAGGATAGGCTATGTTGGGCACGTGCCAGGGCCCATCACACTTGACAGCATCTTAATAAACTTGACAGTATCTTTATGCAATGTGATTTAAGAATGCAGCGTCAGACGTCTCTGAAGCCTCCTCCTTGTCATGGTGATGGTGATGGCTCCCCATCTGCTCGGGATGGAGATGGCTCAGTTACTGTAACGGGCTGTGCTGCTTCGTGTGATTTAAGATGCACCTGCGCGTAGGCTTCATACCTCAAATGATATAAACCCCATTGTCCCGTTTCATCACGAGTTAAGTAAGGGTGTTTTCCCACTTGACCCCTTTCAGACAATGTTTGTGATATCAGTTCGCAAAAAAATGTTGTGTAGTGTGAACACTTCAAAGGAACTCCGACACCTCAAAAGAGCCCTGACGCGAATCGAATTTGAAACCATCTCGAGAGGTGGTCTGAATTCGGTGCGCTTGAATTCCGCGGTCCGGTTCTCTCTTTTTTAGGTCAAGCTCTGAACACAGAGCTCCCAGAGGTTCGCTTTTCATTATTCCCGCACCACACACTAGACTACTGCAACACCGCTTCCCCTGCCATAAACCCTCACATTGGTGCCACTAAAGAGAGAAGATGATGATTTGCAGGTTCGCGGAAAAAAACGTGTGCTGTTTATGGATATTGCTTATCGATTGTCAAGGACGCGCAGATATTCCAAAATGAGTTTTTAGTTCAGATTATTTGTTTGCAATATGTGATCTATAGGTTAAGAGAGATTCATAAACTGTTTATTGATTGTGTGTTTTGAATAATGTGAGAAGACAACCTAATCACAACACAGGGTACAAAATCTATTCTAGCTCTTAAAGGGGCAGTAGCCTACCTTGAGTGTACAATTACAGTATTATTTATTCTGCAGTCCTTCTATTGCTATTTATTCTGTTACCAATCACATTTACATTTTAATAGTATCTTCTGATTGCAATTATTATGTCTCATATTTTAACTAAATGCAGTCTATTAGCTTCCAAAATCTAAGTAGGTATATCTAGATGTCCGATAACACATTCTGATTGAATGGTTTGTCCTGCACTTTGTAAAAACCCAGAATGCATGTTGTAAAACGATCTTAGTTATTTTCTAAACATAGCAATGTGAATGCAAAGAGGACTCGGCCCACAAAATAGGTGAGGTGAACTGACAAAAGAGTTGAGTACTCATTCAAAGGTAAGGGCTTTTCTTTACCCCAGAGTTCACTTTAAAAAGGACTGAGATTGGTTCTTTTAAAGTGGACTATATGTGAAAACACCCTAATTTATGTCAGATTAGTCAACAACTGCGGCGTCATTATTAAACTCCACTGTAACGTATGGGAACAACTAACATTATTCAACCACATTCCATGTTCAACGTTTTATATTCTCTGCCACAATTTTGTCCAATTCGGGCATGAAGGCTCAAGTTTACATTAGGTATAGAGCTGAAGATGTAAGTAAGATGGATTCGCTGTATGTGCTTTAGCCTTATAGCTGGGGATGAAGGTGTCCCCCAGGGATGTGTTCTGGTGCACCTTGACATGTAGAAGAGATGGAACCTGAGCCAGGTGGGTCACCGCTAGGCCTTCTAATCTCTCTGTGGGCCCGTAACACGCTACATGTAATTGATCATAATAAATCATTTGATATAATGCAGAGTGGAAATTAGCCATAGAGGGAGGTCATAGGGGGGATGGAGCAGGGATATCTTCAGTCCCATATACGAATTTATCATGCAGCTTTAAAAAAAAAGAACGAGTATCCACAGAAGGGGCTTGGGTTTCACGAGAGCTGTGAGGGATTTGGGAGATTAAGCACATGGATGGATGTTGTGTTCATGCTTTATTCAGTTTCATTTAGAACTTCTGGTTCAATTACAGTGTTCATTCATGAATGAAAATGTGACACATTTTTCAAGTACAGAGTCTTTTTTGTTCATCTACTATGCTGTCACTTGCCATGCTTGTGTTGAGGCTAAGCACACCAAATCCACTACAACTTTGTAACAACCTTTCCACAATGTTCTTGTTACTTACAACCTCATGCTATTTGCATTAGCCTACGTTAGCTCAACCGTCCCACCAATCCTGTAGAGGTAATTCAAAAGTTAACCAAATAGCTACCCGGACTATTGACCCTTTTTGCACCAACTTTTTTGAATCATCACATACGCTGCTGCTACTATTGACTATCTGTTACTTTATTCCTAGTAGTATGTACATATCTACCTCAATGACCTCGTACCCCTGCACATGGACTCGGTACTTGTACCCCTTGTATATAGCCAAGTTATCATTACTCTCATTACTCTACTTTTATCATGACGTGCTTGACTTTTCTATTATTTCTCCATTTTCGATCTCTCCGCATTGTTGGGAAGGGCCCGTAGGCACTTCACTTTTAGTCTACACCTGTTGTTTACGAAGCATGTGACCGATAAAATGTCATTTGATTTGATATAGCATAAACCAGCACCTGAGATCATGATGTAATTATGGCGTGAACAACAACAGCCTGCAGAGCTCCATGTTATTAAAACAACTACTGTATTAACATGCCTGGGGCTAAATCATATTTTAAGCAATCAAATTATGCATGAGAGTGGCTTTGCATGAAAATAGTGGAGGTTTGGGGATTTGTGGGGCTAGGAATTTGTGAGTAAAGGAGAAGGGGAAATGTGCCTGTCTGAATTCTCTACCTTGAGGTTAAACACCTGGGACTTTTTCTCGATTTACGCAGGGAGCAAACAATCATATTTTGTGTTTGCTGGATTTGTCCGATGTGAGCAAAAGGTTGATTGGAATTCCGTTCATACAGAGCATTACAAAATCTAACGAACAAACACTTTGTCACACACATAAAGTGGCACTCACTCACACACACACAACATATTTATTATACTGTAAGTGTATGGATTATGACTTAACATGTACAATAGAGAATTAATATGCATGTACTGTATTTTTCTGGTTCAGTGGCCTAACTTGCCTAAATACAGCCTTTGTCTATAATATCATTGTTTTAAGAGGAGAACAAAAGAGCAGAGATGCCCTTCTGCTATCTCATAACCATCTGCAGAACACTGGCTCTATTGTTTTATTATGGGGTGGAGGCTCCTTACCAACCCACTAAGCATTTACAGACGGCAACGTCTTTTTTTGGTCCTGTCCGGACCCGCCTTGATTTCAACGTCCTCAGACGTCCAGACCGGCGTATATTTGACCCAAACAAAGACGTCTATAATTGGTTCAGATTTGGTCTGGTCCAAACCTGAACAAATCTGAACCAATCATAGACATCCATGTTTCACAAGTTTGGACAGCACAGTACAGCTCCGTCTAATTCTCCCATCTCTCTCTTTTTCTCTCCCATCCCGGAGGACCTGAGGCCTAGGACCATTCCTCAGAACTACCTGGCCTGATGACTCCTGGCTGTCCCCATCCCAAGTCCATCTAGTCATACTGCTGATCCAGTTTCAGCTGTTTGGGGTTTTAGGCTAGGTTTCTGTGTAAGCACTTTGAGATATCAGCTGATGTAAAAGCGCCTTATAAATGCATGTGATTGATTGATTGATTGATTACAGTACAGTAGAGCACAGCAGAGTACAGTACATTACAGTAAAGAAAAATACTGTACAGTACAGTACAGTAGAGCACATCACAGTACAATACAGTAGAGCACACTAAAGTAAAGAAAATAAAAGTATAGTGTACTGTATTGTACCCTAATAAACTCTACTGCACTGTACCGTACTGTACTTTACCGAATGAAATTATACTGTCCTGTACTGTACCATACCGTACAGCGCTGTACTCTACTGTGCTCTACTGTATTAAACTGTGCCGTACTATACTGTGATGTTCAAACTTATGAAACTTAGCCAAAACCAGGGCTGTCCAACCCTATTCCGGGAGCTGCCCTCCTGAAGATTTTACTCCAACCCCAGTTGTAATGAACCTGATTCAGTTTATCAACCAGCTAATTATTAGAATCGGGTGTGCTAGATTAGGATTGGAGAGAAAACCTACAGGATGGTAGCTCTCCATGAACAGGGTTGGAGAGCCCTCGCTTAGACGTCTAATATTAGTTCAGGTTGGGATCTGGGACTGTAGTTATCAAGCGTCTCAGAGTTGGAAACCGTCCACAGTACATTTAGGCATAGGAGTAAGAGCATGTTTTCAACATTCCTATGACATAAAAGTACTCATATCTCAGGGTGCATTGATGTGAGCTTGAGAAGTGTCCTAACCGGTTAGGAGTTGCCAGAAGATGGGTGCATGGAGACGAAAGAAAGCACGCACATTTAGTTAGAGGAGGGATGTTTAAAAAAAGTTTAAGAATGGCAATTTAATCCAAATATACTGGTTAGATAAGGATACTTTATGTGACTGACCTTGTCCGTGATGCTACTTCTCCACCTACTGGACGACCATGTGCTCTCACGGCAGACATCAAAGTAATCCTCACTTTACACTTCCTGGCAAAAGGAAAAAAATGCAACGGTGTAACAGCGATGATTTGGGTCCATCACAGACTACTGTGAGCAGAGCAATCTGTTAAACCCTGGTGGCACTTACGGGACCTCAAATCATCCGGCGGTTCATTGATTCTCCCACCACTCAACGCCAGATTCTTCAAAAACATGCTTTTTTTCATGCCAATCGCTGGTTTTCCGGGGGTTGTTGGCGTCATTGATTGTACCCACATCAAAATCATTGCCCAACACATGGATGAAGACACGTTCATCAATCGAAGGCGGTACCACAGTATTAACACCCAAGTGTTTTTTTAATACAGTCTATATGTTGCTTGACGCTGTAGCCAACTGGCCTGGGTCTACACATGACTCCGGAGTGCTCAATGAGAGTGGCCTCAACATGCTGTTTGAGCGCAATGTTGTTCCCCCTGGATGTCACCTGCTTGGTGACAAGGGGTAACCCCAGAGGAGATGGCTGCTGACCCCTTTTCTACGACCTCTTCCCGGGGCTCAGCTCAATTATAAACAGGTGAGGCAATAGACCAAACATTTGTTTTAGTGGATTTTTATCTCAGAACATTTCAAATGTTAATCTATATAAAATGACATGTAAACATGTTATTATCCGGAGGGCTCACAAGATCCCAAGGAGCCTGGTAGAAAGGGGAATAGGAGAGTGGAAGAGGAGATTTCATGTGCTCCATGGAGAGGTGCATCACAGCTCAAGGATGGTCTACCACATAGTAATGTGCAATAGACGGGATGGTTGCCGCGCCACTTTCCTGTTCAAGCACATCACAACAACGTGAGTCCAACAATGTCTTATGCTGCTTCATAAATGATGTAGGATGCCAGAGAGAATATGTGTACTGTAGAGAAGAAAGTAATACTAAGTGTATGTTGTGTAGTAAGCTGTTAGTAGCCCATGTGCCTCACCCTAATAATTTGGTCTATTTTCACCAACGCGGTATTGTAAACACATCGTTTGTGGCCAGTGTGTGCGTATATCTTTGACAGTGCTACTGATAGTAGTATACTGTAAGAACGGCCCATGTTTCTGAATTCTGTACATTTCAAAAGTGCTGAACAAATAGTTATATTGACTATGTCCATCGTCTCTCGCTCATTAATGTCTTAATCGAAATTACGGATTGCATCTTATGAGCTTGTCGTCAAATTATGCCATAGTTTATACATCTCAATTGTCATTAGAAGCCACATTTGTTTAAGCAAGTCAGCCATATCAGCTATGTTTTTTTTAAAGGCAGTAAATGAGGCTGAATGAACTGTTTTGCTGCCAGACAAGGCTCTGCTGAAAGCCAGGTGTAGCAGTGGTAAGGTGTTGGGACTGCTGTTGGAACTCTGCTGTTGGGACAGCTTCATGTAGACCTTAACAGTTTGTGGGCACCGTTTGACACCATTATAGTGCAATTAATGTATTGTTTAGTGTTGTATTTTTGGCTTTGCTGGCATGCATCCCACTTTTTTTGCCACACCATGATTTACATGGTAAAATCGCCACTGGCTACAGATGAACTTTAACCTAAGGAGTTGGAAAGCACAATACAGACATGCCATAGTGGGCTAACAATTAAGTATAGGCTAGATTACTGTGAACAAATAAACACGCCATATAATTTTTAAAGCTTTTTTATTGTAAGAGAGTAATATTCTTCCAGCAAGCGCAACATTTTCTCCCTTTGCAGCTGAGCAATGTCCTCCTCGTAGTTTGTTGGAACCAAACCTTCCAGGGAGCTGCTGGTGGATGGATGTCCTGCATCAACAGCGAGGTGGAGGTCCCCTCAGACGCTGGGCCAGACGCAGGAGCTAGAGATGAGCTGCAACAACATAATTATTGTTTTCAGTTTAGCTTACTTATGGCCAATTAAAAAAAAAATAATCAGAATATAATGTGAACAAAAGTGTTTGAAATTCAACAGGAAGCTTAAATCCTACTTATTGTCCTGCTCGTTGACCCTCAAAAGCACAGCAGCTTGGCCCTCTCTAATGCACAAGATGGTCACATTTGAGCGACACAGATAGCTAAACACACATTCAGCTATAGCACTGAGGGGTTTAGGTGGAGGGCCACCTCCTGAATGCAGAGAATACCCTTTAGACAACAAAATAGTCTACTTAACAGTGTGCATAACATGGCAACTGAACTCAGGCCTACCTGTTTTTTCTGTTTCCCTGCAGAAGTTGGTCATCTCCAACCTACATTTTGATCGGATGGTGTACCAGCGTTTTTCACATTCTTCAGTGGTTCTTACAGAACAAATGGAATGTGCTGTTTATTGATTTGGATTCCTTCCTGTGCTGGCTGGTCAATGTATGACAAAATGTAACCTTGATAATACTTCTGTATTTCTCAACTTGCAGTGCAAATTGACTCCCACCAGTCGGTTTTCTTTTTATTTCCATGATGCATAATATGACACATTGTGTTTAAAAAGGCTGGAAAAGGCAAAGGGATTGGTAGTTCTATGTAAAGAGGTTCATGTGCGACAGCTGTTCATAATATCCTCTCAAACTAATTTGGTGAGTTCGATTAGCCTCACCACATTGCCAACCTTTCATGCGCCTGTGTGCCGGCGAGTATTATTTCACCTAAATAGTCCTAATAACCAATTTTACAATTGTCCGACACCATTATAATTATATTTTATGACGATTACATTTTAATATAACAATAAAAACAGGACATTGAATAGCCTACAAAACAAACAACTGAGATCAACTCACAAGACTAACTACTACTCATAGCTGAAAATAGGAGAGAGACGCTTGATAACTACCTTTTATGTCATACTCTGAGCGGTGAGTTAAATTAGGTCACTGTCATACTTTATTCCCAATTCCTAGGAGTAATTCTGAAATGCTTGATTACTAAGGGCCCTGTATGGGATCAATATCATGCCAAATTTATTCGCAAATGTAAATCACCAATCCACAAATGTAAATCACCAATCCAGAAATGTAAATCACTTTCCACAAATGTGAATCGCTTTCCACAAATGTGAATCGCTTTCCACAAATGTGAATCGCTATTCACAAATGCATTCACCATAAACAAACAAACACCTTTTGATTTGTATTTGTAAATCGAGGGCCATGCTGATGCCTGCCTTTCAAGGCTGCATAAATTATAGTACGGTAACCATAACATGTTAACCATATGTGTACCCATAGCATGTCCAACGTAAATAATCAAAAACCTAACCCTAGATTACTCTATGTTTGCAACACTATTGCGGTGTACACCTGTTCATCACCCAAATAGTTGAATTAGCTGGCCAGTGTGATAGCACCACTAAATGTGAAGGATATGTCATACATTGTAAATGATTATAATCCATCCGCTGTCTCATGTTGCACAGATGATGAACATTAAGGAGACATACGTTTTCCTGAGGCCTCTAACCATTCCCACAGGAGAGGCATGCTAAACGTAGAGGGGAGGTGTAGGAATCAGACTTTGTAACCGTATTGTTTCCGTCCCTCTCCTCGCCAAAACCTGGCTTAAACCAGGGACCCTCTGCACACATTGACAAGTCACCCTCAAAGCATCGTTGCCCATCGCTCCCCAAGCACCAGTACCTGCCGATCTATAAATTACTTCTCCATAATCCAGCGTGAGTAGGATGGTCATATGAATCAGGGTTAGTTTGGCAGCTGTGGTGAAAGAGGAGTGATTACGATAGAGGAAACCAAGTCTGGATGTAACTTTAGCCTGCAGCTTTGATATCTGCTGAGAGAAGGACAGTGTACTGTATAGCATACTCCCAAGTACTAGTATGAGGTGACTACCTCAAGCTCTAAACCATCAGAGGTAGTAATCACGCTTGTGGGGAGAGGGGTATTCTTCTAACCAAACCACATGACGTTTGTTTTGGAGGTGTTCAGAACAAGTTTAAGGACAGAGAAAGCTTGTTGGACACTAAGAACGCTTTGTTGTAGAGCATTTAACACAAATTCCGTGGAGGGGCCAGTTGAGTATAAGACTGCGTCATCTGAATATAAATGGATGAGAGAGCTTCCTACTGCCTGAGCTATGTTGTTGATGTAAATTGAGAAGAGCGTGGGACCTAAGATCGAACCTTGGGGTACACCCTTGGTGACAGGCAGTGGCTGAGACAGCAGATGTTCTAACTTTATAACCAGGCCAAAGACCCCTCAGAGACACCAATAGTCCTTAGCCGGCCCACAAGAATGTAATGGTCTACCGTATCAAAAGCTTTGGCCAGGTCAATAAAATAGCAGCACAACATCGCTTAGAATCAAGGGCAATGGTGACATCATTGAGGACCTTTAAGGTTGCAGTGACACATCCATAACCTGAGTGGGAACCAGATTGCATACCAGAGAGAATACTATAGACGTCAAGAAAGCCAACACTTTTGATAAACAGGGCAAAATAGAAATAGGCCTATAACAGTTAGGATCAACTTGATCTCCCCCTTTAAATAAAGGACTAACTGTGGCTGCATTCCAAGCAATGGGAACCTCCCCAGAGAGGAGAGCCAAGTTAAAAAGGTCAGAGATAAGTTTGGCCATTATAGGGGCAGCAACCTTAAAGAAGAAAGGGTCTAAACCATCTGACCCAGATGTTTCTTTAGGGTCAAGTTTAAGGACCTCCTTTAGCACCTCGGACTCAGTAACCGCCTGCAGGGATAAACTTTTATGGGGTCAACTTTTTTTCTACGACTACAAATCGTTTTCTACCGTGATAACTTTTTTCAATGTGTGAGAACTTCTTGTCTACGCATGAGAACTTCTTATCATTTTCTTGTCCTAAATCCCTACCAAAAGTCAGGTGACCTAAGCGCTACCAAATACAGAGTTGCAGGTTAGCCATCTCTGTCATGTTTGTGCAAGTCTCTCTTATGTTCAAATCTTTATGCCAGTCATTTTACTTAAGGCCCTTGATTTACAAATACAAATCAAAAGGTGTTTGTTTGTGGATAACGAATTACATTAGTGGAAACCCATTTTTATTTGTGGCTTGTTGATTTACATTTGTGGAAAGTGATTTACATTTGTGTATTGGTGATTTACATTTGTGGAAAATAATTTATATTTGTGGATTGTTGATTTACATTTGCGAATATATTTGGCATGATATTGATCCCATAGACCTGGTCCGCATAGACCAAATGTGTATGTGTTTGGAGGTGGAGCTCATTAGAATAATTCCCAGCATGATTTGCAATTGTTTGTTTTTACATTTACATTTTGGTCAGTCAGCAGATGCTCTTATCCAGGCCGACTTAGTGCATTCAATTAAGGTAGATAAATAACAGCATATCCCAGTCATAGCAAGAAAAAAAAACATTCTGTAACCGTTACTGACAATGTTATTGTAATTGAAGTGGTGTGTTGATTTATTTAGTAAGGTATACTATTGTGAATAGCGTCACTGATAGTTTAATGCTTTTGAAAAGTGAGCTTAAGTACAGTGTATTTTGAAAGTATTCAGAGTAATTGACATGTTCAAAATGTTGTTATGTGACATCCATATTCTAAAATCCTAATCAATTTACACACTGTACCATAATGACAAAGCAAATACAGAATTTTAGAGACATTTGCACATTTATTAAAAACAATAAACGGAAATACCTTATTTACATAAGTATTCCGACCCTTTGCTATGAGACTAAAAATTCAGCTCAGCTGTATCTTATTCTATTGATCATCCTTGAGCTGTTTCTACAACTTAATTGGAGTCCACCTGTGGTAAATTCAATTGATTGGACATGATTTGGAAAGGCACACACCTGTCAATATAAGGTCCCACAGTTGACAATTCACGTCAGAGCAAAAACTGAATCGTGATGTTGAAGGATTAGCCATAGAGCACCGAGGCAGGATTGTGTCGAGGCACAGATTTGAGGAAGGGTACAAAAACGTTTCTCCACAGTGAAGGTCGCCAAGAACACAGTGGCCTTTATCATTCTTAAATGAAAGAATTTTGGAACCACCAATATTCTTCCTAGAGCTCGCTGCCCTGCCAAACTAAGCAATCGGGGTAGAAGGGCCTCCACTAAATCAGGCCTTTATGGTAGTGTCCAGATGGAAGCTACTCCTCAGGAAAAGGCACATGACAGCCCGCTTGGAGTTTGCCAAAAGGCATCTAAAGACTCTCAGACCATGAGAAACAAGATCCTCTGGTCTGATGAAACCAAGATTGAACTCTTTGGCTTTAATGCCAAGCATCATGTCTGGAGGAAACCTGGCACCATCCCTATGGTGAAGCATGGTGGTGGCAGCATTATGCTGTGGATATGTTTTTGAGCAGGAGGGACTGGGAGACTTGTCAGGATTCAGGGAAAGATGAATGGAGCAAAGTATAGAGAGATCCTTGATGAAAACTGTCTCCAGAGTACTCAGGACCTTAGACTTGGGCAAAGGTTCACCTCCCAACAAAACAACGACCCTAAGCACACAGCCAAGACAACACAAGAGTGGCTTCAGGACAAGTCTCTGAATGTCCTTGAGTAGCCCAGCCAGAGCCCGGACTTGAACCCGCTCGAACATCTCTGGAGAGACCTGAAAATAGCTGTGCAGCGACACTCCCCATCAAACCAGACAGAGCTTGAGAGGATATGCAGAGAAGAATGGGAGTTACTCCCCAAATAAAGGTGTGCCAAGCTTGTAGCGTCATACCCAAGAAGACTCGAGGCTGTAATCACTGCCAAAGGTGCTTCAACAAAGTATTGAGTAAAGGGTCTGAATACTTATGTAAATGTCATATTTCAGTTTTTTTAAATTTTTAAATAAATTTATAAAACTGTTTTTCTTTGTCATTATGGGGTATTGTGTGTAGATGAGGGGGTGGGGACAATTTAATACATTTTTGCTGTAATGTAACAAAATGTGGAAAAAGTCAAGTGGTCTGAATACTTTCTGAATGCACTGTACACAATGACCGATGGGAACAATAATGAATATTATATTGCAGTCTTCAGTTGGCTCCTCTTTCTTATATTAAGAGGCTTGAACAAGTATTATTGTGCTTACACTGAGAACATTTGTAAATTAAGTATTTTCAATGTCCAGAAAATATGTATTTTCACCTTTCATTTAGCACCTAAAATGCACCTGATTTCAACATATGGAAAATACGTATTTTCGAGTCTGGAAAATGCTAATTTTCTCCTTTAATTCAGCACCTAAAATGTACCTGACGTCAACATCTGGAAAATACGCTTTTCAACTTCATTTTGCTTAAAAGTTGTTGGAAAGAAAAGGTCACAATGGACCAGAAAGATGATAAACTCAAACAAATGTTTTTTTTTTTTTAAGTAGGCTATTACATAACTGATCGAGTAAGAATGTTGTCTAAATAACGTTTAAAGGTGCCCTGCAATACAAAGTCTCACTTTATTACTTGGTTAATCCCGAGTAATTAGGAAACTGCTGAAATTGGGGATATTTTGAGTCCTTTCTAAATAGCTTTTTACACCAGTCTCTAAGTGTTTGTTTGAGCAGAAGTACCCTTTTTCGCCAAGATTAACATTTCACATGATCTTTCCTGACAGAGGATTTTCTTTCAGAGGCCCCTTGAAGGATAACCAAAAAAAGGGCATTCAGCAAATCAGTTTTTAGATTATTTGGGGTTGTAAGAACTTTCAATGTCGGCATTTATTTCCTCACTTTTTTACGAAGTGATGGCCTGAGTTTTTGACTTTTGACATCGTGTTTTTAAAAAATACATAGCCTAAGCAGCACTTGGACCAGACTAAGGGCAATATGCACAGGGCTCTTCAACTGTAAACATATGAGAGATGTGTGCGATTATGTTTTGAAGGGAGGGGCTTGCGCTTTGTAGTAGCCTATTATTGAATACCGTGGAGCAGACCGATCGGAAGGCAGATTCTGTCTCTCTACATTGACTGGCCTGCTTCGTGGTTGTTTGCTAACCCGGTGAAAGAACAATCGTTTACTTGCTGAACTCAATAGGTACGTTTTGCGCTTCCGAAGTTGTTTGTGTTGTTTATCCAACTTGGTGAAATTTGCGTAGTGCTTATTGATTACAACTTGTGCGATGATCTTTTTGTGCTGTGCGATGCTGCAATTGATTAGATATGTAATTTTAAAATGATAGATTTCTACAGCAAACTGCACAGGGTGCACACACCCAGCAGTTTCCTAATAATGTGGCTATCCTGCGGTTAGCATTTTTTCAATAATTTTAACTTAAACTATAAAGAATTAAAGAGTCGATGTAGATGATTTGCGCATTGTAAATCAAATGTGGTTGTTATCGAGTATAATATTTTATGGCAAATCACTTTAGAAAACCTATTACCGATCTGAATGTGAATTCTGGAATGTCCCCGCTGCCCCATGCCATAGATTATTATCAGACAAATATGAGGAGGCAGTCTCCAAACTCATGGAGTGGGATGTGAGCCAGATCTCTCTCCCTTATAATAGACAATACATAGGCTGCATATCAATTGACAATTTCAGGAAATGTGTCGTTGATTTAATTATGCTTTTGATTGGTATTTGCCAGTGGGCTAACTCTAGGATCAATTATACCAACAGTTAAAGTCAGAAGTTTACATACACTTTAACCAAATACATTTAAACTCAGTTTTGTGCAATTCCTGACATTTAATCCTAGTAAAAATTATCTGTCTTAGGTCAGTTAGGATCACCACTTTATTTTAAGAATGTGAAATATCAGAATAATAGTAGAGAACGATTTATTTCAGCTTTTATTTCTTTCATCACATTCCCAGTTGGTCAGAAGTTTACATACTCAATTAGTATTTGATAGCATTGCCTTAAACAATTTAAACTTGGGTCAAACGTTTCGGGTAGCCTTCCATAAGCTTCCCACAATAAGTTGGGTGAATTTTGTCCCATTCCTCCTGACAGAGCTGGTGTAACTGAGTCAGGTTTGTAGGACTCCTTGCTCGCACATGCTTTTTCAGTTCTGCCCACACATTTTCTATTGGATTGAAGTCAGGGCTTTGTGATGGCCACTCCAATACCTTAACTTTGTTGCCCTTAAGCCATTTTGCCAAAACTGGAAGTATGCTTGGGGTCATTGTCCATTTTTGGAAGACCCATTTGCGACCAAGCTTTAACTTGATGTCTTGAGATGTTGCTTCAATATATCCACATAATCTTCCTACTGATGATGCCATCTATTTTGTGAAGTGCACCAGTCCCTCCTGCAGCTAAGCACCCCCACAACATGCTGCTGCCCCCGTGCTTCACGGTTGGGATGGTGTTCTTCGGCTTGTAAGCCTTCCCCTTTTCCTCCCTTTTCCTGGTCATTATGGCCAAACAGTTCTATTTTTGTTTTAGGTTTGAGTCAGGTTTGTAGGCCTCCTTGCTCGCACACACTTTTCAGTTCTGCCCACAAATATGTTATAGGATTGAGGTCAGGGCTTTGTGATGGCCACTACAATACCTTGACTTTGTTGCTTCAATACATCCATATAATTTTCCTATCTCATGATGCCATCTATTTTGTGAAGTGCACCAGTCCCTCCTGCAGCTAAACACTCCAACAACATGATGCTGCCCCCGTTCTTCACTGTTGGGATGGTGTTCTTCAGTTTGCAAGCCTCCCCCTTTTCCCTCCAAACATAACGATGGTGATTATGGCCAAACAGTTCTATCAGACCAGAGGACATTTCTCCAAAAAGTGCGATTTTGTCCCCATGTGCAGTTGTAAACCGTAGTCTGGCTTTTTTTTGGTGGTTTTGGAGCAGTGGCTTCTTCCTTGCTGAGAGGCCTTTCAGGTTATGTCGATATAGGACTTGTTTTACTGTGGATATACATACTTTTGTACCCGTTTTCCTCCAGCATCTTTACAAGGTACTTTGCTGTTGTTCTGGGATTGATTTGCACGTTTCGCACCAAATTACGTTCTCCTCTGAGACAGAACGCGTCTCCTTCCTGAGTGGTATGATGGCTGCATGGTCCCATGGTGTTTATACTTGCGTACTATTGTTTGTACAGATGAACGTGGTACCTTCACTCATTTGGAAATTGCTCCCAAGGATGAACCAGACTTGTGGAGGTCTACAATGTTTTTCTGAGGTCTTGGCTGATTTCTTTTGATTTTCCCATGATGTCAAGCAAAGAGGCACTGAGTTTGAAGGTAGGCCTTGAAATACATTCACACCTCCAATTGACTCAAATGATGTAATTTAGCCTATGAGAGCTTCTAAAGCCATGACATAATTTTCTGGAATTTTCCAACCTGTTTAAAGGCACAGTCAACTTAGTGTATGTAAACTTCTGACCCACTGGAATTGTGATACCGTGAATTATAAGTGAAGTAATAGTCGGTAAACAATTGTTGGAAAAATTACCTGTCATGCACAAAGTAGATGTCTTAACTGACTTGCCAAAACTATAGTTTGTTAACAAGAAATTTGTGGAGTGGTTAAAACGAGTTTTAATGACTCCAACCTAAGTGTATGTAAACTTCCGACTTCAACTGTCTATAAATAATTACGTTACAAATGCATTAGTTTTAACTGGATAATACCTCAAGTTATGAAGAACAAACAAAACAACATCCTCCTTTACACAAAATGAATAATGTTTCACTTAAAAGCAGTTTCCTTTGATTTGCTGTCATCCCTAAATATTTGGGATGAATATAATTGGACCTTCTCCAACTGTAAACTGTGGCCTTGTGCTGTGGCGTGGGATTTTACTGTCTCTTGTAGACGAATACTAGCTGTCTTCAATTGCCTGAGCCAAGGGATGTCATGAAAGCAAAGGATCCATCAGGTCAGATCCTCTCCACTGGGGGTCCAACTGACAGCCGTGGCCCTCATCAGGGATAGGCTTAACCATCTGTACTGGGTTGGCTAGAATCTTTATCCCTATGTAGGTCTAGCTGATGCTACACAGGACCAGCTGAGCCCAGTTAAACCATGATTAATCGGAGTAATCAACTTGATATCTAAGTTTATCAAAGCAACAGGAAACGCTGATGTTATAATGGGCTGTAGAAGGCTACTCATTGATTCAACACTGTCCAAACAGTGTGTGGTATTCCAAGAACCTTGTCTCTCTCTTTCTCTCTCTCATCTCACCGCATTGTGGTACAGTAAAGCATTTCAGTGAGATGTGCAATAACTCCAAATGAATCCACCCAAATAGTTTGGGCCAACCACCTTTTTTTCTTCTTTTTTTCCAACGTAGTCTATCTCGGCCTTCCGTTTGATCTCAGGTTGATTACAAAGCAGTTAGTATGAAGTGAGTGAACGGTAGAAAATGGGGTTCGGGGGCTATGGAGCTGCAGAATGCTCCGAGCTAGACAGCACAGTAATTGTCCATGAAGCTGTATCTGATAACACTGCAGTGTTTGGGGAATGCCCTTGTCTTATAAGGAACAGATTGAACCTGCTGACAGACGATTGATATAGCCTTTGGAATGCATAACAGCCGGGCTTATTTTTTAGTCTCTTTCTGCCTCTTTTTTGCCTCTTTCGGCTACTTTTGTTTAGCGTATAAAGAGCCTGGGTAATGTGCTGTGCTGTATGGAGAGCGAGCGAGAGAGGGAGGGGGAGATCTGGAGGTAATTCTGCACAGTGATAACAAGGGTTTGGCTAGGGCCCGGGCAGGATGTAGGGAACACTGCCCTGGGTTTCCGGAGTCTGGTTTGCCCTGTGCATTACAGGCTGTCGTTACTCTGCTCTCTCTCTCTGCCCTTCATTTACATAATGTTTCAGGATCAGTTCTTCCATAACCTTAATCATGACTCAAAACGACGTAAAGATGGGCTTCAGACCAGTGAAGGGAGGAGAATACGCCCTCGAGGACTAGAGAAGGGAGTTTAGGTCTAGTTGGCCGGAGGTTAGAACATTGGGATGGGACTTGGACATAGACTTGAGGCTTGACCCTGGAGCATGCGATAGATTGTGGCCAAGGGCAGGGCTTTGATGCAGCCTTTGGATTCACAAACAATATAGTAGATCCCCCCTTAACTGTACTAGATAACTTTTCATTGCTCTCCGACTGACCTGAGCTACTTGTGTTCAAGCTCCCTGCAGGTGTGAAAACACACATTCTACTCTGGAATCAATACCACTGTCTTCAGGGTTGAGAAGCTGATACAGTTGTTAATGACAATGTTAATCCAGGCCCTCTCTCTTTCAAGGAGTGCCTGGAGACACTGTGGTTATGAGGGAAGGCTATTTGTTAGACACAGTATTTGAGAGAAGGCTAGTTGAAGCATAATGTCTTTTAAAGGTGGTGTCCTCTTAGGATTCATGAGAAATGTCTCGTTTTATTTTTCACTCTGAGTCTGGCTGCGTTTTACAAAGGCAGCCCAATTTTGACCAATCACATCAGATCTTTTCATGTCCGATATTTTTCAGAGCTGATCTGATTGGTCAAAAGACCAGTTAGTGGAAAAAGATGAGAATTGGGCTGCCTGTGTAAATGCAGACCTATAGTTTTGCAGTGCCTCTGTGGTGCGAGGCAGAGCTTTAATCCACTGCACTATTCAGTTCTAGAAGTCCTTTATATCTCTGCTGCAGCCTACAGTTACTATTACCGCCACAGAGAGGCTGCCAACTAAAATTAAGTACGAAAAAAGAGAACTCGCATCGGAAATTGTGTAACATAAACTGTTAGTTTTTGTTATTGCCATTGTTTACCGATAATATATTCAATTTATGTTTGTCAAATGTTCTGCAAGGAGTTCTAAATTATTACATGTTGACATGTAAATCCAAACACACGCAGTGTTCTCCGAGTTCGCCAGAGCATATTTTCTGGTTTGTCTTATAATGGACAACTTGTCTGTCAAGCATGTTTTTGCCTCGTTCAGTTTATTGCCACTTGGGTTGATTTTATGCAGATTTGCCGCCTCAAGATATATTTGTGGGATCGAGTAGCCATCTTTATATGCAATTGGTTACGCAACAAAGATGTCTCTTCTTCATCTCTGATCAAAAGAGTCAACATCATCAATGTCTCCAAGGGAGAAGTCTAATTGGAGCCCAAAGCTCAAATTTGTGTCCTCTCGACAACTGTTCCCGTGGAGCGTTCAGTTAATTTGAAGTGGAGGATGATTGACATGGAACTAAACCTCAAGTGATTCTGCCCTGGACTCTGGCCACAGCATACTCACTGTTATTTATTTTCTGCTTTGAATATGATAGCATGTAATTTGAATGCACTGTACCCAGAACCACACAGTAAGTTGGAGCACATTTGGAAAATTTGAGAGAGGAAAAAAAACAGGAATCTGCTTAACTCTTAACTGGTGACGATCAAAAAATGGGGGCAAATGGGGCATTCCTAATTTGTGAAGTAAGAGCAGCCAGCTGAAACTGAAACTAGATTTTGTTTATTTTGGACCCAGCAAATATGCAATAACTGGTTTACAGATGTTTTGTTAGTAATATATAATCTTTCCTCTTATGGCATGAAATCCTCTTTGTAATTCAACTTTATATTCTGTTTGTTGTTCTTCATTACCCAGCCAGGTTGCAATGGAAAGGTTCTGCATTGCATTAGAACCCGTGCCATACCAGGCTCGTATGTCTCCTCAGTCCTTGGTATGGATAGACTCTGGAAGTAGTCGGACTCTTCTGGGGAACGAAGAGTTTGGATGATGAAGAAGAACGCTGACACTCGTTCTTTTCGCTGTGGCTCAGATTAGAAGGCCTGTTAGATCAAACCTCTCCCACATTTCTCAGACTTTGAAGTGCTATCGTTCAAGGCCAGATTCCCTAATTGGTAGCATGGCAGACTGTTGATAATTGGCACATTTACCCATCGAATGCCAGTTGGCAGGCAGCGAGGCCTCCAGAAGTCCACCAGCTGTATACGGATATTTTCACATCCAACTCACTCACAACACAACCAACTCTCTTTTTAGTGGATGGGAGATGGTTCAGGAACCCTTGGCTTACTCAACCCAAGTCTTATAAGTTAAATGTTTTTGCCCCAAAGTATAGATTTCAAGGTTGGGGGTGATCGTGGGAGTGTGAGTTCAGTTCACTACCCCGAGACTCATACACTACTACTTATGTCATCCTCCAAAGATGTCTTCTGTTCAGTTCCCAAAACAACGACGGGGCTGAAAGTGTGTAACATTGTTGAGCAAGCCTTTTGCCCCTGGGCTTCTTTCCTCATCTGATAAAACAAGCACAGGAAATGTCTCTGCGAGCTGATTTGCTCTGTGTTTTCCTTTGGCGTCTACCCACAGGGACCACAGACATGCCTAGTGCTTCAACCAGTCCCCTGGCACTAAGTCTCTTCACCCCCCCCCCTTTTACAGACAGCTAACATTCCTCCTTCTCTCCCTCTCCTCCCTCCTCTCTCTCTCTCCGCCTCTCCTCGGCCCCCAAAACTAAACAAACATAGCTGATCAAGGCCTTAAAATCATCTTTTTAAAAGTCTCATATTTTAGGTTACTGGTGGAATTAAAGGTCCTATAGGTAATATAGTGAGGTAAATCCCAACAGTGTGTGTGAAAGATGCTATTGAGTGGAGGAAGAGTGAGGTCATGTTTTTTTGGAGATGGAGAGAGAGTCTATGAGTAGGGACACGGGTATGAGGGAACAGACGTGTGTGTGCGTGTGCGTGTGTGTGCACTTTAAAAAATAAAACACCCGCAAATTTAGTTGCTTCAACTAATTATTATTAAATAACTGGTTCCACATATTTTTGGGGGGGTTTAGTCAACTTTTTGGTCAAAGTGTTACCTGAACTTATCATAACAAATGATGTCTTTGCTCAATTTGTCTCATATGCTCATTCAACTGGAAATGATTATTTCTGGCATCTTAACTTCCAATGTTTTCAACTTACATATTTGACACACATGATTACATTGTGCATGTTAATTTACGCAGTAATTGTTATTCAACATGTCCTCACCTGGGATTTGAACTCACAATCTCTTGGTTCACGGCATTACAAGCTTCCTGCTACTCCACCATGTTTGTATCAATTAATCTGACTATTCTCTCATTATTGATTTGATTGACTTATTTAAGCAATTTGAGCTTTTTCTGTATAGTTCTTGGTGGGGCATATGACATGTTTGTTTTTAATGTTATTCCTTAATCACTATGATAAAGTGTACTTTTTAACAGATCTGAGGTTTACTTTTAAGTCCAATGTGTAGGAATACAGGTGAAATCGGTTATTGACACAGACAAGGTGACGTAGCTGGAAGATTAGACCGCTGTGACTGGAGTAGTTGTGAGTTCAAATCCCAGGCGAGGACATGTTGAATGCTAATTACTGTATAAATGTAATTATGTATGAAAATGTTGTATGTCAAAATCACTGTGTGTAACTAGTTCCACAGCCCAAAATAACAATTACTAGTTGAATGAACATATGAGGAAAATGTAGCAAACGCATCAAGTTTACTGAACTTTTGCCTATGTTTTCTCGTGTTAAAACCAGTTACTTTGTAATATTTTGTGTGTGTGGTACTGTATGGATGGTGGAGGTGGTGAGTGCGATGGGGAGTGTGGGGATTTCATGATGAATGCTGGCTCTCATGGGACAGAGCAGCTGGAGGAATCGGGGCTCTTAGGTAACAAGGGGATTTACCATTCGTATACAGCCGTTTGGATTTACCTCATGCTCAGACACGCAGAGTGGTGTCTTTTAATTCGAGAAACTGGAGGATTTGCGTCATTGAGTTCTCCGATTGACATCAGTGGATGATTTGTGTGTCTGTGAGATCTCGAGTTATGCAGGCGTAGGGTTCTGGAGACAGGATTCTGCACTTTATTGCTGACTCTCCGTACTGTGAGATCTCGAGTTATGCAGGCGTAGGGTTCTGGAGACAGGATTCTGCACTTTATTGCTGACTCTCCGTACTGTGAGAGCACACGAGAGATGAGGATATTGCTCATCTGTGTGTCACACAAGTCTAGGCTCTGACTGGTATGACACAGGATGCTGATGTGCTGCGCTGCGCTAGTTGTAACACTACAGTACTTTGATTAACACTTTAGCTGGAGTCAGTATGTAGTTACATCTCCCCCCCCCCTTTAAAAAATAAATAAATAAATGATGTAACAAACTTTGTCGGTTCATTACGCTGATTGTGCTGCTTCAGTTCAAAAGATGTGACTCTTGGAACTACAGTGTCAGTACTCTTTAGACTGGTTGGATCATTCTGACCTGTCTGGATCAGGACTACAGCTTCGGACAACGCTCCCTTGCACAGCAGCAATCCGAAGCCATGACCGCTGCCATTTCTCCTGTTGGAGCCAAGTGTTATGTTTTTAAAGGTGCAGACCTTTTTTGTTATTTTTATTTATTGTCTCCAGTAATGTTACCCACCTGAATTAGCCAGCCCAGTCTGGGGGTCTGCGTTCTGGCTGGTATTAGGAGCAGTACTAATGGTCTAAGAGTTTATTGAGTGTACTCTGTCCCTCGTAATCAGAAGCATATTCAGGCATTGACATACAAGCCTCTCAGGGTTGCTCAGGAATGTATTACAAGCAACGAGAGAAGCCGAGCAGCGAGCAGATCTCCCCTTCCAATTATTTTCCTATTCACATGTCATTGCTCCATACAGAGGAAGGCAATGGAATCTGATTTAAAGCTGAAGATCAAAGCATCTAAAATGGCTGACATGGAGGATCCAGCCCCAATGTAGCAGTTATTTTGTTTATTGTGTGTTGTGTTTCTCTCTTTCTCCTGGCACCTAATAATGCCAAAGACTTCTCCCCCACTTCAGAGAAAGGGGAATGTAAGTATCCCCTTCATCCATATATAGTACTGTGCGAGACCTGAGCCCAGCTTGAATTTGTTAGTTTGGAATCCTTTCAGTACCATCGGGTAATTCATAAATTCACTTCACTGTTGGGTAACATGGAGCTGGCAGGTGGACTGCCTCCGTCCTATATGGTACCCTATTCCCTTAATAGTGCACTACTTTTGACCAGAGTCCATAGGGCTCTGATCAAAAGTTGTGCACTATATAGGAAATATGGTGCCCGTTGGGATGTTGCCACTGCCTTTTGACAGGGGTTTTAATCAGAGCTCCTCTGCATGGGAGAGAGGCTGAGGGTCTTACCTCATAAGAGACCTGCTCAAGGTGATTGGGAGAAACCATCAGTCATGTTATTGTTAAACAGCCCAGGTCTAGGGCAATGGGTCTGGTGCTAGCCAAAACTCTGCTAAGAAGGGACAGATTCGGATTCATGCTGGGTTTCAACTCTCCTGCATACACTTGTAGGAAGCTAGCTGATATATTGCTTGGTCCAAGTATTTTCTTAGTGAAGTAGTTTGACAAGTATTACTATTTGAAAATAAACCCTTCTACCTAACAGGCGGCCATCTTGAATTAAAGATATGAGCAGGCCTAATTATTTAATGGAACAAGACCCGATCTGTAGCATCAACAGTCTGACAGACCGAGAAAACCGGCTAACAAATTGAAATGCAAAAAGAAGTGGCAATCAGCCAATTACACACATGCCAAGATGAGGACACTATGTCAACAAAACAACAACTCTAAACAAGCAACTCGATAACAAGTGTGATGCTAGGTTACCCAAAGACAATGGAGCAAATCTGCTAGGCCCCGCTGCTTATTTACGCAATGCACGGTTAGACTAAACGAAGTGAGCACGCTCATTAAAGGAGAGTGAGCGCTTCTTAATTACAGGCCCGTTAGCGCTAATGGCTCTCGTCTGCATTCATCCGATGAGAGATCTTCATGAGGAGGAGCGTTCTGCTAGCTAGCTAAGACAAGACAAGGCTAACTGAGTGAGTTGGGTTGAATAGAATGTACACATGCGATTAGGTTTGGGGAGAGGAGGGGATGGGAGAGGGAAGGAGTGTGTGCGTATGACGTTGGGTGAGATGGGAGTAGATTTAAAGGGTTGGTTTGGTGGGTGGGTGTGAGGTAGTTGAGTAGGGTAGAGGGTTTGGATGAATAGGGGTGAGGAGGGTAGTAGAAGGTGTGTGGTTGATGGGGTTCGAGATTTTGGGATGGATTGGGTTGGGTACTAGGGGTGAGGGTAGAAGAGAAGGGGGGTGGGATAAGCTGGCTGGCCTCATTAAGCCCTGCTTTAATGAACCCAGCAGCTGAGGGGAAAAGTAGAACAATGAAGGCTTGTTAGGGGGAGGCCTGTGTCAATGTCTGCCCCAGGTTGGCCTGTTCCCTGGGACAGAGAAGAGGATGTCTGAATGCTCTTGTCCCTAAAGCTCTGTGCCACCCGTTTACTATGACAGACATCTGGGGGACCACCTTGGATAATGAGAAGCCATTAGCTCACGTTAAAGTTAATGACCAGTAATGGTACACCAGCCCTGCTTGGCCCGGAGTTTGAGCCCGTCTGAAATGAAATACCAGTCACTCAGGCTCATTACATAATAAACAGAGGGAACAGGCTGGAAGTGAATAAGGTGTGTGTGCTTGTTCAGAGGTGGCACAGGTGGATGGGTATCATGTGAGAAGGAGATGGTTTTCCTTCTGAACAGATTACTAGCAGAAAAGAAACCTGGGGGGGTTTTGGATTTGTCATCTCATTTCCAGTTTTGCCAAGCTAAAACGGAACGAACCCCTATAAATGGGAACCTAAGCACTCTCCTAAACCTGACGACTTAATTATTTACAATTTCATGGTTGTCTGAGATGTGTTATTCTACTAGATTTGGGAAGTAGACGCTTTAAATAACGTACATTAACCTACAAAAGCTGAATTTTTATCCTTCGTTTGGCAGTAAAAGTCGCCTCACGTTGAAGAGGAGTGATGCTCTTATCTAGAGTTGTGTCAGTGACGTAGCGTTAGGAGGCACGTAAAAAAAATACTTCATAGTATAACTGAGGCAATGCGCCATTGTACAAAAATACTTAAGACACTCACGAGAGAACTAACCACGAGGCTTCCAAGACCGGACAAGACCGAGTGAGTGAGACAGAGGGAGAGAAAAAAGGAGTGGTGGGAGAGCGAGAGGAGACGGTGAGCGAGAGAATGGGCAGATGGGAAGAGAAAGATGGAAGGGAGAGCGGCTGGGATAGAAAGAGACTGAGTGAGTGCTTTGTTATGTCTCCTAGAGCTATAGTGTTTCCTGGAATGCCTGGCAGCAGAGTCAGAAGTCAGAGCCACAGGGATGAGGAGCGAAGAAGAGAAGGAATGGCCTTCTGTCCTGACAGACAAGCACTGCTGAGTTGACATAATTTAGCAAACCGTCAATGGTCAAGATGTTTCACTGACAAAAATGGCTATGCTACTGCGTGTGGATGTTGCGTCTGGATGGGGCCCATTGACAGACAGGACTAGGAGAAGAGAGCTATACCTATGCTTTATGGAGATCAATGGCTTCTGGCCCCCACTATCACCCTGGGGGGGGCACACAGAGTTGCAACCCGTCCTGGACGGACCTCTGACCCCCTGCGACACTAATAATAACAGCCAGCAGAAATATGCACAGAAACGAGATCTCCTCTAGCATAGCCTAGCCTCCAGGATAGGAGAACACTGAGGCACGAGAAGGGTTGTCTCCTCTCTCCACTCAGACAGGAATGTATGGTCTTGAGGAGCTGAACCTCACAACTATCGATTACTATTATGTCACACGGTCTTTACACTGAGCTAGCTGCAGGCTCAGAGTCTTAAGGTGAGCTATGTTTACACTAGAGGCAAACACGCATATAGACATTCATATTTATTACACCCAGACAGACCTAGACATTGCGTCGTAAGCAAGGCATCTCTAGAACACCGAGAGGGTTGGAATAGGAGACTCCTTGTTTCTGTCTAAGAAGGTGGTGTTGTTGATATGGCTCTTCAAAATCAAGGGGAAGGTTTAGAACCAGTTCACTCACGGATATCTCACAGAGGGATTTGGTTGTGGTGGTGGGAAGTAGACTCGACCAGGGTACAGCTTAGTTACATCCATCGCATCACAGTTAAGACCGTTGTTTTGGCAGTGCAATGAGAACCTCAACAGACAGGAGTTTATGGAAGAGCGGAGCTTGACTGATAAATTAGCCCTCGTCTCTGGTCACGGTTTCCACTCCCATTCATCAATCTGTACCGCTACTGAACACCTCTTAGTGTCACACCTGGCCTTTAGCCCCAATGCAGTGACCCACCCCACCCCCTCGTACAGATGTGCTCAGGCCTGCTGAGTGATGCTTGGATGCAAAGAGCAACAGACCTCGTCCTTTATCTCTTCCTCGTATTTCGTCCGAAACAAAAACAGCACCGGCAGCCGTCACAATGAGCTCCATTATAATCAGTTATCCTGACAGTGATTAAAAAAAAAAAAAAAAAGTATTTGTTCACTAAACAAACCAAAATGTTTTTACAAGTGAGTCTCGGAGCAGCCTAAATGCTGGACCTCTCCACCTTTCCCATTCACTCAGAGTAATAGCCCTCGGTGAGGTCATTGTGCTAGAGCTAGAATCTTAATCCTCTCTCTCTCTCGCTGGTACTCTCTCCTCTATCTTTCTCCTATCTCTCCCCAGGAATGCAACAGGCCCCTTATTTTGAAAGATCTCTTGTCACACAATACCCTTGAATATCCTTGCGCGACGCTTCAGAAAGCGCATTCCGCAGCCGGATTTACTGATTTGCGCATGGCTAAACGATCGGATTGATGAAAATGTATGCTCTGAGGTAAAACGTGTCATTTTGAAGCAGTGGTCATGGTACCAATTTTCTGAGGGGCAACATGGCCCCCTGGGTAGACACAGACAGAACAAAAGGAGATACACAAACATCTATCAGTGTCTGATTCAGTCCGTCATGATCTGAGCAGGCCTCACAAGCTTCTCCTGGTGTGTAAGCGGTTACGTCATGGCTTCGTTGCTGCTCGTGCTGCTTGTACGTTTCCATGTAAAGGCATGACAGGAAGTCATTTCTCCCACTGTGATACAGACCAGGCACATAAATCACTCATTTTTTTCTCTCGAAAGTATAACCTCATTTTTTTCCTCTGGCAATCGAAGGGTCTCTCAATCTCTGCAAAACATAAATATTTTTTTTTAGGGAAACTTGTCAGAAATGTTTATGATACTTGTGTTTTTTCTTTATGAGAAATACATTTGTATGTTCCAGAACATGTGTTCCAGTTGCCACTGCTTTGTGTCATAATAATTATGTGGATCAACTCAGAACATTTTCAAATTATATTTCAGTGACTCGTGTTTGCATCTCAATGTGAAAAAAACTGTTTGCATGTTCTTCACAAAGAGGGCAACAGATGCTACTGAGCGAGACGTCTGTGTGTCAGGGGAGAAGCTCCAGGTGGTATCTGATTTTAAGTACCTTGGCATCATACTTGATTTCAACCTCTCTTTTAAAAAGCATGTGAAAAAGGTCATTCAAATAACCAAATTCAACCTAGCTAATTTAGATTCATATGAAATTGTTTGACTACAGAGGTAGCAAAACTGTACTTCAAATCTATGATACTCCCCCACTTAACATACTGCTTGACTAGTTGGGCCCAAGCTTGCTGTACAACATTAAAACCCATTCAGTCTGTCTACAAACAGGCTCTCAAAGTGCTTGATAGGAAGCCCAATAGCCATCATCACTGTTACATCCTCAGAAAGCATGAGCTCCTGAGTTGGGAAAATCTTGTGCAATACCCCAACGCATGTCTTGTATTCAAGATCTGAAATGGCCTGGCTCCCCCTCCACTCAGTATTTTTGTTAAACAGAAAACCCAAACATATGGCAGAAGATCCACAAGGTCTGCCATGAGAGGTGACTGTATAGTTCCCTTAAGGAAAAGCACCTTTAGTAAATCCGCTTTCTCTGTGAGAGCTTTCCATGTCTGGAATATACTGCCATCAGACACACATAACTGCACCACATATCACACTTTCACAAAATGCTTGAAGACATGGCTAAAGGTCAATCAGATGTGTGAACATGGTCCCTAGCTGTGTGTTGCCGCTTTCCATGTCGTCTGTAGCTTGTGAGGTGTGGAAACACTTTGTTGCTTTTATTACTTTTTTCTTGCTGCTTTTTGTTCTATGTTGCTATGTCTGTATGCTACGTCTTGCTTGTCCTATGTTGCTATTGTCTATATTGTAATTGTTTTTAATAACCTGCCCAGGGACTGCCGTTGACAATTAGCCGGCTGGCTAAAACCGGCACTTTTACTGAAACGTTGATTAATGTCCTTGTAAAAATAAAATCAACTCAAACTCTAAACTCGAGGTATATGATCTTGTTGTGTTACCTGAGTAACACAGCTCAGTGAGCATAAACAATGTGCATTCTTTATTTTACTGGACTGATTGTGTCTGGATTTGATGGTCAGCGAAGGGAGAGCATCAGAGGGTCCGTTTCTCACAGTGGGACCGTCCCTCGGCTAAGACTGACCAAAAAGGGGCGACCATGTTCCCGAGCTGATGCGCGAAACTCACGCTGCATTATTTTTTGCATCACGCACAAATCCATGTTGTTACTCCTATGACCAGAGAAAGTGAAATATTCCTCGATGAATTTTTTTAAAGACACGACGCTAATAATAACAACAACGCAACCTTATCGGGACATTTTGCTACTCATTCATTGAAGCTGCGGTGCTGGTTGCAGCGCAAGTGGAGAAGTGCATTTTATGGCATATAAAAGTGTTGACAGTGCGGAGTATGAACTTTAAACATGAACTCAATCATAAAAACAAAAGCTCTTTTCTGTATTCGTTGACAGTCTCTCTCTAGTCATGGTTTTAGATGCTTTGAAATCACAGTATAAACTTACTTTGTTGTAAGCTCGAGGAAGCTGCAGACAGGCACATGGTCTGAGCAAAACGATTTGCTAGCGGTAGGCCTATAGATGCACTTGATTTGCTCTCCGGGAACGCTGAGTAGGTGGAGTTTGTATCTTCAGACACATGAAATGGTTAAAAATGGGAACACTTCGTCTACCCGGAACGCAGGGCAGATGAAACAAGTTCACCTACTGTCAACAGCGCGAGACAGAAACATTTAGGAATGAATGGCTTTATCGCAGTTTTTTTATAGAAATGTTTGGCAATCGACTAGGAATGCCTTTGAGATCGATCGCAATCGACGGTTTGGTGAGGACAATGTTACTGTTACTTACGCTTTACTATGTTATCATGTTCCATACATGAATTGGGGCCTCTAGTGACACACAGGTCTATTTTGGTACAGGATGTGCTCCCATCCGAATGCCCCCAACCTGGAGACAGAGAGATGTAGTAGATCCAGACCTTTTGGTTGTACTGGCATCAGTAGTGCTTTGCTTTGAGTAAAACACATCATGTAGGTGTCAACACCCCAGCCTTGCTACACCCTGCTACTCTCTGGTCAGTGAATGTCAGATTAATGATCTGTCGAGGAGTGGTTCAGGGCCCATGGGGGGAGGGGGGGTTAGTTATACTAAAAGATGGCAGGTGTCAAGATGGTGGGTTGTCGCTGACCGCACGTGTCCCAAATGGCACCCTGTTCCCCTACGTGGTTCGCTACTCTTGAAGAAGTGCGCTGTATCCGGAATAGGGTGCCATTTGGGACGCAGACAGGGTGGAGGAAGAGGAAGCCTTTCTCCTGAACAGGTGGGGTGAGCGAGTCATTCGTCAAAGTCCCCAGTCGTGAGTGAGTGAGTGTTTCAACTGAGTGAGCTTCCTGTCTGCTAAACAGGATTCGGTCAGGATTCATTCAGTTACCCACCCCCTTCTGTCAAACTGCTGTAGAGCGGCTTCATAGCCACGTCAGTATAGAAAGAAGATGGCAACATTTAGTGTACTGTATGTCCTAGTGGAATTACACAAGACAAAGGCTGTTGATATCAAGGTTGACGTTTATTGTCATTAATCTTGCCCTGGAGACAGAACCGTGCGATTTCCCCTAGATAAGCCAGCTGCAAAGTCAAAATTGGCTATATATTAATTTATATTTTTGGCCTTCGTTCAAGGTTAGCAGTGTGGTTAGGGTTAGGTTTCAAATCAGATGTTATGACTTTGAGGCTGTGCTAGCTAGTGACCAGTCTACAGAGCTGCCTCCAAAAATATTCATGACAAAAAAAACCTGCGTCAAGAGCGGAGGCAGATATTTATTGAGATTAGTTGGTGTTCTGGATATTTGGACTAGAGTCTTGATGTATTATTTCATAGGTTACATGCTGACAGCTAAAACCACTCCGTCTTGACTAAATACAAGGGAAAAAGCCAAGCGAGTTTATTTATTGCTTTGTTCTACTGCTGGGTTGTGTTTTTTTTTCCTCTTGGCCAGTCGTTTGGTTTCCTTCTTTGATTGACAACAGTGGCAGGCGTTTGTCAGGGACCAAATAGTCTGGGGGCAGATAAACAAACTGTTTCTAACTGCAGCGCAGGGCTGAGACCCCTCGGATTGAGACTGTGTTCAGCCAAGAGAAATGTAACCTACGGTACAGACCTTCAGGCTTTAGAGTGCAGAATGTCGACCCTTTCGTGGAAGAGAAATATGTATATTTTTCTAAAAATGAACAAAGAAAGGTTAGTTATTTTCAACTCCCTACTGGCTTCAAATGGAGTCGGCCTTTACCACAGGTTCACACACCCTTCCTTGTACCATAGCGATCCAGCCAGACAAAGATATAGAGTTGCAATGTGGTCCTCCTTGTCTAGGGCAAGCCAGTCTAATAATATTCTGGTTTTACTTTGCACTGTCCCAGGGATGCCACCATCATCAGGCATGTTACTTAGGGATAGAGCCAGCCCGAACCAAACCTGGTTTCAAATAGTATTTGAAATATTTCAAAGAGTTTAACTGTGCTTGATTGAGCTTGCCAGGGTTCGTGGAACCACTGGACAAGCCCCCAAAGTGCAATCCCCACCCCATCTGGCACGCCAGGCAGACTCCGAGCAAACACTCAAAGAACTTCAACAATTCCCAATACTATTTGAACCCTGGCCTCTTTTGTGGTCAGTATGTTATAAGTGGGAGAGCTGCCTGTATCTCACTGCACAGCATGTTAGCTAGAATTCTTTTTTTTTCTCTCCCAGTTAGGTTACGGGAAAGGGAGCTTTTTTTTTTCTTCCATATTTGGTCATATGGAGTACAGCCAATGAGCAGTAGCCTTCTGATGGAGTACAAAAAAAACATCCCTATTTTCTGTGGGATTTGTTCTCCTTGGGCCGCGCTGCTCTGATACGGGGCTGACTGTGGATCTGACGTTGAAAGCGCACCATTTAAGGCACGGCACGAGCCTTTTAAAACACAACGAGGACAGGAGAAAAGGCCTCGTCTCATGTACTGCCGTTGCTCGTCATTCTGCAACTCGCTGAATCTTTACAATGTCATTAAAGGGTTCACTGTATAAACTAATCCTAATGCAAATGACTCTTAAAAAAGCAACGTTGATAGCAAGATTATGTTTTACTGACATCCTCTTTTGTCCTCTCATCTCAGCTGTTGGCAGCGATCTCATTTGGACTGAGTATTGGACTAGGGTTGATGGTTTAACCCATGGTGACGTGAATTAACTATGGCATGGTGGGTGTATTCGTCTTTGGCGACGAGCACGACGAGTCTCCGACATGGTGCTTTAAAGACAGACATGTAGCGAAGGTTGAAGCTGATCAACTGAGGAAAGCTGATGTACAGGTGTGTGTGTGTGTGTGTGTGTCAGGCCGAAAAGGAAGGACTCTCTGGGGGGAGAGAGGAGGTCATAACACGTTTAACAGGTTTAATAAGCATTACTGGAGGAGAGGAGAGGAGAGGACGAGAGGAACAGAACCGTGTTTGGGACCAAACCAGAAGAGTAAAAATAGATTATTCCAATGACTAATGTTCTATTTAAAACACCAATTGAACATGCCACGCCAAAAAACCCAAGTTTAATCACACTGGCACTGGGAAATGTATCGAAATGTTCCAGGATGGGGCTAAATTTGTCATCTCTTATCAGAATTATGTAAGGCATTCGGGTGCCTTTTTTTCCTTCCCAAAAAAGGGTTATGTGAGTAATTTGATCAACATGTTACATCACACACTAGGTTTAGTAGCTGAGATGTCAAGCATATCAGTGAAAGAACCTTGTCTAGCACAACCCTGATTGGACGGTAACATCCAGTGATCCGTTTTTGCCTGTGATGATTACAGTGTGTCGGTGACGGATTCTCAGCTGTGAGCTGTTACAGGTGACCTTAGGCTATAGCTAGCAGTCAGACTGAATATTCGTCTGGGAAAGGAGATGTGTCAGGGATCGTGAACCATTGTCTGGGAATGCATGCTGGAGTCTCCTTTTTCATCCCCGAGTGGAAACTCAGAGGCTTGGACCTCTTTTTTTTTTTTTTCAGCCCCAATATTTTCCCCTCACTCCTCAATCTTACAGCCAAAGTCAACACAATAGCAATCTGTGGTGATTTGGGAGGGATTGTGTGTGATCATCAGACTAAGTCACTAATGATGGTGCGTCTTAAGAATTCAAGTTTAGTCGGTCCTTATACTGTCATTTCCAATGGGCTCTCAGCTCTCCAATATTCTATGAATAGTGCTTTAATTTGCAGAATTCTTCCGTATTAGCGCTAACCCGAAACTTCTCGCGGAATGAATTTGTTTTGGAGCGGATAGAGCCCGAACATATGAAGCAGATGGTTTTGAGATCGAGCTGAGCTCAGATGCTTTTGGCCACCTCATATCCTGCCCAAGGAAAGATGTGTCCCCGCTAAAGTCTTCTACTCTGACACCACAGGATCTGTCCTCGGGTCAACTGAGTTGTCTGACAACCCCTTGGCATCAGTATGTAGGGGAGGAAGTATGTGCAGTCTCTCTCTCACACACACACACACACACACACACACACACACACACACACTCCTCCTCCTCACATTCTCCCAGTGTTGACAATGAGCACGTAGTCAGCAGCTGGTCGGATCATGCCTTTGCGGTCCAACAGCAGTGTCTGTACCGTGACAGACTAAGAGACGGGTGAAGGGGAGAGCGAGGCAAAGAGAAAGAGAGTCAGAAATTATGGCCTCCCCCCATGCCTAAAACTCCAATGAATTGATGTGGCCACATCCTGGCGTGTTTCACTGCCTGGGCTGGGCCAGAGGCAGTAAATGTGTTAATGGAGGCGAGGCACGGGGCCGGCGTGTGAGAGGAGAGGCAGATCACGCTGAACGGGACCAAGGGAGGACAACCTCTTCCAAACACATCATTACAGGTGGCGATGGACAGGACACATGCACGTTGGCTGGGCGCACAGAGACACACACAGACCAAGACAGACACACACTCTCAGATGTTCTCAGAGATGGAACATTTCTCTGCCCTCTGTATTGCTATCCACATTTGGATACATACCCATACCCCTACAGGTTATCATCTTGGCGTTTGCCCATCTCAAACTGCCCCCCTGAGCACCTGCATAGCGTTAGTCAGTCAGTCTGCCTACAGAAGACCATGGTATCTACTACAGCTAAACCTCTGTTCTGTTCCTCTCCTCTGTGTATGAGTAGACAGAGCGCAGGCTGTGTGACTGTGAGACAGTCCTGATGGCTCCTGTGTAAACACTGCTGGGTGGGAATGGGGAATCCTGGCCTGTCATCTGACTGACAAGGAGTGACTGCTACACTGTGCAGGGCTTAGTTTCAGCTCCAGTGGGGACGCTGCTCAGTCTCATTACTGTACAGGCCATTAGCTGGTCTGCTGCGCTGTAATACAGACACCGTCAACACACACACAGTGCACATAGACCTGAACTAAGACCTGAGTCCACCATAAAACATCACACCAGCAGGTCTGAGATCAGTGTAATAGGATTTTGGCTCACCACCTAAATGACACTGCACCGGGATCAGGAGGCGACACACCTGCAGCGTTGCCAGACAGACAGACAGACAGAGAGCCCTGACTCCGAGTCAGCCAGTCGGACAGAGTTGAGGAGCTCAGTTGGGGTGACCTGACCCAGGTGAATGTCATAGTCTAGACAGATTTCACTGTCTTGGCTCTCGCACCACACTCATTGACAGAACTGGGTCTCGAAACAGAAAGATCCTTTTGATCACTAGGTTTCGTTGGAACACTTAAGTGAATAGCAGCCGGGGGGGGGAATGGAATGAAGAATGGCGTTTTAGTAGTTTTCTCCTTTTCCACACAGATTTGAGACCCTCCTCCTCCTCAACGTGGAACAGGCCGAGGCAGGAGTGACCGACACACTGACTGACTGGTGCTCAGATTCTCTCTCTCTCTCCAGGTGAGATTACGCCTCCCGTTTCCTCCCTTGGGCAGCTTCTCACTCACCCTTTCCCCCTCCCTCCCCATCCCTGTCTGTCAGTGTCAGAGCCAGACATGATTCATGTCTCCAACCGGAGGACAGGGAATTGGGGATACTGTTGTTGCGGCCGGAATCTGTTGCGCAGATAATCACGCCATTGTCAGGAATTGAATGGTATGGTTAGATTATATTACAATATGATGATCAGGAGGATGATGATGATGAAGAGGAGGAGGATGGTGAACTCAAGATTGTGATGATCAAGATACAACACTCCTTCCGTGGCCTCCAACGGCTCTTAAATGCAAGTAAAACTAAATGCATGCTCTTCAACCGATTGCTGCCCGCCTGTCCAACATCACTACTCTGGACGGCTCTGACTTAGAATATGTAAAAAAAAACTACAAATACCTAGGTGTCTGGTTAGGCTGTAAACTCTCCTTCCAGACTCACATTAAGCATCTCCAATCCAAAATTAAATCTATAATCAGCTTCCTATTTTGCAACAAAGCCTCCTTCACTCATGCTGCCAAACATACCCTCGTTCAACTGACTATCCTACCGATCCTTGACTTCGGCGGTGTTATTTACAAAATAGCCTCCAACACTACTCAGCAAATTGGATGCAGTCTATCACAGTGCCATCTGTTTTGTCACCAAAGCCCTATATACTACCCATCACTGCAACCTGTATGCTCTCGTTGGCTGACCCTCGCTTCATATTCGTTGCCCAACCCACTGGTTCCAGGTCATCTATAAGTCTTTGCTAGGTAAATCCCCGCCTTATCTCAGCTCACTGGTCACCATAGCAGCACCCACCCGTAGCACGTGCTCCAATAGGTATATTTCACTGGTCACCCCCAAAGCCAACTCCTCCTTTGGCTGCCTTTCCTTCCAGTTCTCTGCTGCCAATGACTGTCTTATATCTCCCTCACTAACTTTAAGCATCAGCTGTCAGAGCAGCTCACAGATCATTGCACCTGTACATAGCCCATCTGTAAATAGCCCACCCAACTACATCCTCCCCATATTGTTATTTTTGCTCCTTTGCACCCCAGTATCTCTACCTGCATATTCATCTGCTGCACGTCTATTACTCCAGTGTTTAATTGCTAAATTGAAATGATTTCGACACTATGGCCTATTTATTGCCTTGTCTTACTACATTTGCATACACTGTTTATATACTTTTCTATTGTGTTATTGACTGTATGTTTATTCCATGTGTTTATTCCGCACAAACAACTCTGTGTTGTTTGTGTAGCACTGCTTTGCTTTATCTTCGCCAGGTCGCGGTTGTAATTGAAAACTTGTTCTCAACTAGCCTACCTGGTTAAATAAAGGTGAAATAATAGTTTTTTTTAAATAAAAAAGATGATGAGGATGATTATAGTGGTAACGATCCTGATGAAGACGTTTATTGTACATGGCCATACCAGGCTCTCACAGTAGCCTATGGCTAGACTGACAATGAGTAAGAGTGACAGCAGCCTACCTCTCCACCCCACCTGAGAGGCCCAGACAGGGGCCAGAGCAAAGAGCACATAGCTCACATTCCACTAGCACCTCCTAATGAGTAGGCCCCAGCGAGAGAGAGGAGGTGAAGGATGCCTTGGCCTCACTCTCCCTTTCCCTCTCTGCTCCTGCCACAATCCCTGGGTCTTGTGCCAGCCCACCACTGACATGACAGATACCTGGGATACGTCTATTTCTCCCAGCTCCCTCCCTCCAACCACACCTGGCCAACCCTCACACCTGGGTCACCATGGCAATGTGCACACAGCTTGCGCTTACCTGCAGGTACAGGCAGAGCCAGGGAGCTGGGAGGGTGGGAGCCGGCCCACAATCCCCTCCTCTTCTTCTCTTAAAGGGAAAAGAACAGAGCATTCCTTGTGATGCCAAAAGTAGAAACCTTAGGCAGAGTCCCCATAGCATAACCATGTTTGCTTTCATGTCCCCACTAACAGTGAACTGTGCATGTTGGTGCTATCTAAGGATATATTAGAATATATTCTAAGTAGGCCAAGTTTGTGTTGGCATCAATGTTTTTCTCCTTTCTTTCTGTCTGTCTTTCTTCCGTTCTGCCTCTTTTTCTCGGGAGTTAATTATAGTCCCACGCTCGAGACGTCCAGAGCGGCTGCAATCAAAAAGTTGGTGGGTGGCAGTCCAAATATTGTGTCATTTAATCAGTTTTGGACTCGGGCAATCTTTGGATAACATGGACTAAAAGCTGCTGTTGTATCTCAGGAGAACTCCCTCCCGCTCTATTTTCTTTCTGTTTATCCGATGAAGTAGTGTCAGGGTGTAAGTTATCTGCTGACAGGCCTGCCAATGTTAACGTTACATTTGACAGCTTTTTTTGCTTTTGTGCTTCGTCCTCTGGAAGAATCTTCTGGAGTTGTTTTTTAAAATGGCGCTTCTTTCAAGATCCTGTGCTACCATTCGGAGGTTAAAATGCTGCATTCCACAAATAGTTTCCGAGGCATAGTCTTGAGATGAATGTGTTTGCGCTAACGTGGTGAAGACAAAAATTATTCGGTTGTGTGTCACAGTGATGACTCGTGGAAAAAGAGGCCTCCTATGCCGTTCTACTCGCAGAGCAAAACACTACGTCGACATTTCACTGCATATCAACATTGCAATGCCTCTAAGAATGAAATGGTGCCACATTCTCTTCCAGCTCTCTCCTTGTGAGTAGAGAACACGTCGTTTTGGATGTTGTTAACACAGACCTCTCCTGAAATGATAGGGGGACATGAAGCAGGGTAGCATGGTGGTTAGAGAGTTGGACTAGTAACCGGAAGGTTGCAAGTTCAAACCCCCGAGCTGACAAGGTACAAATCTGTCGTTCTGCCCCTGAACAGGCAGTTAACCCACTGTTCCTAGGCCGTCATTGAAAATAAGAATTTGTTCTTAACTGACTTGCCTAGTTAAATAAAGGTTAAATAAAATAAATAAAAATGAAGCTAGCGTTGTCTGGATAACATCAACATGGCTTTTAATATAATGTTCCTTAAGCGCTGGGTAGTTCCAGACAGAGAGTTGTGGCAGAGTGAGAGAATTTGACTTGTAAATGTTTCATTATTGCCATTGTAGCTCTCAGGAGCTGGCAGACAGAGAGTGGGGAGAGGAAAAAGTCATTGGTTTACAGTAGAGAGAGAGAGTTTACAGTGGCGAGAGAGTGCTGAGAGAGACTTTAATTTACAGTGGGCGGAGAGGAGAGAGAGACGATAGTTTACAGTGAACAGGGAGAGGCAGTTCTAATATGAAACCCTCAGAGAGAAAGTCAGAAATATGTCATTCCAGGAAGCTCTCTCTCTCTCTCTCTCTCTCTCTCTCTCTCTCTCCTTCTGCTCCATGTATGTTAGCTTTGACAGAATATGGGTGGTCCTCTCAAGCAATCAGTGCAACACTGACATGTCTCCATTTTATTGAGGGTTATACTCTGGAATGCAAAAAAACAAATCTCTGCACTCACAGGCAAACTCAAAATCCAGTTGAATCTAATATCAAATTATGATCTATGCATAAATCATTATTCTTAAATATCCCCCAAATCATACTCGTACTAATAGCGTGCTCTCAGTCCCAGTGCTGCTTTTAGGAAGTATGTGATTAAACTTAACGCTGTTGTAGGCTTTAGGGTTTTCGTTATTGCTCTCATTTTGTCTAATTACAGTTGTACGAATTGCCGAAATCCAAGTGCCAATTTTCTTCCTCCTGCAAATGGCGTAAGTGTATCTAAACATAGAGAGCAAATTATTGTGGTGTTGGAAATAATCTGTCCTGAATCACACGTGCGTCGTAGGTTGACTATGGAGAGAGAGAGAGAAGCCCTGGGAGTGATGGGTTTTGTTTAAAGCATACCTCCCCTGTCCTTCTGTTTCCTGTCCTCATGTGCGTGTGGGAGACCATTTCAGGTCCTCTCTCTGTGTGAGGCTACAGAGGGGCACAGAGCAGTTGGCTACAGCAGGATCCACAGCACAACTCAGGAAGCCACCCTGCCTCTCGAAAAACTGATCCCAGATCTGATCCTAGCCAACCACTGACAACTCTGTAAACAAAACAGGAAAAGTAATAGAGGTTTGGGAAGGAGAGAGAGAGAGAGACGTAGAGTTACAAGAAAGGAAATCAAGGGAGGGTGAGTGGGAGGGAGGGGAGGAGTAGAAGGGCGAAAGGAAGAGGCGTTTGCCTTTTCTGTTGACTGCCGAAGCCGGTGAAAGATTGTGCAGCAGCAGGAACTCTTTGTGTTGTAGCCGTGCTGGGATAAAGCAGTGGGAGACGGGCTGGAATGGTGTAAAGAGGGAAGAATATACAGTATATTTCAAGGTCTAATCAACTGCTAAGGTATAGTACTGTAGCCTTTCACTCAATATACTTTACTATTAGCTGTAGTAGCATGCTAGATTGGGGTTGTGTATGGTTGTGTTATTGTAAGAGAAGAGCGTAGGTTGACGATGACCGGCTAAGGATCTTCTGGGTGGTCCCGCTCCTCTCCTCGGTCACGTACCCAGGGTATTTTTAGTGAGGAGCGTTAACATCCTGTGCCAACTTCTCTTCCTCCTCACACAATTTCTCCTCCTCTGTCATTCCTTCACTTTCTCCCTTCGTTTTTTTTATAGGAAAATGTGACTGTGTGTCTGGCTTGGCGAGATATCAATGTACCGTAAATGTACTGCAAGTATTGGTAGTGAATGTCGTAGTAGGCACACAAACATGCATCCCTGTATCGAGGTCTAGAGCAGAGAGACCTCAGGGTCGTTTTCCACTACACATCAAGCAGAAGAAAACTGAAGGAAACAGGGAGGAACTACCTACCATTTAAGAAACGCCTATTTGAGTTTTTCAGTTGCAGATCCTTTTTTAAATGTTTTTTGTTCCATGTCCTAATGAATATGACCCAGCAGGATACAGAGGTACCGGATGGTGATAAACCCGTATGTCCTTCCAGTATATAAACTAAAACGTTGTTAATGATGATGTCATCTTGCAGGGCGTAACCATGGACGACGACTTTGAGCGGCGCAGAGAGCTCAGGAGGCAGAAGCGGGAGGAGATGCGCCTGGAGGCTGAACGGTAAGGCTGGCCTCCTCTTCCGCCTCTTCTTCCTGTCGCCGCTTATTGCTCTTACTCATCTTCATCCTGCTCCTCCATCTCTTCTCCAACCTCTACTCCTGCTCTTCTTCCCTCTCCTACTCCTCCTACTTCCCTTCTTCCTCTTCCTCCTCATCCTCCTCTGAACCTCAAACCTCTGCCATATCCATCAACAACGACACACACACGTACACATCTGCAAAATTATTGTCTTGTCTCATTGGAGTTTATCATTATAAACGGGGTGGTTCGAGCCCTGAATGCTGATTTGGCTGACAGCCATGGTATATCAGACCGTATACTATGTGTATGACAAAATATTTATTTTTACTTCTCTAATTATGTAGGTAACCCGTTTAGAATAGCAATAAGGCACCTCAGGGGTTTGTGATATATGGCCAATATACCACGGCTAAGGGCTGTGTCCAGGCACTCTGCGATGCGTTGTGGGTAAGAACAGCCCTTAGCTGTTGCATATTAGCCATATACCATACCTCCTCGGAACTTATTGGTTAACCACTCTGAACATGACGTCATAACGGTAAATGTGCAGCCAGAGGGAGTTGCAGGTACACGTGTTGTCCAGAGGGGGTGTTGATGACACAGCGAGTGCTGTGATCATATGACCTCAGTGTTCTTCGGAGCCCAGTTGAAGTCATTTAAAGGGCTTTGAGCTGGGCTCAGGTTGTTACAGGTCCCTGTGATCTCCATGCCAAGTTGGAACCAGAGAGCCAACCCTTAAATAGTTTGGACTCTCCTCAGGGCTTTAAAAACATCACTCAGCAAATATTGGCTTTCTCTCCTCATGCAGGCAATAATCTACCACTGATCTGATGACATGTGTTGTGTTCTCTCTCTCTTTTTCTCTCTCTCCTTTTTCTCTCTTTCTCTCTCTCTCCCTCTCTCTCTCTCTCTGACTCAATACGTTCTGCTTTGTCTCTCATCGTGTCACTGGTAGAATGTACTGTTGACCTCATATAGAAAGCCTCTGTGCATCCTCAAGTCAAATGAGTTACTGTAATACATGACAAGCCCAGACATTTCAATTGAGCTCATCTCAAATGGATCACCTCAACCATGTCTCCTTTTACGGAGCAAGGATACAGGAGACTACCAGGAGCTTAGTTTTCTCAGCCTGTCTGGGTAGCTTCATCCCTTATCCCGATTATTCTTACGAACAACACTCATTTAACCTGCCAACACACATCATAAAACTGGAATATGCATCATGGGCAATAGGATATGCAAATGTGTATCTCTGGAGGTCCAATCCCTTACTGAGAGATATGGCAGTGACATCAACTGAAGATATGATAAGTGCTCTCTGCAAACAGGAGCTATTGAACAAGCCTGAACAAGTCTGTAAAGCCTTGGATGACACTATGTTACTGCTTTGATTGGCAAGTTACAAAAGTGTCAGTGCTCACTCTTAATAACATGTGTTGACAATACAACAGAACAGATTAACCGGAATGACATTTACTCTCGCGGGTGGCCAAATAGAACTATCAAAAAGCCACGCCTCAAGTCTTCTTCTTCTGATCTATGACCTGATGTATCATAGCTCTTAAAACCAACTGGTTGGGTAAAACAACTCGACGTGTGTTCTATTCCGCTATTTAACCCAGCATTTTGTTGTGCGGTTTGTTTGTTTACACTTGACATCTATGACATTGTCCTCCTGATTTGTAAATACTGTAATGTGGCTGGAAACGGGAAATACATCCCAGTCAACTTAATCGGTGAATATAATCATCTTGTACATTTTTTTAAATTGTGACGTGTGATTATGTTGTACAACAAATGTAAACTTCTGCAGCAATGTTGGCGTCTATTGTCGTACCTTTGGGCGTGTGCCTCATCGCTCCAGCTCTACGCCAGTTGATTGAGCGATAACTCAATGCAGTCGTTATATTTCACAACAGGTCATAAAAGCCGTGTTTTATATTATTTCTATTATCCCACCGTGTCTATATTATATGGAGAACATGGAATTTGGCAGAGAGAACAGACCGTGTGCGAGTAAGAGTAGTAAGCTGTCGGCACGACGGGAGTTTGTTCACGTCTGTTTATTTAGTTAAAGGAGTCATTTCAGTTGGCGGGACCATGCGCGATTTTCAACCCACGCACGTTATTGATAAAAGATGACATCGATAATATTTAGCTAATATGCTGTAGCAATCAATATTTCCAAGTCTCATTACAAATGAGAGTAGGCCGTCTTTGTAAATAAAAAAACATGTTGTCTTGTTGGACTAATCGAGTCAACCATCACCAAATATGATGTAAAAAGAAAAAACACACACACACACACACAGAGAGAGAGGGACACATAGAGAGAGGAGACACAGAGGAGTGAGAGCACTCCAGTCTATACAATAATATCTGCAGTCAAGGCTGCCAAACTCTTTTACATTATAAGTGTTTACTAGTAGAGATCACAAGGAGCTGTTTCCTAGTCGTTAGGCCCTGGAGGAGGAGTGTGTGTGTGTGCATCACAGGAGGTTGGTGGCACCTTAATTGGTAAGGACAGGCTCGTGGTAATGACTGGAGTAGAATGGTATCCAACACATGGTCTCCAGGTGGTTAATGCCATTCCATTTGCTCCGTTCCAGACATTATTATGAGCCGTCCTCTCCGCAGCCTCCACTGGTATGCATGCATGCTTGGTTTACTGTGTTGCCCGTGTACATGCAATATGGAGGTCTGAATGTCCTGGAGGGGTTCAGCCAGATTGAACCGTCATCAGGTGGTGAAGGCTTGACGAGCTCCATTCGCCTCCTTTAGCCCGGTGAGCCAAGATTCTTGTCTGCTCTCCCTCGTGTGTGTGTGTGTGTGTGTGTGTGTGTGTGTGTGTGTGTGTGTGTGTGTGTGTGTGTGTGTGTGTGTGTGTGTGTGTGTGTGTGTGTGTGTGTGTGTGTGTGTGTGTGTGTGTGTGTGTGTGTGTGTGTGTGTGTGTGTGTGTGTGGAGAGAGACCTAGGAGTTCCCCAGCACTCGTGGCTCTGCATTGTGTCAGACCCAGTCTAGAACAGAACAATCTGTCTTGTTGACAGAGAGGTGAAACTCCAGTCCTAATCACCAGCAGGCCAGAGACGACCAGGCCAAGGTGGACTCCGCTTCACCATCTACTGTGTAGTTCTGCTGGGTTTAATACTCTGCACATACTGGAATGAACGTTTGATTGAATTAATCAAGCACAGTCTAATGAATGTAAAGGCATCTGGAACATCTCCCCTAAAGAATGTGGTTTAGAAAGCAGTGTTAGTGTTTCTAGTCACTGTGGACCCAGGGGTTATCTGACTGGGCTTTTTGTACTGCACTCTGTGACAAATGACATACAGCGATATAGCTGGGATCTCAAGCTGTCTGGTTGGTGGTCTGCACAGTGGACTTCACATACTGTCCTCTGCCCTCTGTGACTGACCAGGGCTTTGCTATGACAATGTAACACACACACACACATGAAAGTTTTGACTGGTTTTAATTTGTCCCCTTTAAAAACTGATATTCTGTTGGAATGTTCCCAAACCTTGTAACCCTGTCCTGTGTTCTGTCATGTCACCCCCTTTTTTTTGGTGACAGAGCCCAATGCAGTTGACTTGATTTATGTCTTATTTCATATGACATGCAAAACAGTTCTGTGCAGGCCAGTATTTGTCAGTCTGCTGCCCTTTGAGAAGCGACGCTACCATTTTGCCCCCATCTCCTCCACATCTGTGTGCAGGTCAGGTCTCCAGAGAGGCCACGAAATAACACCCATCCTCAGTGAATGAACTGTTCCAAACAGACCCAAACAACACCCATCCTCAGTGAATGGACCATTCCAAACAGACCCAAACAACACCCATCCTCAGTGAATGGACCATTCCATACAGACCCAAACAACACCCATCCTCAGTGAATGGACCATTCCAAACAGACCCAAACAACACCCATCCTCAGTGAATGGACCATTCCAAACAGACCCAAACAACACCCATCCTCAGTGAATGGACCATTCCATACAGACCCAAACAACACCCATCCTCAGTGAATGGACCAGTCCAAACAGACCCAAACAACACCCATCCTCAGTGAATGGACCAGTCCAAACAGACCCAAACAACACCCATCCTCAGTGAATGGACCATTCCAAACAGACCCAAACAACACCCATCCTCAGTGAATGGACCATTCCAAACAGACCCAAACAACACCCATCCTCAGTGAATGGACCATTCCAAACAGACCCAAACAACACCCATCCTCAGTGAATGGACCATTCCAAACAGACCCAAACAACACCCATCCTCAGTGAATGGACCATTCCAAACAGACCTTAATAACACCCATCCTCAGTGAATGGACCATTCCAAACAGACCCAAACAACACCCATCCTCAGTGAATGGACTATTCCAAACAGACCCAAACAACACCCATCCTCAGTGAATGGACCATTCCAAACAGACCCAAACAACACCCATCCTCAGTGAATGGACCATTCCAAACAGACCCAAACAACACCCATCCTCAGTGAATGGACCATTCCAAACAGACCCAAACAACACCCATCCTCAGTGAATGGACCATTCCAAACAGACCCAAACAACACCCATCCTCAGTGAATGGACCATTCCAAACAGACCCAAACAACACCCATCCTCAGTGAATGGACCATTCCAAACAGACCCAAACAACACCCATCCTCAGTGAATGGACCATTCCAAACAGACCCAAACAACACCCATCCTCAGTGAATGGACCATTCCAAACAGACCTTAATAACACCCATCCTCAGTGAATGGACCGTTCCAAACATGCCCTCCCCAACCGGTAGCCTGCACCATACACTCTCACTGGGCCTGCTTGTGTCTGTTAGGGCCTCTGCCCAGCTCTGAAAGATTTGGGTGGACTACAGTAGGAGCAGTGGTCTGGTTCCCTCACGTTTTGGTGCTCCTGTGACCCACCCACTCAATTTCGGGGAAGTAAATTTTGCCCCACAATGTATATAATGCAAAGAAATGTGTCTCGACAGGGCCCATATTGTCAAGCTATAACTCAAAAGGAACTTGTGCACCAGTGTGACTCATCACCATGGGAAGCACTGTACTTGCCCTTTACTCAGTTGCTCAGAAATAAGCGCAGGAGCTACAGAGGTGGTTGACGAGCAGGTTAAAAGGTCTGTAGGCCTATGGAGCACTGATAACACCACAAGGGTCCCTAAGAATGTCTGTAGACTTCAGGACAGGGGAAATGACGCTGCACTCTCTGGGCTTGGCGGAGACAGTGGAGGACGGGGGACGAGCGTGGGAATGGGCCAGACGTTTTGGCAGTAAGTCACGCCCCCCTCCCTGTGCACTCTCTCTCTCTCTCTCTCTCTCTCTCTCCATTTTAGTCCAGCAGAGGTGAAGAAGTAGCTTTCCCATGGGCTTTCCGAAGTTGTTTTCACAGACATTGCTGAGATATTTTGTCGTAAAGAAAATATATGGGAATCTTTTCCCCGAATGTGTTTGGTGACTGGACATTTCGTGCTTACTCAAGTAGTCAGGAAACTGAATGCAACATTAGGCTTAAATCAACTTTTATTGTACACACTGTAAAAACGGACCACAGCAACAAATTCGGTGACGAGATATAAAACAAATGCGGAAGTGTTTTACTGTTGAAAATTTCACACACTTGCAATAAAACGATTACCTTCATCCTCCAGCTACAGAATTTACTCCACCAGGAAAACATCTTCACGTGATGGCCGACATAAGTTATGCTTGTCATTGCAAGGGAAGCTGGCTAGCCAAAGTCAGGCTCCTACTCGATAGGAAGATTTATTATCTTGAATATGGGATAAGATCTCTCCCTATTTTCTCTCTCTCTCTCTCTCTCTCTGATGGGAGGAGAGGCCGTACTGAAGTGATATGTCTTCTATAAGGAATGAGGATATTGCGTTGGCGCATCAGTCTAGAGCCAAGAGAGCCAAGCGTTTGATTGACAAGAATGCTAACTAAGCTGTTAAGAGTTGGTTGGACTGTCCATGAAGCATCGTCAACCCTGAGATACTGTCATACTAACTACGCTGTGCCACTAAGGACTGGCTGTTGTCTCAGTTTCCCATGACATTTGGGCTGTTTCTGGGACAATACTATTCTCCAGAGGTTGAGTTGGTCTTTGCTGCTTTTTCTTTTTTTAATGTTTTTTTAATATTTTTTTAATTTTTACAAACTGCACTTCTAGCCAGTCCTCTATGTGCAAATGTTAAGCATGAAGAGCAATGTAGACTGTTAGAATAGAGCTTCTAGTCTGATGGAATTGTTAATGCGTATCAAATTGCAGAGCGGTGCAGACCTTTTAGCATACACATTCTCTCCCTGGCACTCAAATGCACATGCACTCCCATGCACTGTAAGTGAGAGGGAGAGAAAGAGAGTGTGGGTGTTTCACAATATGCACGTGTACTCATGTGTTCCGAGTACGCAAATAGGAGCACGGAGCAGTCGGAGTATGAGCACAGAGGGCAGTTCTCCGATGCGTACTTTGTTCCTACACGTTTTGAAGCATGCGTCAATGCAAGCTTCAACTGAAATATTCCCAAGATCGTTGATGTAAGATGACGAGAGAGAGAGAGAGCGAGAGAGGTGTGTCACTGTCCCCCCAGGTTTAGTTTGGGCGTGAGCAGAGTCTTGTGTTCAATTATAACAACATTCCTCAGTCAGTTTACCCAGCAGGAGAGACTGCTGTTCGCAAGCTGTAAAGCCTCCCATAAAACCACTCTGCTTAACATGTTAACTGCACATGCTTCAATAACATGCAGTACGCACTGCCAAACGACCATATGATGTTAGCTTCGCCGATGCCTGACAGTGATGTTGAAGATCAGACCGAATGGAGCTCTTCTCACAAACAACAGAGGCGGGAAGAGAAGAAGTTGCTTCAGACCTTTAGGGGAGTGGCTTTCCCAATGTTTCATGAACGATTCATGAAATTGACGATTCGTGTAAATAGAATGGACTGGTGCCTTTTTTTTAAAGCACATCTGTGGGCCGGAGACTTTCCTGTCAGACTGTCAAACAGCAGGGCATTGAGTGATCTGGCCTTTGTAAAGTTATCGGCTGGCTAACAGTACAGGCAAAACACCCAGACTCACACACGTGTGTGTGTGTGTGTGTGTGTGTGTGTGTGTGTGTGTGTGTGCGCGCACAGCCACTATACACACTACGGCCCTTCACACACTACAGCTCCCGACCACTCCAACCCTCCACTGGGCCGAGCCTGGGCTGAGGCAGGCGTGGGCCAGCAGCCATGTTACGGTCGGGGTCCTCTCCTCTCATTGCTGGCCAAGCCACATCTTCAGACACTGTTTTCATCAGGCTGTCAAAAGTGAAACCTCAGCAGCAGTGGTCTGCGCTCAGTAGCGTAAAGCAGAACAGGGTAGGGTGAGAGTACAGTGAGTCAAGTAGATAAAAGACACCATGAGTCTTTATATTGTACTGTAAATACCCTGATCCCTGTCTAAGGAAAGAAGGGCTTACTCTCAGCATCACTGGGAGAAAAAAATGACTTACTCTCTCTCTCCCTCCATCAGGATGGCCTTCCAGGGTAGTAATGAGGATGAGGAGGAGGCTGCAAGGGAGCGTAGACGCAGGGCACGTCAGGAGAGGATGAGAGGGATGGGAGGCGAGGAGCCCAGTGACAGCGTGGTGATGACCAACAGCCACAGGTAAGACCTGAAGACGTGTGTTAGCTCCCAAACATAATGCCTAGGCTTTAGCTCAGGGGCTAACAGTATTGTGGTGGGCAGGAGATTGTGGTTTGAACCCAGTTTCCCCTTTAATAATGGATGTGTGTGTAACGAGGTTCTTATAGTAAAGTGAAACAAAAACTAGTTATCAAAAAACAATTTAGTGAACTGAAATAAAATAATTAACAAATATGTTTGAAAAACTATACTGAATAACTGAAACGATCATCTTCGACTTCAAAACTAATTAAATAGAATAACCATCACGAATTATGTTCAGTTTTAGTTTTTTGGCAAGATGGCTTTGCCAAGAGCAGCACAGCAGATATTTGGAAGGTTTGAGTGGTAAGGCTAAATCAACCTTACAGCAGACGAAAGGCGAGGAGTGAAGTCGGGGGAGATGCATCTGCGACAGCCGAAAGTCAGACACCAATGTGGTTTTCCAACAGCGAGGCGAAAAGGTTTTCTTTACAATGTCGAAATCAACATGTATCTAACCCCCATGTCACACACCAAACAGAAAATATCCCAATGTAATATTATGTTGTTACACTTTGTACAGTCAATGATGGAGAGAGAACCTCAAATATCACATTTATTTGTATATATCCACTGTACACATAAACCACGGACAATTGGTTCCTGTTTCAGTCATGTTCGCGCGGGTCAAACAAAAACACACTAATGATTGGTTGACAATACAGCCTCCCACAATGCAGACGATGGCTGCAGGATGAAGTCGGTGAGGAGCAACTGCAGAAACGTCATCACTGTTGGATCATTTTGTTGATGTATTTTAATATTTTTTTTGTATTTTATTATCCCCAGTTTTTTTTTTGATCTAGTCTCATCGCTGCAACTCCCCAACGGGCTCGGGAGAGGCGAAGGTGGAGTCATGCATCCACCGAAACATGACCCGCATTCCTTAACACCCACCAGCTTAACCCAGAAGCCAGCCGCACCAATGTGTCTGAGGAAACACCATTCAGGCACCCAGGCGGCCACAATGAGTCTTTAAAGCGCGATGAGCCAAGTGAAGTCCCACCGGCAAAACCCTCACGATGCTGGGCCAATTGTGCGCCGTCCTATGGGACTCCCGGCCAACGCCCGTTGTGGCACAGCCTGGGAAATGAACCTGGGTCTCTAGCACTGCATGGGATGTAGTGCCTTATGCCGCTGCGCCACTTCGGAGGCTCTAAGTTGGACCATTTTTATCCCCAGAATGCAACACGCTTTGACAAAAGTGATCTGCTGGAACGCGTCATTTGAGACGAGCACGATGCAAGACGATGCTCTCACACAGAGTATCTGCGAATGTGCACGGATGCGCTGCACACTGCTACAGCGTGGGAGCTACGGGACCACAACTGGTTCCTGGTTGTTGTTGTGGGAATTGATCCACTACTACTGTTTTCTTTGTGCATCTACAGTTGAAGTCAGAAGTTTTACACACACCTTAGTCAAATACATTTATACTCTGTTTCCAGACATTTAATCCCTGTAAAAATGTCCCTGTCTTAGGTCAGTTAGGATCACCACTTTATTTGAAGAATGTGAAATATAAGAATAATAGTAGGGAGAATGATTTACTTCAGCTTTTATACCTTTCATCACATTCCCAGTGGGTCAGAAGTTTACATACACTCAATTAGTATTTGGTAGCATTACCTTTTAAATTGTTTTACTTGGGTCAAGTGTTTCGGGTAGCCTTCCACAAGCTTCCCACAATAAATTGGGTGAATTTTGGCCCATTCCTCCTGACAGAGCTGGTGTCACTGAGTCAGGTTTGTAGGCCTCGTTTTCAGTTCTGCCCACACATTTTCTATCGGATTGAAGTCAGGGCTTTGTGATGTCCACTCTAATACCATAACTTTGTTGTCCTTAAGCCATTTTGCCAAAACTGGAAGTATGCTTGGGGTCATTGTCCATTTTTGGAAGACCCATTTGCGACCAAGCTTTAACTTCCTGACTGGTGTCTTGAGATGTGGATATATTGAAGCAACATCATTTTCCTACTGATGATGCCATCTATTTTGTGAAGTGTACCAGTCCCTTCTGCAGCTAAGCACCTCCACAACATGATGCTGCCCCCGTGCTTCACGGTTAGGATGGTGTTCTTTGGCTTGCTTTTTCCTTCAAACATAACGATTGTCATTATGGCCAAACAGTTCTATTTTTGTTTCATCAGACCAGAGGACATTTCTCCCAAAATTACGATCTTTGTCCCCATGTGCAGTTGCAAACTGTAGTCTGGCTCTTTTATATTGGGTTTGGAGCAGTGGCTTCTTCCTTTCTGAGCGGCTTTTCAGGTTATGTCGATATAGGACTCGTTTTACTGTGGATGTAGATACTTTTGTACCGGTTTCCTCCAGCATCTTCACAAGGTCCTTTGATGTTGTTCTGGGATTGATTTGCACTTTTCGCACCAAAGTACGTTCATCTCTAGGAGACCGAACGCGTCTCCTTCCTGAGCAGTATGACGGCTGCGTGGTCCCATGATGTTTATACTTGCGTACTATTGTTTGTACAGATGAACGTGGTACCTTCAGGTGTTTGGAAATTGCTCCCAAGGATGAACCAGACTTATGGAAGTCTACGGTTTTTTTCTGAGGTCTTGGCTGATTTCTTTTGATTTTGCCATGATGTCAAGCAAAGAGGCACTGAGTTTGAAGGTAGGCCTTTAAATACATCCTCCAATTGACTCAAAATATGTCAATTCGTCTAGCTTCTAAAGCCATGACATAATTTTCTGGAATTTTCCAAACTGTTTAAAGGCACAGTCAACTTGGTGTATGTAAACTTCTGACCCACTGGAATTGTGATACAGTGAAATAATCTGTCTGTAAACAATGGTTGGAAAAATTACTTGTGTCATGCACAAAGTAGATGTCCTAACCGACTTGCCAAATCTATAGTTTGTTAACAAGAAATTTGTGAAGTGGTTGACAAATCAGTTTTAATGACTCCAACCTAAGTATGTAAACTTCTAACTTCAACTAAGTCATACCTTTAGTCTACCTTTAAACCTAACCCATGACCTGACCCTTCACCTTATGCATAAGTGACATCCCAAAACACACACACTAAACACGTAAATGGCTCCCAGCCTCCCACAAATAGGCTTTCTTCTGTCCCTTAAACTGAAACAGAAAATAAATGATGTAAAAATGTTTTTAGCAAACTTGAACCAGATAAACATCTTAAATCTATTAGAAATAAAAACGAATAGGAAATAACAAAACTATAACAACCTTGGTGTGCAACCCTGATCTCATCCGCTGTTGGAATGCAGCTTCCTCCTCCCTGGAGGAAGTTTCCTGTCCAGGTTTCCTGTCAGCTGTCCTTTCCTATCCTCTTCTGTTTGTGTTTTTGTACAGTATACTCTCTCAATAGAATAGATGCACGGTGGGTTGCTGTCATACTGTCGGCTAGTAGCCTTTCTATAGCGTTGAATACGTCTTACAGTAGAGAAACCCAGACATCGTAGACTTCCATCATTTAGACAGAGGCCCTCTTCTTTTGTCTACCAATCAGTCATAAATAGCTCACCCTACTGTCCGCCCCCATACCATGTCCAGTCGAGGTCCGTGCAGCTGTCGACACTGGAAGTAGTGGGCTGCTCTGACATCCACCAGTACAGATGCACTGTTGTAGTGGAGAATGGTTTCTCTCTGTGAGGTCACAGCCATATCCTGTGGGTATTGAACAAGTCAGGGATTGTCTCGACCTGTGATCAGACGTAACCCGGCCCGTTGTTGGTTGTGTTGGGTTCTGTGCTAACATCTGCCAAACGGTGTTGTCAGCCTGTGTTCAACTCTGTGGGTATGTGTGAGGTGGTTGGAGGGTTGGATGCAGACCAACGTACTGTGTTGTATGGATATCCTGTCAGCTTGCTATGAGGCTCGGCAAAGGAGGTAGCTAGTCGCTAGGAGAAAAAAGCAGCCATGAACTTTCGTGTAGGTCTAAGTTACGCTGTTGGACCTAACATGTGGATAAAAGAACAACCTGCAGCTAGGAAGCCAGAAGACTCAGTGAGGTAAATTGATTAGACGTGTCAACTGGAAATGGAGCTGAAATGCTATTTCCCCTGTTGTTGATGTCCATATGAGCCTCTTAGAAATCCATATTGACTGTGTCGTGGTGCCCTGATCCTGGGGATTGTTCAGCAGAGAGTGGTAGTTTAACTTCAGAAGCAGTGACCACATAGCGAATTCAGTGGTTTACTGTTTTTGTCCCTCAGTGTGATATTGATTGAATGTGTAACTGACTGTGACATTCTCTCTCTCTCTCTTTTTTTTTCGCTCTCTCTTTTTATCGCTCTCTCAGTGTGACCGAGACTGTGTCGGTGTCCTCCTCCTCTGTGACCTCCTCGGGTGGAGGAGACGATGATGAGCAGGCCCTGCTGGAGCGCATGGCCAAACGAGAGGAGCGCAGGCAGAAAAGGATGATGGAAGCTCTGGAGCGAGAGAAGGATCAGAACCCCGGCAATGCCAGTAACCACGGCAGCGGGGAGAATAGTGTGGATGAGAGGTCCGTCGGCCGCAGGGGCCGTTACCAAGACAACGAAGAAGAGGTGGAAGAGCGGAACTGCCGAAAGAAGGAGGAGGAGGAGGAGGGGAAGGCTGCTCCGGAGGAGGAAGAGGCTGAGCAGGGAGAGGAAGAAGAAGAGGAGGAAGAGGTGGTGGAGGAGAAACCAAGACGATCCTATATGAGAGAACAGGTCAGTCTATTCTTATTTTATACTTTTCTGTCCATTTTCACTTCATTTTCCGTCAGCATGTTTTCATTCATAAAATGTACCTTATTTATCCATAGGAATCCATTGACGAGAAAACTAGAAACGAGGTATGACCATGGATATATTGATTGGAATGGTGGCTGGAGTTTGCTGATCGTTTATCTGATTTTGATAAAAACGTGACACTCCCATTCCTTCTCATAGGAAGATACAGGAGAACAAGCGGTGGTTTTAAATGAGGTTAAGGAATCAGTCAACTCAGAGGCAGAGGTTGAAGAAGAGGCTGAATTAAGTGATAAGGTAGAGGAACCAGATCAGTTAGAGGTAGAGGGCACGACAGTGACACCGAACAATGAGACTGAGGAAGACTGTGACATACCAACAATCCAAAACGGCTTGGATGTGGTAAGACCTTAACATAGAGGTGTGAAACAGGAGCATGAAAATCTCTGGATAACTCAAATGTCTCCGAAATAATAGTCTAGCTGATCCGAAATCTGATCAGAAATCATACTGTATCATAACTCTAAAGACAACTCCTCATGCCTTTGTCAATGGAGCAGAGTAGAGGTGTAGCCTAAATGAATGTTTCCCAGACATTGAAGTTCTCTAGACGCTAAATGTGGTCACAGTGTGGTTTTGCATCCACGGTGACAGAGCTGCACCTTATAAGGTGTGGTTGTGGTCACCAGTCGTGTGATTATCTTTAATATAGTTTAATGCCATGCCATCCACTGAGTGGTCACAATACGGTCACTGTGTATTCAGCTGCATGTTTGCCTCTGTGGGGAAGAGGTTGTGTGTGAAACCCGGGTTTTGCATCTGTTGTCATGTCGACTCACTTTCCGCAACCCCCGGTTTTGCTCTCGGGTGTTGTGTCCCAAATGACACCCTATTCCCTACATAGTGCACTACTCTGAAGACTTGGGCCAAAAGTAGTCCAGTGGAGGACAGGGTGTCATTTTGGACAAAGCCAGGGTCACAGAGTGGAGTCACTGGTCCTGGTTGGAATGGTGTGATGTCACATAGAAGCACACAACCACAGACACGAGCATTCCTTCATTCCCAGAGTTCAGTGTGCTCAGGGTGTGTTCTGTGCCTGCAGGTGAATGAAAAGCAGAATGGAGGTCTGCACGAGGAGACTCCTCCAAAACACAAAAAAACAGAAAGGACCCTGAGGTAGGAGCCAGAGACATACGTGCTCTAATGGTTTAATGCTACACGCAACACATGCACGCATGCGTACACACACGTACAAACACACATGCACTCTGTGGTCTTCGCTTTACATTGGTCATGATTCAAAATATGGGGGAGGAGAGAGGTGGGAGAGTCTTGCCCAAGGTGTCTGTAAGGTAATTGAAAGGCATATTTATCCCAGCGCACACAAACACACTGTTGCTTAGCATGGTTTGTTTCTAGAGCAGAGCTGCTGTGTTTGACATGGGTCATGTAATCCTAGCTCCCCAGGGGGAAGCACTGGAGTGAAACCTTAGACACACTGTTACCTTAGACAGCGCCAGGCTGAGTCTTAGTGTGTGTGTACGTGTTCATTTGTGTGCTTGTGCGTGTGGGCTGTCTTTCTACCTGTGTGACGACATTAACCTCTCCTCTTGTGCGTGACCCGCAGCCGCGGCAGCGTGCGCTCCCCGGAGGCGGGGGCGGAGGAGGAGCAGGACGACGCGGCGAACCTGGAGGCGGAGCGTAAGCTGGAGGAGCTGAAACGGCGCCGTGGCGATGCGGAGAGCGAGGAGTTCGAGAGGATGAGACGGAAGCAGCAGGAGGCTGAGCAGGAGCTGGAGGAGCTGAAGAAGAAGAGGGAGGAGAGGAGGAAGATCATAGAAGAGGAGGAGAGACAGAAGAAACAGGAGGAGGCCGAGAAGAAGGACAGAGAGGAGGTGGGGTTTGAAGTGGACAAGGGGAGTGTCTCTTTAGCAGTGATGTCACTCTCTCTCTCTCTCCCTCTCTGCCGCTCTCCTTCACTGTTCTGCTCTCTCTCTGTCTGTCTCCGTCTCTCCCTCCCCTCATCTCAAGACTGTTCCGTTGATGTAGTCATACCACCTGTTGAAGATAACAAGCTATATGTCATATTCCTGCCTGCTTCACCATGACATGATCTTATTATACTGCATCGTTATCGGCGCACCCCTATTTGAATCCCAATAATAATTCATTTATAGGCCATCATTCTTCTTCCCCTGCTATATGACCTCACCCTAACATATCTAAGCTATGATAGTCAGTCCATAATTTGCCTGTTCACACTTGCGCTTGACACTGCACCATTCACTGTCCAATTACCTAGTCTACTGTGCTGTACTGTCTTATCCCGACAGGTTTCTCTGGTTCCATCTCAAATGGCGCCGTATCCCTATAAAGTGGACTAATTTCGATCAGGGCTCTGCGGATACGGCTCTGGTCAAAAGTAGTTCACTTTATAGGGAATAGGATGCCGTTTCAGACACGTTCTTCTGTCATTTCCAGACAGGTCTCAGGTCTGTGCTTGGCTTTGACCAATGGGGTTGTCTCATGTTGTGGTGTATGAGAGACTGTTTGGTGTCAGGGCGGGAGAAGACTGGATATAGTTGGACATCAAATATAAATAGTGTTTGCACTGTACAGTACCAATAAGAAACAGACTGTATTACAGTAACGAACTGTAAAGAGGTATTTTCACTAGAGGAGTGGTGCTTTGATCTATAGACTAGGCCAAAGTTCAATTTAGAGGAAGATACCCGCGCTTAGTTATCGTTTGCGTGCGTACATTCCTGGTTGTGCGTGTGTGACCGTTTGAATAACTGAGCGTTCTGCTGTGTTCCGCATCTCCCAGGAGGAGAAGAGGAGGATGAAGGAGGAGATTGAGAGGAGGAGGGCGGAGGCGGCCGAGAAGAGACAGCAGATGGGGTTGGAGACTGTCGACGGAGAGGCCAAACCCTTCAAATGCTTCAGCCCCAGAGGATCCTCCCTCAAGGTCAGTCAACAACTTCTGACCTTTGACCTCTCAGTCACCTCCCTCTGTGTTGTCTGTCTATGACCATGTTCGAATACTGTCACATAGATTTAACCCTGTCATCAATCTAGCAAGTACACTGCAGGGATCCTTAAAGCTACTCAAGTTGTAACAGTTGGCTCCCATATAATAGCTTGTACTTCTTAGTCTTTTTGGTGGCATAATCTCTACCTTATCTTACTTCACCTCATTCTAGGTAACAGGACAGTTTTACTGGGAACATTACTACGTCATTGTTGTTGACAATAAGTGTCTCTGTTCTGTTGTCTTGCTACTGCGTACAAGGCATGGAAACTGGAAACGCCACCACTTATCACCATAAAGATAATATTTGTCATGGAGTAGTGTGTTTAATCAACTTATGTGAATAAACGCTCCAGTGTTGTGGAAATAAACTCCCATGCAGTGAATGTCCTTGGGGTTTTCACTATTCTGCCAATGGAGAAAATCTAATTACTACAAGTTTAGCAAATACCCATCTCACAGGCTGGACTCACTGAAACCTGCCCTGAAATAGTCTTACTTTGTGTTTTATTGTTTTTAAAAATAATTTTTGAGGTAATAATCTATTTCCATTTGTTGTCGTTTGTGGTCTGGTCTGTTGGTGAATGTTAACATCCTTCCATTCCTCTCCACAGCTTTACTTTGTCATCATGTTCACTGTAGGTACAGCTGATGGTAGAAGTTGCCCATAGGTTACAGATCTAGGATCAGATTACCCTTCCCCATATCTAAACCTGAACCATTAGGAGGGAGGAACGTAAAACCAGACCCTAGATCAGTGTCTATGGGCAACGTTGTTCTATTCATAGCTAATGTGTGTGTGATGCATTGTTGTGAGGTTATACTCATTCCAGTGTCTGTTAACATTATTGTTTTACAGTGGATTGAGTTGTGTACCTTTTTTTGTTTGATTCAGACTTACACACTCGTCATTTTAATAGTAGTTTGATTTATTTTAATTGATTCCTCCAGTGTGCTGTTCCTGTAGTTCAAGTCACCATACCGTAGTTGTGACAACATTTCCTGTAGTTCCAGTGTAACGAAGACACAGGAGGACATACTCCGATCCTCTTGTACTATTCCAGAGTAGTGACGTTAGGATGCAACGTTCCAGACGTATTCCGAAGTAGTGACGTTAGGATGCAACGTTCCAGACGTATTCCGGAGTAGTGATGCTAGGATGCAACGTTCCAGACGTATTCCAGAGTAGTGATGCTAGGATGCAACGTTCCAGAAGTATTCCAGAGTAGTGATGCTAGGATGCAACGTTCCAGACGTATTCCGGAGTAGTGACGTTAGGATGCAACGTTCCAGACGTATTCCGGAGTAGTGACGTTAGGATGTTCCAGACGACGTAGTGACGTTAGGATGCGACGTTCCAGACGTATTCCAGAGTAGTGATGCTAGGATGCAACATTCCAGAAGTATTCCAGAGTAGTGACGTTAGGATGCAACATTCCAGAAGTATTCCAGAGTAGTGACGTTAGAATGCAACGTTCCAGACGTATTCCAGAGTAGTGGCGTTAGGATGCAACGTTCCAGATGTATTCCAGAGTAGTGATGCTAGGATGCAACATTCCAGAAGTATTCCAGAGTAGTGACGTTAGGATGCAACATTCCAGAAGTATTCCAGAGTAGTGGCGTTAGGATGCAACGTTCCAGACGTATTCCAGAGTAGTGACGTTAGGATGCAACGTTCCAGACGTATTCCAGAGTAGTGACGTTAGGATGCAACGTTCCAGACGTATTCCAGAGTAGTGACGTTAGGATGCAACGTTCCAGGCGTATTCCAGAGTAGTGACGTTAGGATGCAACGTTCCAGAAGTATTCCAGAGTAGTGACGTTAGGATGCAACGTTCCAGAAGTATTCCAGAGTAGTGACGTTAGGATGCAACGTTCCAGAAGTATTCCAGAGTAGTGACGTTAGGATGCAACGTTCCAGAAGTATTCCAGAGTAGTGACGTTAGGATGCAACGTTCCAGAAGTATTCCAGAGTAGTGACGTTAGGATGCAACGTTCCAGAAGTATTCCAGAGTAGTGACGTTAGGATGCAACGTTCCAGAAGTACGTTCAGAAGTATTTCAGAGTAGTGACGTTAGGATGCAACGTTCCAGAAGTATTCCAGAGTAGTGACGTTAGGATGCAACGTTCCAGAAGTATTCCAGAGTAGTGACGTTAGGATGCAACGTTCCAGAAGTATTCCAGAGTAGTGACGTTAGGATGCAACGTTCCAGAAGTATTCCAGAGTAGTGACGTTAGGATGCAACGTTCCAGAAGTATTCCAGAGTAGTAATGCTAGGATGCAACGTTCCAGATGTATTCCAGAGTAGTGGCGTTAGGATGCAACGTTCCAGATGTATTCCAGAGTAGTGGCGTTAGAATGCAACGTTCCAGATGTATTCCAGAGTAGTGGCGTTAGGATGCAACGTTCCAGAAGTATTCCAGAGTAGTGGCGTTAGGATGCAACGTTCCAGAAGTATTCCAGAGTAGTGACGTTAGGATGCAACGTTCCAGAAGTATTCCAGAGTAGTGATGCTAGGATGCAACGTTCCAGGCGTATTCCAGAGTAGTGATGCTAGGATGCAAAGTTCCAGATGTATCGTCAACACAGAAGCTGCAAATCGTCAACACAGTTGGCTAGATAAAGAGGGCTGCGCCCTTCAAGAACGTCAGACTCGGAGGATGCAGGAAACCGATTAGTTTAATAGGATTAGTGTACCCGCACTGGAATGGGAGCTCTTTAAAATGTGCTGCTTCAGCCTGAGAATGGGGTATTTCCTGTCGAGAGGAGTATTGTAGCAACACCCACATTCGGTAGCAGAGCTGAGCTAGAGACCAAGCAGGGTCCTTTTTTATTTCATTTTTTAGAGGGAGCAGGGATGGATGGTTGTTTTTTTTTCTTTTCAGGAACGCTCCATCCCCCCCCTCTCAGCCCTGTTGTCGTATATCATAAACAGCAGTCGGAGCGAAGTTCCCACAGCGCAGGGTCTGAAAAAGGCCTATGCTGCTCTGCTCTATGCTTTTCCTGGCTGGGTGACAGTAGCTGTAGCTAGTGCTGTGGAGAACAGAACAGTCAGTCACATTGTGTCTCGCTGGGCTAGGAAAAGCCCAGTCTAAACAGGGATGTAATGGGTCTGGTAAAAAAAAAGAGAAAGGTAGAACAGGAGAAAGGAAGAGAAGGAGGGTGCTGCTGTGTTTGGATGGTGTGTGTGATTACTGTGTGTATTTGGGAGTTGTGTGTGTTTGTGTGTGTGTGTGTGGCTACTGCCTAATAAATGGTTGATGCATAATTCACTGATCTGTCTACAGATTGGTGAAAGGGCAGAGTTTCTGAACAAGTCGGCACAGAAAAGGTGAACAGTCATTTCCATTTATTGTTTGAATCACAACCGGTGCTTTCAGTGTGAAGTCTTACAGTTCAGTAATAAAATGACCCTTTAGCTAATTCTGTTGTTGTATGTTCTGAGCAGCACGGTGAAGACGTCTCACTCTCCTGTCGTCTCTAAGATTGACAACAGACTGGAGCAGTACACCTCTGTTGCGCAGGTCAGAGGTTACGCATCAACACAAATCACCTGACTAGACCTACTGTTACCAATGAGCCCTATGAGAACAATGTGAGAAACATGTTGGAAAGACATCTTGTGTTGACTGGGACTGTATAACTGTTACCATTGCTGATTATCATATCTAGCACATCGAGTCTATGTCAATACTGCTCTGAATCTAAAAGCTACAGTACATGCATTAGATAATGCTAATGATACTATACTACAATAGGCTTTATTTATAAGCCTACTCTGTATGGCTCCTTTCTCCAGCCCATTTTAAACATTTTAAACACGAGTACCAGATATGAAAATGCAAAATGAGACATTTCTCTTCTCTCCTTTGCCGACATGGATCATTCCCCACTCTGAATCCAGCACTAACACAGTTTCCCATTCCCTTTTCTCTCTCTCTCTCTCTCTCTCTCTCTCGCTCTCTCGCTCTGTGTATATGTATACACACAGAACAAGGATATGCGGTCCCCACGCTCCGGTGCCGTGGACCTGCCAATGGTGACAGATGGGATACGTAACATCAAGACCATGTGGGAGAAAGGCAACGTGTTCAACTCGCCCGGGGGCGGCGGGGGCACGTACAAGGTGGGGACCGGATTAACAACGGGGACTCTGGAACTCCGTTTGGGAGCGGTTTGGGAGGAAGTCAGGACCGGGGAGGGGAGGGGGCTGAGAGAGAGGAAGGGGCTCGTTTCACTGCCACTTCCTGTTCATCCCCGATGACGAGCTGCCCAGGGCGTTCTGCTGAAGTTGAACTTTGTCCGTGTCTGTTCCCCCTCTCCACACAGGAAGCAGCTGGGATGAAGATAGGTGTGGCGGGCCGCATCAACGACTGGCTGAATAAAACCCCCGAGAGCAAAACGCCGGGAGGAAGGCCCGCGGTAGGTTGTCTCCACGGCAACCACAGTGCTTTTGTCCTCTTTGCACTTCTTCATCTAATCCTTTATTGAGATGAACTACGTCTTTTTCAAGGGAGACAGCGAACAGACACTCATTATGAAACATACTATATGTGCGGCCCCCAACTCTGTGTTGCTCCTGCACTTCGGCTGTAGTATAAGCGAGTATTCATCAGACCAGACTCAATATTAGGAAGGTGTCCTTAATGTTTTATACAGCATTTACTAATAGTTTTGAGAAGCTCTGTTAGCTACCATGTATTTTTTTGTATATGTTTTAATAATTGCCTGCAAATAATGGTTGTAAGCAGTAGTCAGATGATGTGCCGTGTTGGGAGAAAATAGTCCAGCGTCACCCAGGGAATTTGAAATACAAATCATAGCAAAGTGGATGAGCTGTTGAGTTATAACCATGAAGTCATGAAGGGAAAAAAACACACAGCACTTAACAGCAGTCATTTATTTGTGTTGTAAAAGCACATATCACATATTGTCAGAGTACGTATTAGTTTTAATATGAAATGTGGCACGGTTCCTACCATGGATCACATGCAGGTTATCAGAAGGACTTAGAGATTGCTGGGCTGTGTGGATGCATTCCAACATACCAGTGATTCATCTCAAATGGCACCCTATTCCCTACGTAGTGCACTACTTTTGACCAGGGCCCATATTCAGCATTTATCCCATTATTTTACCCAAAAGACTCAGGCTTTTCAGTTTCTATCTACGCGGGCCCGGCACCCGTGTCTCACTGAGTCATGGCTATGGTGAACCTGCTTTAATTAAAAGCAACAGTCTTGAATGATGCAACGGTCGTTGATTCTGCTCGCCACAAGTCTTTAGGCGGCAGGTAGCCTCATGGTCAAGAGTGTTGGGCCACTCACCAAAATGTCACTGGTCTGAATCCCTGAGCTGACTAGGTGAAAAATCTGTTGATGTTCCCTTGAACAGGGAACTTGACCCTAATTGCTCCTGTAAGTCGCTCTGGATAAGAGTGTCTGCTAAATGACTCAAATGTAGTGTCACACTGATGATAACTCAAGACCTGACATTAACATAAAACACTGGCGCCCCGCTGGTGTGGGGGTAAGTCTCAATGGAAAAGCGCTTGTAGAGTACTCCATAATGCTCTGATCAAAAATAGTGCATGGAATAAGGGTGCCGTTTTGAATGCACTCCAGTCCCTTAATCACTGTGGTCCCACTCCTGGACTATATTTCAACTTCAGACGGTGCTTATTTTAAGACGTTCAGGCACCCAGACCTGTTTTCGAATAGGTGCACAGTGTGAGGGCAGCACTAGATATGAATGCAAACTGCCATAACCACTGTAGGAGTCATAGATCATGGTGACGTAGTGATACGCCATGTGGCCGCTAGAGGGCCGTTGCCATGGTGACGCGGCGTTGAGAAGAAGTAGTGCAGAAGGTCAGGGCGTTGTGAGTGGTGTGGTGTGGCTGGTTATACGGCCGGTAACATGATACCTGCTGCCGACCGCTATGAACCCCTGTAGTTTTGCACAAACGTTAAAAGTAACTGTCTCTTAAATCATTTCCGTAAAAGACTTGATTGATTGAATCGTGATCGCTCTCCGATATAGATTCTGATATGGGTGACTGACTTGCTCTCTGGGAACGTTTGCTCTGGTCTGCCTCTGCCTGCTGACAAATGATGTCTTGAAGTGACTGCAACACCTGTGTCTCCCTCTTGTGGTTAAACAGAGTAGAACACAATTGCATTTCTGAAATAAATATTTTACTGACTGTCGCTCTTTCTTGTCTTCTTTCCTTTAGAAGCTTCTTCCATTCTTCAATCTGACTGTTTCTCATTTCCTCTGCGAGATCAGCACCTCTCTGCCTGGTAGTCCTTCTCTCTGTCTTTTTTTCCTTCTTCTTCTTCCCTTTCTGCCTCCTCTCCTCTCATCCCTTTTCTCAGCACCTCAGGTATTGTAAAGTAATACAACCCAACTGTTGACGCATTTCTGTTTCCTCAACTCAAATACTGCAGCCATTGTTGGAATTGTGTGTCTTGAATATGAGATGACGAGGACTACAGACACTGATGCACTCCCCCTCTTCCTTTTTCCATCCCTCCCGTCTCTCTCTGCAGGATCTGAAGCCAGGAGATGTGACTAATAAGAGAAGTCTGTGGGAAAACAAGGGCTCCTCCCCAGCCAAGGTAACCTGGCCCACCTGAACTCTTCATAGTACACACACTCACACACAAACACTCTTAGAAAAAAAGTACTATCTAGAACCTTGAAGGGTTCTTCAGCTGTCCCAATAGGAGAACCCTTTGAAGAACCCGTTTTAATTTTAGGTAGAACCTATTTGGTTCCAGATAGAACCTTTTGGGGTTTTGGAAAGGTTTTTCCTATGGGGACAGCCGAAGAACCCTTTTGGAACACTTTTCTCTAAGAGTGTACACACACATACATAAACACACATGCATAAACACACATACCTGAGTTTAGACCATGGCTAATGCCATGAAGAAAGGACACTGAACAAAAATATTAACGCAACATTTAAAGTGTTGTTCCCATGTTTCATGAATTGAAATAAAACATCCCAGAAATGTTCCATAGCAACAAAAAGCGTATTTCTCTCAAATGTTATCTCACAAATTTGTTTACATCGCTGCTAGCGAGTGTTTCTAATTTGCCAAGATAATCCATCCACCTGACAGATGTGGCATATCAAGAAGCTGATTTAAACAGCATTATCATTCACACAGGTGCCCCTTGTGCTGGGGACAATAAAAGGCCACTCTAAAATGTGCAATTTTGTCACACAACACATTGCCACAGATGTCTCAAATTTTGAGGGAGCATACATTTGGCATGCTGACTGCAGGAATGCCCACCAGAGCTGTTACCAGAGAATTGAATGTTAATTTCTCTACCATCAGCCACCTTCGTCATTTTAGAGAATTTGGCAGTATGTCCAACTGGCCTCAACCGCAGACCACGTGTATGGCATTGTGTGGGTGAGCGGTTTGCTGATGTCAATGTTGCGAACAGAGTGCCCCATGGGGGTGGTGGGGTTTATGGTATGGGCAGGCTTAAGCTACGGATGACTAACACAATTGCATTTTATCGATGGCAATTTGAATGCACAGAAATACCGTGACGAGATCCTGAGGCCCTTTTAAAGTATCTGTGACTAACAGATGCATATCTGTATTCCCAGTCATGTGAAATCCATAGATTAGGGCATAATGAATTTATTTCAATTGACTGATTTCCTCATATGAAGTGTAACTCAGTGAAATCTTTTAAATTCCTGCTTGTTGCGTTTTATATTTTTGTTCAGTATAGTTACAGATATGCAAAACGTTTGCAAAAATTACTGGAATTTGTACCATCATACTTTCTCACACACCTGTGTCCCAAATGGCACCCAACTCCCTACACAGAGCACTTTTTATTTTATTTTTTTATTTTACTACAGCCCTATGGGTCTTGGTCTAAAGTAGTGCACTACATAGGGTGTAAGGTGCCAATTGGGACACACATACAGTATACTCCCCAGTACATTCACATGATGTCACACAACAACAGTACACCTAAAACTATACCTGGGGAGTGTTTTGAGGCCCTGTAGTATTCATCTGTTAGTTAATAATATCATATGATGTACATTTGCCAGCTAGGGGGATAACAACGGCTTGTTGCTTTGTCTTGTTTCTGTTTGAAGAGCTCTGAAGAAGAGCTCTCTTAGCTAGTTGACTTCACCGTTAACTAGTCTGGAAACCCTGGAGAGGTAAAGATGTTTTAAAGATGTCAACTTCGCTGCACTGATATTATCACTGGAATGACCTCAGTCTACTACGATGTCAGGTCTTCTTCTCTTTTATTGGTAAAAATCACACTCTGGCCTGGTCCCAGATCTGTTTGTAGCAATGACAATCGGAGCTGGCAAGTCAGCACAAACAGATCTGGAACCAGCTGCACTGTTAAGGGCCATGTGTTGTGCTATTGTTATTCTATAGGTAATTAGAGCCTCAAGTGCCTTTCACAAAACGTCTGTTCTATGTTTTTTTTCCAGCCTCTCATTTCTATGCCTCTCTTGACACAGCAGCAGCCATGCTTCCTGTATAGTCCTTTCTACTTTGCTCTATATTTCAATTCATGTTGTTGTAGAAGTACACTTCATTTTACACATAACTCTGGCCTTGCTAGCAGAACCATTACTTGCTACTGTATGTGTGGGTCCTTTTAACCACATTCTGAACAGGCAATTGTAAGGACAGCTATCTCCAACCTCTACTGTGACCCTCGTAATACAGGACCCCATGGCGCTCCAATGACCACAGTGTTGGCCACAACCCCACCATGTGGCCTCCTGTTATTTACGAGGATAAAATTTCACCGATAAAAGACACCAATAATGATATTTATTTATGGAATGGCTCTAAATTTGGCCCCTGGAGCGGAGAGGCTTGTGAAATAGGCCTTGCTCTGCAGTCTCCCGATAGCTGAACACACAGACAGAGTATAGCAACCTGCCAGCAGTGCAGTCCAATGCTGTGGCGAGCCACATAGAGCTGGAGGGCCACTAGACTGCTGGTTAGTGCTGACGTAAACCAGGCGTAGAGCTGGGGAAGGTAGGGGGCTGGCGGTTATGAGCTGTGTTATTAACTAACCACACATTGCGGTGATGTCAGGAGAGCTGTATGAGGGGATAGGGGACGTAGGGGCCTGATGGGCTTGGGATGAGTTCATGGAAGCGGGCGGGGTATCGGTGTTTGTGTCCAGAATGGCCCTGGTCAAAATTAGTGCACACTGTAGGGAATAGGATGATATTTGCGACACAGACAGGACAGTGTTACCACAGGGAACTGTGGGAGATGTCGTCCACGAACCACCATGACCAGGCTTTACTGGATAGACTTAGCGTGGTTGTGTGTTTTTTTGTAGATCTCTGGATAAGAGCGTCTGCTAAATGACTTAAATGTAAATGTAAATGTAGATGCAGGGTTTGGATGTGTTGGGCAGGATGTTCATGTTGTTTCCCAATTCCCCCGATTGGCTGGAATAATCTTCTTGGTTCGGGCAGGTAGCCTAGTGGTTAGGGCGTTGGACTAGTAACTGAAAGGTTGCAAGATCGAATCCCTGAGCTGACGAGGTAAAGACATCTGTTGTTCTGCCCCTGAACAAGTCAGTTAACCCACTGTTCCTAGGCTGTCATTGTAAATAAGAATTTGTCCTTAACTGACTTGCCTACTTAACTAAATAAATATATATATATATTTTTTTAAATGCACTCTGTCTCAAACCTCTGTCTCAAACTGAAGGCCCTAAAAATAATGGAAATCATTCTCAAATTAACATAAAACCTTCCTTATTAATGTAGAAGAGATCATTTTGGTCGAACCACAGCCTGCGATTGAAAGGTTCCAGTGCACACAGTATCTCTCAGGGTATGGCAGCATTGACTAAATGGACTGTTGAAGTGACTGCTACCTCGGATGACTTTCTCTCTGACTTTTCTCTCCATCTATCTTCTCTCAGGTGACTGGTAGAGGGGAGAATAAATCTGTTGCCAATGGTGAGTCCATTCTGTTACCATAACCAACATCGTTTTAAGCCTTATGCGGAGGTCAAAGTTGACTGACTGTGTGTGTATCTGTGCCCATCTTGTTTGGGCCTATGCATGTCTTTGTATCTACAATAGTCATAAGTCTGCTCTACTGACAATACACACCCAGAGTCAGTGAGGTTAAAGGGGACTGCTCCGTCTGAAAAAGGACAGGGAAAGGAGCCTGTTGTAAGTTACGACCATGTGGCCCGGCAGCACCCATAACTCCCTCCCTTCTTTCCCCAGCTCCCATAACTCCTTCCCTCCCTCCCTATTACACCATCGCCCCTGGGTCCTGGTGCCAGCTGTAAATCATCTCTGTTTGCTGTTTGTCTCTCTGGCATCTCTCTTGCTGTTTGTCTCTCTGGTTTCAGATGCCACTTTCGCATTGTGTTCTATTTCCAAAGTGGCCTGTCCACCACGACTCTTTTGTCCCAGTAGAGAGAACTGGCCTTCAGGGATGTCGGACGTGTCTGTGAAATGTGTCGTTTGTCCAAACCCCCCCCTCCCCCCCATCCTCAACCCCCTCCTTACCCCGACATGGATACTATTGTTGGGGTCGGACCTTCCAGGCTGTGAACAAATTAACAGCTGTCGGGTTGACACACTACTAGCTCGTGTGGTGGAAGATTATCACGCCATACACCTAATTTTGTCAGGGGCTAGCAGAGGAGAGGCAAACGTGATGTAACGAGCTCACTTCACCATTCAGGCAAGGTGTGGTTCCATATTTGGTGCATTCTGAAAATCTCGACCCCAGACAATCTGTGTCTCTCTCTACTTTGTAATGGTGAATGTGTAAAAGTAGAGCGAGACGCTTGAAATAGCTACACACGTCCAACGTTTCTCGACACACACACACCTTGTATTCACTCCCCCTCTTTGTTGTCGCTGAGAGAAGGGCAAATGGCAACATGGCAGGAGTCAGTTATATAAATATCAGTAGAGACGGGTAGGCAGGCAGGGACCTCAGAGGCCTCTGACACCACATCGAACAGCATGCAACAACCCCAGTCTCATGCAGAAAGGCCTGCTTGACTGTTTTTCCCCGAGGGCTCTAGTCATACTGCAAAGACTTAACACCAGATCAAGATTACTACCAAGACCGAGGTCTCTTTAGCTGGCTAAATTTGACTGACTGTGTGTGTAAAGGCATAATGGTTTTGTCCTTCGGCTAGACATCCTACACCTCTTTCTAATAGATACGGTAGTTAAATAAAGGTTCAATCATAAATACTTTTTTTTTTTTCATGTAAAAAGTATGTGTGGGTAGGTGGATGGATGTGTGGGTCTAACCCATCTGACATAGGTTAGAGGTTAGAGTATTCAACTCTTCGATTTTGACTGTAGCTCTGATAGACTTGTCTCTGTCCCTCAGCAGGTATGGGACACGAATGATACGAAGAGCTTCTTCTGAAGGCTGATGGGGACCAAGACAATCCAAGACTCTTCCTTTTTCTATGTCTGTTATACCAAAACAATATGACCACCACCCTGAGGGAACCCAAGGAATGGAGAGAAACAGGAGATTTTATTGAATAAGCACTGTACTGAAACGAATTAGCCACCATCTCCGTATCTACAGTGTAGTGCCTTTTGCACAACGAATTTGCTATGATTTTACTTTCTCAACAAACAAAATAATATGCTGTGAAATTTGGATGTTTTATGATATGGTGATTTGTTTTATATGTAATAAGCAGAAACTTGCAGAAGAAAAAAATAATAATTGAGATTTAGATGTATTTCCCATACGCTCTTCAGTACGTGTGTACTTTTGATATGGTAGAGAAATGGTTTTCATGAGGTTTCCAGTTCCACAATCATCCCCGTGTTCCAAAGAGAGAGATCTACCATCGATGCTCTGTCCATGTCGTCCATCTCACTTCTTTTTTTATTTATATTTAAAGCAAAGCTTCACACAATGGCTATTTTATTCATGTTCACCAGTTCAGGAGAGAGATTATAAGCACTCCGTAGATTTGGCTTATTTCACTTTATTTTGTCTTACCAATAGTGCAACAACGGTCTGAGTTAATATGTGTTAGCACAGAAGTACACGTCGGTATGAATATTATACTGTATCTTCTATTACAGCTTTATACTCAAGATTTGTTTCGCTTTTGTACTCTAAAATTAAATGACTACCAATCGACAAGAGGCAATGAAAGGCAGTGCAAGCAACTAAAGGAAAGTTGTATATTAAAGACGGCTATTATAACGTTTATTATCCTCGTTTCAATTTATTTATGTTTTTTTTTTTTTTTTTTTTACGTGTTTTTTGTCATTGGCTGTTTTTTGTGGCTTTTTTTGTACCTGCTGTTTTGAATCTCTAAATTCACTTTGTTAATCTTTCAAACAACCCATAATGCAGCAGGTGTACTTAAGAGTTACATTCTCATTTTAGGGACTCTCTGACCCACAACATTCCCACACCACTAAGCACACCGCCGGGCTTATTCACATGCATGCTCCAATGGCTTCTATCCAGGATGTTAAGGACCTCTGCATTGTCAGTGAGGTTGTCTGAATATAACAGGCCAGATACACATTTATACACGGTGCCTGTACCTTGAGACGGCGTCGGTTTTCAGCCGTATGCCGCCTTGCCATTTAAGCCCAAATCCCATGTACTAATTACTATAGGACTCTGGAAGAAGGGAAAGTGCACATTTAGATGTGGACAATGATCGAGGGTTGAATCAGTCAACAGAAGACACATTTTGACTCCAGACGACAATTGCGCTTGACGCTTGTTTTGAGTTTTCTTAAAGTTGCATTTGCGGTATGTAAGATCGTGTTTCCAGCACAAATCCTTTACATCCAAAATAGTCTCAAGGCCTTGTTGTTGCAGTCACCGAATAAACTGTACCTTCCACTTTGTCAACTCAGTTTGACTTATGCTGTTTCTTTCTTCTTCTTTTACCGTTTCATTATTGAGGTTTATGCGTTTCACGTTTCGCTCATTCATTTTTGCATGACATGCTTTGTTGATCTGGGTATTAAATAAAGGTTATCAGGGGCATTGAAAGATTGTTCTGTGTAAACCTTGACAATCACATTCCATGACTCCTTAGAACTACAAGCAATGGAGTCTGACCAAAATATATGACATTATTTTACATTGCTGTTATTTCATATTTTGGTAATTTAGCTTTTTATTTCAAACACCCTCATTTATTGTGTAGAGTTAACTATGCAAGGCACACTATCTGCAGTTTCAGATCAAACTTTGATGGTAGTGGGTAGTTTCCTACAGAATAAATGTTCTGAAATATTTGTACCGCTGACTCAACAACCGCAATAAAGAGATATAAATTGTTCCAATTTGTCTAGTTTATTTTCCTCTTTCTCTCTTAACACTGAACTCACAATATCATTGGCTGCTTAGACCATTCAACCTCTACCTATCTTGGAACTCGGAACCAAATGATTGTTAAAAGTCTGTGTGAGTATGACATTACATGACTATAGCTATTAGATCAGCCGCTGTCAAGTCGTTGTTCCTCCTTTAATGGTTGAGATATATACTAGGCTTTCTCTAGCTCCAGCAATAGACTTCACTGCCCTAGCCAATCAGAGATAAGAGGTGGTGACATTGGTGGCAGGGCTGTATTATGGGAGCCTTAAGAGTCTCATTGAACTTGTCTGTTTCTGGATCTCAACGAATAAGACCGGCCCAGCACTACTTTACCATCTCTCTTCCCCGTGGGGTTTGGAGGTAAGGCTATTAACTGTGACCCCTGACTTGACTGTGATGGTAACACTTTACAGGGATGCATGCATGCATGAATGCCTGCTCTGAGGCTGGACCTATGCCTCATAACCCTTGTCAATCCGGGCACTGGGGATGTGGAATAAATGTTCTCTGGGCAAGAGGGACCATATATTTATTTTTTTGCATTCACAAATGCTGAACTAATACATTTCAGGCACTGCCAGAGAGAAAAGTTTGGATTCTGTTTTTTTTTCCCCCCATTTGTTTGATTTGCTTCTCATGGCTCAGACTGGACAGAGACAGACTGTCAGTGGGCGCTAAGCTCGTCCTCTGTAGGGGGAACTGGGTGTTAGCATGCTTTGGGCTTTGACTTAATGCTGAAAGCGGCACCCGCAACATTCCTGCCACTGTCAGACCGTGTTATTCCAGCGATCGAGCCAGGATCCAATACTGACCACACACATTAAAGCAAAACACATTTAATTCCACAGAGAAACAAGTCTCGTCGCCTGTGAATTCTCAGTGGATTTCAGTTAATACGTTTTGAGACAGCTCTTTAAACAGATGGTCTATATTCTACTTCACACCTCTCTTAGCTAGAGTTCTCTGTTGTAACCATTTGGGGGTCGGACTGGGACACTTGTCCTCAACTGAATTGAAAGCCTGTGTTAAAGAGCTACACTGTAGGCTAGCTACTTCAGTCCAAATGTATGTTATGCATAGGAGTGTGTCCCAAATACACTTCACATGAACTGGCATGTAAGGTCAGACGGTGGGCACAGGAAGGGACAGAAAAGGGGTTAGGGAAGGAGGGAGGGAGGGATGGGTGAGGGGTAATGGTTTTCTAAACCAGGTCTCTAGGGTTGCTTCAGTTTTACCTTCATGGCAAATATGGTCAATGTTAAGATTGACTCCCATCTCCTCTGATAGTTTCATAATGGGATCATCTTGGGAATGTAGTGCATGTTGCTAAAAGCTGTGGAGTTGATGGCTGTTGTATGTAAAGCTCTAGATGGCTGGCCAACCCCTGTTGTCCAAAATAAGCTGGCCTTGACTGGCATGTTATTCATTGATTTACTGTGTGTGAGTACGAGCACGCAGGCACTCAATAAGCTCAGCCAACTTCATTGTCTGGAAGAGCACCTAACACCTGCTGATGATCTGTGCTTTATCATGGTTAAAAATAACCCCTCTGTATATCAACGGAGTGACACTAGTTTTATGATCTGACGATTGGTCTTTCAAACGGAAAGGTGTCATCTCAAATGATTCATCCACACAATAGCATTCTGACATTTGTTAGTTAAATATAGGACTATATAACCTCAGGAATCTGTTCCTGTCTGTAAAGGTAATGATAACCTTCAGGTTGTCCCTAAAATGCCCCGAATGTGGTATGACAAGGCCATCAGCTTGAAATAATAAGTTGGAGTTGAATTAAAGGGACAGTACATATCTGGTTGTAAAGAATTAAATAAAAAAAAGTTGAATTTACTGTTATCTGTTTGCCTTAAACTGGAAATCTATAAACAAAGTATTGGAAAGTAACAGTGCATTTTAGTGCCTGGTGCAAAAATGCTTAAATGTGGCCCTCAAAGTGTCCATTGCAGTCCCAGTCCCAGTGTAATGGTTAGTGTGTTATCCAGACATCAGGTTATCCTGCCCATAGAGAAGAGAGGAGAGGCCCTCCATGCCAAGAGGAAATGGCTGAGGATTAGTCTTGGAGCTGTTTAGAGCTGAGGGCCTCAGGGCAGCCAGTGCCAGTGGTGAAAGAACACCACATACACTACTGTTCAAAAGTTTGGGGTCACTTAGAAATGTCCTTGTTTTTGAAAGAAAAGCACATTTTTTGTCCATTAAAATAACATCAAATTGATCACAAATACAGTGTTGACATTGTTAATGTTGTAAATGACTATTGTAGCTGGAAACAGCTGATTTTTTATGGAATATCTAAATAGGTGTACAGAGGCCCATTATCAGTAACCATCACTCCTGTGTTCCAATGGCACATTGTGTTAGCTAATCCAAGTTTATCATTTTAAAAGGCTAATTGATCACTAGAAAACCCTTTTGCGATTATGTTAGCACAGCTGAAAACTGTCATTTACAACATGAATCATGTCTACACTGTAATGGACAAAAAATGTGCTTTTCATTCAAAAACAAGAACATTTCTAAGTGACCCCAAACTTTTGAACGGTAGCATACATGTACATAGACTCCACTCAAACACGTCAGATATTACTGTACTATGTATCTCTATTTGCCACGGATGAAAAATGTTACTAGGCCTGAGTGGGTTTAAAATGGTCCCTATTCCTTATCTAGTGCACTAGAGCCCTGGTTAAAAGTAGTGCACTATATCAGGAGTAGGGTGCCATTTTAGACACAGCTTTGTGTGGGGAGGAAAGATTCAAAGGGTTCGTTCTTTATCAAGTATTTCTGCAATCCATCCATGCATCCTGTCAGTTCACCAATCTATTCCTTCCCCCCCCTGCGCTTATTTGTGTGAAACAGAAAACCTCAGTACTCTTGTCTCTCATGTCCAGGTAATCCAATCTAAACATGGCAGATGAAGAAAATGAGTAAGTGTAGCCTATTTATCTTTGTCATCTCAGAAACTATAGAAACGACAGCCAGTGTATCTAGTGATGAAAATGTTATCCAAAACAATGTCTTCCAACAAAATGTCTCATGTTTTTTTGTTTGTTTGCTTTTCAGGGAGGAAGGTACAGTAAGACTTTTTGACTGAACAAAATATGCTTCAAGCCACTGTACACTGAGTGTACAAAACATTAGGAACACCTGCTCTTTCCATGACATAGATTGACCAGGTGAATCCAGGTGAAAACCTATGATCCTTAATTGATGTCCCCTATTAAATCCACTTCAATCAGTGTAGATGAAGGGACAGGTTAAAGAAGGATTTTTAAGCCTTGCGACAATTGTGTGTGCAATTCACAGGGTGAATGGGCCAGACAAGATATTTTGAAACTGGGTATGGTAATAGGGGCCAGGCGCACCGGTTTGAGAATGTCAAGAACTGCAACACTGCTGTTTTTTTTCACACTCAACAGTTTCCCGTGTGTATCAAAAATGGTCCACCACCCAAAGGACATCCAGCCAACAACTGTGGGAAGCATCCCTGTGGAACGCTTTCGACACCTTGTAGAGCCCATGCCCTGGCAAATTGAGGCTGTTCAGAGGGGAAAAGGGGTGGTCAATATTAGGAAGGTGTTCCTAATGTTTTGTACACTCAATTGCACATATAATGCTAAGATTGACTATATTAGCTATATTGCTGAGCTGACTTCACCTATGTCTGCGCAGTCGCAGAAACCCCCGCAGAGGAAGGTAAAAGCTTTGCATGGCTCCATGCGTTACTTGGACATTGTTTGATGGAGCACATGATAGATATACTGTAGCAAGTCTATTGTGCTTCTTGTGTCATTGTCAAAGCCTGTCATAGGCCATTCGTTACTGTTTACACTCAAATTCTCCGTGAATTTCAAAAAAGCATGCTTCGTGTACCTGATCAAAATACACGTTAGGTGAGATCTTTTTCACGTGAAATTTAAAATGCTATGTCTACGTTTTGTCTGTCAAGATAAACATGTGGAATTTGCATATAATTTGTATACTGATTTCCTACCCTTCTGTCTCTGTGGTGTATGCTTACATCGACATCCAATTCATGAGTATGAGACTTATACCCTTTTCATGCGTCCATCTCCATATTCCATCCAATAGCTAGACAGTGTTGTTCACTCCAGAATGATTCTCAATGTTCTGACAAAGGTTGCATGACATGTTTGTATGTACTGTATGGAAATCACGCTGATACTGAATCAGATTTAAACATTTGGATCCAATCTGATCCTTATGTATGAAAATGAGTTTCATACCAGTTTGATGGTGTAATAAACTGTTTGCCTTGATCTTATCGTAGAAGTGGCCCCGACGACAGATCTAGGATAAGATCACCCAACCCCAATTCTAAACCACAATCATTATTATCCTTAAACAATAGCTGACCCTAGGTCAGTGGTTAGGGCCAACTTCTGCCAACTCATTGCTTTATATAGAACCAATAATCAATCTTCTGTCCACTCATCAGTCGAGGTTGAAGTCCCAGCAGAGGAAGGTAAAGCTTCCCATGTGCTGTGAACTGCATGGAAACATATCTATATATTATCAAGATACACATATTGTACAGCTAGAGATTCCGTTTTCTTCAGGGTTGAAATCATCTATATTCCTAGGTCATACATACCAGTTTCATAAAATGCATTGTAAACATTTTGGCTCTAGTCACTGGTACCTTCATTTCAGATGGCATACAGTATTCCTATAGTTAGCGCTGCATTCATGATTTTGGCCTTATTAATAATGAACAAAACAATGCGCTTTATTCATATTTCTGCTGTCCTTACAATAGAGGCTGCTCCTGCAGAGGAAGGTCATGATCTTCAATGCTTCATATGTAGAGATTCTGCATGCTAATACACATGTAATATACCCCACATACAAGTTATATACTGTACCCAAATATGTTACATTTAGAAACATTTAGAAAAATATTTTGGTATGTGCACAGTGGTTTTGTAGTCAATCAAGTTGAAAGCAGTTGTCTAGCAGATATATATATAACATCTCTCCTCGTGGAGGAGCAAAATAATATTGGCTTCCTAATCAGAGCAAAGACTGTATTTCTCTCTGCCTTATTGTCTCTGCCTTAGCATAACAGTGGCTGACACTAAACAAACGTATGCTTTTAGCTATAACAGAACCTGCCCGAGAACCTGTAGAAGGTAAAGCTTTTCTTGGCTATTATTATTATTGGCTTACTACCAAAAAAGTTATCATCTTTATCAAAGGGATAGTTAAGTGATTTATCTGCAGTGACCCCAAACTTTTGAACGGTAGCATACATGTACATAGACTCCACTCAAACACGTCAGATATTACTGTACTATGTATCTCTATTTGCCACGGATGAAAAATGTTACTAGGCCTGAGTGGGTTTAAAATGGTCCCTATTCCTTATCTAGTGCACTAGAGCCCTGGTTAAAATATGTACAATTGCTGAACTATCCCGTTTTCAAGTCATTTGCTTCACTAATCAACGACATGACTTTTACCACAGAACCTGCCTCTGCAGTTGTAGGTAAACCGTGTCATGGCTTGATATGCTTCTTGTTTTTGCACATTATTATTATGATTGAATAATAATAATAATTGATCCCCTTGCTAATCCTTCCCAACCGTTACCATAGAGACCACACTAGACGTAGAACCAGGTGACGCTTTCTTGCTTTTCACATTAAATATCACTGCTGCACGTTAGGATGCGCCCTAGCTACGGCATCATGATTATACTTTTCATTTCCGTCTTGCCAGAGAGAAGTGTTTAGAGTAAGTCTGACTTGTTTGCTTCAAGCTTTATTCACATACTAATATTGTATCTTCACTATAGAACCAGAGCCAGAACCAGAGCCAGAAGTAGAAGGTAAAGGCCATTTTTGCTTTACCATGGTCTTTAGTTTCTAGTATATATGTATATTTGTGCTAATAGTACACATTCACTAATGCCAGTGAAGTAATCGAAGACACATGAGCAATCGGCATTATATTAATGTAGCATATAGTACATACGTATTTTCACAACACTGACTGAGTTATTTTTATTTGTATATATATTATAATATATATTATTGTTCTCGACCTCATATTTTTTACACTCAACTGATCCACTCCTCGTTCTCTTAACCTTACAAAAGAGCCCACTGCAGTAGAAGGTAATTTTGATATTTTACCTCGACATTACGAAGTTTTCCCCTGCATAGATTATACCTTCTATCTGCAGTAGGAACATAATATATTAACTAGGCACGACATCAGCATGCAGCTAATCTGTCCCACGGGTGCTGTCAAAGCCGCAACAAAATATTTTTGCACATTCATTTTCGTAATTATTTGCTTCATGCTTTATTGATTCATTCATGTGTCCTTGCGACAGTGCCCCTGTTGTAGTAGGTAAAGCTTCTTGGCTTCATCTTACAAATATGTACAGTACATCGTCTCATATTCTATTATTCGCTTCACGCCTTCCTATCATTGCTAATCAGTCTGATGATGCTTTTATCACAGAGCCCCCCCCGCAGTAGTAGAAGATAAACGCGTTTCTTGGCTTCAAATTCACTTAGTTTGAGCTGCATTTGATATCCCAGATGTATGCATGTTATAAACTGTATTATAAACTGAGCCCTGAACCCTGAATGCTCATTGGCTAACAGCCGTGGTATATCAGACCGTATACCACGGGTATGACTAAACGTGTATTTTTACTGCTCTAATTATGTTGGTAACCAGTTTATAATAGCAATAAGGCCCTTCGGGGGGTTGTGGTATATTGCCAATATACCACGGCTAAGGGCTGTGTCCAGGCACAGAACAGCCCTTAGCCGTGGTGTATTGGCCATATGCCACACCCCCTCTGGCCTTATTGCTTAAATAGCACACCTTTCACTGGTACCATTTGGGCCCTTTTAGCATACCCAGCGAACAAACGTATCATATGGATAACCCCCATTACTGATTCATATGTACTGATTCAATATCAATAGACCTTTACAGCATCTGTTTTTACAACGTCATATTCTCACACGTCACTGATCCACATTTCAGTCTTATCGACTACTAAACCAATCCTTCTCATGTCCCTCACATAGAAACGCCTGCAGGAGAAGGTGCCTGTTAATACGTTGTTGTCTTGTACAGAATGCATGAAGTGTAGACCTATAACTATAGACTGTGACGGTCTGCTGTGAATGTTCTTTTGTATTCCTTAGTATCTAATACTCTGTGTTTGATACCATTCCGCTGCCTGTCAGAACATTGAGCCATCACTATGTGATAATGCATTGGTTTTGGTTGCGTAATACACACTTTCATACAGTAGGTTTCACTAGATAAGGCCTATCACTGAAATACCCTGCCGTAATAATCCAATTTGTTACCATAAATGTGTGAATATTCTGTTGAAAGCTCTGTGTGTATTCATCCCTTTGTTTTCTGTATGTTTTTCACCAACAGTCGGTGGAGAGACTCAAGGTGAGCGCTGTCTAGTTCTTTGTAACTATAGTTCTAGATCGAGTCTTGTTCTATGTAACTAGTCCTAGGTCTAGTCTTGTTCTATGTAACTAGTCCTAGGTCTAGTCTGGTTCTATGTAACTAGTTCTAGGTGTAGTTGTCAAGTTCACTGTATGTGTTTTGTAGAGAATTTCAGAAAATCATGTGTCTCAGTCTAATAATATTGGATTGTTTTTGCTATAAAACAAGACCGTACATAAGTCACATGTAGATTTAATTTGAGAAGTTTTGAAAAACGTCTGTTGAAACATTTTCAAAGGTATTTATGTTTTAAAATACTTTTCAAACCTTTTTCTAAATTTGGTTAAGAGGCATTTCAAAACATTTCGATTTTACAAATCAGAGTTATATTGATTTTGATCACTTCTTATTTCTACTTTGAATCAAATATAATATAATATATCATATATCATTGTGACTTACAGATTCCAAAGCCAAACCAAAGTAAGTGTTTGATTCTATTTCGGCCAATAACTTTCTCTTGTGGTTTGCCGTGTCACTGAATCAAAGTAATTGAATGGAGAGTATTTGATGGAATCATCTCTAATGTTTTTCAGAAGTTTTATGCCAAATGTTGCCCCTCCAAAGCTACCAGAGGGAGATGGTAAAGTCGATTTTGATGTGAGTAATGTAATCCTACCAGCAAGATCATCTGAATATAGCAATAAGAGTGCCCAACTCACTAATCACACTGTGTGTGTGTGTGCGTGCGTGTGTGTGTGTGTGTGCGTGTGTGTGTGTGTGTGTGTGTGTGTGTGTGTGTGCGGTTTACAGGACCTGCATAGGAAGCGTCAAGAGAAGGACATGGCTGAGCTGACCTCTCTGATTGAGTCTCACTTTGTCCAGAGGAAGAAAGATGAAGATGAGCTCATCAGTCTCGTCAACAGGATCGTAAGTCCTCTTCTATGGCACAGCTGGAGCTCACACACACACACTGCTCACACACAGCTGGAGCTCACACACACACACTGCTGGAGCTCAGACACACACACTGCTCACACACAGCTGGAGCTCACACACACACACTGCTGGAGCTCACACACACACACTGCTGGAGCTCACACACACACACTGCTCTCACACAGCTGGAGCTCACACACACACACTGCTCACACACAGCTGGAGCTTACACACACACACTGCTCACACACTGCTGGAACACTACATGGGCGTGTTGGTGAACTGCACACGTAATGAGTGACTGACGTTCTGGCTGGCTTCCATAGCTTAAGCCCAGGCTCAGTGTGCCAACATAGTCTTGAGGTACACAGACGAATCAAGTTGGATACCTTATCTGTGTGTGTGTGTGTGTGTGTGTGTGTGTGTGTGTGTGTGTGTGTGTGTGTGTGTGTGTGTGTGTGTGTGTGTGTGTGTGTGTGTGTGTGTGTGTGTGTGTGTGTGTGTGTGTGTGTGTGTGTGTGCAGGAGAAGCGTCGTACCGAGAGGGCAGAGCAGCAGAGGATTCGTGCTGAGCAAGAGAAAGAGAGACAGGCCCGTCTAGCCGTGAGTCTCTCATTGTGTAATGTTTCCATTGTGATATCAAGGCCAACTGCGTCCCAAGTTGTTTTCTTCTCTTCTTTAACCTTCTGTTTTTCACTCCCCGACGCAGGAAGAGAAAGAGAGGAGAGAGCAAGATGAACAGCGTAGGAAGCACGATGATGACGCTAAGAAGAAGAAGGCCCTCACTACCATGACTCACACCTACGGTGGCATCCAACAGAAGGTCAGCGCTAGCTCCACACTCACTCGGTCTCTCTCATGATTACAACATTCGCATCAGATTTGCTGCCCCCTCGTGGTTATCTTGACACTTGCGTGCCCTCTCGCTGTGCTGCGGTGATGTCCATCCACAGCAAGAGGGCAAGAAGGGAGCCAAGAAGCAGACGGAGAGAGAAAAGAAGAAGAAGATTCTGGCTGACAGAAGGAAGGCTCTGATCATCGACCATCTCAACGAGGACAAACTCAAGTATGATGTATTTAATTACACCGAAATACTCACGGGTCTTTGGCTCCCAAATGGCACCCGGGCTCTGGTCAAAAGTTATGCACTTTTCAGGGACACACGTTGAAATCTCTATTTCATTGTTGAAATGATCTACTGTACATAAATACATATGGTTGCTTAGAAAGTCTCCTGTGAAAGAGAGACCAAAAGTAGAACCACATGCGCTGACTGAACGCTGGCTTCCCATTGGTTGTCGTCCTGCAGGGAGAAGGCCAATGAGCTGTGGCAGTGGATGATGGAGTTGGAGGCGGAGAAGTTTGACCTCGGCGAGAAACTGAAGAAGCAGAAATACGACGTAAGGGTTCTCACTCAGGTCCAAGCTATGGTGATAATACCCGTGGCTGTACTGTGCATTGTGATCCACAGGGTAAGAACAAGATCACTGGTCGTGCCCAATGACATGACAGCATAGTACGGTGATGATTGCAAGATTGTGATATTTGACCTCAAATGGGTCTGGGTCTTTTTCTTGTGTCCTGACCTCCATATAATCTCCTCTGAACTCCTTATCATCTTCTCTGTCATCCAATGACTGCATACCACAGGAGGCTGGTGAGGGGAGGACTGTTCATAATAAATAATGGGAGTGAAATGAGAATAAATGTACTTACTACAACAGTGATAGGGTTGTCTCACCTACCTTAAAATGAATGCACTGACTGTGTACGTCTCTCTGGATAAGAGGGTCTGCTAAATGACTCAAGTGTTACTGTGAAATGAATGGTATCAAACACATGGAAACCACGTGTTTGATACCATTCCATTTATTCCATTCCAGCCATTCCTATGTGCCGGTCCTCCCCAATGAAGGTGCCACCAGCCGCCTGTCCTCTATACCAAAGCATTACATGTGTCCCTTAACATTCTGTAAATGGAGTCCATTTCACTGAGAGTAACTTACACTCATGAAATACAAAGCAGTTGAAATATATACATGCGTAACAAGCCACATCCCCTATTCTGAAACTGGTGGTGTTAATCCTACTGCCTAAGAGGGGCGCAGCTGTCTAAAACTCTGACTTGCTTCCAGATGAATGTTCTCCAGACCCGAATCAATGAGCAGCAGAAGTTGTGAGTAATGGGCTGTGGGGGCGTCAACCTCACTGTTGTGTAGTCCGCTGTCAGTCGTTGTTGTCAGAGTGAGCGTTTTTTATTTTACACTCGGGGCTCAGGGAAGCTCAACCGGGCGACCGGGTCAGGTCAGGTGGTGGACCACAGGTGAACCACTGGTGAACCACACGCTCCTCAGACAGGTGGTGGTGCAGCCAGGCCGTGGCTCCAAACTGCAGGATCCCAGGTTTCCCTACAGGTGTCAGTCAGTGTGTTGTCTCAGTGCTTAGGCAGCCTCCACTGTGTGTCCCTTCACAGATCAATCAGCTTCTGGCCCGTGTCCAGGACCACCAGAGGTAAGTACCCAGAGCCACACTGGTCAGTTTCTCCTCTATTTAAAAGAGCTTGGGGGGCCTAAACCAACCAAGCAATTATATTGAATGCTACTCATTAAAAAATAAAAAATAAAATAAAAGCCCAGTGTTGGAGTACTATCAAGACATTCAGGGGTGTCTCAAAAGTCTGAAGTGGCTTCCTCTCTTTGTCTCCTCTCCTTAATCTGTATTGATCTGAAGACACAGGGTGTGTGAAAGCAACCTTTCCTGCTTTTATTCTCATCAGTGCAGACGAAGGAAAGGAGACAAGGTGAAGGAGCTACTTTAGACCATTGAGATACACCAATTGTCCCTCACCCATTCACTGTTCACTGTCTTAACCCCAAGGCCTTTTAAAGTCACATGATCCTGCTTGAACAGAACTAGCTGGGCGCATATGATTCAACCTGGGAGAAAACATTAGGATCGTAGTGCTGCATCCTAATTTGACCAGTCTTTTGAGTGGCTCCTTCCATTCCATCCATCCCTCTCCATTCATCTAGAATAGACCCCAGTAGTCTGGGAAGATCGTGATCCTAATCAACAGCCTACTATTGGCCCCAGAACATTGTGTCATCATCAAAACTGACAGTAGATTAGATTCTCTGTAGGCTAAGGAACTTAGTTAAGTTGTATGTATTGCAGTGCATACAATATGTACTGTAATGCCTCCAAAAAATGACCTCTGGAAAAAAATCTGTAAGTTAAAGTACAGAATCCAAGATGTCTGGATTGACTCCTGTCCACTATCTGAAGTCTCACTGTTTTCTGATGGTAAGTTGAATTTTACAGATAGATTGGCTGGCTATAGCTTTTTAACTCATATGTCAGACTTTAGGAATGATAGATCGATAGCCTATGATAAATTATACATTTAAATTGTGCATTATGGGTGAAATTCTAACTTCCAATTCAGTCAAATGTTCACTTAGTCATGCACTGATGTCAATGGGAAACTACAAGAAAATGAAAGCTAGGATTTGGCCCTAAGAGAACATCACGGTAAGACCGCTGAAGATAGGACACGATCGCCATGTCATTTATTAATTCATCCTCGTCCTTCACTAACCCCTGTTTGTGAAAGTTCTGTGTTCCCTTTCATCCTGTGACGCATGCCAACTCTCACAGAACTGTCTCTGTTTCCATTCCCATCTCCCCGCTTTCATGCATCAGTCTATCTACTTCTGACTCATTCTTTCAAAACTCAACTCTCTCTCTGCTCCTGTAATCATTATAGAAAATGTTGAGGATAGATATGCTGAAGATGTTGCGGGTAGAACCTTTGAATGGCCTCCATATACATGTCCTCAATATTTAAAATATTTTGTTGGTCATATGTATTCACCCACATTAGCATAATAATCACTTGTACTATTCTTTTTAGCTCTTAGTATAACTACATGTATTGTTCTTAAGTATATCAATATAATAGCGCCACCTACTGGTCAGATAGAAACAGTGACAGAGGTGTTTGACTGGTCTGTCGACTATGTGTGGTTTCACAGTGCCAAGGGCAGAGGCAAGGCCAAGGCGGTCAGGAGGTAATGAGACCTGGCAGGATGAAGTGTCCAGGACTGGGACGCCAGACGATGACGGAAGATTGTTTTGTTGTTCTTCTTGTTATCAGTGCGCATGCAAATTACTATGGAAATGTGCTGTTGTCACGGTCACTGTTTGCTGTGCATGAGGCTAGAAACAATAAAAAGATGTTTGCTTTTGATTGTGTCTGATTTAATTTCAAAGAAAAATAATGAAAAGTTTGAGGCCGAAACAAAATGTACAAGACTGGTGCTACCCATATGAAAATGCACGGAAGACTCCAGCATGTCGCTTTGGATTAATGTGTCTGCCAATTTGTATATATTATTATTATATAATGTACAATACTGTGGCTCCAGTAGCGCTGACGCTTTCGTCTCAATTCCCTGGGGGTCGTGAATTCAAATCTAGCTTCCTTCTCTCCCTCCACCTCCGGCTGATAACTTAACATAACATAAAGCGTTTCGATCATCTGGGAAAAGCGTTATATAAATCCAATCAATTGGTATTATTAGACTTGGCAACAAGTGATTGAAATACATACATTATCTGTTAACCAGACATATAATACCACAGTACAACATAACACATAATAGTGCCTGCACAGTGCAATCCCTTACAGAAAGAACACGACTTCACGTGTAGAAAATCACGATTTCACATAAGAAATTTCACTTGACAACGTGCTTTAGGGACATTTCACATGATGTTTCACATGTGAAATCGGGTTTTTGGAACACTGCACATGTGAAAACAGAAATAATACACAATGCTTTTATCATAGTGTTTTCTATTGACATATTTGACACACATGATTATATTGTGTGTGTTTATTTCTACAGTTATTAATAATTATTTACCTGGGATTTGAACGGCATTCGGATCGTCCTGTTACCCCCACCATGTCTGTGTCAAAAACTGATTTCACCTGTAATTCCTACACTGGACACTGAAAAATATATATAAAAAAATCTCAGATTTGTTCAAAAATACATTCAAAAGCTGTATTTATCATAGTGATTCAGGAGTCTCACTGAAATAGAATAGTATGCCCCATCAACATTAGATATTGGACTCTGGAGTGAATCCCGCTTCACCGTCTGGCGGTCTGTCGGACGGATCTGGGTTTGGCGGATGCCAGCAGCACGCTACCTGCCCCAAAGCATAGCGCGAACTGTAAAGTTTGACTGAAATACCTCAGTCAAATGACTGAAATACCTCAATTAAATCAATGATGTGAAAATACACAGATTAACTGAAAACTGAAATAGCAGTGCACCTGGCACTCTTTTGCTAAATGCATAGGTAATGAATGAGTAGGGGAATACTACAGACTTTGTGGCACAGCAGAAATATCATCACACCTCAAATCCTAGGTCATATTTTAGCTGAACAGCGAACCACTCACTTTAAAACCACCATACCTTTTCATTACTTTACTTATAAATTGTTTGGGATGGTTTGGGACCATCACGTGATGTCCTGACAACTGGTAAAACACATGCCTTGAGAACATCTCACAAACATCCTAATATGGTCCTCACCCTTTTAAAGGAAAAACCAAATGAATTTCACGAGATCGCATGTGATCATATGTGAAGTTAACGTGATAACATGGCAATATGTAAAGCAAAATGTGAAAACATGAAACGACAAATGACAACATGTAAGCACGTGTGAAAACATGATCTCATGTGATGTTCCAAAAATAAGTTTGCAAATGATTTCAAATGATTTCAAATGTGAAATTTCACTTGCACATGATTTCACATGTGAAGTGTTCCAAAAAACACATTTTCACATATGAAATGTCACACATGCTTTCACGTGATATTTCACCTATGAAATCATTTGGGATTTCCATAAGGGGAACACCAGAAACCTGAATTTCCTGCTACAACACCAGTTCTGTGGCCATGACAGAAATCGGCCACAGATTTATTGTCAAGAATACATTTTTGCACTGCTAAAAGTTGCACAGAATCAAGTCAATAATTGTGCGATTCATGGCCTAGCCAGTCTCCAGATCTCAACCCCATAGAAAATCTTTGGAGGGAGTTGAAAGTCTGTGTTGCCCAGCAACAGCCCCAAAACATCACTGCTCTAGAGGAGATCTGCATGGAGGAATGGGCCAAAATACCAGCAACAGTGTGTGAAAATCTTGTGAAGACTTACAGAAAACGTTTGACCTCTGTCATTGCCAACAAAGGGTATATAACAAAGTATTGAGATAAACTTTTGTTATTGACCAAATACTTATTTTCCACCATAATTTGCAAGTAAATAAATAAAAAATCCTACAATGTGATTTTCTGGATTTTTTTCCCTCATTTTGTCTGTCATAGTTGAAGTGTACCTATGATGAAAATTACAGGCCTCTCTCATCTTTTTAAGTGGGAGAACTTGCACAATTGGTGGCTGACTAAATACTTTATTTTTGCCCCACTGTATATCCACACACTCTCAAAAATAAGAGTACGGTTACGGTACAATGTTGTTCCCTGGTTTACAAAAAGGTCAAATGTACATGATACTGGTCGATACCTTTTAAGGTACATGTGCGGATAATCTAGTAAAATGGTTAAAACAATATTTACTCAGGGCCTCCTGAGTGGCGCAGTGGTCTAAAACACTGCATTGTTGCGCCGCTACAGATTCTGGTTCAAGTCCACGCTCTGTCGCAGCTGGCTGTGACTGGGAGACCCATGGGGCAGTGCACAATTGACCCAGTGTTGTCTGAGTTTGGTCGGCAGGGATGATCTCATCCCATTGAGCACTAGTTACTCCTGTGGTGGGCCAGGCACATGCTGACACAGTTGCCAAGTGTATGGTGTTTCCTCTGACACATTGGTGCGGCTGGCGTCCGGGTTAAGCGCCCAGAGGCTGGATTGTGTTTTGGAGGGCTCTCAACCTTTGCCTCTCCCGAGTCAGTACGGGAGTTGCAGCGATGGGACAATACTGTTGGATACCACAAATAAGGGGTACAAATAAAACACAAATATGATTTTGCCAATATATTCTATCATTACTGCGGTTTGAAATGTAGGTGGGGCAATGTGCTGGCGGGGGCTCATTATCATGTTGAGCAATTTGATGTATTTGTGCCAACCGTCAGTGGAAATGTTGTTCCAGTTTCAGTGATTTATCATTGTGTTGATGGTTGAGCCCCTCTTTTGACACTTTCAATTCTGCAGTCTCTGTAAGAACAGCTGACAGTCAAGAGCTGCACTGTTAAGGAGTTACTGTGCCTTTCCAGTAGCATAATAGCAGCTGGTTCATAGAAAGTTACATTGTCAATAACTTACTGGCAGCTAGCTACAGATGGGTTATTGTAAGATTCACAGTAACTTACTGTCGCTAATCTGTCACACTCACTGACCTGGTGGTCTGGTAGGAAAGTGGGTATTACAATGACATGGTGACTAGCTAAAAATGAAATATTGTATGTCTCTTTGGCATCACATGCACTCATGTTAGCTTTTAATAAGACTGGATAAGCGACAGTGTATAAACTCAGTGTTTATGAACAGAATACAACAGACCACATGAACTGGGACTACATTCCCTCTCATGGGAGACCAAAGAGAACTAGTTGAAAGCCATGTCTGCAATATTCTGCCACTGCTACAGTATGCTGCCAATCAGCAAGTGATTGTCATGTTGTCAACAGGAAGTCAGTGAAGACAGTGGGTTACTAGCATGTATTGCTAGTGAAAGCAAGTTGCCTGTAGGCTACTGACAACGTTTTGTGAATCTTACAATAACTTACTGACAAATGGTTTTCAGATAAGACATGAAAATTCAGAGCAATTTCTGGCAACAACATGCACACTAACCTCTTTGCAGTGCAGGTCATTACACGTTCTCTTACAAAGTTTGCAGGGCAGACAATGTTAGAGGTGCTCAACTTGACGTGGCATAACCATCAAACATTTAAACTTCTACTGATGGTTGCCACAAATACATATATACAGTGCCTTGCGAAAGTATTCGGCCCCCTTGAACTTTGCGACCTTTTGTCACATTTCAGGCTTCAAACATAAAGATATAAAACTGTATTTTTTTGTGAAGAATCAACAACAAGTGGGACACAATCATGAAGTGGAACGACATTTATTGGATATTTCAAACTTTTTTAACAAATCAAAAACTGAAAAATTTGGCGTGCAAAATTATTCAGCCCCCTTTTGCTGCGATTACAGCTGTAAGTCGCTTGGGGTATGTCTCTATCAGTTTTGCACATCGAGAGACTGACATTTTTTCCCATTCCTCCTTGCAAAACAGCTCGAGCTCAGTGAGGTTGGATGGAGAGCATTTGTGAACAGCAGTTTTCAGTTCTTTCCACAGATTCTCGATTGGATTCAGGTCTGGACTTTGACTTGGCCATTCTAACACCTGGATATGTTTATTTTTGAACCATTCCATTGTAGATTTTGCTTTATGTTTTGGATAATTGTCTTGTTGGAAGACAAATCTCCATCCCAGTCTCAGGTCTTTTGCAGACTCCATCAGGTTTTCTTCCAGAATGGTCCTGTATTTGGCTCCATCCATCTTCCCATCAATTTTAACCATCTTCCCAGTCCCTGCTGAAGAAAAGCAGGCCCAAACCATGATGCTGCCACCACCATGTTTGACAGTGGGGATGGTGTGTTCAGGGTGATGAGCTGTGTTGCTTTTACACCAAACATAACGTTTTGCATTGTTGCCAAAAAGTTCAATTTTGGTTTCATCTGACCAGAGCACCTTCTTCCACATGTTTGGTGTGTCTTCCAGGTGGCTTGTGGCAAACTTTAAACAACACTTTTTATGGATATCTTTAAGAAATGGCTTTCTTCTTGCCACTCTTCCATAAAGGCCAGATTTGTGCAATATACGACTGATTGTTGTCCTATGGACAGAGTCTCCCACCTCAGCTGTAGATCTCTGCAGTTCATCCAGAGTGATCATGGGCCTCTTGGCTGCATCTCTGATCAGTCTTCTCCTTGTATGAGCTGAAAGTTTAGAGGGACGGCCAGGTCTTGGTAGATTTGCAGTGGTCTGATACTCCTTCCATTTCAATATTATCGCTTGCACAGTGCTCCTTGAGATGTTTAAAGCTTGGGAAGTCTTTTTGTATCCAAATCCGGCTTTAAACTTCTTCACAACAGTATCTCGGACCTGCTTGGTGTGTTCCTTGTTCTTCATGATGCTCTCTGCGCTTTTAACGGACCTCTGAGACTATCACAGTGCAGGTGCATTTATACGGAGACTTGATTACACACAGGTGGATTGTATTTATCATCATTAGTCATTTAGGTCAACATTGGATCATTCAGAGATCCTCACTGAACTTCTGGAGAGAGTTTGCTGCACTGAAAGTAAAGGGGCTGAATAATTTTGCACGCCCAATTTTTCAGTTTTTGATTTGTTAAAAAAGTTTGAAATATCCAATAAATGTCGTTCCACTTCATGATTGTGTCCCACTTGTTGTTGATTCTTCACAAAAAAATACAGTTTTATATCTTTGTTTGAAGCCTGAAATGTGGCAAAAGGTCGCAAAGTTCAAGGGGGCCGAATACTTTCGCAAGGCACTGTATATATATATATATATTTGACCATGCAACCCAAATATGCAAGTGACCCCTACAATGAAATTCTCCCATCTATCAAAGCACAATGATTGTACCTTATATTCAACATTTTGGGTGGGAAAAATGTCCCATTATACCTGCAAGGTACCAAACTGTACCATGTGAGATCATATGTGTACCTGTGAAGTTCACACCAAATGTCTTTGAGCACTGCACGATTTACATTGATGTTATGTTGGTTGTGATAATTGGACAATTAATGACTTCATTCTGGGCAGAGTTTAGAAAAACTCCAGAAATGTGTTCTTGCCAATAAAATCGGTCACCATGGCTCTTTCAGGCTCATAGACATAGTAGTGAAGCAGGGCATTTCAGGTGTGGTCACGGTACAAAATTACACAATACATTGTTTTTACAGTAATTGAAATCAGAATACAGCAGCATACTGTCATTTTATTAGAAATAACACAAGTTGTTCGACAAATAGGCAAAGTGCAACACATTTTTCGTGCCAATATACACTGAGTTTTCAAAACATTAAGAACACCTGCTCTTTCCATGACATAGACTGACCAGGTGAAAGATATGATCCCTTATTGATGTCTCTTGTTAAATCCACTTCAACCAGTGTAGATGAAGAGAAGACAGGTTAACAAAGGAGACATGAGACATGGCTTGTGTATGAGTGCCCTTCAGAGGGTGAATGGGCAAGAGGAAATAGTTAAGTTCCTTTGAACAAGGTATGGTAGAAGGTGCCAGGCACACCGGTTTGAGTCAAGAACTGCAACCCTGCTGGGTTCCACACCTGTGTGTATCAAGAATGGTTCACCACCCAAAGGACATCCAGCCAACTTGACACAACTGTGGGGAGCATTGGAGTCAACATGGGCCAGCATCACTAAGTCCATGCCCTGACGAATTGAGACTGTTCTGAGGGCAAAGGGAGGGGCTGCAACTCAATATTAGGAAGGTGTTCCGAATGTTTGGTATACTCCCTGTATGCATAGTCAATCTCCCATAGGTCCACAGACCTGGTGGTGCAGCACAAACTTCAGTTAATTATCAACCAAGAAGTTGTGAGTTCAAATCCCAGGTGAGGTTGATTCCAAAGTAATCAGCATACTGCCCTTTAATGTTAACACTTTCACTTAGCAGTAAAAATCTCTGGAGCAAACCGGAGCCAAACTCAAACTCACAGAGAGGGAGAAGGCAGAGAGGACATTGTTAAGAGAGGGCATGAGGACTGGGGAGCAGACTGAGTAGGGCACAGCAGGAAGCACGGAGCATGCCCCACCTTGGCACCCTCCGCGTCCACAGAGGCAGGGGGCTCGGTAGGAATGGGAAGCTGGCCGACTGGACCATTAACTACTGACTAAAAGGAAGAGAAGAGAGGAGGAATGAGAAGGGACTTGTGAAGTCAGGAGAGGTAAAGAAGAAAAGACCAGGGACAATTGGTATTATATTGCGTTTAAAGAGAGCTGAAGAGATTGAGCTTGGGAGCCATTTTGTATGGAGTATTTTAGAAGAGATTCAGAGTATGGTGGTTAGTTAGTTACCTTATCCCTGGGGACTGCAGTGGGCAGCTCTCTCATTCGGTTTCTCCTTGACACAGACAGCACGGAAGAAGAGAGTTGCATCCCTTTTACAACACACAATGTCCTCTGTTGCTCAGTTGATTCCCGGTACCACCCATATGTAAAATGTAAACACGCATGACTAAGTCGCTTTGGCTTAAAGCGTCTGCTAAATGGCATACATCATCATGTTATTTTTACATCCCAACTACTATTCTACAGAATTCATGTCAACAGAAAAGGTTGTCACCTCTATGTTGTTGTTCATGACCCCACAGGCATCAGCAAAGTCATGGTGTTTGTTGTTGACGTAGGCCAGCTCAATGGCCACCAGATTATGCACCTAGAACAGGAGAGTTGTATGTGATGTGATACAATAACCTGATGCAGTTGGCATACAAATAATCCACGTGCAGATTACACCGATTGAACCTGAATTTACCATCTCATTGGTGATAGGCAGCCTTTTCCTGAGCAGAGAGGTGACCACTTCTACTATGGCATCATGGAGCTTTGGAAATCTCAACAACTCCTATGGAAAACACACAGGCATCAGGTGTGTGTGTGTGTGTGTGCACATAGACTTGTTTATCTATACTTGTGGGGACTAGAAGTCCCCACAAGAATAGTAAACAAACAAAATCTAGGGCCATTTTAAATGCTCTTCCTAGGGGGTTTAGGGTTAAGGTTAGAGAATTAGGGTTAGTTTTAGGGTTAGGAGCTAGGGCTAGGTTTAGTTATGGTTAGGTTTTTGGGTTAGTTCAGTGCTTCTCAATTATTTTCTGTTACGCCCCCCCTAGGAAGAAGTAAACATTTTGCGCCCCCCAACTCGCCGCCGCGATTGTAAATAGTATCATTTGTCTATATAATTGTTATAAGTACACCTCTGCATAACATTGTATCCTTATTAACATTAAAGAAAAGAAAAAAAGAAAAAAAGAAAGAAATATAGATCAACTTACAACAAAGAATAACTTTATTAACATTGTTTTTTAGTCTGTAACAGAAAAGACTTAAAGTGCATCAATTTGCCTGAAATTAAAAAAAAAAAATTCAATTCTTAATTTAAACTAATTATTTTTGGACCATTTGGTACTGAAAAATAAAATAAAATATAATCAATAAATAATAATAAATTCAAATTGATCAGCAACATTAACTCAGGAGCACAATATATGAAACACTTTGACCTATAAAACAAAAATGAATAAAACAATTTCTGCTGATTTTTTAAAATCAAAATGAGGAAGTCAGGATTAATGGCTGCAATGAGCACGTTTTCCAGAGCACAGCTTTTCGAAGCGAGGTTCGAAGCATGATACTGCAACTCTCAGCTCCTGCTCAATGTTTAGCTGGGACCTGTACTTGGTCTTCAGTGCAGCAACAGCAGAGAAGCCAGTCTCACAAAGATAAGATGTTGCAAAAGGAAGAAGAATGCCCCTGGTGCATTGAAAGGATCTCTCACCCAGTCATATTGGGAACTGTTTTCAGGGAAGTACTTTTTAAAGAATCCCATCAGTGATGAAATATGCTCCTTAATATATGGAATCACTGAGGTGGCATTATAGTCAGTAGTGTCAACAAATTCATGCAGGTTCTCGAATGAATCAGTATTTCCTTCATCAAGTCGCCTGCCCCACATTGCAAGCTTTCGAGTGAAAGAGCTGATCTTGTCTGTGACCTGAGGGAGGTGTTTATCTTTCCCTTGAAGCTGTAGATTTAGTTCATTTAGCTTTCCAAATATGTCACTCAGGTAGGCCAGTTTTGCCAGGAAGTTCTCATCACAAAAATGTTCTGTGAGGTCACACTTGTGCTCCTGCTCCGAAAACATTCTTATCTGCTCTCTGAGCTCAACAACTCGGGACAAGACTTTTCCTCGTGACAGCCACCTTGCTTCACTGTGAAACAGCACAGCTTGATGTTCAGCTCCCATCTCCTCACAGATAGCAGAGAAGACTCTTGTTTTTAGTGGTCTGGTCTTTATAAAATTGACTACACCTACAATGTCAGTCATAACCTGACTTAATTCAGAGGAGAGGTGCCTTGATGCCAGTGCTTCTCTGTGTATAACACAGTGTGTCCACTCAGCATTAGGTGAGGCCTTCTTGACGAGAGCCCGAAGTCCTTTTCTCATCCCTGCCATGGTCTGTGCACCATCACTGCAAACACCAATGCAGTTCTCCCACTTTAGCCCATTCTCAGTCAGGAAGCAGTCCAGCATTTTGAATAGCTCTTCAGCTGTGGCTCTGTCTCTGACATATTTATACAAAAAAGTAGATCCTCTCACAGGGAGTTTGAGTTTATCTACCAGCTGTTCTTTAAGGTCGTTAGCAATGTCATTTATACGTCTGGCGACAGCGTCATTGCACAGGGGGATAGTTTTTATTTTTGCAGCACTTGCGTCCTCCAGCATGACAGAGACCATGTCTAATGCTGCAGGCAGTATCAGCTCCTCTGCTATAGAGTGTTTTTTTTTTTGCACTGAGCAATTTGGTTCGCCACCTTATATGATGCTAACAGTGCTCGCTGGTTTACTGAAGTAGCATTCACAAAGCGGGACGATTGTTGGCAATATTGGGCACATTTTCGCTGAAAAAACTCAAGCGGCTTATCAGCGTGATTGGGGTGTAAATGTCTTTAAGTGAAGCCTTAATTTATTTGGCTTCATGCTGTCCGCTGCCAACATTTTTAGACACAGTAAACATACCGGTCTTTCCTCGTCTCCCCCCATAGTCACAGTGAAGCCAAGCGCTACATACGCTTCATCATATTTCCTCATCTCCCACCGTAGTCAAAGTGAAGCCAAGCGCTACATACGCTTCCTCATATCTCCCCGTCTCTCACCGTAGTCACAGTGAAGCCAAGCGCTACATACGCTTCCTCATATTTCCTCGTCTCCCACCGTAGTCACAGTGAAGCCAAGCGCTACATACGCTTCCTCATATCTCCCCGTCTCCCACCGTAGTCACAGTGAAGCCAAGCGCTACATACGCTTCATCATATCTCCCCGTCTCCCACCGTAGTCACAGTGAAGCCAAGCGCTACATACGCTTCCTCATATTTCCTCGTCTCCCACCGTAGTCACAGTGAAGCCAAGCGCTACATACGCTTCATCATATTTCCTCATCCCCCACCATAGTCAAAGTGAAGCCAAGCGCTACATACGCTTCCTCATATCTCCCCGTCTCCCACCGTAGTCACAGTGAAGCCAAACGCTACATACGCTTCCTCATATTTCCTCGTCTCCCACTGTAGTCACAGTGAAGCCAAGCGCTACATACGCTTCCTCATATCTCCCCGTCTCCCACCGTAGTCACAGTGAAGCCAAGCGCTACATATGCTTCATCATATCTCCTCGTCTCCCACCGTAGTCACAGTGAAGCCAAGCGCTACATACGTTTCATCATATCTCCTCGTCTCCCACCGTAGTCACAGTGAAGCCAAGCACTACATACGCTTCCTCATATCTCCCCGTCTCCCACCGTAGTCACAGTGATGCCAAGCTCTACATACGCTTCCTCATATCTCCTCGTCTCCCACCTTAGTCACAGTGAAGCCAAGCGCTACATACGCTTCCTCATATCTCCCCGTCTCCCACCGTAGTCACAGTGAAGCCAAGCGCTACATACGCTTCCTCATATCTCCCCGTCTCCCACCGTAGTCACAGTGAAGCCAAGCGCTACATACGCTTCCTCATATCTCCCCGTCTCCCACCGTAGTCACAGTGATGCCAAGCTCTACATACGCTTCATCATATCTCCTCGTCTCCCACCGTAGTCACAGTGAAGCCAAGCGCTACATACGTTTCATCATATCTCCTCGTCTCCCACCGTAGTCACAGTGAAGCCAAGCGCTACATACGCTTCCTCATATCTCCCCGTCTCCCACCGTAGTCACAGTGAAGCCAAGCGCTACATACGCTTCATCATATCTCCCCGTCTCCCACCGTAGTCACAGTGAAGCCAAGCGCTACATACGCTTCCTCATATCTCCCCGTCTCCCACCGTAGTCACAGTGAAGCCAAGCGCTACATACGCTTCATCATATTTCCCCGTCTCCCACCGTAGTCACAGTGAAGCCAAGCGCTACATACGCTTCCTCATATCTCCCCGTCTCCCACCGTAGTCACAGTGAAGCCAAGCGCTACATACGCTTCCTCATATCTCCCCGTCTCCCACCGTAGTCACAGTGAAGCCAAGCGCTACATACGCTTCATCATATCTCCCCGTCTCCCACCGTAGTCACAGTGAAGCCAAGCGCTACATACGCTTCCTCATATCTCCCCGTCTCCCACCGTAGTCACAGTGAAGCCAAGCGCTACATACGCTTCCTCATATCTCCCCGTCTCCCACCGTAGTCACAGTGAAGCCAAGCGCTACATACGCTTCCTCATATCTCCCCGTCTCCCACCGTAGTCACAGTGAAGCCAAGCGCTACATACGCTTCCTCATATCTCCCCGTCTCCCACCGTAGTCACAGTGAAGCCAAGCGCTACATACGCTTCATCATATCTCCCCGTCTCCCACCGTAGTCACAGTGAAGCCAAGCGCTACATACGCTTCCTCATATCTCCCCGTCTCCCACCGTAGTCACAGTGAAGCCAAGCGCTACATACGCTTCATCATATCTCCCCGTCTCCCACCGTAGTCACAGTGAAGCCAAGCGCTACATACGCTTCCTCATATCTCTCCGTCTCCCACCGTAGTCACAGTGAAGCCAAGCGCTACATACGCTTCATCATATCTCCTCTTCTCCCACCGTAGTCACAGTGAAGCCAAGCGCTACATACGCTTCCTCATATCTCCTCGTCTCCCACCGTAGTCACAGTGATGCCAAGCTCTACATACGCTTCCTCATATCTCCTCGTCTCCCACCGTAGTCACAGTGAAGCCAAGCGCTACATACGCTTCATCATATCTCCTCGTCTCCCACCGTAGTCACAGTGATGCCAAGCTCTACATACGCTTCCTCATATTTCCTTGTCTTAGCTTTCGGGAGACTTCCGTTTGTCTCATTATCTCCGTCTCTCTCCGCCTTTCTTTTCATCCCTGTTAAATATTTTTCCATGGTGTCTCTTAAGGGTTTGTTATCTGCACTTCCTATCTCCTGCTCTGTGCTGTGTGCTCTTGTTCGGTGCAAAAAAACCATACTCCCTGCGGCAAAAAAAAGCTTGTTCCCCGGGATCACACGCGCCCCCCCTGGCATCGCTCCGAGCCCCCCCAGGGGGGCGCGCCCCACTATTTGAGAAGAACTGGGTTAGTTATACATGACAGTGTGTTGGTGTGTGTGTCTACCTGTGTGCTGCAGTGTTGGATGATCCTCTGCATCTCCTCATGGACCAGCTCTACACAGCGCAGGCTGGGATCCTCCAGTCTCTTCACCTGCTTCTTCACCAGCAGCTCAAACGACACCTCGGGCACAAACAGAGACGGGCGAGGGCCCTAGAGAGAGACAGAAAGAGGGAGAGAGCGAGAGAGAGACAGAGACAGACATGTACCGTGTGTTGTTCAGACAAAGTAGCATTAAGAGAAAGACAGATGATTATATATCTGTTCCACGGGTTGAAGGTATGCCCACTCTTTAGTAAATACTGTTAGAAGGAGAGAAGAAGAAACTCTCAGTACTTTTACTCACAGTGGCGTTCCTGATGGCAGTCAGGATATCTATGGTGTCGAGTCCTCCTAGGGGATCCACTGACTCTAAAGTTTGCCCAAAAGTCTCGTGAAATATGTAACAGATTCTGGCACCACCGCATCTGCAAAACAAGAGGATAGATGAAGTTGACATGTTGTGACAAACATGATGTACTACTATGAATCAAAGGAATAGCGCCAACATTCAAATCTCAGGTAATACTACATGAAGTGCATCTCTGGGTTTTCACAGGCATTTTGCCCACACATTGGCACCCCCTTGTGGAATAGAGAGTGTACTACTACTCACAGCTCAGCCGTCTCAATGAACTTGGCCGTGCCCTCGATGGTGTGGCAGTACTCCACAGCGAACTTGGTGATGAGCTGCAGCAGGGTGGTATTCTGGTCCTCAACGGGCTGGCCGTAGCTGCTTAACAGAGACTGGTACTGGGCCGCCAGCACATTGATATGAGTCTTCAGCTCCGGTAGACAGTCTCTGATGTGGTGCATCAGTAACCTAGCAGGGACAGGAGAATTAGAATCATAGAACTTACAGAACATTGATTTGAATGGGACTTGAATGGGAATTCCAATCTAGTAGTTATTCTACTAGATTCTATAGTTATTCTATGGGCACAGTATCTGAGACCTTGAAGTTTCATTAGATACAGTAGGTAACTGTAATGGGAATATTTCTAATGAATAAAGTTCATGTTCAGTGAAGTGTGACACTTACCTTTCTGTAATACACATGATTTCCAGTGTTCTGTTCGTGACACTCGGGTTGAAGGTCACTAGACTCGATGCAGTGTGTTATGGATTAAACTATCTGCTGAGTGATTGACGCCAGACTGGAGGTACAAGAACACACAGATTATTGTAGTATGGTCTGTGAACACTGTGATTCTGTAGTAGCTGACAAAGTCACTGGCGTTTTGTTTTGACTTCCTACAAGCCTCTTGGCTGGTGTTTACAGAACAGTTGTCAGCTGATTAGGAGATACAGTGCATTGAGAAAGTATTCAGACCCCTGGACTTTTTCCACATTTTGTTATGTTACATACAGCCTTATTCTAAAATGTATTACATTGTTTTCTTCCACCATCAATCTACACACATTAACCCATAATGACAAAGCAAAAACAGGTTATATTTTTTTGCTAATTATATATTTTTTTTAAATAAAGAAATACCTTATTTACATAAGTATTCAGACCCTTTGCTATGAGACTCGAAATTTAGCTCAGGCTCATCCGGTTTCCATTGATCATCCTTGAGATGTTTCTACAACTTGATGGGAATCCACCTGTGGTAAATTCAATTGATTAGAAATTATTTGTAAAGGCACACACCTGTATATATAAAGGTCCCAAAGTTGACAGTGCATGTCAGAGCAAAAACAAAGAGGTCAAAGGAATTGTCCGTAGAGCTCAAAGACAGGATTGTGTTGAGGCACAGATCTGGGGGAAAGGTACCAAAAATGTCTGCAGCATTGAAGGCCCTCAAGAACACAGTGGCCTCCATCAATCTCCAATGGAAGAAGTTTGAAACCACCAAACTGAGCAATAAGGGGAGAAGTGCCTTGGTCAGGGAGGTGAACAAGAACCCGGTGGTCACTCTGACAAAGCTCCAGAGTTCCTCTGTGGAGATGGTTGTCCTTATGAAAAGGTTATCCCATCTCTGCTGCACTCCACCAATCAGGCCTTTATGGTAGAGTGGCCAGACAGAAGCCACTCCTCAGTAAAAGGCACGACAGCCTGCTTGGATTTTGCCAAAAGGCAACTAAAGACTAAGACCATGAGAAACAAGATTTTCTGGTCTGATGAAACCAAGATTGAACCCTCAAGTCTGGAGGAAGCCTGGCACCATCCCTACGGTGAAGCATGGTGGTGGAAGCATCATGCTGTGGGGATGTCTTTCAGCAGCAGGGACTGGGAGACTAGTCAGGATCGAGGGAAAGATGAACGGAGCAAAGTAGAGAGAGATCATTGATGAAAACCTGCGCCAGAGCACTCAGACTGGGGCAAAGCTTCACCTTCCAACAGGACAACGACCCTAAGCACACAGCCAAGACAACACAAGAGTGGCTTCGGGACATGTCTCTGAAGTATCCTTCACTGGCCCAGCCAGAGCCCGGACTTGAACCCGCTCAAACTCTGGAGAGACCTGAAAAGTTGGGCAGCGACACACCTCATCCAACCTGACAGAGCTTCAGAGGATCTGCAGAGAAAAATGGGAGAAACTTCACAAATACAGGTGTGCCAAGCTTGTAGCGTCTTACCCAAGAAGCCCCGGGGCTGTAATCTCTGCCAAAGGTACTTCAACAATGCAATATGAATATTTATGTAAATGTAATATTTAAAAAATATATAAATTAGCAACAATGTCTAAAACTGTTTTTGCTTTGTCATTATGGGGTATTGCTGTGGTGGGAAAAGTACTCAATTGTCATACTTGAGTAAAGATACCTTAATAGAGAATGATTCAAATAGGAGTGAAAGTCACCCAGTAAAATACTACTTGAGTACAAGTGTATTTGGTTTTAAATTTACGTAAGTATCAAAAGTAAATGGAATTGTTAAAATGTACTTAAGTATCAAAGGTAAAAGCATAAACCATTTCTAATTCCTTATATTAGGCAAAGCAGACAGCACCATTTTATTTTTATTGACAGATAGCCAGGGGCACACTCCAACACTCAGACATAATTTACAAACAAAGCATGTGTGTTTAGTGAGTCCGTCAAATCAGAGGCTGTAGAGATGACCAGGGATGTTCTCTTGATAAGTGCATAAATTGGAGTAAAAACGAGTACTTTTGGGTGTATGGAGTAAAAAGTACATTATTTTCCTTAGGAATGTAGTTAAGTAAAAGTTGGCAAAAATATAAAAATAAAGTACAGATACCACAAAAAAACGACTTAAGTAGTACTTTAAAGTATTTTTACTAAAATACTTTACACCACTTGGGTATTGTGTGTAGATTGATGAGGGGGAAAAAAACAATTTAATAAATTTTCAAATAACGCTGTAACGTAACAAAATGTGGAAAAAGTCAAGGGGTCTGAATATTTTCCAAACGCACCGTAAAGGCCTTCTCAGCAATGACCAGTTAGACATTTTCTGTGCTGGAGGGGTCTTCCTGCTGCAACTTGTGATAAATCAGGTTGAGTTTTGATTGACTTTACCTGTGACTGCCATTCTCTTTTGTTCACCTTGAAATTCCTATTACAGAACTCCATGCTAGTAGTTGCAATTCTATGGGCACAATATCCAAGATCTCAGAGTTTCATTAGATAAAGTAGATTGCACTTTGTGATTCATAGGTTGTTTGGCTGACCAGAGCTAAGAACCTTGACTGGCAAGTGTGGTTACAAGTCACTACTGTAGTTGCCACTACCATTGCTTATGTAATACCCAACTGCCCTATGGAGGGAACAATAACATTCTCACCTGTTCAGAGTCCTGGACAGATATTTGGTTCCATTTCGATTAGCAAGAGAGGGATACTTCTTCTGCAGGAAAGCATGTTCATCTCGGATGGCATCGCTCTCCGACTTCTTATTGTTGATGTCCAACTGACTCCTGTGTGAAACAGAGACGTGTCGGCTTCACAATAACACAAGACAGATTTCAGCTGATGTTCATTGTATGTAAGGTAGAGTATAACGCCACACCTGTTGACCACTCCGATGAGGCCCAGTTTGAACAGGGATGGCCCCGGCCCATTAGGACGTCCATAGCATCAGTACCAGCGTCCATCAAGTCCAGCTTGGTCACCACCGCCAGTGTCCTCCTGCCTGTACACGACAACAGACTACAGAAATGAGTCCAACACAACATACTGTACTGTACACACCATACACTTTTACCAGTCGCAGAGAGAGATAAGTGGCTGCCCAAACACTGTGGATGAAAATGAGCATTATAGCCCTTTTACATTGATGTCAAAACTCAAATGAGGGTCAAAGCAGAAAAACCCTGACATCCAAACTGTCACCATCAACTAAATAAGCGAGAAAAAAAACCTCCAACCCAGTACTGACCCCCCGAGGTCGACCTCGCGGGCCACTTTGAGGGACTCTGAGGTGGCCATGTCTGTGTTGGCAGCGGTCGCAGCCAGGATGATGGAGTTGGGATTGGAGATGTTGATGAAATTATAGTTGAAATGATTAATTATGTATACATTTATTTAAGAACCATTTATTTTAATACTATTATGTTATGGTATGAAATGTATGGGTTCTTGGTTAAGCTGTTACTGAAAATGTAAGTAAAACAAATTAATTGTCTGTACCTTGTGGGAAAGGGAGAAGGAGGGCATATCTTTTCAGACAGATAAGAATGTTTGTTTTATGTTCCATTAGTGGAGAAAAGTTTATCTTTTAGACAGATTGGAATGTTTGTTTTATGAGGGGAGTAGAAGACATCTCCAGACTTGAAGACACTGCGCTATTGTGTGGATCGGAGAGGGTGTGAGAAACTGATGATGTCATTTTATGTTGTCACTTTAAAATGTAAGGTTCTTTGTATTTTGCTTCAGTACTCTCTTGTAATAAACGCTGTTACCTGACTTTTAAGACTGGTCTAGATCTATTTCATGCATAATTAATGAATTTACAACTCATTAATGAAATAGAGAGAGTGCGAATTTGATTTTGGCTATAAAACATATAGGAATTTAGAATTCCTCTAACAGATGTGCTTCAGGATCAGCTCTCTGATCTGTACCTCTATGTCTTTAGGCTGGTCGCCCACTGTTACCTTGGTGATGCCGGGTAGATCCACCAGAGTGAGGTTCACCACATTAGGAGAGAAGATCTTCAGGTGAATAGGCTCATCACTGATCCCCTGTAGGAAATACAATGACAAACAATGACTAGCCTTGTTGAAATTGTTAGGGATGTATGATGTGAAGGAGATCAATTTGTAAAGTCCTAAATAATTACACTGTGATCGTCTTACCTCAGTACCTGAAATTCTTTCCGTTTCATTTTCGATTTCCCGCCTGATTTCACTGACGTCTGTGTAGATCTGAAAAGACCAGCTTTGTTAATGTATATTTTCTTCAATCAACAGCACAGAAAACAAAATATCATTAGTAGCAACACATATCAATGTTTGAGATAAGTCATACCTTGTTTTTGGTGTGTAAGAACTTGCCCCATTCATCTCCTTCCACACCTGTGGAATACAATAACACACGGTTTAGATATACATTTTCACCTGACCAAAATAAGGTAATGGAATATGGGAGATGTATCAATAATATAATGTATCATACATGCCATTTAGCAGAAATTATCCATAGCAACTTGCAGTCATGTGGTATACACATTTAACATATGGGTGGCCCCAGTGTGAATCGAAACCGACAACTCTTGGCTTTGCAAGTACAATGCTCTACCAACTGAGCCACACAGGATTACAGTCATATAATTAGAATATTATATTAATAAGATCACAACCATTTAAGGAATAACCCTAGATAGACTACTTGTTCAGGTGTGGACGGTCTGGTCTACAGGTCCCTAATAACTGTCAAGGGAGGAATGTATAGGAAAACACAAAACACCAACAGACAAGACCTTTACATAGCTGAGTGTTCTGTCCACATTGTGGGGTCGGCAGTCAAAGAGATAGAGAACGTTTCAGCTTCTATTTTCAAAAGTGTGTTCATTTCAAAAACAGCTCTCTCTGGGTTTAACATGACACAGTGGCAAGCGTGTGATCTTCACGACTTGCTGAAATAGGCTGGTACAATTGGTGTGAAGGGGTGCAAAACGCTGAGTCAGAAATAACAACATGAGTGGCAGGTCAGAAACAATGACACAAAGTGGTCTGAAAATACCCAAAGAGCAGAATGAGGAATCACACACACACACACACACACACACACACACACACAGACACACGGTTAGTGGTCAGTGTGGTCACATATTATGGCATTCCATCCCAGGTAGGCCTACATACCATTCTCATCTATCATTTTCCTACCATCTCCAGGATCCACGTGGACTAGCTGTGGCGGATCGGATCACTACACCTGTCCCACGGGGCAGCATGTCCTTGCCAAACAGGCTCTCCAACACAGAGCTCTTCCCACTGATCTGGAGACAGACATCACAGTATGTCACATCATGGAGTTGGGTTAACAGCTTTCAAATAAGGACAGATCTGAGAACAGCAGTGTTACCAAATAATATGACACATAAGGTTGTCCTACAGTTATAGACAGAGAGTTCTTCATAATTGCTGCTGACAAAAAGCAGGCTTTGCCCGGGTCAAATGGAACATGCCAGCTGTCCACCAACACATGCACACCAATAATAGCCACACAACTGGCTCATGCACAAACAGAGACAGAAAGAGGTTTATTTTTAACTGCACCACGCTCACTCAAGTTCAATAGCCCATTTTCAGCAATCCTGATGTTTTGCCGAACATAATGAAAACCTCGAACACAAAATAGCTGGATAGACAACAATGTATGTAGCTAGCTATCTTTCAGTGTCACGTGAAGAGACTAGCAGCATAGCCCTATTTTGACAGCTACGAAGGGGAAGGGTTTTACCTGGGTTCCAACGACTGCTATCTGCCGGCAGCTGTAATATGTCTGCTCCCACCGTATTGAAGACATCTTGAAGCTTGTTTATAACGGGGATTAGGGCCTCCATGTTCAAGCTAAATTGACACCTTTCTAGAGAGATAAACTAATGGAACTCATGTCTGAAGGAGACGACACTGGCGAGGGTTAAAAAAAAAACACGCCATGTTAAGAACTCTTTTTATTTTTTTAACGTGTTTTATATATATTGACTTTCAATGTATATATACATATATATACATGGTCCACCAGCTCTGTTAAAAGTCATTCAACGTCCCATAGAGACCATTGAAATAAGCCTTTCCCACCAGTCTGCGACTGCGCTGTGTTTATTGGGACTTGTAGTCTTCCAGATTCCAAACGCTCTCAAATGCTGCTTGAATTTTCCAAATAGGACTGCATTTCCCAAGATTAGGCCGCTGCTCAAAAACATATTATAATGTAGTTTTTCGATAGATGTGTATGAGTAAGATCACTTTACTGGTCAATTGCACACAAGCTCCAACGGAAATTTGACATCCTCTTTTAACCCGACCCCTCCAAAAGACACACTGGGCAGCCGGGGAGCTTTTGTGGGGGTTTAAGTGCCTTGCTCAAGGGCACAATGGCAGGCAAAAGCCTCTAGGATTTGATACCGTCAACAATCCAGTTATCAGCTCCCGTCAGACCCAGGACTGGCAACCCTCCGGTTGTATGCTCGCCTCTCAAACCGCTAGGCTAAAATAGTAGCCACATTATAGTTGCAGATGATAATATACATAGTGTTTTGTGAACCTATTCTGAGATTTACATTAATTGATTGAATGTCAGAGCATGAATAGAATACACACATTTAGAAGATACTACAGTAATCTAAATCCATGGACCAAGAGAATAGAACATGATAGGATAGAATGATAGGAATTGTAGAAATACATTTTAGTCTGCAGGGACCTTAGAGTAAATCCATTTTTATTTCTAAACAAGTACTAATCCTCATCCTTTCAATATTTTAAAATAGATCATCTTTAGGATTAACAAAGTGCAGACAGCAGTCAATAACTGAACATTGGTTTCACACAAAATGACAATCAGGCAGCAAAGTCGAGGTAAGAGACAACAGAACAGAGAACAAAGGTGCCGACTGCAAATATTGCACATAATAAAATGGCAGAAGAGGCACACTTTGCAGAAAAAAAAACAAGAGGTAACAGTTGATAATGGTGTATAACCATGTTAAATACATGTATATAGCTAGGTTCTCTTCAACTTCACGATGAGATTCAACTCATGTGCTCTATTCCTAACCGGGAAAGGTTTAAGATGGGCCTTGAAGTAAGTGACAGCAACTTAACACACTGGGGAGAATGAAGTAATAAGTCCACAATCAAATGCAACAGCTCTAAAAGTACAAGGCATAAGCAATATAAACGTGCTATAACACTGAATTTGTCATGATATTGGAAGAACTCTTTCTGAAAGAGAGAATTGCTTTGGTTTTGCATAGCAATTTTAATGCTCCAGGAGGAAAATAGAAAGGACAGGAAATAAAATGCTGCTTTTTTCTTCTTCAACTCAACACAATTGCTACTCTCAAACAAAGATGGAAGCCAATAGAGAACCTGAGAAATGGGAGAGCCGGTGCTTAGCACGATGTAAACAAAGTCAATTGAAATCCAAATGGAGGCATCGTAACATGCAATGCTATCCAGAAGTAAGAACCTAATACATAAGTCCAGTTTAATTATATCCAAAATGAGTGAAAGGTATTGCTTGAGAACAGTTTGTTTTATGGCCCATAGGCATCAACACATTTATAGCACACTTTTTTTCTTTCTTTCCAAAACCACCAAAAATCATGTTCCACAAAGTGATAAATGAACAGTAATTCCAAAATACCCACGATAGCTAAACTCATACCCAGTGAGTAGTGGAATATGTTTCTGGTGATAATAAATCAAGAACAGTCTGTATATGTGGTGACCATGTTCCCTCTGCGCTGTGTCACTGTCCTGCAGTGTTGTTTTGCTGAGGCCTGGAACCGGCTGTCCGCCCCGCCTGTGTGTCCATTAAACGAGAACATCTTCTCCATGTCCTCAAACACGTCATCAAAGTGTTCTCCACCAAAGGAACCCTGGAAGTGTCTCTTGTGCCTGTTCTGGGCCTCCTGGTGGGCCTGGAAGTGGCTGTTGAAGGCCCTCTTGTGCTGGGCATGATAGGAGTGCTGGTTATGACCGAACAGGTCAGAGTCTCTGAACAGGTCATCAAAGTTGAAGTTAAAGTTCTGGTGGAAGTGCTGTCCACTCCTCCCACCTCCTGTGCCTGGCTCACCAGGGGAGGGGCCATGTCCAAACTGGTCATACTCCAGTCTCCTCTTATCGTCTGATAACGTCTCGTACGCTGGCAAAGGAAAGGAAACATGAGTCTCTTGGTGTTTACAGACATCAGAAAAACAACAAATGCTTTAACATTTAAAAATGTCATAATTGACTATAATGGGAATATTAATAAGATCAATAAAGTTCATATTCAGTTTAGAGTGATTAACGCAATGTTAAGCATATTTACACGCTTTCCCTTTCTGTATCACACATGATTTCCAGTGTTCTGTTTGTGACACTCGGGTTGCTGGTCAACTAGACTCGATGCTGACTGTTATGGATTAACCTCACATCTGTTGATAGTGATTGACGCCAGACTGGAGGTACAAGGACTGAGGACACACGGATTATTATGGTATTGTCTGTGAACACTGTGGTTCTGTAGTAGCTGACAAAGTCACTGGCCTTTTTGACTCCCTACAAGCTTCTCGGCTGGTGTTAACAGTACATTTCGCGTTGCTGATTAGGCTATTGAGTCTTCTCGGTGAAGACCAGTTAGACAATCTCTGCTCCTGTTCGGGCTATTGTTATCCCTGCAAATTTGTCATTAAACCAGATACATTTTTTAAATTGATATTATCAACGACTGCTCTCCTTGTTCACCTGATAATGTCCATTACACTGACAAAATTAAAGATTGGAAAAACACCCATTACTTGTTGAAATGTTTACAAAAGTATTAATACAACTACAGGATGAATAATTAACACTCCGTCCAATACATTTGATGTGGACTTGACGTAACAAGCCCTAATGGAAAGGACTATGGAGTGCCCATCTACCTAACACAGAAGTTGACAGCACTCACCCTCAGCTATTTCCCTGAACTTTGCCTCTGCGCCAGGACTCTTGTTTCGGTCAGGATGGTACTTCATGGCTAGCTTATGGAAGGCCTTCTTGATCTGGCGCTCGGCGGCATCTTTTGGCACACCTAGGATGTCATAGTAGTCCCTCTGGGCCAGTATGAACTCAGTTATCATGAGAATGCATACTGCTAACATTAAGACTGACTGTGCTGTGGCCATATTGGTGGTTAGTTCTTGCCTCCCTGCCCAGGAAAGAGAGAGGTTTGACAGTTAGTTGACAGTTTGTTACTGACACAAGCAAATGACAATGTAAGGTTGACAAAAGTATAACCATGTAAGCATGTTTTAACCTGTACTGTAGAAAGGAAGCACGGCATGGTACATCTGTAAAACTTGCTGTGTGACATAAGCATTTTTGTTTCTAAAATAAAAAATACCTTTAGCTAGGGACATGATCTACAAATGTATTTATTCTAGTGAACAGATGGTTGAATCAGCCACAGAATGACCCAACCGTTTACATTGCATTTAAAGCAATTGGTAAGGCAGTTTGAGTCAGTGAAAGTGGATGGGGGTGAAAAAGAGTGTCAGAATCACAAGCACGTAGAGACTGTGAAAACTACTTGAAACACAGTTCTGAACTGTATGCTAATTCTAAACTCAAATAAGCGTCGAATTAAAATAAAAGAGAGGATTTACCTTGAGATGCACTAACAACAGCCTCCTGGCTCTCTATCAGACGACACTGGCACAGCTGATCCGTAGGTGACAAACTATAGCGGGTTGCATCCCCCGGAGCTGTTACTCCACGACTCGCAATACTATTGGTTATTTTCTTCACCTACTGACTCGAAACACCACGATTGGCTGAAACTAGGGGCATGTGGCCCTTATTTGCATGCATTCACTTCCGGTACGCTCCAGCCCTGTTGGTGGCAATAGGAAACGTGAAACCACAGATGAAGAAAACCGATTGCTACAGTGTAGCAGACTGGACTGTAGACAGGTGATTTCACACTAGCGTCGGTATTTATGTAAATAAAACAGGTAAGTCCTTATCCGTTTGACCTCGACGTTGATTGCATATTTGTATTTCCATACAGTGTTATCCAATGCCTAATGTATCTTTAGTGAAAGAGAAGTATCGAGCTAGTGTATTTCATATGCTTTTACATATCACCAGAGTGAGTCACTTCAGTGCTGCACTGCTAGCCAGCGACAGAAGCAGACAGAAAGAAGACAGCTCCCAAGGCTATTTATTGCTGTCCATAGCTAAATTCTTCCTATCTAGAACGAGTACACGTTTGCGGAAAAAGTAGGTAAGGAAATCTCAATATTTTTGGGGGGTTTTGCCTTTATTGACAGAATGTGATTCAGAGGGTGTTTACACCAGATACATCTTTCAGGCCAGGTTCCAAGGTTTGTTGGCTGTAGGACTAACAGTAAGGTCCCATGGTGAGAAGTAGGTTAATGATAACAAGCTTATGGTTATATTTATTTGGAAGAGGCTGACCAAGACCTTTGACTTGTTTGTGGCTTTATATCATTGGCCTTTTACCTACATTTGCTATGGTGAAAAATATCCACCTGGTCTCATAGGACTTTAAACCCCAGTTCTCTCTTTTCAGGCAAAGCTGTGTTTTTGACCTAGGCTGTAGTGTTGAATAAACTAGTGTGGTGCTGTTCCCTCTCTGAACCCCCTCCCTCTCCTGCCTGCCTCTCCTGCTGTTCCCTTGAAGACCTCCACCCCCTCCCATCCCTCCTGGTGACCCCTGTGATGTCGTCCCCGTGCTGTGGCTTCCTGGCGCAGTACACCCACCATCACCTGGTCGCCTTCCTCCTCACCTTCTTTAGGTAAACTCAACTCCTGAACTCCCACCAGCCTTGTAGGGATCTGCTATAAGACCCTCTGAATGTTCAGAGTTCTCATTCCAGTTCTCTTTGGCCCAAATGCTCTCTACACAAGCACTTATACCAGAGCATACATGCGCATTTGATACACAGGCTCACTTGTGCTCATATAGGCCGACATCCTCCTTAAGTAAATAGGGGCCCCAACGAGTGGTAATGCCTGGACTGGAGCTACAGTACTCACAGTCTTATAAAGCTCTCCACTGTAATTACACTGCTTCCTTTGCTTCCTGGTCAGACTGGTTGTTATCAGAGTAGGAGAAAGTGAACGTGTCAGACAGTTGAGCAGTAAGAATCAGATTCATGCTGAATCGGTTCTTCTCACATTCCCTATCCTGACCTCTGCACTCTGAGCCCTGACCTTTGACCCCTCTGGGCTGTGCCAAAGAAGTTGTGGTTTTGCTTTCCAGGCCCTGTCATCAGGAAGTGACGTATAGCCTAGAGTTCTTATTTACAGGTTATAGTCTTGAGGAATTTCTAGTAGTTGTAAACGGGCTGAGTACTGCACACCAGCTGCTTTAAACAGCTACACACAGCATTGGAAGACCCTGGGTGTTTCTGGTCCCCTGTTGTGCTAGGAATATAACAGGGCTTTATTAAGTCTCCCCTCCCTCTCTCCAGCTATGTCCTCCTGCATGCCTCGAGGAAGACCTTCAGTAATGTGAAAGTGAGCATCTCAGCCCAGTGGACTCCCTCTGTGCAGAATGCCAGCTCTCCTGCCTTCTCACCCGGGGAGGTACGTACTGGGGAGGATGTGGATTCTCCTCCTTGAATTATCTCTCCTTTTCGCCTCCCCTGAATGATGACCTCTGATATAATGACTTAAGTCCTGGATGTCTGCTGTTTTGCCTCAGTTTGCACCATTGGGTTTGGTCACGTACAATCCTCAATATTTACTTTGTGTGCAGTGGATGGGGAAGTGTTATCAGCTGTGGAGCTACTGACGAGTGCTCTGCACGTTACCATAATGTTGAAACAGACCATGAAGTACAGCTAATACTAATGGTTAAATAAATCCCTTTACTCAGTTACTCTGACAACGTTTTTGTGTTAAATGATCTAAAGTTGATTTATTGTGTTACTGTATGTATCTTTGATTGTCTATTCTGTATCTTCCTCCAGACCTTGGAGGAGAATAACCTGTTTGCAGACTCCGATGGAGCCACTCTGTTCCTGGGTGTCCTCGACACCATCTTCCTGTTTTCCTACGCCGTGGTGAGTGTCGGGGTCAGCTTGGGTCACGGGGGGGGATCCTACTGGTTGGTAGTCTAGCAACAGTGACTCAATGTAACCTAATCAGTCAGATCAGATTTACTTCTCTCTCTCCTGCCACATGCTAATATGCACATTAGACTAATGTATGCTAATTCATTAATGTCATCTTTCATTATCAACATGGAAACAAGCACACTGATGCGTAGTCAAAGCAGGAGGACAGGGTAAACATGCGTGTGTTGTTCAATATTCATGCAGGGCTTATATATGAGTGGAGTGATTGGAGATCGCATGAACCTCCGATATGTCCTCTCCTTTGGTCTGTGTGGTTCAGCCATAGTGGTAAGTGCTTTTATATTTCATATACATCTACACAGTTGTTACAATAGGTACTTAGTGAAAACCTAATTACTACAATAGTCATATACTGCAGATTCTGCATTTTGATCCCATTATATTTCACTGTGTTTATTTAGTGACGTAATCCAATATAACCTTCTGTTTTTCCCTCCTTCACTTCCCAGGAGTTTGTGTTTGGTACCCTGACTGAGTGGCTGCAGTTCTATAACATCTACCTGTACTGTGGCCTTTGGGTGCTGAACGGCCTACTGCAGTCTGCTGTCTGGCCCTGTGTGGTGGCAGTCATGGGGAACTGGTTCGGCAAGTCAGGGTGAGTATCATGTCCCTCTCTCTCCCATGACACTAGTATACTCCAACACTGATCATTAGGGCTGGGAATTTCCAGGGACCTTACGTTATGATAGCGATACAATATTTATTGCGATTCCCACAATTCTATATGTTTTGTGATTCGATATTGTGATTTTATTGCGATTCTGTGTTCCAAACGATATTGCTCACCGTATGTCTGAGAGAGCCATGAGAACTAGTTTTGGTCAGTCATGGAAATAAAAGGGCTGAAAACAAACGGTCACCCTAAAAATAAGATGGCGAACAAGCTACGAAGGGAAAATACTGGAGTTTGGGTGTCGGTACAGCAAACCTAGCGCCAAAATAATATTGCAATATCGTCAAAAAAGAATCTCCTCATCTGTAACTGTGTTTGTTTTCCCCATCACTACTGAGCAATGCAGATCACTCACAGATTGAGTAAAGGTCCTTGAATGTCCACAATCAGAAGTTGTCTTTACAAACAGTAGCCTTGGGTGATTGCTTTAACTGTGGGGTCGTTCCATATGATATCAATCGCTTTCTGACGGCACCCCTTTTGATTTGCCTGAAACCTGTCATACAGGTTTGCCCATGGTGAAATTGGTCAGAAAGTAACTTTTTTTTTTTTGGACCTGAATGCCAAAACATTCAGGAGATACAGTGGGGCAAAATAAAAAGTATTTAGTCAGCCACCAATTGTGCAAGTTCTCCCACTTAAAAAGATGAGAGAGGCCTGTAATTTTCATCATAGGTACACTTCAACTATGACAGACAAAATGAGGGGGGAAAATCCAGAAATTCACATTGTAGGATTTGTAATGAATTTATTGAATTTATTTGCAAATTATGGTGGAAAATAAGTATTTGGTCACCTACAAACAAGCAAGATTTCTGGCTCTCACAGACCTGTAACTTCTTCTTTAAGAGGCTCCTCTGTCCTCCACTCATTACCTGTATTAATGGCACCTGTTTGAACTTGTTATCAGTATAAAAGACACCTGTTCACAACCTCAAACAGTCACACTCCAAACTCCACTATGGCCAAGACCAAAGAGCTGTCAAAGGACACCAAAAACAAAATTGTAGACCTGCCCCAGGCTGGGAAGACTGAATTTGCAATAGGTAAGCAGCTTGGTTTGAAGAAATCAACTGTGGGAGCAATTATTAGGAAATGGAAGACATACAAGACCACTGATAATCTCCATCGATCTGGGGCTCCACGCAAGATCTCACCCCGTGGTGTCAAAATGATCACAAGAACGGTGAGCAGAAATCCCAGAACCACACGGGGAGACCTAGTGAATGACCTGCAGAGAGCTGGGACCAAAGTAACAAAGCCTACCATCAGTAACACACTATGCCGCCAGGGACTCAAATCCTGCAGTGCCAGACGTGTCCCCCTGCTTAAGCCAGTACATGTCCAGGCCCATCTGAAGTTTGCTAGAGAGCATTTGGATGATCCAGAAGAAGATTGGGAGAATGTCATATGGTCAGATGAAACCAAAATATAACTTTTTGGTAAAAACCCAACTCGTCGTGTTTGGAGGACAAAGAATGCTGAGTTTCATCCAAAGAACACCATACCTACTGTGAAGCATGGGGATGGAAACATCATGCTTTGGGGCTGTTTTTCTGCAAAAGGACCAGGACGACTGATCCGTGTAAAGGAAAGACTGAATGGGGCCATGTATCGTGAGATTTTGAGTGAAAACCTCCTTCCATCAGCAAGGGCATTGAAGATGAAATGTGGCTGGGCCTTTCAGCATGACAATGATCCCAAACACACCGCCAGGGCAATGAAGGAGTGGCTTCGTAAGAAGCATTTCAAGGTCCTGGAGAGGCCTAGCCATTCTCCAGATCTCAACCCCATAGAAAATCTTTGGAGGGAGTTGAAAGTCCGTGTTGCCCAGCAACAGCCCCAAAACATCACTGCTCTAGAGGAGATCTGCATGGAGGAATGGGCCAAAATACCAGCAACAGTGTGTGAAAACCTTGTGAAGACTTACAGAAAACGTTTGACCTCTGTCATTGCCAACAAAGGGTATATAACAAAGTATTGAGATACACTTTTGTTATTGACCAAATACTTATTTTCCACCATAATTTGCAAATAAATTCATTAAAAATCCTACAATGCGATTTTCTGGATTTTTTTCTCATTATGTCTGTCATAGTCGAAGTGTGCCTATGATGAAAATTACAGGCCTCTCTCATCTTTTTAAGTGGGAGAACTTGCACAATTGGTGGCTGACTAAATACTTTTTTTGCTCCACTGTAGTTTTTCAAAGTTGACCTATTTTGCATACTGTTACGTTCTCCAACAAGAAAACCAAAAATGTCACGCAAACAGAAGGGGGAACTAAGAGTCAATGACCAACAACCAAAATGAAACGGGTGGTTTTAGGAGAGGTTCTGAAAGACACGGGCGTGTCCACTGAAAGTTGACTAGCAACCACAACTGGAACCTAAAAGACGTCCACCATTGGCCCCCACTAAATTTGCCAAAGAAGCAAACAAAAGAAAAACAGGTTAAAGACAGGAAGCAAACCAAAAAGGTGTAGAAAAACAAAATCAGAAAGGATTTTTTTTGTCTAGAAATCAAAATCGGGTGTGCCAACTGAAGGTGTTAACCCTCTGTGTCTATCAAGACAACTGGAGCACAGGGCCAGCCACTCTTAAATAGCGCCTGGGCCAGGACAGGTTAACGCCTTCCCACTATAGAGATGGCAACCAGCATAGGTGTATCCAATACTGACTAACAAGGTGACACCAATCGGTGCGCCCTACATGCTAACAAGCTATACGTGCTAAAGTCCAACCTTAAAACATAAATTTAAAAAACAAAACTTGTAACAATTCCCCACCCTACCATGAGACATCCATGTCTTTAGCACAGATAAAGATAAACGGTTGAGTTTGATATCATTTAAAAGCTTACAAACAGGGTTTTTAGTCTATTCTATGATTTCATTTTTAAGTTTTTAATTTTAAGAAACTTTTTATGCATAAACGTTATTTATCTAAAAACAAGTGACCTCAGATTTGACTAATTTTCACAAATGTTGTAGTTTAGACCCTATTTTACATAATTTAAGACTTTATTTTACATCAAAAGGGGGTACCGTCAGAAAGTGATTGAAATCATACGGAACGACCCTGTGATGTTCTGTTGTATTCTAGAAGACAATGTTCTAATTGAGTATTGTGTTGAGCATGTCGTGTGTGTTGTGCGTGTTCTGGAGAGTAACCGCTGTATGTCTCCTCCCCCCTCCAGGCGAGGTTTTGTGTTTGGCCTGTGGAGTGCCTGTGCGTCTGTTGGGAACATCCTGGGCGCTTTCCTGGCATCCAGTGTTCTCAAGTACGGTTATGAGGTGAGTGCAGACACACACAAATATACCTATTATAGATCCGCTCTGGGACTCAACTTTTTTTTTTTAAATAAAGTCTAGATGAAAAACGGACATGCTTATGTAGCATAGACAATACCTGGTAGTGTCTAGTTAGTGAGTCTCTAGAAAATGTCACGACATTGTTGTCGAGAGAAAAGTGAAGTTATGTGGTGGTGTCTTTCTCTCAACCTCTTGCTACATAGTTAGCTACATAGCACGAACAGCACAATTCCCAATACAAGTCACCCCAGTGTTATGCTGTGTTTCTGCAGTATGCCTTCCTGGTCACTTCAGTGCTGCAGTTTGCTGGTGGGGTGGTGGTGTTCTTTGGTCTGCTCACCTCCCCTAAAGAAGTGGGTGAGTATTAGGTCCGCATATGTCCAGTTTCCCTCATTGGTCTGGCATTGTCTCCCTATCACTGTGTCATACTGTACATTCTTTCACTTCAAGTCTCAAGTTCTATTAGTCGTGTGTACAGGATACGCATGGTACACACCGTCCAATGAAATGCTTACTTGCTGGTTCTTTCTCGAAAATAATACAAGATAAGAGTACGAGCATAAAGTAAATGGCTCGGTAGAATAGAATAAACATTGAAGCAACTTCCTCCTTTCTGTGCCATCTAATTGTTTGTTTCAGTTCTCTTGACATTAATTGTTATTGTTCCTTGAGGAAGTTAAAAAAGTGTGTGTGTGTGTGTGTGTGTGTGTGTGTGTGTGTGTGTGTGAATATGATATAAAGCACATATAAACCAGAGGTCGACCGATTTATGATTTTTCAACATGATACCCATTATTGGAGGACCCCAAAAAAAGCCGATACCGATTTAAATGGCCAATTTAAATCATTTTTTAAAAGTATTTATTTGTAATAATGACAATTACAACAATACTGAATGAACACTTATTTTAACTTGATATAATACATCAATAAAAATCTATTTAGTCTCAAATAAATAATGAAACATGTTCAATTTGATTTAAATAATGCAAAAACAAAGTGTTGGAGAAGTAAAAGTGCAATATTTGTCATGTAAAAAAGCTAACGTTTGAGTTCCTTGCTCAGAACATGAGAACATATAAAAGCTGGTGGTTCCTTTTAACATGAGACTTCAATATACCAAGGTAAATCAAATCAAATCAAATCAAATTTATTTATATAGCCCTTCGTACATCAGCTGATATCTCAAAGTGCTGTACAGAAACCCAGCCTAAAACCCCAAACAGCAAACAATGCAGGTGTAAAAGCACGGTGGCTAGGAAAAACTCCCTAGAAAGGCCAAAACCTAGGAAGAAACCTAGAGAGGAACCAGGCTATGTGGGGTGGCCAGTCCTCTTCTGGCTGTGCCGGGTAGAGATTATAACAGAACATGACCAAGATGTTCAAATGTTCATAAATGACCAGCATGGTCGAATAATAATAAGGCAGAACAGTTGAAACTGGAGCAGCAGCACAGTCAGGTGGACTGGGGACAGCAAGGAGTCATCATGTCAGGTAGTCCTGGGGCACGGTCCTAGGGCTCAGGTCCTCCGAGAGAGAGAAAGAAAGAGAGAATTAGAGAGAGCATATGTGGGGTGGCCAGTCCTCTTCTGGCTGTGCCGGGTGGAGATTATAACAGAACGTGGCCAAGATGTTCAAATGTTCATAAATGACCAGCATGGTTGAATAATAGTAAGGCAGAACAGTTTAAACTGGAGCAGCAGCATGGCCAGGTGGACTGGGGACAAGGTAAGAGGGTAAGAGGTTTTAGGTTGTAGTTAATATGGTATTTAGTATTTATAGGACTAGTTCTCTCTCTACCATTTGTATTTCATATACCTTTGACTATTGGATGTTCTTATAGGCACTTTAGTATTGCCAGTGTAACAGTATAGCTTCCGTCCCTCTCCTCGTCCCTACCTGGGCTCGAACCAGGAACACATTGACAACAGCCACACTCGAAGCAGCGTTACCCATCGCTCCACAAAAGCCGCGGCCCTTGCAGAGCAAGGGGAATAACTACTCCAAGTCTCAGAGCGAGTGACATTTGAAATGCTATTAGCGCGCAACCCGCTAACTAGCTAGCCATTTCCCATCGGTCACACCAGCCATTAGGCTGATAGGCTTGAAGTCATAAACAGCGCTGTGCTTGCGAAGAGCTGCTGGCAAAACACACAAAAGTGCTGTTTGAATGAATGCTTACGAGCCTGCTGCTGCCTACCATCGCTCAGTCAGACTGCTCTATCAAATATCAAATCATAGACTTAATTATAACATAATAACACACAGAAATACGAGCCTTTGGTCATTAATATGGTCGAATCCGGAAACTATCATTTCGAAAACAAAACGTTTATTTTTTCAGTGAAATACGGAACCGTTCGGTATTTTATCTAACTGGAGGCATCCCTAAGTCTAAATATTCTTGTTACATTGTACAACCTTCAAAGTTATGTCATAATTACGTAGAATTCTGGCAAATTAGTCCACAATGAGCCAGGCTGCCCAAACTGTTGCATATACCCTGACTCTGCATGCAATGAGCTCAAGAGAAGTGACACAATTTCACCTGGTTAATATTGCTTGCTAACCTGGATTTATTTTAGCTAAATATGCAGGTTAAAAAATATAAAAATACTTCTGTGTATTGATTTTAAGAAAGGCATTGGTGTTTATGGTTAGGTACAGTCATGCAACGATTGTGCTTTTTCGCAAATGCGCTTTTGTTAAATCATCCCCCAGCGTTGCATCGATTATATGCAACGCAGGACACGCTAGATAAACTAGTAATATCATTAATCATGTGTAGTTAACTAGTGATTATGATTTATTGATTGATTGTTTTTTATAAGATCAGTTGAATGCTAGCTAGCAACTTACCTTGGCTTACTGCATTCGCATAACAGGGAGGCTCCTCGTGGAGTGCAATGAGAGGCAGGTGGTTAGAGCGTTGGACTAGTTAACCGTAAGGTTGCAAGATTGCATCCCAGAACTGACAGGGTGAAAATCTGTCGTTCTGCCCCTGAACAAGGCAGTTAACCCACCGTTCCTAGGCCGTCATTGAAAATAAGAATGTGTTCTTAACTGACTTGCCTCGTTAAATAAAGAAGAAATCGCCGTCCAAAAATACAGATTTCCGATTGTTATGAAAACTTGAAATCAGCCCTAATTAATCGGCCATTCCGATTAATCGGTCGACCTGTAATATAAACTCAGCAAAAAAAGAAACGTCCCCTTTTCAGGACCCTGTCTTTCAGAGATAATTCGTAAAAATCCAAATAACTTCACAGATCTTCATTGTAAAGGGTTTAAACACTGTTTCCCATGCTTGTTCAATGAACCCTAAACAATTAATGAAAATGCACCTGTGGAACGGTCGTTAAGACACTAACAGCTTACAGACGGTAGGCAATTAAGGTCACAGTTATGAAACCTTGGACACTAAAGAGGCCTTTCTACTGACTGAAAAATACTAAAAGAAAGATGCCCAGGGTCCCTGCTCATCTGCGTGAACACGCCTTAGGCATGCTGCAAGGAGGCATGAGGACTGCAGTTGTAGCCAAGGCAATAAATTGCAATGTCCGTACTGTGAGACGCCTAAAACAGCGCTACAGGGAGACAGGACGGACAGCTGATCGTCCTCGCCGTGGCAGACCACGTGTAACAACACATGCATAGGATCGGTACATCCGAACATCACGCCTGCTGGACAGGTACAGGATGGCAACAACAACTGTCCGAGTTACACCAGGAATGCATAATCCCTCCATCAGTGCTCAGACTGTTCGCAATAGGCTGAGAGAGGCTGGACTGACGGCTTGTAGGCCTGTTGTAAAGGCAGGTCCTCGCCAGACATCACCGGCAACAACGTCGCTTATGGGCACAAACCCACCAACGCTGGACCAGACAGGACTGGCAAAAAGTGCTTTTCACTGACGAGTCGCGGTTTTGTCTCACCAGGGGTGATGGTCGGATTCGTGTTTATCGTCGAAGGAATGAGCGTTACACCGAGGCCTGTATTCTGGAGCGGGATCGATTTGGGGGTGGAGGATCCGTCACGGTCTGGGGCGGTGTGTCACAGCATCATCGGACTGAGCTTGTTGTCATTGCAGGCAATCTCAACGCTGTGCGTTACAGGGAAGACATCCTCCTCCCTCATGTGGTACCCTTCCTGCAGGCTTATCCTGACATGACCCTCCAGCATGACAATGTTACCATCCATACTGCTCGTTCTGTGCGTGATTTCCTGCAAGACAGGAATGTCAGTGTTCTGCTATGGCCAGCGAAGAGCCCGTATCTCAATCCCATTGAGCACGTCTGGGACCTATTGGATCGGAGGGTGAGGGCTAGGGCCATTCCCCCCCAGAAATGTCCCGGAACTTGCAGGTGCCTTGGTGGAGGAGTGGGTTAACATCTCACAGCAAGAACTGGCAAACCTGGTGCAGTCCGTGAGGAGGAGATGCACTGCAGTACATAATGCAGCTGGTGGCCACACCAGATACTGACCCCCGCCCCCCCCCCCCCCCCTGTTCAGGGACACATTATTCAATTTCTGTCCGTCACATGCCTGTGGAACTTGTTCAGTTTATGTCTGTTGCTGAATCTTGTTATGTTCATACAAATATTTACACGTTACGTTTGCTGAAAATAAACGCATTTAGTTTTGCTGAGTTTAGCTACAATGTACTTTTGACTCTTTTGATGAAGAGTGGTGTTTCTCTGTCCCATCAGGTTTGTGTTTGGAGTCAGAAACAGGTCTGAGACCAGTGGAAAGAGACGCAGACAGCCACAGGCCTCTGATGAGTGATGAAGAGGATGAGGAGGGATCGGAGGAGGTGTGTGACGGAGGGTACTACACCATCCGGCAGGGGGATGAGGAGCCGCGGGAAACACCCAAAGCCATCGGATTCTGCCAGGCCTTCTGCCTTCCCGGAGTGCTGCCTGTGAGTGGGATATTACTAGAGCTCTCTTTGTGTCTCTGTCTCTTTCGCATGACCTCGCTAACTCTGGTCGGCGGTCACCCACTCTCTCTTTTGCACTCACCCTCCTATCGCCCTCTTTCATTCACCCCCCCCTGTCTATATCCTTATCTATTTCTATATCTATCATCTTATCATCCTCTCTGCCCCTCCCGGTTTATGAGTTTCCATTTTATCTCAATTCTTTGGCTGACAGTTTTTAGGAGGGGGTGAACACGTCGCTAGTTGCATTAGTATCTTTCTCTGAACAAATGGACCACTAAAGCAAGTATTGTATTATGGAGCATCTGACAATCTGATGATTTTAGTTCTGCCTTTCTGAGATGACTCATCCAGTAACTGGTGACTGTCATCCTCTCTCCCCAGTATTCCCTGGCGTACGCCTGTCTGAAGCTGGTCAACTACTCCTTCTTCTTCTGGTTGCCCTTCTACCTGAGCAGGAACTTTGGCTGGAAGGAGGCCCAGGCCGACAGGCTCTCTGTGTGGTACGACGTGGGAGGCATTATAGGTGAGTGTTCCGGCCCAGGCCTAGTTAACGCTGGCTGTATGGACTGGTTAATATGAATGACATTGGTGTTGTTGACTACGGTTTAGATGTGGTAACATCCTAGCTAGCTATGCGGAGTCATTTATCTATGCCGTCTAAAGGGGTCTACACAGTCTACGCCAACGGAGCCGACGGAGGTTCGTCTGCAACGCTCTCTACGTAGTTCCAGGTACAGTTGTGCGACTGGATTTTTGGAACGCGACGCAAACGGACCTCCGTCGGCTCCGTTTGCATCGACTGTGTAGACCCCTTTAGACGGTACAGGAAACTGTGTATTAATCTTCTGCGCTCCCTCTCTCCCTCTCTCTCTCTCTCTCTCTCTCTCTCTCTCTCTCTCGCCCAGGTGGTACGATCCAGGGCCTGATCTCAGACTTCATGGGGAAGAGAGCTCCAGTGTTAGCCGTCAGTCTGCTGCTGGCTATGGGAGCCCTGGTGGGTTACAGCCGTGAGTACTCCTCCTTCTTTCATCTGCCGTCCTCCTTTTTCTAGCCCAAAACATTTCACTATATTATTCAGGCCAACATTCCATTTTAATGTGATCTAATTTATTTAAGGGGGAAAAAAATGGAAATGGTTCATTATTGTGTTTTATGCCAATTCTAGACCACCAAAGGGGAGGCGGAAAAAGAAAAATAGAACCACATCCCTTGCTGTCTCATACACAATCCACAAAAAAAACGTGTGAATTAACCCCGTGTTGTCCCCCCCTCAGACTCCCCTCCGGACCAGGTGGTGAATGCAGCTCTCCTGGCCACCACAGGTTTCTTCATAGGAGGACCGTCCAACATGATCAGCTCAGCCATCTCTGCAGACCTGGGGCGACAGGAGGCCCTCAGGGGCAGTCAGGAGGCTCTGGCTACCGTCACCGGCATAGTGGACGGGACTGGGAGTATTGGAGCTGCAGCGGGACAGGTAACACACACTAGAGACCGAGAAAGTACACACATACATACACTACATGCATACACACAGAAATATGTGCTTTCCAGTGATTTAATGTTGAGTTTTTTTACCTTGTCTTCCAGTATTTGGTATCCGTGATCGAGAGCAAGCTGGGCTGGATGTTTGTCTTCTACTTCTTCATCGTCATGGTAAGATCATCATGTCTAACCCATAATGTGAGACAATGTTCACGTCTTCCAGAAATGAGTCACTCATTCTCCTCAGGAGCATCTTACATAAGGCACTGTGTTGTCCCTGTTGGTGACATATTTGGTCCTGTTATTTGATCGCCTCACAGACCGGCTGCAGCATAGTCTTCATCTTGCCGCTGATCGTGACTGAGATTCGGGCCATGTGGAGGGAGAGACGGGCACGGACACAAGAGCTGTGAAGCCTTCCTCACGGGGGGCCATGTTGTTTCCTACTCCTTCCCTATGGGGCCTACTGCCTGTCAGTCAGACTATGTCCACTGATCACTACTGTAGACGTATGTACAACATGTCTATGAATGTGTCCAGTCTATGTATATATTTGGTCAGAAACACGTTTTTTTCTTTTTTAAGATATTACTTCAGCACCTTTTACGAGTGGGGGCAGGGCCCTCTCAATGTTTGTGGTCTGAGATAGGAAGTCCCAAGCAGCTAACGATTATTCCAATTCCTTTACCAGTTTACTGGAGTGTATAATGATTACTTGTATAGAATGATTGAATCTGCTCATTTGCTTAGTAGAGATCAGATTTCAAAGACACACAAAACTCTCCATCACTCACTCATAGAATCTCACACACAAGTCCGCTCGGTGGATTTTCAGTGACCACGTTTACATGTGCAAGGTATTGTGGACAGTAGCTCGTATCCCGCAGAAGGTCTTATTCGGGTTAAGCTGTTTACATGCACTTTTGATATCCCTAAATTGATATGGGTTAAATATTAACTGAAATATGGCCTATAACATTTCACATGTAGCGTAATATAATATTAACTCTTGCAGAATTATGGATTTCTTGCAGTGAAATTACGCAACAAATGTTAATTTTGTCTCGGAAACAGGAGTGGAGGAAACAGGAGTGGAGAAATAGGAATTATTTCAGCATCTCTTGAGGAAATGCAAGTGCGTGTGTTCTCGTTGACACTGTTATGCAAGCAGACAGTATTTCAACCACATACAATATGCACCCAAGACAGACTAAAGTCTTATCATAAACCAATTTCATCGTTTTCTCAGCTTTTAATTTCACTAAAACCAGTCAAACTGATGACATTTTGGGCATTTTGCAAAGACCAAATCTTTTCACTGTTCTCCCCGGGTCCCTAAACGAAACAGACAACTTTACCGGTTTTAACTAGATTACTAATGCACTCATTCTGTCAATGTAAGACATTGTTCTGGTGAGCACTACTTTATTTAGTCTTCTGGGGCAACAAGTTATGACAGAAGAGAAGCTGCATGTATCTTAACTATAGTTGACAAACAAATGTCCAAATGTCCTTCCAATTGTAAACAGAAAGTTGTTACGCTACACGGTCCAGGATGGAGTATTGGCAAAATAAATTATTACGGTGGATGGAACTGAGCAGTTTGCCTACTTTTTGAAGTGATTTGTTTAACAATCAGATGAAAACATCACACAACACCCATTATACCTGAAACTGAGCCTACACAGACTGCGAAAAACAACAGTAAACGGGATAAGATGTTTGCATGCCACAGTATCCCATCTAAGATCAGCAAATCCAAGGCATTTTATCCGGGTTTCTCATAACCGGGTTACAAACTTTTTCGGGTTATTGTAAACGAGATATGATGTTTACGTGTGTCAACTCAAGAGAGTACTTGGGTACCCCGAATAATAACGGAATATTGGTGTGCATGTAAACGTGATCAGACTAAACGGTACGTTTGCCCCAAAAAGTTTTTAAGCGGCTTTTTTAAGTCTTAACGGTCAGTTAACAAACATTAACTGCACGCCTCTGAAATATTTTCCTTATCAAAATTATTTAAAGGTATACTGATTTTAGTTACTGTATGTACATAAATTAAAACGGTACAAGTAGTTATTCTGGTTGGATTGGTATCAGTTGCTAAATTACTGTAGTGGTTTTAACCAAGGCCACAAGTGCATTTCAGCTGGTCCAGGGCCTGCTAAACTTGATGACATGGAATGTGTATTTAATTTTATCATTGTAGAAATGTATGTTCTTAATCTGTGGTAAATGTTCATTTTTTTTCCGTATGTGCACTTTAAATTCATGTTTTAATGAGCCTGTTTTTTTTTTTTTCAAGAAAAGCAAATGGTCTTTTTCAAAACTGTTGACTCCTATCTTTTATTCTTCCCAAGGGAATTTACGATATATTTTGGGAAACCACCTCAATGAATTTGAATTTAAATGACCTAAACTGTATTCACACAACTTACTTTTTTGTATAAATCTCATAAAGCAATGAAACCAGCATTTAGAATCCTTGAATTAGCATACTTGGCAGGATGATTTATTTTCACCTATAAAATGGACACAAATGAAGAGGATCCGTTCAGAAGGATTTAGTAAATTACTAATGGGATAGATATCCTGTAGAGGTGTAGTGGATCAATTCTGCTCAATACTGTTGCAGATGTGTTACGTCACTTCAGAACCACCAGGAGGAGCCCTTAAGGCAGAAATAATACCAGGACAATGTGTAGAATTAGTAGGTCTAATATAATTAGTAGACTTAATATGTGTCGAATTAGTAGGTCTAATAATTAGTAGACTCTATATGTGTAAGACTAGTAGGTCTAATATAATTAGTATACTTAATATGTGTAGAATTAGTAGAATTAATGTGTAGAATTAGTAGGCTTAATAGAATTAGTAGAATTAATATGTGTAGAATTAGTAGGTCTAATATAATTAGTAGAATTAATATGTGTAGAATTAGTATGCCTAATATAATTAGTAGAATTAATGTGTAGAATTAGTAGGTCTAATATAATTAGTAGACTTAATATGTGTAGAATTAGTAGGCCTAATAGAATTAGTAGACTTAATATGTGTAGAATTAGTAGGCCTAATATAATTAGACTTAATATGTGTAGAATTAGTAGGCCTAAAAAGAATTAGGTCTAATAGAATTAGTAGACTTAATATGTGTAGAATTAGTAGGTCTAATAGAATTAGTAGACTTTATGTGTAGAATTAGTAGGCCTAATAGAATTAGTAGACTTAATATGTGTAGAATTAGTAGGTCTAATGGAATTAGTAGGCTTAATAGAATTAGTAGACGTAATATGTGTAGAATTAGTAGGTCTAATAGAATTAGTAGACTTAATATGTGTAGAATTAGTAGGTCTAATATGATTAGTAGACGTAATATGTGTAGAATTAGTAGGCCTAATACAATTAGTAGACTTAATATGTGTAGAATTAGTAGGTGTAATATAATTAGTAGACTTAATATGTGTAGAATTAGTAGGTCTAATGGAATTAGTAGACTTAATATGTGTAGAATTAGTAGGCCTAATATAATTAGTAGACTTAATATGTGTAGAATTAGTAGGCCTAATAGAATTAGTAGACTTAATGTGTAGAATTAGTAGGCCTAATATAATTAGACTTAATATGTGTAGAATTAGTAGGCCTAAAAAGAATTAGTAGGTCTAATAGAATTAGTAGACTTAATATGTGTAGAATTAGTAGGTCTAATAGAATTAGTAGACTTTATGTGTAGAATTAGTAGGCCTAATAGAATTAGTAGACTTAATATGTGTAGAATTAGTAGGTCTAATGGAATTAGTAGGCTTAATAGAATTAGTAGACTTAATATGTGTAGAATTAGTAGGTCTAATGGAATTAGTAGGCTTAATAGAATTAGTAGACGTAATATGTGTAGAATTAGTAGGTCTAATAGAATTAGTAGACTTAATATGTGTAGAATTAGTAGGTCTAATATAATTAGTAGACGTAATATGTGTAGAATTAGTAGGCCTAATATAATTAGTAGACTTAATATGTGTAGAATTAGTAGGTGTAATATAATTAGTAGACTTAATATGTGTAGAATTAGTAGGTCTAATGGAATTAGTAGACTTAATATGTGTAGAATTAGTAGGCCTAATATAATTAGTAGACTTAATATGTGTAGAATTAGTAGGCCTAATAGAATTAGTAGACTTAATGTGTAGAATTAGTAGGCCTAATATAATTAGACTTAATATGTGTAGAATTAGTAGGCCTAAAAAGAATTAGTAGGTCTAATAGAATTAGTAGACTTAATATGTGTAGAATTAGTAGGTCTAATAGAATTAGTGGACTTTATGTGTAGAATTAGTAGGTCTAATGGAATTAGTAGGCCTAATAGAATTAGTAGACTTAATATGTGTAGAATTAGTAGGTCTAATAGAATTAGTAGGCATAATATGTGTAGAATTAGTAGGTCTAATAGAATTAGTAGGCATAATATGTGTAGAATTAGTAGGTCTAATAGAATTAGTAGACTTAATATGTGTAGAATTAGTAGGCCTAATAGAATTAGTAGACTTAATATGTGTAGAATTAGTAGGTCTAATGGAATTAGTAGGCTTAATAGAATTAGTAGGCCTAATAGAATTAGTAGACTTAATGTGTAGAATTAGTAGGCCTAATATAATTAGACTTAATATGTGTAGAATTAGTAGGCCTAAAAAGAATTAGTAGGTCTAATAGAATTAGTAGACTTAATATGTGTAGAATTAGTAGGTCTAATGGAATTAGTAGACGTAATATGTGTAGAATTAGTAGGTCTAATAGAATTAGTAGACTTAATATGTGTAGAATTAGTAGGTGTAATATAATTAGTAGACTTAATATGTGTAGAATTAGTAGGTCTAATGGAATTAGTAGGTCTAATAGAATTAGTAGACTTAATATGTGTAGAATTAGTAGGCCTAATAGAATTAGTAGACTTTAATATGTGTAGAATTAGTAGGCCTTATAGAATTAGTAGACTTAATATGTGTAGAATTAGTATGCCTAATATAATTAGTAGAATTAATGTGTAGAATTAGTAGGCCTAATAGAATTAGTAGGCTTAATAGAATTAGTAGACTTAATATGTGTATAATTAGTAGGTCTAATGGAATTAGTAGACTTAATATGTGTAGAATTAGTAGGTCTAATAGAATTAGTAGACTTAATATGTGTAGAATTAGTAGGTCTAATAGAATTAGTAGGTCTAATAGAATTAGTAGACTTAATATGTGTAGAATTAGTAGGCCTAATAGAATTAGTAGACTTAATATGTGTAGAATTAGTAGGCTTAATATAATGAGTAGGTCTAATAGAATTAGTAGACTTAATATGTGTAGAATTAGTAGGTCTAATATAATTAGTAGGCCTAATATGTGTAGAATTAGTAGGTGTAATATAATTAGTAGACTTAATATGTGTAGAATTAGTAGGCCTAATATAATTAGTAGACTTAATATGTGTAGAATTAGTAGGCCTAATATAATTAGTAGACTTAATATGTGTAGAATTAGTAGGTGTAATATAATTAGTACACTTAATATGTGTAGAATTAGTAGGTGTGATATAATTAGTAGACTTAATATGTGTAGAATGAGTAGGTGTAATATAATTAGTAGACTTAATATGTGTAGAATTAGTAGGTCTAATAGAATTAGTAGGTCTAATAGAATTAGTAGACTTAATATGTGTAGAATTAGTAGGCTTAATAGAATTAGTAGGTCTAATATAATTAGTAGACTTATTATATGTAGAATTAGTAGGCCTAATATAATTAGTAGGCTTAATATGTGTAGAATTAGAAGGCCTAATATAATTAGTAGGCCTAATAGAATTAGTTGGCCTAATATGTGTTGAATTAGTAGGCCTATTATAATTAGTAGACTTAATATGTATAGAATTAGTAGGCCTAATAGAATTAGTAGACTTAATATGTGTAGAATTAGTAGGCCTAATATAATTAGTAGACTTATTAAATGTAGAATTAGTAGGCCTAATAGAATTAGTAGGCTTAATATGTGTAGAATTAGTAGGCCTAATAGAATTTGTAGGCCTAATAGAATTAGTTGGTCTAATATGTGTTGAATTAGTAGGCCTAATATAATTAGTAGGCCTAATATGTGTTGAATTAGTAGGCCTAATATGTGTAGAATTAGTAGGCCTAATATAATTAGTCGACTTAATATATGTAGAATTAGTAGACTTAATATGTGTAGAATTAATAGGTCTAATATACACTGCTCAAAAAAATAAAGGGAACACTAAAATAACACATCCTAGATCTGAACGAATGAAATAATCTTATTAAATACCTTTTTCTTTACATAGTTGAATGTGCTGACAACAAAATGACTGAAATTATCAATGGAAATCAAATGTATCAACCCATGGAGGTCTGGATTTGGAGTCACACACAAAATTAAAGTGGAAAACCACACTACAGGCTGATCCAACTTTGATGTAATGTCCTTAAAACAAGTCAAAATGAGGCTCAGTAGTGTTTGTGGCCTCCACGTGCCTGTATGACCTCCCTACAACGCCTGGGCATGCTCCTGATGAGGTGGCGGATGGTCTCCTGAGGGATCTCCTCCCAGACCAGGACTAAAGCATCCGCCAACTCCTGGACAGTCTGTGGTGCAACGTGGCGTTGGTGGATGGAGCGAGACATGATGTCCCAGATGTGCTCAATTGGATTCAGGTCTGGGAACAGGCGGGCCAGTCCATAGCATCAATGCCTTCCTCTTGCAGGAACGGCTGACACACTCCAGCCACATGAGGTCTAGCATTGTCTTGCATTAGGAGGATCCCAGGACTAACCACACCAGCATATGGTCTCACAAGGGGTCTGAGTATCTCATCTCGGTACCTAATGGCAGTCAGGCTGCCTCTGGCGAGCACATGGAGGGCTGTCCGGCCCCCCAAAGAAATGCCACCCCACACCATGACTGACCAACCGCCAAACAGGTCATGCTGGAGGATGTTGCAGGCAGCAGAACGTTCTCCACGGCGTCTCCAGACTGTCACGTCTGTCACATGTGCTCAGTGTGAACCTGCTTTCATCTGTGAAGTGCACGGCGCCAGTGGCGAATTTGCAAATCTTGGTGTTCTCTGGCAAATGCCAAACGTCCTGCACGGTGTTAGGCTGTAAGCACAACCCCCACCTGTGGACATCGGACCCTCATACCACCCTCATGGAGTCTGTTTCTGACCGTTTGAGCAGACACATGCACATTTGTGGCCTGCTGAAGGTCATTTTGCAGGGCTCTGGCAGTGCTCCTCCTTGCACAAAGGCGGAGGTAGCGGTCCTGCTGCTGGGTTCTTGCCCACCTACGGCCTCCTCCACGTCTCCTGATGTACTGGCCTGTCTCTTGGTAGCGCCTCCATGCTCTGGACACTACGCTGACAGACACAGCAAACCTTCTTGCCACATCTCGCATTGATGTGCCATCCTAGATGAGCTGCACTACCTGAGCCACTTGTGTGGGTTGTAGACTCCGTCTCATGCTACCACTAGAGTGAAAGCATTCAAAAGTGACCAAAACATCAGCCAGGAAGCATAGGAACTGAGAAGTGGTCTGTGGTCCCCACCTGCAGAACCACTCCTTTATTGGGGGTGTCTTGCTAAATGCCTATAATTTCCACCTGTTGTCTATTCCATTGGCACAACAGCATGTGAAATTTATTGTCAATCAGTGTTGCTTCCTAAGTGGACAGTTTGATTTCACAGAAGTGTGATTGACTTGGAGTTACATTGTGTTGTTTAAGTGTTCCCTTTATTTTTTTGAGCAGTGTAATTAGTAGACTTTATATGTGTAGAATTAGTAGGTCTAATATAATTAGTAGAATTAATATGTGTAGAATTAGTAAGCCTAATAGAATTAGTAGACTTAATATGTGTAGAATTAGTAGGTCTAATGGAATTAGTAGGCTTAATAGAATTAGTAGGCCTAATAGAATTAGTAGACTTAATGTGTAGAATTAGTAGGCCTAATATAATTAGACTTAATATGTGTAGAATTAGTAGGCCTAAAAAGAATTAGTAGGTCTAATAGAATTAGTAGACTTAATATGTGTAGAATTAGTAGGTCTAATGGAATTAGTAGACGTAATATGTGTAGAATTAGTAGGTCTAATAGAATTAGTAGACTTAATATGTGTAGAATTAGTAGGTGTAATATAATTAGTAGACTTAATATGTGTAGAATTAGTAGGTCTAATGGAATTAGTAGGTCTAATAGAATTAGTAGACTTAATATGTGTAGAATTAGTAGGCCTAATAGAATTAGTAGACTTAATATGTGTAGAATTAGTAGGCCTTATAGAATTAGTAGACTTAATATGTGTAGAATTAGTATGCCTAATATAATTAGTAGAATTAATGTGTAGAATTAGTAGGCCTAATAGAATTAGTAGGCTTAATAGAATTAGTAGACTTAATATGTGTATAATTAGTAGGTCTAATGGAATTAGTAGACTTAATATGTGTAGAATTAGTAGGTCTAATAGAATTAGTAGACTTAATATGTGTAGAATTAGTAGGTCTAATAGAATTAGTAGGTCTAATAGAATTAGTAGACTTAATATGTGTAGAATTAGTAGGCCTAATAGAATTAGTAGACTTAATATGTGTAGAATTAGTAGGCTTAATATAATGAGTAGGTCTAATAGAATTAGTAGACTTAATATGTGTAGAATTAGTAGGTCTAATATAATTAGTAGGCCTAATATGTGTAGAATTAGTAGGTGTAATATAATTAGTAGACTTAATATGTGTAGAATTAGTAGGCCTAATATAATTAGTAGACTTAATATGTGTAGAATTAGTAGGCCTAATATAATTAGTAGACTTAATGTGTAGAATTAGTAGGCCTAATATAATTAGACTTAATATGTGTAGAATTAGTAGGCCTAAAAAGAATTAGTAGGTCTAATAGAATTAGTAGACTTAATATAGAATTAGTAGGTCTAATGGAATTTAGTAGGTAGAATTAGTATATAATTAGTAGACTTAATATGTGTAGAATTAGTAGGTGTAATATAATTAGTAGACTTAATATGTGTAGAATTAGTAGGTCTAATGGAATTAGTAGGTCTAATAGAATTAGTAGACTTAATATGTGTAGAATTAGTAGGCCTAATAGAATTAGTAGACTTAATATGTGTAGAATTAGTAGGCCTTATAATTAGTAGACTTAATATATGTAGAATTAGTAGGCCTAATATAATTAGTAGAATTAATGTGTAGAATTAGTAGGCCTAATAGAATTAGTAGGCTTAATAGAATTAGTAGACTTAATATGTGTATAGGCCTATTATATGTGGAATTAGTAGGTCTAATGGAATTAGTAGACTTAATATGTGTAGAATTAGTAGGTCTAATAGAATTAGTAGACTTAATATGTGTAGAATTAGTAGGTCTAATAGAATTAGTAGGTCTAATAGAATTAGTAGACTTAATATGTGTAGAATTAGTAGGCCTAATAGAATTAGTAGACTTAATATGTGTAGAATTAGTAGGCTTAATATAATGAGTAGGTCTAATAGAATTAGTAGACTTAATATGTGTAGAATTAGTAGGTCTAATATAATTAGTAGGCCTAATATGTGTAGAATTAGTAGGTGTAATATAATTAGTAGACTTAATATGTGTAGAATTAGTAGGCCTAATATAATTAGTAGACTTAATATGTGTAGAATTAGTAGGCCTAATATAATTAGTAGACTTAATATGTGTAGAATTAGTAGGTGTAATATAATTAGTACACTTAATATGTGTAGAATTAGTAGGTGTGATATAATTAGTAGACTTAATATGTGTAGAATGAGTAGGTGTAATATAATTAGTAGACTTAATATGTGTAGAATTAGTAGGTCTAATAGAATTAGTAGGTCTAATAGAATTAGTAGACTTAATATGTGTAGAATTAGTAGGCTTAATAGAATTAGTAGGTCTAATATAATTAGTAGACTTATTATATGTAGAATTAGTAGGCCTAATATAATTAGTAGGCTTAATATGTGTAGAATTAGAAGGCCTAATATAATTAGTAGGCCTAATAGAATTAGTAGGCCTAATATAATTAGTAGACTTAATATGTGTAGAATTAGTAGGCCTAATATAATTAGTAGACTTAATATGTATAGAATTAGTAGGTGTAATATAATTAGTAGACTTAATAGAATTAGTAGACTTAATATGTGTAGAATTAGTAGGCCTAATATAATTAGTAGACTTATTAAATGTAGAATAGTAGTCTAAGTAGGCTTAATAGAATTAGTAGGTCTAATATAATTAGTAGACTTATTATATGTAGAATTAGTAGGCCTAATATATAATTAGTAGGCTTAATATGTGTAGAATTAGTAGGCCTAATAGAATTTGTAGGCCTAATAGAATTAGTTGGTCTAATATGTGTTGAATTAGTAGGCCTAATATAATTAGTAGGCCTAATATGTGTTGAATTAGTAGGCCTAATATGTAGTGAATTAGTAGGCCTAATAGAATTAGTAGGCCTAATATAATTAGTCGACTTAATATATGTAGAATTAGTAGACTTAATATGTGTAGAATTAATAGGTCTAATATACACTGCTCAAAAAAATAAAGGGAACACTAAAATAACACATCCTAGATCTGAACGAATGAAATAATCTTATTAAATACCTTTTTCTTTACATAGTTGAATGTGCTGACAACAAAATGACTGAAATTATCAATGGAAATCAAATGTATCAACCCATGGAGGTCTGGATTTGGAGTCACACACAAAATTAAAGTGGAAAACCACACTACAGGCTGATCCAACTTTGATGTAATGTCCTTAAAACAAGTCAAAATGAGGCTCAGTAGTGTTTGTGGCCTCCACGTGCCTGTATGACCTCCCTACAACGCCTGGGCATGCTCCTGATGAGGTGGCGGATGGTCTCCTGAGGGATCTCCTCCCAGACCAGGACTAAAGCATCCGCCAACTCCTGGACAGTCTGTGGTGCAACGTGGCGTTGGTGGATGGAGCGAGACATGATGTCCCAGATGTGCTCAATTGGATTCAGGTCTGGGGAACAGGCGGGCCAGTCCATAGCATCAATGCCTTCCTCTTGCAGGAACGGCTGACACACTCCAGCCACATGAGGTCTAGCATTGTCTTGCATTAGGAGGATCCCAGGACTAACCACACCAGCATATGGTCTCACAAGGGGTCTGAGTATCTCATCTCGGTACCTAATGGCAGTCAGGCTGCCTCTGGCGAGCACATGGAGGGCTGTCCGGCCCCCCAAAGAAATGCCACCCCACACCATGACTGACCAACCGCCAAACAGGTCATGCTGGAGGATGTTGCAGGCAGCAGAACGTTCTCCACGGCGTCTCCAGACTGTCACGTCTGTCACATGTGCTCAGTGTGAACCTGCTTTCATCTGTGAAGTGCACGGCGCCAGTGGCGAATTTGCAAATCTTGGTGTTCTCTGGCAAATGCCAAACGTCCTGCACGGTGTTAGGCTGTAAGCACAACCCCCACCTGTGGACATCGGACCCTCATACCACCCTCATGGAGTCTGTTTCTGACCGTTTGAGCAGACACATGCACATTTGTGGCCTGCTGAAGGTCATTTTGCAGGGCTCTGGCAGTGCTCCTCCTTGCACAAAGGCGGAGGTAGCGGTCCTGCTGCTGGGTTCTTGCCCACCTACGGCCTCCTCCACGTCTCCTGATGTACTGGCCTGTCTCTTGGTAGCGCCTCCATGCTCTGGACACTACGCTGACAGACACAGCAAACCTTCTTGCCACATCTCGCATTGATGTGCCATCCTAGATGAGCTGCACTACCTGAGCCACTTGTGTGGGTTGTAGACTCCGTCTCATGCTACCACTAGAGTGAAAGCATTCAAAAGTGACCAAAACATCAGCCAGGAAGCATAGGAACTGAGAAGTGGTCTGTGGTCCCCACCTGCAGAACCACTCCTTTATTGGGGGTGTCTTGCTAAATGCCTATAATTTCCACCTGTTGTCTATTCCATTGGCACAACAGCATGTGAAATTTATTGTCAATCAGTGTTGCTTCCTAAGTGGACAGTTTGATTTCACAGAAGTGTGATTGACTTGGAGTTACATTGTGTTGTTTAAGTGTTCCCTTTATTTTTTTGAGCAGTGTAATTAGTAGACTTTATATGTGTAGAATTAGTAGGTCTAATATAATTAGTAGAATTAATATGTGTAGAATTAGTAAGCCTAATAGAATTAGTAGACTTAATATGTGTAGAATTAGTAGGTCTAATGGAATTAGTAGGCTTAATATGAGTTGAATTAGTAGGCCTAATAGAATTAGTAGGCTTAATATGAGTTGAATTAGTAGGCCTGATAGAATTAGTAGGATTAATATGTGTAGAATTAGTAGGCCTAATATAATTAGTAGACCTAATATGTGTAGAATTAGTAGGCTTAATAGAATTAGTAACCTAATATAATTAGTAAACGTAATATGTGTCAAATTAGTAGGCTTAATATAATTAGTAGGCCTAATAGAATTAGTAGGCCTAATATGTGTAGAATTAGTAGGCCTAATAGAATTAGTAGGCTTAATAGAATTAGTAGGCCTAATATAATTAGTAGGCCTAATACACATGTATGTGTTGAATTAGTAGGCCTAATAGAATTAGTAGATTTAATAGAATTAGTAGGCCTAATATGTGTAGAATTAGTAGGCCTAATGGAATTAGTAGTCTTAATAGAATTAGTAGACTTAATAGAATTAGTAGGGCTAATATGTGTAGAATTAGTAGGCCTAATGGAATTAGTAGGCCTAATAGAATTAGTAGACTTAATATGTGTAGAATTAGTAGGCCTAATAGAATTAGTAGGCATAATATGTGTAGAATTAGTAGGCCTAATATGTGTTGAATTAGTAGGCCTGATATGTGTTGAATTAGTAGGCCTGATATGTGTTGAATTAGTAGGCCTGATATGTGTTGAATTAGTAGGCCTGATATGTGTAGAATTAGTAGGCCTGATATGTGTTGAATTAGTAGGCCTGATATGTGTAGAATTAGTAGGCCTGATATGTGTTGAATTAGTAGGCCTGATATGTGTTGAATTAGTAGGCCTGATATGTGTTCAATTAGTAGGCCTGATATGTGTAGAATTAGTAGGCCTGATATGTGTTGAATTAGTAGGCCTGATATGTGTAGAATTAGTAGGCCTGATATGTGTAGAATTAGTAGGCCTGATATGTGTTGAATTAGTAGGCCTGATATGTGTTGAATTAGTAGGCCTGATATGTGTTGAATTAGTAGGCCTGATATGTGTTGAATTAGTAGGCCTGATATGTGTAGAATTAGTAGGCCTGATATGTGTTGAATTAGTAGGCCTGATATGTGTTGAATTAGTAGGCCTGATATGTGTAGAATTAGTAGGCCTGATATGTGTTGAATTAGTAGGCCTGATATGTGTTGAATTAGTAGGCCTGATATGTGTTGAATTAGTAGGTCTACTAGATTTTCCAGCTGTTGACACTGAAGATCATATGAATGTATAAGGACGTAGCAGATTATGAATGAAGACCAGTCTAAGAAAACAATACTTTGTGTATATTTATATCATTTAATAATGATCGGAAACATACTGTAACAAATTAACATCAAAGTCAACAGTGCACCAAAAACCGGTCAATGAATCTTCCACAAATATGTCCACAATTTCAACATTTGTCGTTTTATTTTCAAACTATTACCAAATCAAAGTTAATATTCTGCTCCCATGTAATTACATTGTAGTACACTTTCAATACATTAGCCATTATCTTATCAAAAACATATACGAGGATATTATTCATTCATGCATATAAGGCATGCAATACTATGTTTTGATACACCTGCGATAGACAGGTGAATTCAATTTAGAGCAAAGTTTATTTTGCCACTGTGGGACACACTGGGCAGGGGGTGCAGGATGGAGCAGCCCAGTATCTGTATGCAGATCTATGATCATTAACTTATCACAGTTCGCTTGCAAAGGGAATTCTGGTGAAACCAGTACAGTCAGTAATATTAGGGCTGAGTATTGCCTTGTTTTAACACTGTTGTAATACCAAGAAAGCACCTAATATCTATTTATCATTTTGTGTCCGACCCAAACTATGATGAGCCCATAGTCGGTGTCCCAGTTCAGCAGTGACGGTTTAGTTTTTCTAAACACTTCCTCTTCCATGAGAGTAGCTCTATAAAATCAGAAATATCTTGTCAATGTTTTAGTGCAATACACATAATCCGTTAGTTTTACCAAAAGGGCATTTAGAATTATTTCCCTTCAAAAACAAGATACATCGTTAAAAATAAGTTAACAGACTTTTAAAGTTTTTATTTTGAACACATTGAAAGACAGGCGCATATAAACCAACGTACACACAGACTCAAGTCCGAACACACACACAAAAAACACCATCAAATATGATGAAATAAAAAATGGATAACCGATTCCATTGGTGAGGTGAAGTGTGTAAACAGAGATCACATCATTCTGTTGACATGACTCTCTACGTCGGCAAGTCAAGAGGGCGGTGGTATAAGAACCTCTTTGGATCCAGACCATTTTGATTCAGGGTCTCGGACATCATTCTGTTGCGGTCTATTAATAAAGTACTCTCTTCGTTCGCTGGACTTTATCCTGCTAACTGTTCCAAATGTCCCAACTGAAATTGGTAAAGGGCTTTTAAACTGGAAGAACTTGTCCCGATTGGTGAATTTGGTATAAAATACTTTTAAACTGGAAGAACTTTTGAGGCTGATTCCCTGACCTGTCAATGTTTTTAATTTACTGTTTTATACTCTTGTGAATTCAATGGTTTCTACTAGATTACTTGTAGATTTCACGTCTGTCATTTTTTTTGTAATGACTTGGTGCTGCCTATCTTGGCCAGGGTGCTCTTGGAAAAGGAGATTTGAATCTCAATGAGCCCTTCCTGGTTAAATAAAGGTTAAATCAAATAAATAAATAAAAATAACAAAGCTCAGGACTCCCAGAGGACTTGAGTTTCCTCCGTCCTGCTTTGAGCTGGAATGGGTCCTATCACTCTGACACACTTTTACCTGATGTGTAACTAAAGCCTATGGTCTGAACCCGCTATCCCACTGAACCAGCTATGAACAGCAATAACAAATCATCTCCTGTAGTTTCCAACAAATCATTTGGAATTATTTGACTTAAAAAAAAAAAAAATTGTATATCTTTTTTTCTATTATTTTTGTCAATCACTCAATGAGGTAGGTAATCCAGATTATGTCTATTTGTTCGAACATGACACATTTAGGGAAAGGCACTCCCTGTAGGACTGCTTTTTTCCCCCACTATTATTTACAGTATTGCGATGTGACTCTGGCTATGGAGAATGAACGGCATAACGTTTGGAATGCAATGCCAACGGACAGAATCTGTGATACTGTATATTAATCACAGGTATATCTGAGATGGATTTGGAGATGCTTAAGGCATGTGGATTTCTATGTCCCTTGACTCAAGCCAACGCTTACAGATGACTCACATATAATATGTTTTTTTTTTTGGTCAACTGCCTCAGTTGTCACAACTGTCTTGTATTCTAGCACAGGAATGGAAATGTGTTGCAGCTCAGCTCCTCGTAAAAAAAAAAATCATTTACTGACAGAACCTGGAATGTTCCGTATGCATTAAGGATTCATGTACTTTTGTGAACTGCAACACCATTTCACTTCAATTCCAAACAATGTCAAAGCTACATTCCTTCATACAGGAAAGAGTTCAAAACCTAGAGGCTGCCATTATACAAAGACAAGAGTAGAAAAGGCAACGTTGATAAAAGGATTCAGCCAACAAAGCAAACATACAAGGTATATTCAGTTTTGTTACCAAAAAGTTTCCAAGAATATGTTTTACTACCTTAAAAAGACAAAGGGAGCTAAATAAAATAAAAACGATTTATTTTATTCAGTTGTGCACTGAGATTTTTGCCAAATTGTACAGAGACGGTGGTGCCAACGGTGAAGTGTATGCTAGCCATAATAACAATATTTGAGAATGAACTTAAGCTAATTTAAGCTCGTTTCCTACTGACACCAAATATCACTCTGTAATAATACTCACACCAAAAGGCTTAGGAATAAAACAATTACCGTAATAATAGACATTTACTGAGAAGTACTACTGCTCAATAAGATGTATCATTATCATACCGATCGATGCCTGATAGCCTAAGTGCTGGAACTTCACAGTTGACCTTTGCACCCTAGGCTAATCATGGTCACGTTGCCAATTTGACCTGAGGTGACCCCGGGGCCTCTTACTCGCGTGGCTGATACTTTTTACAGCCGTGGTGAAACTGAAGACGACACGTGGAGTGAGGTCAGGAATAGTTGAACTACTCTTAGAGAGGTAGTTAGAGTGTGGGCCGAAGTGGTTGGGAGTTAAATACTACACCAAGGGTACTGTTGGAAGAAATCTCTTACAACAGAGCCGTTTAGGTTTTTTCCTGATGAGTGCATTTGAATTATTTCACAGTATAATCTAAAGCTTAGACAATAATACAAGCTTAGAAAATATAGATGAAATACAGCTATATAAATATATATACAAACATCCACCACTTCCTTTTCCACTTCCTTTAAGACATATTGTAGCTATGAGCTCTTCGGCCATCAGAGTCGCTACAGAACGCTGCAGAAATGATATATCCATCTTAATGAGGTGATTTCCAAACGGAGCATGCCCACTGAATTGCACTCTTTCCTGGGCTGTGTTTACTGCCGAGAGGACCGTTTGTGATGCATGGTCGTCCTCTTCTTCACGACAAAGAATTCTGTGGATGACCAGCAGAGAGAGAGAGAACAGGTGTTAGTTCCCAGTCCCAGTAATGTTCTATCAGGGAAATAATGTGTGCATCCCAAATGGCACCCTATAGTTCACTACTTTTAACCAGGGCCCAGAGGGTAAAAAGTAGGGCACTTGATATAGGGGATAGGGTGCAATTTGTGACACACACATCAAGGCTTATAACAGGGTTATATAAACTGTTTAGAGACATAGCACAGGTAACACAGTTTTGTTGCATGGCCTGTTCCTAACATAGTTCACATAGTGCTTTTGTCAGCACACGGAGGTATTCACAACTGTCACTCAATGGTTAATAACAGGTTAATAACAGGTTAATAACAGGTTCTTTTGACATTCAAAACAACCTGTAAACTTATATTATCTCTCTTTAAATGAAGACCTCTGGGCTTATGGTTGCTATAATAATAATAATACAAAATATACAACTGTATTTATTACTATTATTTATTTATTATCATCATAATTATAGTCACGTTAACCTCTGGACTCACTATTTGTGTCAGAAAATGTGTATACTACTAACTCTCTATTGCTTTTTTTCGTACGGCTTTTGTATGAAGCCCAATAGAAGGAAAAAGGAGGGAGGAAAGATTGTTCATTGACACGGACCTGTTATGGCGGCTTGTCTCCGTTTGACTGCTCCTACCCTCTGGCTGGCCGTCTTCTTCTCTGGCCTCTGGATCCTATAGCTCTCCCTGGTGGTCACCTCCAGGTACTCCTCACCACAGCTGGACAACGCTGGAGACGACGCCCGGGCCAACCTGACATTCTCTCTCCCCGCCCTCTGCCCGTCGATGCCAATCACCGGCTTCCTCAACACACAGCTGCGGTAGAACGCCGGCACATCCTGGAATTTCATCTCCTCCCACTCCACGCTGGCACCCTTGGCGGCCGGCTGGCCGGTGTTGAAGTCAAAGTCCCAGCGCTTGTTGGCCGACTCCACGCTCATACCAAGGTGCCTCTGGAAATCCTGTTGCAGCTGCTCGTGGTCCACAGGCCCAAACAGGTTCCTCCTCACCGGGCCCTGGGCCCTGCGCTTCAGCTCCTCTACACTCCGACAGACCAGCATGGCCCCGTCAGATGATAATGATGATGACGCCATCTTAATGTCCCTGAGAGAGAAAGGGAGATGGTTAGAGGTGAGGTGTCTGTTTTTTCTATGAGGTGTGACCCAGGTCACTATTGGTGTGGTCTAGGTTTAGGCTACGCACAAACACACACATACTCATACCAGCGTTTGACCTTTTGGGACATCATTGAGTTTAATGTTATCAAACACACATGCCCTACCTCCGTCACATTCAACTCTGGACCTTGAAGACAGTTCCACTGCATTTTTTTCATTGTTCCCCCTAATCAGGGATTGATTTAGACTTTGGACACCAAGTGTGTGCAATTAATCATCAGGTAGAACAGAAAACCAGCAGGCTCCGGACATTGTAGGGTAAGAGTTGAGTACCCCTGCTCTTGGTAATTAACCGTATGGTAAGAGACCCACACACCAAATAAATCTCCAACATCCACAGAATCAGAATAGAAGAACACATGAAGTAGGTAAAAATGAACCTGCTCTGGTCTCTGGCTGCCAGAGGTGAGAGGTCAGGAGGAAAGGTCACATGGTGCGGACCGGGAAACGTATGGAGAATGTTTCACCTCACGTGAGAATGTTTCATGTGCTCTTCTAGTAACCCCATGTAATTGCAGGGATACATTCTGAACTTCAGGAATGTTACACGTTGTTGTAGTTTACTATTCACAACCGTCTAAAATTAGTGTTATAAATTCCCACCTTTTTTTTGTGACATGCAAATATTCTATCCATCAAGGAAACCTGGCCCTGTATCCACAAAGCCTCTCAGAGTAGGAGTGCTGATCTAGGATCAGTTTTGTCTTTTAGATCATAGTGTAAACGATTATATGGACAGATCCTAGATCAGCACTCCTACTCAGACTCATTGTGGACTGATCAGCTTTTTTGTTCAAATGTTCAAAGTCACATAATTCCCCACAGCGATTATATTTCAAAACGTGACAGCAAGTAAAATAATATTCAGCCTACATTACGACTTCCAAAGTCTAGAAAATATTCATTCATATTCAATAGATCACATGTAACAGTCGGACTTCCTGAAATGAATACCTGTTCGGTTGGTCAGAGTTGCCTTGCTGAGTCTATCCTAGGTCCTATAATGACAAAGTCCCTCAAAAGTTCCCTTCACTGAAACATCTTAGATCTTTTTTTTTCATATTATTTTGCCTCCTTGAAATACAGTGTTACCCACCACACTGAAAAAGGTGCAACAGACAGGCAGTGGACCATTCCTGCGCCTTGGCTCATCCAAAAAAATCGTTACACGGCAAACTTTACAGCGTCTGGGATGCAACTATTAAAACGTCTGGCTTAAAATGCCAGCCCCCTCATACAAAGAAAAGGGCTTGAGTAAAAGAAACCATTATTCCACATTGCCACATTGAGAACAGTAGGTTTTATGGATCAGATGGACAGCCTTTTAGGACGTTCATCTATAAAGAAAACTCAAAGAAACAGCCAAATTGAAAATAAAACACACCAAAAAATAAATAATAAATGTTTGAATCAAATTTTGGGGTGTTATACTTTGAGAGATGCATTTTTTTATTTAACCTTTATTTAACTAGGCAAGTCAGTTAAGAACAAATTCTTATTTTCAATGACGGCCTAGGAACAGGGGCAGAACGACAGATTTGTACCTTGTCAGCTCGGGGGTTTGAACTTGCAACCTTCCGGTTACTAGTCCAACGCTCTAACCACTAGGCTACGCTGCCACTATGCTGGGTTGCTTGGATGACTCAACTGCTGGTTTGCAGGCATTCGGTCTATTAGTTGGGTTGTTTTATTTAATAGCTGATGGGTTATTGATGCCGGGTTGTTTTCTTTAATAACTGATGGGTTATTGATGCTGGGTTGTTTTCTTTAATAACTGATGGGTTATTGATGCCGGGTTGTTTTCTTTAATAACTGATGGGTTATTGATGCCGGGTTGTTTTCTTTAATAACTGATGTGTTATTGATGCTGGGTTGTTTTCTTTAATAACTGATGTGTTATTGATGCTGGGTTGTTTTCTTTAATAGCTGATGTGTTATTGATGCTGGGTTGTTTTCTTTAATAACTGATGTGTTATTGATGCTGGGTTGTTTTCTTTAATAACTGATGTGTTATTGATGCTGGGTTGTTTTCTTTAATAGCTGATGGGTTATTGATGCTGGGTTGTTTTCTCCCCCTCCTTTCCTAATGATGAGAGCTTGTGTTCAGTGTTTGGTTTGTTGCGTGTAGAATATCGTAGCCTATTCATTGACGATACGCCCTGCTTTACTGAAGTTGCAGCTCTTGATTGTCGATAGATAGGCCGAGTGCACAGTTCGGAATCTGTCTGCATGGTGGCCGACCTGCCTATATTGTGCCCATCCCTCTACCTCCGTCCTTCACTAGCTCACTATGAAAGACGCAAGTATTTGCATTCTCTGACGGTCTCCTCCATTCCAAAATTACCAAATCTTATGAGTCAAGTCTTGCACTCAGAAATATATTAATTTGGAGTCGACTCTCCACCCCTATGTCATCGTCGTTAAGAGTTGGGAAAATGGCAAGAGAAAGGCAGGCGACAGCAGTGAAGTCCTGTATGGCAACACTTAAATGAGAAGGAAATGCAAACTTTGAAGTGGAATTGAGGTACAGTAATGGAGGTACAGGTATAATCAGTGGTGACCTGTGTTTCAGGGCAGAGCCCCACCTTTTTTGAGACCCTTGTTTTTTGTTTAAAAACCAAATATATATATATATTAATATTTTGGGGGGAACTCTTGCCTGCTTTGCATGTTATTTTGGTATTAATACGTGTCACATATCAGTTTGCAAACAATGTACAAATATATATACAGTATATAATTGAGTTAATAAAGCCGCAGCTCCAAAATGCAGGTGTTTCAGCCTAGCTCAGTGCTTTCTGTGGTGGCGGGGCTGGCCAGCAGAAAATAGGAGCATTGCGCTGTGACTGGCTCAGTGTTCTGTCACTCATGGGAACCTTATGCAATTCCCAAGCTTAAGTCCTTAGAAAAGGTAGACATCAATATTTCAGCCCTTTGGGTCCTTCCATAGAGTTATATTATAAGTGCCCTTCCAAGAAGGCTCAAGGTCATTGGCCACAGAAATGAAATCAAAATCACGTTATATGTACAGTAGCTTTGATTGGACTGATCATGTCAACATCTTACTTTCACAATCTTAGCTAGCGGTCATCATCATGAATCAAGTCGACAATCTACTGGCAAATCCTTTTTAATCCTTGTCATTTGAAGATAAATAATGAAGAGAAACTATAGATAAAACGTACCGGTGCTCATCGACCATTGGATATAAACATTACACAACAATTTGGAGATCGCAAATTCAACAATGAGTGGTTTGTAAGGAATCAGTGACAGTGGCTAACTGCAAGCATTGCAACTGGGAAGTCTGGAATAAACAGTTCAAACTGGGAAAATGCATTTTGCACGGTCATTCAACTCGCAAATTGTAAATTCGTCATCTTTCTCTTTGATGACAAAATTTGCCCACAAAGGAAAGCAAATCACAACAACGAGAGTCCAAAAATGTCTTATGCTGCTTCATAAATGATGTAGGATGCCAGAGAGATATGTGTACTATAGAGAAGAAAGTAATACTAAGTGTATGTTGTGTAGTAAGCTGTTAGTAGCCCATGTGCCTCACCCTAATAATTTGGTCTATTTTCACCAACGCGGTATTGTAAACACATCATTCCTGGCCGGTGTTTGCTTGTTTACTAACTTTTTTTGTACAGCTTTGACAGTGCTACTGATAGTAGTGGTGACGCTTGGCTTGCACGTGCAAATTCAGCACACACAACATTCTACATATTTGTGTTATTTGATGTGTCAATTTAAAAGCTTATTTAATTCGTCATATAAATAGTGTTATATGACGTGTATCTTTTTTGACACACAAAGACCCAAACAGCGTTCAATGTTTACCTTAATAATTGTCTATTTTTTTCTTTCTTAAATCTCTTTTATTTTTTCCTCTTAATTTCGCCTACTTTTCTAACTTGGTGGTGCACATGTAGCCTATAACCTGTTTTTGAGAAATGTAAACATTGAATATTGTAAGAGCTTTTTTTGTCTGTTTATATGCCCCCTTTATTTATCCTACGGTTCTGACTTGTTGTACACTGTAAGAACAGCCCTTGTTCTGAATTCTGTCGCCGTACATTTCAAAAGTGCTGAACAAATAGTTATATTAACTACGTCCGTCTTAGATCGCTCATTAATGTCTTAATCGAAATTACGGATTGCATCTCATCCGCTTGTCGTCCCCTTATGCCATAGTTTGTACATCTCAATTGTCAGTAGAAATCACATTTGTTTAAGCAAGTCAGCCATCCCAAATCTTTTTTTCTGCCACCAAGATTTTCATGCTAAAATCACCACTGGGTGGAATGCTTAACCACCTGAAAAGGCAACCCCGTGAGACCCCAAATAGTTGTTTGCAGCAGCGCATCTGCATTGTGATTTCAAGTAGATTTTTATGAATTTGTCATAGTGTTTCAACGGAAAACTGATTTTAAAAAATGGAGGTTTAAACATTAAGAAAGTTTTACTATTTGTCACATCCCTAATGGTTAACACATTTTAAGGTTGAACACTGACACTTTTATAGCTTTAATGAGGCTTACACAACTGTATGAGTTCCTTAAGAGCCTATTGTTGGGATAGTTAGCACTTTGTTACAATATGGAAATAGTAATAGTAATGTTACTCATTTTATATTAAAATATGTCATGTGCAAAAATATTCTAGGAACATTTTATTTTGCACTGTACAAACTTAACATCATGAACAAGAATGACACTTAGTTACTTTTGGCCACGTCAGAGACGATCTGAAAGCCACATCCCTTATAGGAAACCCCTCCTGAAAAGAACATTGTAAAAAAAAGACCCGAGTTGCTGAAAGTAAATAAAAACATGATTGATGGTTAAATGAACCCATGTTGGGGTAAGCCCAACATGTTGGGTTATTCAAGTAAGAATTCAGCATGTGTTCTGTCCAATATTTACCTTGTGCTGAGTTACCAAATAACACAAATTGTGTTGTTTTTAACCCAGCATTTGTTTGAGTGTAAGAATCTTGAGGAAAACAGGAGCGAGAGCCAGGGAATTGATGGGGTTGAGCATGGCCTGTCAACTGTGTTAAAACAAATGTACATTATATTCGTTGCTCTTTAGCTATAGATATTGAATGACTTACATAAAGCTTAATCATAAAGATTATAGTAGGCTTTGTATGATATACGTTAGTCCTACTATGCCATAGATGCCCATACTCTACACTGCGTTCATGACGCAGTTTGAGAATATTCTTATTAGCCTGTTCAGTGAATAACAAATATTTTCAACGTGGTTTGAAAACAAGTTTTACGTTAAATCCTTTGATTGAAATAAGTATTCTTTCCAATAACATATTTTTTTATGAAAATAACAACATTATCCTAAACGAATAGAAACTCATCCCTTCAACAGCAACAGCTCAACTCTTGCGAGTGAAAGTTGTTCGCGTCGAAAAAGTGGGCGCGGTAACTAGATCATTTACAACTCTCTGGAATCCCCAGACCCACACAAACATTCTCAACCTCCGATAATAATTATGTCCAACTTCTCCAAATAGGCGATAAGATGAGAAAAAGTTTGAAACACATTTTAAGAGTACGGCACCCGAAATCATTGCCAGATGTCAAAATAGATTCAAATGAGCCTTATTGAAGATAGCACAGCAGAAGTATACATCACAGATGACGCAGTTACATTCGCATACTACATGAGATGTTGATCAATGAGATGCAACAGAGAAAATACACACGGACAATAACAACCCGAAACAGCACAGATTTGCCTCTGCAAAGTCTGAATAAGAATGCAAAACTTCTCAAATGCTGCCAATATGTGACTTCTCTTACCAGCAGTGTCCAATGATGCACTCAAATGTGAAATAATGTTGCGATTCCTGATGTTGTTGCTCAAAAATAAAATGAGGCGCCTCACCGAAGTATAGACTGATACTCTTCACTGTCCACGATGAACTAATAGAACTTTAAAAGCTCCCAATTATTGCGCTCCCTTGTCCCCTTATGTGACTTGTTTGTTCCAACAAGGCAATGGGATGTCCTACCGCCACAGAAGACTTAATCACGTGATAATCATCATAACAATCGGGGATTTGGAGCTTGGACCATGCCCAAGGAAAACACCTTGATGTAATCAGTCATTCCTAATGTCTTTAAATAAATGTCATCATATGACACAAAGGGTTGGTAAATGTGTGCACCCTGGCCTTGCATTCTTCAGTGCACTTCGAAAAAAAGTGCTATATCTAGAACCGAAAATGGTTATTCGACTGTCCCCATATGAAAACCCGTTTTGGTTCCAGGTAGAACTCTTTCCACACACAGAGGGTTCTACTTGGAACCCATAATAGTTATACCTGGATCCAAAAAGGGTTATCCTATGGGGACAGCCAAATAACCGTTACGGAACCCTTTTTTTCTAAGAGTGTAGGCTAATGCTAAATCTGGCATACAATAAAAATAACATTGGTATGGACTACTTTCTTGAAATCAAGAAACGTTTTATGAGTTTTTCAATAGATGTCTTACCTCGTTTTCATCAAAAGAAAGTTTTGAAGTTCCGTGAGTGGTAAGATTCGAACTGCGCGCAAAGACTTGCTGCACTGTGCCAGAGTTATACTCTCTAAGTAAAATATCTTGGCACGTAGGACCCATTTTCCCAGCTCTTTTGAATGTGACACATTCTTATGTTGGCATTGCGTCACGTTTTGCAAAGGCTGCGTTCAAAGACCATAAGTCACGTTGAATTTCAACGTGATCTAGTCAACCTTCTACTCCATTTTGTTTTTGTTTTTCTCCCGCAGTTTATATAACCTACGTTTCATTTAGGTACAGTCATCTCCCGCTCGAAAAGTTCTCAATGGGATTTACTAGGCACAAAATGTTTTTTTTTTGTTGCTTTGCGCTGTTTTTTTCAAGTTTGACCTATATTTGAGACAGTCAGATTACTATTTAGAACAGTAGGTTACAGATCAAGCATAAGGCCTATGTTAGTCTATTATGTTCGTCTAGTTAGTCTATTGGGCTATCTATTAGTATTAGTCATAATTAACATTAATTAATTATTCTAACTAACTTGAATTACAATGTTAGTGTAAATAAACTAATATTTAATGAAAATGTATTAAAACATGTACAAAGCTTTAATAATACACTATTATAGTAGGCCCACATATGGACAACAACAAGGCTGCGTTTACACAGGCAGCCAATTCTGATCTTTTTTTCACTAATTGGTCTTTTGACCAATCAAATTAGCTCTGAAAAAGAGCTGATGTGAAAAGACCTGATGTGATTGGTCAAAAGACCAATTAATGGGAAAAAATATCAGATTTTAACTGCCTGTGTAAACTGCAGCTGAAGTGTCATATTATTATTGATGATTTATGTCTTGTTATACATTTTAATTTATGTGTTTAGTATCCTGTTCTTACACTCTCACAGAGGGTTAAATTATGTCAATAAGATTAAACATATATTTAAAAAAAATGTTTGGTTAGGCTATACAAAGTTGTTAACCATTTCCAGTGAATAACTGAGTGGAAGATTAGTGATTAATATGATAATGACATTTGCATCTTTGTTCTAATTAATGCGCTATCTTCAGCCTATAAACATTTCAGAGGTGTTGGGTTAAATGCGGAAGACACATTTCAGTTGAATGCATTTAGTTGTACAACTGACTAGGTATCCCCCTTTCCCTTTCAACACATATCTCCTACATATGATACATAAGCCTACATAAAGTACATTTAATGAACTAACCTGGTTTATAGCCTGCATAATTAATAGATATAGCTAGTTGTCCTTGTATAGGCTACTTACATCTCAGTCCAATCCTTTTCTTTTTTATCCCATAAACGTTATGTTTGTGATTCAAGGCTTATCTGTCAATAAGAGTGACATGTAGTCTAAGCTACACAGTCCAGTTTTAAAGTAATGTATATGGTGTCACTATTAACCTCTTAAGGTAATTTCTCCTTCCTTGTTCCTTTATTACATACCAGTGGATGTCCTTCCTCATAGGTCCTTTCTCCTCTTTCAGTTCTTACATGGTTGTGGGGTGATGTCATAGGGACTGTTTGTTCAGGGGCCAACACCCAACACCACTCCTCAGTCTGTCCCAGGTTTCCAGAACAACGACTATTGCTATTTATACACATCAGCTGATGTAATGTATACGACATACAGTATCACTTTCCCACTGAATTGTATATTGGCATCCCAAACATGCCAACTAGAGGTCACTTTTGAACATTTGACTCGGAAGTTGATTTGATGCTTTGATGCCGACTTCTCTGGTGGTAGTATTATCATAACACAGCTGGCCGACCAGGCCGTCTACCCTCTTCACCTATCTCTCCATCTCTCCCCTCTCTCTCTCTCTCTCCCCCGAGACGAGTTTAAAACACAGGTAGTCATGATCTGTGGAGCTGGCAAGGATGTGTTTGAGATATGGTCTTTGGTTAGAGTGCACTTTGTTAGTTGCACATTATCAGATAAGGGTTAGGCAGGATTCTTCCAGAAGAGAATGACTGGGCGTCTCCATTTGAATCTAACTCAGTCATGGCGACTATTGTCTTATGACAGAGTAATGGGTTGACTCACTCAATGACTGTTCCCGCTCTTGAGAGTGTGCCCATGACAGTGCCCATGACTCTCTGAATTCAGCTGGTACCATTTTAGAACGAATCAGTCTGTGGGTTGGGCTCAATTGGAATTAAAGGCAGTCATTTCAGGAAGCAAACTGAAATTAAAAGGAAATGATTGAAAAAGGGAGCATCTATTTTGAATGGCTTATTAATTAACTGAAAAGGAGAAGTTATTCATGTCAAAAGTTTTAACATTTTAGGAATTCAAATTCAATTGGAATTGAGCCCAACCCTGGTGCATAGTGGTTTGTACACATTGTAATGTTTGGATTATCATCAGCAGACCATGAAGCTCCTCAGTGTTTGTGGGAAATGTGTTGTTTTCCCTCGACCCTGTCCTTATTTACTGAATGTCTATTGTTCTCCAGGCCAGTCTTTAATCCTCCTGCCTGTCTGCAATAGAATTTAACCTCAATGTTTGCTGATTCCTCTGTTCACATCACAGTATTGCTAAGGACAGCACATTAGCACATTGACCCATGATGTCTACAGAGTACAGTCCCTTTAGAAACACACACTTAGCACAACAGCCAATACCCTAACTGGCACAAAGTATATTGTATTATATGACTGAGTGGGCCCTATTATGTGTTGGATGATAACCATATCATCTAAAAATAGCTATCATTGGTTTGACATGGAAGATGTTTCAGAACAATCTCATAAATATGTATTGTTCTTGTAAAAACACAACAGAAATCAGTAATCACTTTTCTGCTATTACTACAAGAATGTCCCACGCTGAATCCTGTTGGTCAAACTCTGAATGTACCACAACTTTCTAAAAGGAAAAAAGGGGAGCAATCTTGTCAATGGGCTTCTGAGTGTGAGGAAGCTCTGAAATTAAATACTTGCCGGCTTATATGCCCCAAGGTAGTAAATGTGCACAGAGCGTAGGAGGCACTGCAGAGGACACAGTTCACAGTTTCATGTCTACAGGAAGTCTAGAGTAAGAGGAAGTGGAGAACCACAGAGAGAAACAGAGAGAAAGACCTCGGTTCACAGGTGTAGGGGGTTTCACATGCCCTTCTGACAGAATGAACCAAGGCTCACAGATACTACAGAAAGTATCAGTTTATACGCTCATGGAGACCATAAAGTATGTCCCACAAGCTAGTATCACAAGCACATGGGGTTTCATTAGTTGGTTGTCAACAATGCAGGGCACCCCATAATACTAAAATGGTTCATCACACTATTTTCAGGAAGTTCTCAAGATTCTCCTAGAAATGAGGACATTCACTGCCTTTGCTAGCTCTTGTGTGGTCCTGATAGTAATACCATATCATCAGACTTTGGCTACAGGGAAAGAAGGGAGGCAGGCTGTCAGATTCCAGTAGTGACATGCCTGCTTCTACCGTCAATTAATTGAAAATATAAGAGTACTAAAAGACTACTACCTCCCATTTCTGTCTCCCTAAGGCTCAATATCATACTCCCTCAAAATTCAGCCACATAGTATACAGTGGGGCAAAAAAGTATTTAGTCAACCACCAATTGTGCAAGTTCTCCCACTTAAAAAGATGAGAGAGGCCTGTAATTTTCATCATAGGTACACTTCAACTATGACAGACAAAATGAGGGAAAAAAATCCAGAAAATCACATTGAAGGATTTTTAATGAATTTATTTGCGAATTATGGTGGAAAATAAGTATTTGGTCAATAACAAAAGTTTATCTCAACACTTTGTTATATACCCTTTGTTGGCAATGACAGAGGTCAAACGTTTTCTGTAAGTCTTCACAAGGTTTTCACACACTGTTGCTGGTATTTTGGCCCATTCCTCCATGCAGATCTCCTCTAGAGCAGTGATGTTTTGGGGCTGTTGCTGGGCAACAATGACTTTCAACTCCCTCCAAAGATTTTCTATGGGGTTGAGATCTGGCGACTGACTAGGCCTCTCCAGGACCTTGAAATGCTTCTTATGAAGTCACTCCTTCATTGCCCTGGCGGTGTGTTTGGGATCATTGTCATGCTGAAAGACCCAGCCACATTTCATCTTCAATGCCCTTGCTGATGGAAGGAGGTTTTCACTCAAAATCTCATGATACATGGCCCCATTCATTCTTTCCTTTACACGGATCAGTCGTCCTGGTCCCTTTGCAGAAAAACAGCCCCAAAGCATGATGTTTCCACCCCCATGCTTCTCAGTAGGTATGGTGTTTTTTGGATGCAACTCAGCATTCTTTGTCCTCCAAACACGACGAGTTGATTTTTTACCAAAAATTTTGACCCCACGGGGTGAGATCTTGCGTGGAGCCCCAGATCGAGGGAGATTATCAGTGGTCTTGTATGTCTTCCATTTCCTAATAATTGCTCCCACAGTTGATTTCTTCAAACCAAGCTGCTTACCTATTGCAGATTCAGTCTTCCCAACCTGGTGCAGGTCTACAATTTTGTTTCTGGTGTCCTTTGACAGCTCTTTGGTCTTGGCCATAGTGGAGTTTGGAGTGTGTCTATTTGAGGTTGTGGACAGGTGTCTTTTATACTGATAACAAGTTCAAACAGGTGCCATTAATACAGGTAACGAGTGGAGGACAGAGGAGCCTCTTAAAGAAGAAGTTAAAGGTCTGTGAGAGCCAGAAATCTTGCTTGTTTGTAGGTGACCAAATACTTATTTTCCACCATAATTTGCAAATAAATTAATTAAAAATCCTACAATGTGATTTTCTGGATTTTTTTTCTCATTTTGTCTGTCATAGTTGAAGTGTACCTATGATGAAAATTACAGGCCTCTCTCATCTTTTTAAGTGGGAGAACTTGCACAATTGGTGGCTGACTAAATACTTTTTTGCCCCACTGTATATTGCAACCCAAGCTGTGCAGAGCAATAATGGTATGGCAATAACAAGCAGCAAACCATGATGGATCCCCCACACCTCCAATTTCCCACATGATTGAGTAAAGGAGGGAAAGGAGGTGTCAGTAGGGGATTAGTAGTCCTCCAGCTGTAGGAGTAGCAGGTGGGTGAGGAGGGGAGAGGGGGACTTGATTCAATTTCATGGGGGATGAGTGGTGAATGCAAAGCGGTGGTGGGGATTGGTGGGGGTGTAGGGGGTAGGTTGGCGAGGGAGAGAGTGCAGCAGCTGGATATTGTCAGGGGTGCACTGGGGGAGTAAACATTTCCGGGTGAACTGGTTTAAGATGAACTGTGCCTGGGGATGCCAGGCCTGGCGCTTGTTTTTGGGGGTTAGCAGGACTGTTTTGGGGGTTAGCAGGACTGTTTTTGGGGGCTAGACTCTTTTTGGGGGGACTAACAGAACTGTTTTGGGGAGCTAGCAGGACTGTTTTTGGGGGGTTAGCAGGACTGTTTTGGGGGTTACCAGGACTGTTTTTTTTTGGGGGCTAGCAGGACTGTTTTTTGGGGAGCTAGCAGGACTGTTTTATGGGGAGCTAGCAGGACTGTTTTTGGGGGGCTAGCAGGACTGTTTTATGGGGGGTTACCAGGACTGTTTTTTTGGGGGGGGGGCTAGCAGGACTGTTTTTTGGGGAGCTAGCAGAACTGTTTTATGGGGAGCTAGCAGGACTGTTTTATGGGGAGCTAGCAGGACTGTTTTTGGGGGGCTAGCAGGACTGTTTTATGGGGAGCTAGCAGGACTGTTTTATGGGGAGCTAGCAGGACTGTTTTATGGGGAGCTAGCAGGACGGGAGCTAGCAGGACTGTTTTATGGGGAGCTAGCAGGACTGTTTTATGGGGAGCTAGCAGGACTGTTTTTGGGGAGCTAGCAGGACTGTTTTTTGGGGAGCTAGCAGGACTGTTTTTGGGGAGCTAGCAGGACTGTTTTTGGGGGGCTAGCATGACTGTTTTATGGGGAGCTAGCAGGACTGTTTTATGGGGAGCTAGCAGGACTGTTTTATGGGGAGCTAGCAGGACTGTTTTTTGGGGAGCTAGCAGGACTGTTTTATGGGGAGCTAGCAGGACTGTTTTATGGGGAGCTAGCAGGACTGTTTTATGGGGAGCTAGCAGGACTGTTTTTTGGGGAGCTAGCAGGACTGTTTTATGGGGAGCTAGCAGAACTGTTTTATGGGGCCTTGGTCAGGGAGGTGACTAAAAACTTGATGGTCATTATAACATGGCTCCAGAGTTCCTCTGTGGAGATGGGAGAATCTTCCAGAAGGACAACCATACCTGCAGCACTCCACTAATCAGGCCTTTATGGTAGTGTCCAGATGGAAGCTACTCCTCAGGAAAAGGCACATGACAGCCTGCTTGGAGTTTGCCAAAAGGCATCTAAAGACTCTCAGACCATGAAAACAAGATTCTCTGGTCTGATGAAACCAAGATTGAACTCTTTGGCCTGAATGCCAAGCTTCACATCTGGAGGAAACCTGGCACCATACCTACAGTGAAGCATGGTGGTGGCAGCATCATGCTGTGGGGAAAACCCTTCCGGCGCCGACAGAGATGGCCGCCTCGCTTCGCGTTCCTAGGAAACTATGCAGTTTTTTGTTTTTTTACGTGTTATTTCTTACATTAGTACCCCAGGTCATCTTAGGTTTCATTACATACAGTCGAGAAGAACTACTGAATATAAGATCAGCGTCAACTCACCATCAGTACGACCAAGAATATGTTTTCCGCGACGCGGATCCTGTGTTCTGCCTTACAAACAGGACAACGGAATGGATCGCATGCAGCGACCCAAGAAAACGACTCCGAAAAAGAGGGAAACGTAGCGGTCTTCTGGTCAGACTCCGGACAAGGGCACATCGCGCACCACTCCCCAGCATTCTTCTTGCCAATGTCCAGTCTCTTGACAACAAGGTTGATGAAATCCGAGCAAGGGTAGCATTCCAGAGGGACATCAGAGACTGCAATGTTCTCTGCTTCACGGAAACATGGCTTACTGGGAAGACGCTATCCGATGCGGTGCAGCCAACGGGTTTCTCCACGCATCGCGCCGACAGAAACAAACATCTTTCTGGTAAGAAGAGCGGCGGGGGCGTATGCCTCATGACTAACAAGACATGGTGTGATGAAGGAAACATACAGGAACTCAAATCCTTCTGTTCACCTGATTTAGAATTCCTCACAATCAAATGTAGACCGCATTATCTTCCAAGAGAATTCTCTTCGATTATAATCACAGCCGTATATATCCCCCCCAAGCAGACACATCGATGGCTCTGAACGAACTTTATTTAACTCTTTGCAAACTGGAAACCATTTATCCGGAGGCTGCATTCATTGTAGCTGGGGATTTTAACAAAGCTAATCTGAAAACAAGACTCCCTAAATTTTATCAGCATATCGATTGCGCAACCAGGGGTGGTAAAACCTTGGATCATTGTTACTCTAACTTCCGCGACGCATATAAGGCCCTGCCCCGCCCCTTTCGGAAAAGCTGACCACGACTCCATTTTGTTGATCCCTGCCTACAGGCAGAAACTTAAACAAGAGGCTCCCACGCTGAGGTCTGTCCAACGCTGGTCAGACCAAGCTGACTCCACACTCCAAGACTGCTTCCATCACGTGGACTGGGACATGTTTCGATTGCGTCAGATGAAAATATTGACGAATACGCTGATTCGGTGTGCGAGTTCATTAGAACGTGCGTCGAAGATGTCGTTCCCATAGCAACGATAAAAACATTCCCAAACCAGAAACCGTGGATTGATGGCAGCATTCGCGTGAAACTGAAAGCGCGAACCACTGCTTTTAATCAGGGCAAGGTGTCTGGTAACATGTCCGAATATAAACAATGCAGCTATTCCCTCCGCAAGGCTATTAAACAAGCTAAGCGTCAGTACAGGGACAAAGTGGAATCTCAATTCAATGGCTCAGACACAAGAGGCATGTGGCAGGGTCTACAGTCAATCACGGACTACAAGAAGAAACCCAGCCCAGTCACGGACCAGGATGTCTTGCTCCCAGGCAGACTAAATAACTTTTTTGCCCGCTTTGAGGACAATACAGTGCCACTGACACGGCCTGCAACGAAAACATGCGGTCTCTCCTTCACTGCAGCCGAGGTGAGTAAGACATTTAAACGTGTTAACCCTCGCAAGGCTGCAGGCCCAGACGGCATCCCCAGCCGCGCCTCAGAGCATGCGCAGACCAGCTGGCCGGTGTGTTTACGGACATATTCAATCAATCCCTATACCAGTCTGCTGTTCCCACATGCTTCAAGAGGGCCACCATTGTTCCTGTTCCCAAGAAAGCTAAGGTAACTGAGCTAAACGACTACCGCCCGTAGCACTCACTTCCGTCATCATGAAGTGCTTTGAGAGACTAGTCAAGGACCATATCACCTCCACCCTACCTGACACCCTAGACCCACTCCAATTTGCTTACCGCCCAAATAGGTCCACAGACGATGCAATCTCAACCACACTGCACACTGCCCTAACCCACCTGGACAAGAGGAATACCTATGTGAGAATGCTGTTCATCGACTACAGCTCGGCATTCAACACCATAGTACCCTCCAAGCTCGTCATCAAGCTCGAGACCCTGGGTCTCGACCCCGCCCTGTGCAACTGGGTACTGGACTTCCTGACGGGCCGCCCCCAGGTGGTGAGGGTAGGCAACAACATCTCCTCCCCGCTGATCCTCAACACGGGGCCCCACAAGGGTGCGTTCTGAGCCCTCTCCTGTACTCCCTGTTCACCCACGACTGCGTGGCCACGCACGCTCCAACTCAATCATCAAGTTTGCGGACGACACAACAGTGGTAGGCTTGATTACCAACAACGACGAGACGGCCTACAGGGAGGAGGTGAGGGCCCTCGGAGTGTGGTGTCAGGAAAATAACCTCACACTCAACGTCAACAAAACTAAGGAGATGATTGTGGACTTCAGGAAACAGCAGAGGGAACACCCCTATCCACATCGATGGAACAGTAGTGGAGAGGGTAGCAAGTTTTAAGTTCCTCGGCATACACATCACAGACAAACTGAATTGGTCCACTCACACTGACAGCGTCGTGAAGAAGGCGCAGCAGCGCCTCTTCAACCTCAGGAGGCTGAAGAAATTCGGCTTGTCACCAAAAGCACTCACGAACTTCTACAGATGCACAATCGAGAGCATCCTGGCGGGCTGTATCACCGCCTGGTACGGCAACTGCTCCGCCTCAACCGTAAGGCTCTCCAGAGGGTAGTGAGGTCTGCACAACGCATCACCGGGGGCAAACTACCTGCCCTCCAGGACACCTACACCACCCGATGTTACAGGAAGGCCATAAAGATCATCAAGGACATCAACCACCCGAACCACTGCCTGTTCACCCCGCTATCATCCAGAAGGCGAGGTCAGTACAGGTGCATCAAAGCTGGGACTGAGAGACTGAAAACAGCTTCTATCTCAAGGCTATCAGACTGTTAAACAGCCACCATTGAGTGGCTGCTGCCAACACACTGTCATTGACACTGACCCAACTCCAGCCACTTTAATAATGGGAATTGATGGGAAATGATGTAAATATATCACTAGCCACTTTAAACAATGCTACCTTATATAATGTTACTTACCCTACATTATTCATCTCATATGCATACGTATATACTGTACTCTACATCATCGACTGCATCCTTATGTAATACATGTATCACTAGCCACTTTAACTATGCCACTTTGTTTACTTTGTCTACATACTCATCTCATATGTATATACTGTACTCGATACCATCTACTGTACGCTGCTCTGTACCATCACTCACTCATATATCCTTATGTACATATTCTTTATCCCCTTACACTGTGTATAAGACAGTAGTTTTAGAATTGTTAGTTAGATTACTTGTTGGTTATCACTGCATTGTCGGAACTAGAAGCACAAGCATTTCGCTACACTCGCATTAACATCTGCTAACCATGTGTATGTGACAAATAAAATTTGATTTGATTTGATTTGGGACGATTTTCAGCGGCAGGGACTGGGAGACTAGTCAGGATAGAGGGAAAGATGAACGGAGTAAAGTACACAGAGATCCTTGATGAAAACCTGCTCTGGTGCGCTCAGGACCTCAGACCTGGGGCGAAGTTTCACCTTCCAACAGGACAATGACCCTAAGCACACAGCCAAGACAATACAGGAGTGGCTTTGGGACAAGTCTCTGAATGTCCCAGCCAGAGCCCGGACATCTCTGGAGAGACCTGAAAATAGCTGTGCAGCGACGCACCCCATCCAACCTGATAGAGCTTGAGAGGATCTGTAGAGAAGAATGGGAAAAACCCAAATACAGGTGTGCCAAGCTTGTAGCGTCATACCCAAGAAGACTCGAGGCTGTAATCGCTGCCAAAGGTGTTTCAACAAAGTACTGAGTAAAGGGTCAGAAAACATATGTAAATGTTATATATACATATATATTTTTCATACATTTGTAAAAATGTATAAAAACTTGTTTTTGCTTTGTCATTATGAGATATTGTGTGTAGATTGATGAGGGGGAAAAATGATTGAATCCATTTTAGAATAAGGCTGTAATGTAACAAAATGTGGAACAAGTCAAGTTGTCTGAATACTTTCCGAATGCACTGTATACAGGTGTGTGTATGTGTACAGGTGTGTGTGTGTATACAGGTGTGTGTGTGTATACAGGTGTGTGTGTGTATACAGGTGTGTGTGTGTATACAGGTGTGTGTGTGTGTATAGAGGTGTGTGTGTGTATATACAGGGGTGTGTGTGTGTATAGAGGTGTGTGTGTGTGTATACAGGTGTGTGTGTATACAGGTGTGTGTGTATACAGGTGTGTGTATGTATACAGGTGTGTGTGTGTATACAGGTGTGTGTGTATGTCTGTATTGAGGGTACAGAGTCGTCTGTTATTTTCAGAGTGTGTCTGTGGTTTAAGGTGATGACATCCCTGCCCTTTGAAAGGTGTCTTTCCATAAAATATATTTGGGTCGTTGGGCCAAGGAGTTAACTGTGTCCTTTGTTTTCGTCCCAACGTATGTGCATGACGGAAAGTGACTCCAGCCCTCTCTCAATGACACCCTAAACCACACCAATAGCCCATGTTCTACTTTACCTATGCAATCCAACATACTGAAGGTAAAGTTTTGAGCTAAATTTGTACATTTCAGACCCATGCTTGTCTTGAATAGCATGTCTGTTCATTGTCTTTTGGAGGTAAGGTGAAATGCTGTTATGATTCCTGTGGTGTGTTTGTATCCTTATCTTCATCTGGTCCCCATCTGGTTTACATCTGGTCACAGTGTATAGGGCCCAGGACTGCGTGTGAATGCGTAAGCGTGTGAGCATACGTGAGTGAGGTTGTGCGTGCAACTAGCAAGGAGCCTCTCACCCTTCACATCGACAGTGTGGTGGAGAAGACAACCTCGGGAGGTTGAAGAAATTTGGCTTGGCCACCTAAAACCCTCCCGAACTATAACAGATGCACAATTGAGAGCATCCTGTCAGGCTGTATCACCCCCTATTACGGAAATGGCACCATCCGCAAGCACAGGGCTCTCCAGTAGGTGGTGCGGTCAGCCAAGCGCATTACCGGGGGCCACACTGCCTGCCCTCCAGGACATCTACAGCACCCGTGTCACAGGAAAGCCAAGAAGATCATCAAGGGCCTCATCCTCCTGAGCCACAGCCTGTTCACCTCGCTAACACCTAGAAGGCGGAGACAGTACGAGTGCATCAACGCTAGGACAGAGAGACTGATGAACAGGTTTTATCTCCAGGCCATCAGACTCTTAAACAGTCACCATTAGCCGGCCTCCGCCCAGTACCCTGCCCTGAACCTTAGTCACTGTTACTAGCCGGCTACCACACCTGGTACTCAATCCTGAACCCTAGAGACTGCTGCCCAATATACATAGTCATTGAACACTGGTCACTTTAATAATGTTTACATACTGTTTTACACACTTCATATGTATATACTGTATTCTAGTCAAGGCTGAACTATTGCTGTACACACCTCTTCTATTAATTTACTGTCCATACTGTCTATACACATCATTGTATATTATATATAAAGTTGCACCTCTGTGTGTGTGTATATATATATATATATGTATATATATATATATATATATATATATATATATATATATATATATATATATATATATATACACACACAGAGGTGCCACTTTGGTTTTAGAAGTGGGTGGGACATTATTATTTAAATTTTTTATTTTTATTATCCAGTCAGATCAACACTCCAAACAGCCTACCCGACTGCTCGGAGGCATCCGCATGGTCCTAAAGCACACCGTTGCCTTATTTTGTATCACATTCCAATGATAAAACTGGGAGGGGAACAAAAATGCAAAGCTGTCATCAAGGCAAAGAAACTAAAACACTTTTTTGGTTACTACATGATTCCATATGTGTTATTTCGTAGTTTTAATGTCTTCACTATTATTCTACAATGTAGAAAATAGTAAAAATAAGAAAAAACCCTTGAATGAGTAGGTGTGTCCAAACGTTTGACTGATACTGTATATGTACTGTATATTCCGGACTCTGACATTGCTCATTCTGATATTTCTTCATTTCTTTCTTTTTAGAGTGTTGGATTGTGTGTGTGTGTGTTGTCTTGTGTTGCTAGGTATTACTACACCGTTGTAGCTTTTCACTACACCTGCGATAACATCTGCAAATCTGTGTACGCTCAACTTTGATTTGATGTCTCTGGGGCAGACCAGAGTTATGTTGTTTATCTTGCTGGAGTCAATGCTTCTCTTTAGCCTGATATTTAAAAGATTTTAGCGCGTGGCCCAATGACGTGTCAGTTTATTCCTTGCTGCTTTGATCTAGACTGACTCTGGTTGATTTTAGTTTGAGGATTGTGTTATGTGAGTTGGAGATTAAAGACCCTGTCCTGGAGACCTCCAGAACAAGTCCTCCTGAGTTGACTTAGATCCTGTCATATAGATTTAGGAATCTCCCATGATGTAGCTGCAATACTTGGTGATTGAAGACAGTTGTGTTTTTTTTATCCTGGAAAATCTTGGCATTGAACCTACTGAACCAGACTGCACTGAATTGTACTCTTATACTGCCCCACGTGGTTGTAAAAGGGCACAACCTTGTTTAGAAAGTTAGAAAATGTCATCTGTGAATCAGCTGCTACCAGCAGTGAACAGGCACTACTGTTACAACAAGTAGCTTTGTCTCTATCTGCTGGATACAATGCTTCACTGCATTTTCCACCGACATCTGATGAGCGAATGGAAGGGAGAGGCCCATTGACTCTGTGTATGGTATAGGGAGAGGCCCATTGACTCTGTGTATGGTATAGGGAGAGGCCCATTGACTCTGTGTATGGTATAGGAAGTGGTCCATTGACTCTGTGTATGGTATAGGGAGAGGCCCATTGACTCTGTGTATGGTATAGGGCGTGGTCCATTGACTCTGTGTATGGTATAGGGAGAGGCCCATTGACTCTGTGTATGGTATAGGGAGAGGCCCATTGACTCTGTGTATGGTATAGGGAGAGGCCCATTGACTCTGTGTATGGTATAGGGAGAGGCCCATTGACTCTGTGTATGGTATAGGGAGAGGCCCATTGACTCTGTGTATGGTATAGGGAGAGGCCCATTGACTCTGTGTATGGTATAGGGAGAGGCCCATTGACTCTGTGTATGGTATAGGGAGAGGCCCATTGACTCTGTGTATGGTATAGGGAGTGTTCCATTGACTCGGCTTCAAAACAGCTTCTACCCCCAAGCCATTAGACTCCTGAACAGCTAATCAAATGGCTACCCTGACTACTTGCATTGCCCCCCTTCTACGCTGCTGCTACTCTCTGTTATTATCTAAGCATAGCCACTTTAATAACTCTACCTACATGTACATAATTACCTCAATTACCTTGACACCGGTGCCCCCGCACATTGACTCTGTACCGGTACCCCCTGTATACAGCCCCGCTATTGTTATTTACTGCTGCTCTTTAATTATTTGTTATTCTTATCTCTTGCTTTTTTAGCGATGTTCTTAAAACTGCATTGTTGGTTAAGGGCTTGTAAGTAAGCATTTCACTGTAAGGTGTTTTATTGTTGAATTCGGCACATGTGACAAATCAAATTTCAATTGAATTGAATTTACAGTAGGCTACATTGTCTTGACCCTTGAAAAAATTCAATGGGGCCAAACTGCTCTCTGTGCTATGTTCACATTTTGACCAGGGTTACATTTAGACAGCGTCACATTTTGACCAGGGTTACATTTTGCCATGGGCATCTGCAGCAAAACCCCAATGTAATCATTGATTTTCTTCTCTATGTCAGTGACAGAGTGTTGCGTGTCAATTTGCCATTTCAACCAGGCTTACCAGACTCTCAAAAACAAATTGACACATTAAAAACATAACCAGTTATACTAGTATAATAGTGTACACTCTTAGAAACAAACTGCTATCTAGAACATAAAAGGGTTCTTTGGCTGTCCGTTTAGGAGAACCCTTTGAAGAACCCTTGTTGGTTCCAGGTAGAACCCTTTAGGCTCCAAGTAGAACCATTTTGGGTTCCATTGGGTTCCATGTAGAACCCTTTCCACAGAGGGTTTCTTCATGAAACCCAAAATGGTTCTACATGGAACCAAAAAAGGTCATCCTATGGGGATAGCCAAAGAGACCTTTTGTCACCCTTTTTCTCTAGGAGCGTAGAGTCATGTAAGCCTGAGGCTTTTTGTCAGTCTCGTTTGACAGCAGGCAATGACCTAAGCGTACTGTACACACCTGTACCCTCCTTTATGGTACTTTGCATTGCGTGATCTCTATGCTCAGTTGAAGTCACATTCCATAACATGTTGGAACAGAACAAACCTGAAACTGTTTGCCTGAAACCAGGGATAACTCCTCCCAACATGGCTACACCCATTCAGTCTGCACTCCTCTGTTTCAATAGGGAATGTTTTTGATGTAGTGTGTAGAACAGGGGAACAGAGGCTGCTGTCTCCATGCCTGTGTCACCCCCCCAGTCAAAAAATACATCAGCCTCACTTTTCCAATTCCTGTTTTCTGTCGCTGCCATCTTCTTTTTCCATTGCCTTGTTCAGTCCCCTCTACTGGATCTGTCAATAAGCCAGTCATGACAATGACACATGGAATTTTTCATTACCTTTCCCCAGGGCACTGTGTAGTTCACTTCCCATGCCTCTTTCCACTCCTGTTCACACCCTCTCTCTCTCTCGGATTCTCTCCCTCTCTATTTGTTCCTGTCCTGTTCAGACGAAGCCTGCTGCGTTCCCTAGCTGGCTGTGCTGCTGTTAAGGGAGGAGTAGAGCTGTGTAGGATTGAGTAGGACAGTGTATGACCGCGTAGAACAGTCTAGGGCTGTGTGTAGGGCTCTGTTAGGGCAGTGTAGGGCACGAGGGCTGTGTTGGGCTGGCAGAGGCAGGGCTCTCCCATGGCCTGCCCGCAGTGCCCGGCGCCTGGGTCCTACACCTCGGTTATCATCCCTCTCCGGAGCAGCCTCTATAGCCTTGACGCCCTACGCTTCTACCTATGGGTGAGACCTGTGTGTGGGTTAGATCTGTGTGTGGGTTAGATCTGTGTGTGGGTTAGATCTGTGTGTGTGTGTGTGTGTGTGTGTGTGTGTGTGTGTGTGTGTGTGTGTGTGTGTGTGTGTGTGTGTGTGTGTGTGCGTGCGTGCGTGCGTGCGTGCGTGCGTGCGTGCGTGCGTGCGTGCGTGCGTGCGTGCGTGCGTGCGTGCGTGCGACAGACGTGCACAACGTGTCTCTGTCTGACTGACTTAGCAATTGTACGGAACAGTACATTCTGCATATTGCCAAAGTGAGTGTATCGAGACAGGAATGACGTTGTGTGCATTTCACATGGCCTTATTTTACATAAGATTATGTAGAGAACTGCAGTTGTGATTATAGATATTCAGTGTCTGTTCAACATGAAACGAGAGAGGGAGTTACAATGAGCTAATCACTTCCAATCGTTGTAAACACAAGCTATTGTATCGAGTTTGTATTGGGTGACAACAGCCATATTAGCCCCCAGCTTCCATCTGAAGCTCCATTTACACACAGAAGCCTACACAATTCCATTTAGCCATTGCTTAAAATTACTCTATTCACTCCTTGTTTCTATGAGGTAGTTCTAGTTTCATGGATACAGGTCCATGTTTTGTCTTCTACGGCAGAGCAGCATGACTCCACAGCAACAGCCACCCCGATGACAAATTCCCACATGTTTAGTCCAGCTCCTCACAGCTTCCTGGCAAAAGCCTAAAATAGTATTACAGTCGCACAGTAGTAGGCTACTCATCTATACTCTATTTCCATGTCCAACAGAACATACTTGTAGCCGCACCAACGTCCCTTTCCAACACAAATCTCCTAAATGGAAAATTGATTTTGAATGCTGCCTAAATTTCACTTCTTGTTGTCTCAGATAAAGAGGCTGAAGGACTTGGAAAGGGAGAAGGACTCCCTGTGGGCCGGGCTGCAGGTTCTGGAACAAGCCCGGCTCTGGTACCGACGCATACTGGAGGACAACAGAGCCAGGCAGGCTAACGTGTGCACCAGGGCTGGGGCTAGGGCAACGGAGTGGGGAGGAGAGGTGTGGGGAGGAGCGGTGAGTTACTACAGCGAGACGGAGACTGTTTTACACAGATAGACATAGATACAGAACTTGGCAAATTGTTCTCCATGTTGGCACCAACAGTAAAAATGAGTAGTCTAACTAGAATTTGATCTAGGAATTGTATGCCTTGGCAAGCTGAGCGATGTCTATGACTTTACAAGCGTGCAAACGTCGTTGACCCATCCTGTTGATCTTAAACATCTCACTTCTCAACACTCTGTACAGGGGGCGTCGTCGTGCCTCCTGAGGTCTCAGATCCAGAGGGTGAATGGATCTCTGGGTAGTCTGATGAGTATGCCCAACGTAATCAGCTGTCCCTCCTCTCCAAAGAGGAACGGGGTGGAGGTATCAGACAGTGAGCTATGGTGGCAGAACACGGTGCTGGTACAGGTGAGAGAGAACCCCTTCAGTATCTTTATCCTTGATCTCCAACCCTGGTCTTGGAGAGCTAACGGGTGTGCTGGCGTGTTTATTTCACAGCCTATAGCACTAAAGCATCCTCCTTCAGTTCTTTTGATTCATGTTGGTTGGTAGGTGGAGGAGGCCATTTTTCATATGTTTTTATTTTTGGCAGGAGGTGAGTGAGAAGAATGTTAAAATCTCCCTGTTGGAGCGGGAGAGAGACAGCCTTTTGCAAGAGCTGAGTCTGCGTCTGGGTGTAGAAGTGTAGTGGGCATCCTGACTGAGTTGTTTGTACACTGCTATCAAGCCCATTTCACTGCTATGGCACATGGACACACGCGTGACTAAGCACTGCCTCATAACTCTTCGACTAAAGTTCTTCAATGTCATATGATTTGTCTCTCACCACTGTAAATATGTTTGAAAAAGAATCATTCAATATACTGTATGTACAAAGACTATGAGTGTGTTATTGTCTCTTTGTCTTGTTCAGTCCTGTGGAATGGTTTGCTGAATAACCAGACTGACATGTAGGCTCATCACCTCAGGCTCGGGTCCTCACCTTCCAAACTGATATGCAAATGCCAAGTGGTCTTCGCCTAATTATGTAGGTCTGTCTATTGGACATGTACCACCTGTGAAACACAGAGCAAAACCAAATATCACCCAGAAGGGGGCAGTAGACCCTCAGCTATGCATATGCTGCAGTTCAAAATCTGCAATCAAAACATAAGCAGAGAGACAAACTATAGTATTTCAATGATTGTCCAGTTATATGATAAAATTAAAAAAAAAATAGATTGAAAAGGCCATCTGTATCTCCAAGAACACTGCAATTTGATACACCAACTGCAATCTGATACACCAGATTGGTCTCTGAGCAGTAGCCAGTAGCCAGTACCCAGCCAGCACCCTGTACCCTCCTCTCTGTCATCGTTCATCACAGTTCACATTTCCACCACAAGCCTGTGAGGTTTCTGTCGATACACGTTACCGCTCCTCCGCTGGTGGTCCCGCACTGATGTTGCCTCAGCTGATAAGACTTATCTAGCCTCTCTATCACTGACACATGTCTGGCTCACACACACACACACACACACACACACACACACACACACACACACACACACACACACACACACACACACACACACACACACACGCGCGCACGCACGCACGCACACTTAGGCAGCCATGCCCTGCAGTCCATCTATTTGCACAAACACTATCAGACTAAATATCATCCCCTTCTGGCTTTTATGGGCTATCATGAACAGGAGCTTTGGGAATGTTGCTTTGGGAATACTAGTGCAGTCTACTATATGGCAGCAGCCTTATTTATCTAACGTTTTAGTACTGGCTACTAGATGTGGACCAATAATCTTGTTGTGGGTGATCTTCATCAAATAGAGAGAATGGCGGTGTCATTGTCCCCCAGGGAGTGTTTATCCTGTACCGATACCGGCCCAGTGTCTCTGCTCATTTGTTTGGCCCAGAGAAGTAATGTTGCAGTTGTTTGTCTGTGTTTGGAATTATACATATCCCACCAAAGATTTATAGTTCTCCCGCGAAGAGAGCGAGAGAAGCATGGTACCGGGATGGACATACCCATGCACTGCACGTTTACCAAGGCACATATCATGTGCTGTCATTGGCCAAAGCTTTCAGATTATGACGACCGCCTGAAACTCCCATTTGAAAAGCACCTATTGGACTGAGAGAGGAGGCTTTGCTCAGTCAGCTTGGACAAGGAAAGTTGAATGCTGCTGAATTGTCACACCAACACATCAAATACAGTATGTTGCACAAAAGGTGTACATTTCTTTGGCCAAACGATACTGATAAAATCTGCTTTGCATTGGATTGTGTTCATAAATACAACCACATCCAAACCTTTTGTAACGACAAGAAAAAAAATGAATTGCACGTCTCTGAGCAACCAAGGAATGTGTTTGACTGTGATTAAAATCTCTGTGGGAAAAAGAAAACATCCGTTACGGAACGTGCTTTCGTATGAGTAGCTCCTGTTCCCTCTCGACAGGCTGCCAGTGAACCAGCAAGGCCCTGGGTACCAGCACTCTGCTAATTATTGGTTCTAATTCACACCGCAGAGCCAAACAACCTTTTATTGAGGATGTCACGCTTCTATGACACTGACAATCATTCTTCCTTGCCAGCATGGTTCATTGACTATCAACTCTGCTGGTCTCCCACTTAATCTACCCTGTACCTGTTGGGATTTGTTTTCTTATTCTGTGGTTTTCCTAGAGATGTATTGATTTTAATCTATGGCTTTCCTCTTAAGAAGAATTAGGATATACGTGCACCTACTTCCCTGCAGGTCTGTAGAGGTGTGAAATGTAAACAGATACATAGCTGGATGGCTTTCTCTCAGGTGCTGAGGGTTTTTAATGCATTCCACAGACTATTAGGATGGAGAACTTCCTACACACCCTCAGATGGCACCCTCAGATGGTCACTAGCTTTGAAGTTCTCAGGAAGTCCAAATATACTTCACAGGGGGTCAAAATTAATTGATATCATCTCCAAGATGTGTTTATCTCCAAGATGTATTACAGTAAAACAGTAGTGTTGTGTTTGCATCAACAAAGTCCTGTGTATTTTCTTTTCTTGGCTGCCTGGCAATATCAGATAATGGATGTGTTTGTTTGTGACAACTGGATAATGGTGTCCATTTTATTAACAAAATGATACTGAAAATACTGTACGTCCTATTGTAATACTTGTTGTAATATGGTGTCCCAAAAGGGCACCATACAAAGAAAACAAGTGTCACCTTTCATCACTGCCAAAGATTATGCTCAAAATTAATGAAAAAGTGTCAATCATCCACACATAATAAAGTGTGATAGATGTTTAACCTATTAGTCAGAGTGTAGAGTGTAAACAGACATGAGACACACACTTCCGATGGATACGTCACTCCAGGCTCTCCTGTCCTCAAGGCATTGATGTTCGGGCCTACTCTCCCCTGGACCGAGTTCAAATGCTGAAAGGATGGATGACTCAAATCCACTTGCTTTCAGTCCATCACATCAGTGTCAAATAGTTCAGGATTAAACTTGACTAATTCTCTCAACCAAAAAAAGTCCGGAGATGTTTCTTCTCTCCAATCATCTTTTCACTGAGACACTGACACAACGGAACGTGTCAAAAGGAATATAGACCCACACAATTGTATCTCTAGTGACCTGTTTTTCACCTGGGAGTGATGAGATGACACTGTATATGTTCAATGCATTGCAAACCACGTACTGTACCTATGCAAAATATATTTGGGTTAAGGTGCCTCACACTGGTTTACAAAGGCAAACAACAATACCCTCATCCCTGGGGCTGGCCTGGGATGCAGAAACAGTGCAACTTTGAACCTGATTTAGCATCTGATAGCAGGCTTTACAGAGTCCACGGTGTTCGTTGTAAAAATGCACTGTCTTGTGGCTTTTTGTCAAAATCAAGTGATCAACATGTTCAATGAAATGAATGATAGAGAGTACACAGCTCATGGATATACCTTTCACGTCATTTTTCTGGAACAAACCTCAACAAGGATGCAATAAAGTGAAAGGAAATACAATTTATTCGTTTTACACAGTTCTAGAAACTCAACTCTCCACTGTCGCTGTTCTTTGACTCGCCGTCGCTGTAGCATTCTGTCATCTTTGACACGGGCGCACGGGTGCGCATCTCTCCAGCTGACATTTCAACTATCCCACCACCACTGGACACGTTGACATCTAACAGACTCTGCAAGTGTTTAATGTAGTATATTGCAGCATGAAGTGTCTCCACTTTGCTGAGTCTTTTGTCCTCGAACTCTTGGGGAAGATGCTCCCGGAGCCGTGCGTAACCCTCGTTTACGCAGCGCACCCGCTGCCGTTCCCTTTCGTTCCTTTTCCGAATGAACGCTGGTTCGAATGAATAGTCATAGACACCGATGTGCCTGTGGAATGGGAAATACGAGAGACACCCTGCGAATCTCTGACCGTACACAGGATCCAGGTAGGTTGTTGTGTCCAGAGGAAAGGGCAGTCCACGCGTGCCCTTGTAATGCGTTATCTGGTGATTCATGGAGAGGCCGAGCGCTATGGGTCTGACATATGGCATGCGCTCAAATAATCCCTTCTTGTGGTCCGACATTTCTCTGCAAAGAAAAAAATAATTTAGGGTTGATTTATGCTGGTTATATAGGCTATTCATTATAACACAAAACTCTCAGGTTAGCCTATCATCATGGAAACTATGAAACTCATCCCACCCATGGTTTAATTAGAAATTATAAGCTATTTCTAACTTTCATGCATCTTCATTTTCCCAACACCCAAAGCCTTCGAAATTACAGTGTTAAATACATGGCACAGACTTGAACATTTCCATTAATTCCACAATTGAATTCATGACCTGAGTTTACCTCGTCACAGAGTCTTCATAATCATCTCTCATCGTGCGTTATCTCCTTTCCCCGTTTATGTTTGTCTATTGAAGTATGCAGGTGAAATTGTAACCTGTTAGAAAACAAGTTGTCACATCCCCATGCCCTCTGTCTGTGACAATCTCTAGTTTTTGTTGGTTATCATGCCAGGTGGGTGTGATCTTAAACTGGGCGGGGAGAAAGAGATATGTAACCCTTTCTCTCAAGACACAACTACAGCGTGCTATGTATATGAGTAGACATGTATTACTGAAAAATAATTGGGGATTTACTTTTGACACAAAAGGATAAGTGGGGCCAATGGGAGATATAACTGTCAAACAAAAGCCAAGTCTAATTTGCATATCGAATAACCATCCAAGTAATGTAATTTAAGTTACATTTACAAAGTTGTGGACCTGTGCAGCCTAAAAACCTTTTTGTTAGGGTCCGTGATAAAATAAAAAAACAGAGAGGCTTTGGCAAATGACCTCAGATCAGATGTTCATCCTGCAGCGCAGCTTCCTGCATGCGCATGCTCAGTGTGTCACGCTGTCATGGACCCGAAGAGGAAGCCTTTTGGTATTTTAGCTTTTGTTTTCATACAATTTTAACTTACTGTATGCTCCATTTTTATATATTGCATGAATATACAACATCGCAGCATTGTCTTTGAATCGTCAACGTGAGCTATACGCTCAAATGGGGATCGTAACTTTTTTTTAGGTCAAATTGTTAGTTGCTCTTGATTCTCGTTAACGCTATTCTTAGCATGCTAGCTAGATAGTCATCTAACTACATTACCAATGGTATTCATGTGTAGCGAAAAGGTGCAATATGCGGGAATCGTTCCGCCTTTACCTAATAGTTGGCCTAATTTAAGTTTGTGACAAAACAAACAATGGATCGTGTAGAGAATAATTTCCCCATGTAAATCGCTGTGAAATATATATGAATTAAACCAGAAATATTGTACTTTCTGCTGTTTGATTCGCTTTCAATGAGTGACAGATCTATAAGTCACATGTCTATGTGAAATTGGTCAGGTCCCCCAAAAAGTTACATATTGCTTACTTTGTTGATAGGGTCTCAGGGCAGTGGCTCTGATTTGGGACTGTAACATGTTCTATGAAAGAGATATCTTGTTATTAGCTAGCTAACTTATGCATTGTCATATTTTGCTACATGTTTTGGTGAATGTGACATGAAGCAAATTGATGATTGGTATCTGTGTCTATCCTCTCCAGCCAGCAGAATGCACACATTTCACACTATCTTGGATGAGCACACACTGCCGAAGTCAGGTATCCAACCACTGTGATAGACTTTCCACACACATTTTAATGTTTTTCTTTTGTCAGCCTCAAATGGGACAGCGTTTTCTAACACCTTAGACTTTTTTTGATTCCTCTCTAGAATGAATGACATGAACCTCAGCCCTGTTGGGATGGACCAGTTAAGTGTGCCTGCTGTGAGTGCCAGTCATCTGGGTCTACCCACCTCCCCAACACACAACCCCATCACTACACCAGGTAAAACACATTCACTTATCTGGTGAAACTACATTATATTAATTTGTTTACATATTTATGGCAATTATAGTTGTTGATACAATGGTCGATACATTAGTTTTGTCCCCCTTTACTTCAGGCATGTCTGTGGCTATACCCAGCCTGGGGCCCTCTCTTGGGTCTCTGCCCTCTGCTCTGTCGCTCATGCTGCCAATGGGTCCTCTTGGTGACCGAGGGGTCATGTGTGGCCTTCCAGAGAGGAACTACTCGTTACCCCCCCCCCCCTACCCACACCTGGAGAGTAGCTACTTCAGACACATACTGCCAGGTAGGGCTGAGCACTTCTCTTCACCACGGTCTGTTATCTCCATTGTATCTCTCATGGATATCTTAAGGATTCATGGCATTACACCATGACATGTTTGCTGGTCTATATGTACATGGATTGGATATGATTTCTCTTTCTCTCTATCAAGGTATTCTGTCTTACCTGGCAGACCGGCCTCCCCCTCAGTACATTCACCCCAGCAGTCTGAACATGGACGGGACTCTCTCTGTGTCCAGCCAGAACCCCTCAGGGCTGGACCCTTACAGTGGCCCTGGAGGCCCTCTGGAACAGGGCCTGGTGTCCCTGGACTCCCGTCAGGTCAGTGGCCAGGGAGACCTCCACCAGGGTGGGGGCCACGAGGTGCAGCTGGACTCCACAGGGCTGAACATGGAGTCCCGGGTCAGCAGCCCCATGTCCCCAGACCGGATGGGAGAGGACCTGGCCAACATGGAGGGGGTGGTGGGGGCTGAGAACCAACAGCAGCTGGGAGGGAGGGGCCAGAACCACGAGGGCCTGGGAAGAGTTGAGTCCTCTGGGGGCGTGATGCCCCTGCACGGGCCTGGCCTGGAGCTTCCTGTGGGGATGGAGCCAGAGCACCTAGGGGGCCGGGTGGGGAACTCAGGGGGAGGCGGTCTGGGGGAGTCTTTACACAGCTCAGGGGAGCTGAACTCTGGGGTGGTGAGTGTGGTGCTCACCCAGTCCCAGCTGGAGCCTGTGTCCCTCCATGGTCATTCGGGCATGGGCCTAGAGCCGGTGAACGTGTCCCCCATCACGGCAGAGGTGTCCATGGGGCCAGAGAACAGCCTGTTGCTGGTCAACTCCACCCTGCAGCTGGAGGACTCCACCTCCAACAAGGAGAATATGGTCACTGCCTTCACCATCTGTGAGTAAGAGGGAAGAATGGCAGACATTTTGGTTTTGTGTTTACTTGCGCTGAGTTATTGCTGGGCATGGTGGCTCATTTTTGGTCTGTAAGGAACATTTGAGCTTGGTAATGTATAAAGCTCTCTCAGCTTACTGTTCTGTTCTTGTCATCCATTGGAATTCTTTGAACTTCTGATCTGTATATCTTTCTTAACTTGTTGTTGTGTTGCGTTTGTGAACAGGGTGTACGCTGTGTGAGCGCTCGTATCCCTCCGACTGCCCAGAGCACGGCCCAGTCACCTTTATCCCTGACACGCCCATCCAGAGCAGAGCCCGACTGTCCCTGCCTCGTCCGCTCTGCCTCCGCATCTCTGTAGCTGATGAGCCTTTTGGTATGGAAACCGCTGTGGAAGATGCAAGTTCGCTTCTAATGTCCTGTTTCTCTCCATCTGTTTTCAGGTGTCCTTTCAATTGTATTGCTTATTCACTGAGTGTACAAGTCATTGAGAACACCTTCCTAATATCGAGTGATTAGAACAACCTCAATTCATCGGGGCATGGACTCTACAAGGTGTCAGGTGTTCCTCAGGGATGCTGGCCCTTGTTGACTCCAACGCTTCCCACAGTTGTTTCAAGTTGGCTTGATGTCCTTTGTGTGGTGGACCATTCTTCATACGTTAAACTGTTGAGCGTGAAAAACCCAGTAGCGTTGCCGTTGTAGACACAAACTGGTGCGCCTGGCACCGACTACCATACCCTGTTCAAAGGCAGACATCTTTTATATTGCCTATTCGCCCTCTGAGTGGCACACATACACAATCCATGTCTCAATTGTCTCAAGGCTTTAAAACTCCTTCGTTAACCTGTCTCACCCTCTTCATCTACACTGGTTGAAGTGGTTTTAACAAGTGGCATCAATACGGGATCATAGCTTTCACCTTGAGTCACCTGGCCAGTTTATGTCATGGAAAGAGCAGGTGTTCTTAATGTTTTGTACACTCAGTGTATATTGATTTGGACATTTCCATGTGAAAGGACCCGTAAGCACCAATGTGAAGTTCATAGAAGCATTTCAAATTGTGTGTCAAATGAAAGCCAAGAGTCAATATATATATTTTACATGAATGCATATATACATTTTTCAACCATGTTCCCTCCTAAAATGGTTGAATAAGCAAAGGCTTTGATTTCTGGTCAAACAGAGGGAAAGTAGGTCTTAGAAAACCTCTACCAGGAAAAAGTCCTAATAGGTATTAGAAATAGATAAAAACACAATAATGATGAAGACCCCTGCCAACTAATGTCAACACTTATATTTGGTTTTGGAGACTTTTCCCTGCCTTCTGTATGTTTAAAAAAACATTTTGTGGCTTGAAATTACGTTTCCAAAAACCTGTCTCTTTTGCGATATGTTCTCATTTCTCTCCCCAATGAGGAGGGATGACCATGAAAGAGGTAGACATATCAATTAGTTAGTGTTTTTACTGATGTTTTGTTTAGGAATGATTCATTGATTAAAACAGTGGTGTACAGTACAGGAATGTATAGTTCAGTAGTGTACAGTACAGGAATGTATAGTTCAGTAGTGTACAGTACAGGAAAGTATAGTTCAGTAGAGTACAGTACAGGAACGTATAGTTCAGTAGTTTACAGTACAGGAATGTATAGTTCAGTAGTTTACAGTACAGGAATGTATAGTTCAGTAGAGTACAGTACAGGAATGTATAGTTCAGTAGTTTACAGTACAGGAATGTATAGTTCAGTAGTTTACAGTACAGGAATGTATAGTTCAGTAGTTTACAGTACAGGAAAGTATAGTTCAGTAGTGTACAGTACAGGAATGTATAGTTCAGTAGAGTACAGTACAGGAATGTATAGTTCAGTAGTTTACAGTACAGGAAAGTATAGTTCAGTAGTGTACAGTACAGGAATGTATAGTTCAGTAGTGTACAGTACAGGAATGTATAGTTCAGTAGAGTACAGTACAGGAATGTATAGTTCAGTAGTGTACAGTACAGGAATGTATAGTTCAGTAGTGTACAGTACAGGAATGTATAGTTCAGTAGTGTACAGTACAGGAATGTATAGTTCAGTAGTGTACAGTACAGGAATGTATAGTTCAGTAGTGTACAGTACAGGAATGTATAGTTCAGTAGTGTACAGTACAGGAATGTATAGTTCAGTAGTGTACAGTACAGGAATGTATAGTTCAGTAGAGTACAGTACAGGAAAGTATAGTTCAGTAGAGTACAGTACAGGAATGTATAGTTCAGTAGTGTACAGTACAGGAAAGTATAGTTCAGTAGTGTACAGTACAGGAATGTATAGTTCAGTAGAGTACAGTACAGGAATGTATAGTTCAGTAGTTTACAGTACAGGAATGTATAGTTCAGTAGTGTACAGTACAGGAAAGTATAGTTCAGTAGAGTACAGTACAGGAATGTATAGTTCAGTAGAGTACAGTACAGGAAAGTATAGTTCAGTAGAGTACAGTACAGGAAAGTATAGTTCAGTAGTGTACAGTACAGGAATGTATAGTTCAGTAGTGTACAGTACAGGAAAGTATAGTTCAGTAGTTTACAGTACAGGAAAGTATAGTTCAGTAGAGTAGAGTACAGGAAAATATAGTTCAGTAGTGTACAGGAATGTATAGTTCAGTAGTGTACAGTACAGGAAAGTATAGTTCAGTAGTGTACAGGAATGTATAGTTCAGTAGTGTACAGTACAGGAATGTATAGTTCAGTAGAGTACAGTACAGGAATGTATAGTTCAGTAGTTTACAGTACAGGAATGTATAGTTCAGTAGTTTACAGTACAGGAATGTATAGTTCAGTAGTTTACAGTACAGGAAAGTATAGTTCAGTAGTGTACAGTACAGGAATGTATAGTTCAGTAGAGTACAGTACAGGAATGTATAGTTCAGTAGTGTACAGTACAGGAAAGTATAGTTCAGTAGTGTACAGTACAGGAATGTATAGTTCAGTAGTGTACAGTACAGGAAAGTATAGTTCAGTAGTGTACAGTACAGGAATGTATAGTTCAGTAGTGTACAGTACAGGAAAGTATAGTTCAGTAGTTTACAGTACAGGAAAGTATAGTTCAGTAGAGTAGAGTACAGGAAAATATAGTTCAGTAGAGTAGAGTACAGGAAAATATAGTTCAGTAGAGTAGAGTACAGGAAAATATAGTTCAGTAGTGTACAGGAATGTATAGTTCAGTAGTGTACAGTACAGGAATGTATAGTTCAGTAGTGTACAGTACAGGAATGTATAGTTCAGTAGAGTACAGTACAGGAAAGTATAGTTCAGTAGTGTACAGTACAGGAAAGTATAGTTCAGTAGTGTACAGTACAGGAATGTATAGTTCAGTAGTTTACAGTACAGGAATGTATAGTTCAGTAGTTTACAGTACAGGAAAGTATAGTTCAGTAGTTTACAGTACAGGAATGTATAGTTCAGTAGTTTACAGTACAGGAAAGTATAGTTCAGTAGTGTACAGTACAGGAATGTATAGTTCAGTAGAGTACAGTACAGGAATGTATAGTTCAGTAGTTTACAGTACAGGAATGTATAGTTCAGTAGTTTACAGTACAGGAATGTATAGTTCAGTAGTTTACAGTACAGGAAAGTATAGTTCAGTAGTGTACAGTACAGGAATGTATAGTTCAGTAGAGTACAGTACAGGAATGTATAGTTCAGTAGTTTACAGTACAGGAAAGTATAGTTCAGTAGTGTACAGTACAGGAATGTATAGTTCAGTAGAGTACAGTACAGGAATGTATAGTTCAGTAGTGTACAGTACAGGAATGTATAGTTCAGTAGTGTACAGTACAGGAATGTATAGTTCAGTAGTGTACAGTACAGGAATGTATAGTTCAGTAGTGTACAGTACAGGAATGTATAGTTCAGTAGTGTACAGTACAGGAATGTATAGTTCAGTAGTGTACAGTACAGGAATGTATAGTTCAGTAGTGTACAGTACAGGAATGTATAGTTCAGTAGAGTACAGTACAGGAAAGTATAGTTCAGTAGAGTACAGTACAGGAAAGTATAGTTCAGTAGTGTACAGGAATGTATAGTTCAGTAGTGTACAGTACAGGAAAGTATAGTTCAGTAGTGTACAGTACAGGAATGTATAGTTCAGTAGAGTACAGTACAGGAATGTATAGTTCAGTAGTTTACAGTACAGGAATGTATAGTTCAGTAGTGTACAGTACAGGAAAGTATAGTTCAGTAGAGTACAGTACAGGAATGTATAGTTCAGTAGAGTACAGTACAGGAAAGTATAGTTCAGTAGAGTACAGTACAAGAAAGTATAGTTCAGTAGTGTACAGTACAGGAATGTATAGTTCAGTAGTGTACAGTACAGGAAAGTATAGTTCAGTAGTTTACAGTACAGGAAAGTATAGTTCAGTAGAGTAGAGTACAGGAAAATATAGTTCAGTAGTGTACAGGAATGTATAGTTCAGTAGTGTACAGTACAGGAAAGTATAGTTCATTAGTGTACAGGAATGTATATTTCAGTAGTGTACAGGAATGTATAGTTCAGTAGTGTACAGGAATGTATAGTTCAGTAGTTTACAGGAAAGTATAGTTCAGTAGAGTACAGTACAGGAATGTATAGTTCAGTAGTGTACAGTACAGGAAAGTATAGTTCAGTAGTGTACAGTACAGGAATGTATAGTTCAGTAGTGTACAGTACAGGAATGTATAGTTCAGTAGTGTACAGTACAGGAATGTATAGTTCAGTAGTTTACAGTACAGGAATGTATAGTTCAGTAGAGTACAGTACAGGAATGTATAGTTCAGTAGTTTACAGTACAGGAATGTATAGTTCAGTAGTTTACAGTACAGGAAAGTATAGTTCAGTAGTTTACAGTACAGGAAAGTATAGTTCAGTAGTGTACAGTACAGGAATGTATAGTTCAGTAGTTTACAGTACAGGAATGTATAGTTCAGTAGTGTACAGTACAGGAAAGTATAGTTCAGTAGTGTACAGTACAGGAATGTATAGTTCAGTAGTGTACAGTACAGGAAAGTATAGTTCAGTAGTGTACAGTACAGGAATGTATAGTTCAGTAGTGTACAGTACAGGAAAGTATAGTTCAGTAGTTTACAGTACAGGAAAGTATAGTTCAGTAGAGTACAGGAAAATATAGTTCAGTAGAGTAGAGTACAGGAAAATATAGTTCAGTAGAGTAGAGTACAGGAAAATATAGTTCAGTAGTGTACAGGAATGTATAGTTCAGTAGTGTACAGTACAGGAAAGTATAGTTCAGTAGTGTACAGGAATGTATAGTTCAGTAGTGTACAGGAATGTATAGTTCAGTAGTGTACAGGAATGTATAGTTCAGTAGTGTACAGGAAAGTATAGTTCAGTAGTGTACAGGAATGTATAGTTCAGTAGTGTACAGTACAGGAATGTATAGTTCAGTAGTGTACAGTACAGGAAAGTATAGTTCAGTAGTTTACAGGAAAGTATAGTTCAGTAGAGTACAGTACAGGAAAGTATAGTTCAGTAGTGTACAGTACAGGAAAGTATAGTTCAGTAGTGTACAGTACAGGAAAGTATAGTTCAGTAGAGTACAGGAAAGTATAGTTCAGTAGTGTACAGTACAGGAATGTATAGTTCAGTAGTGTACAGTACAGGAATGTATAGTTCAGTAGTGTACAGTACAGGAATGTATAGTTCAGTAGAGTACAGTACAGGAAAGTATAGTTCAGTAGTGTACAGTACAGGAAAGTATAGTTCAGTAGAGTACAGGAAAGTATAGTTCAGTAGAGTACAGTACAGGAATGTATAGTTCAGTAGTTTACAGTACAGGAATGTATAGTTCAGTAGTGTACAGTACAGGAATGTATAGTTCAGTAGTGTACAGTACAGGAATGTATAGTTCAGTAGTTTACAGTACAGGAATGTATAGTTCAGTAGTGTACAGTACAGGAATGTATAGTTCAGTAGTGTACAGTACAGGAATGTATAGTTCAGTAGAGTACAGTACAGGAAAGTATAGTTCAGTAGTGTACAGTACAGGAAAGTATAGTTCAGTAGTGTACAGTACAGGAAAGTATAGTTCAGTAGAGTACAGGAAAGTATAGTTCAGTAGTGTACAGTACAGGAATGTATAGTTCAGTAGTTTACAGTACAGGAATGTATAGTTCAGTAGTGTACAGTACAGGAAAGTATAGTTCAGTAGTGTACAGTACAGGAATGTATAGTTCAGTAGTGTACAGTACAGGAAAGTATAGTTCAGTAGTGTACAGTACAGGAATGTATAGTTCAGTAGTGTACAGTACAGGAAAGTATAGTTCAGTAGTTTACAGTACAGGAAAGTATAGTTCAGTAGAGTAGAGTACAGGAAAATATAGTTCAGTAGTGTACAGGAATGTATAGTTCAGTAGTGTACAGTACAGGAAAGTATAGTTCAGTAGTGTACAGGAATGTATAGTTCAGTAGTGTACAGGAATGTATAGTTCAGTAGTGTACAGGAATGTATAGTTCAGTAGTGTACAGGAATGTATAGTTCAGTAGTGTACAGGAATGTATAGTTCAGTAGTGTACAGTACAGGAATGTATAGTTCAGTAGTGTACAGTACAGGAATGTATAGTTCAGTAGTGTACAGTACAGGAAAGTATAGTTCAGTAGTGTACAGTACAGGAAAGTATAGTTCAGTAGTGTACAGTACAGGAAAGTATAGTTCAGTAGAGTACAGTACAGGAATGTATAGTTCAGTAGAGTACAGTACAGGAAAGTATAGTTCAGTAGAGTACAGTACAGGAATGTATAGTTCAGTAGTGTACAGTACAGGAAAGTATAGTTCAGTAGAGTACAGTACAGGAAAGTATAGTTCAGTAGTGTACAGTACAGGAATGTATAGTTCAGTAGTGTACAGGAATGTATAGTTCAGTAGTTTACAGGAAAGTATAGTTCAGTAGTGTACAGTACAGGAATGTATAGTTCAGTAGTGTACAGTACAGGAATGTATAGTTCAGTAGTGTACAGTACAGGAAAGTATAGTTCAGTAGTTTACAGTACAGGAAAGTATAGTTCAGTAGAGTACAGTACAGGAAAGTATAGTTCAGTAGTGTACAGTACAGGAAAGTATAGTTCAGTAGTTTACAGTACAGGAAAGTATAGTTCAGTAGAGTACAGTACAGGAAAGTATAGTTCAGTAGTGTACACTACAGGAAAGTATAGTTCAGTAGAGTACAGTACAGGAAAGTATAGTTCAGTAGAGTACAGTACAGGAATGTATAGTTCAGTAGAGTACAGTACAGGAAAGTATAGTTCAGTAGAGTACAGTACAGGAATGTAGAGTACAGTACAGGAATGTATAGTTCAGTAGTGTACAGTACAGGAAAGTATAGTTCAGTAGAGTACAGTACAGGAAAGTATAGTTCAGTAGTGTACAGTACAGGAATGTATAGTTCAGTAGTGTACAGGAATGTATAGTTCAGTAGTTTACAGGAAAGTATAGTTCAGTAGTGTACAGTACAGGAATGTATAGTTCAGTAGTGTACAGTACAGGAATGTATAGTTCAGTAGTGTACAGTACATGAAAGTATAGTTCAGTAGTTTACAGTACAGGAAAGTATAGTTCAGTAGAGTACAGTACAGGAAAGTATAGTTCAGTAGTGTACAGTACAGGAAAGTATAGTTCAGTAGTTTACAGTACAGGAAAGTATAGTTCAGTAGAGTACAGTACAGGAAAGTATAGTTCAGTAGTGTACAGTACAGGAAAGTATAGTTCAGTAGAGTACAGTACAGGAAAGTATAGTTCAGTAGTGTACAGTACAGGAATGTATAGTTCAGTAGTGTACAGGAATGTATAGTTCAGTAGTTTACAGGAAAGTATAGTTCAGTAGAGTACAGTACAGGAATGTATAGTTCAGTAGTGTACAGGAATGTATAGTTCAGTAGAGTACAGTACAGGAATGTATAGTTCAGTAGTGTACAGTACATGAAAGTATAGTTCAGTAGTTTACAGTACAGGAATGTATAGTTCAGTAGAGTACAGTACAGGAAAGTATAGTTCAGTAGTGTACAGTACAGGAATGTATAGTTCAGTAGAGTACAGTACAGGAATGTATAGTTCAGTAGTGTACAGTACAGGAAAGTATAGTTCAGTAGTGTACAGGAAAGTATAGTTCAGTAGAGTACAGTACAGGAATGTATAGTTCAGTAGTGTACAGGAAAGTATAGTTCAGGAAAGTATAGTTCAGTAGTTTACAGGAAAGTATAGTTCAGTAGTGTACAGGAAAGTATAGTTCAGTAGAGTACAGGAAAGTATAGTTCAGTAGAGTACAGTACAGGAAAGTATAGTTCAGTAGAGTACAGGAAAGTATAGTTCAGTAGTTTACAGGAAAGTATAGTTCAGTAGGAAAGGAAAGTATAGTTCAGTACAGAAAGTATAGTTCAGTAGAGTACAGGAAAGTATAGTTCAGTAGTTTACAGTACAGGAAAGTATAGTTCAGTAGAGTACAGTACAGGAAAGTATAATTCAGTAGTTTACAGGAAAGTATAGTTCAGTAGTGTACAGTACAGGAAAGTATACAGTACAGGAAAGTATAGTTCAGTAGAGTACAGGAAAGTATAGTTCAGTAGTTACAGGAAAGTATAGTTCAGTAGAGTACAGTACAGGAATGTATAGTTCAGTAGTGTACAGGAATGTATAGTTCAGTAGTACAGTACAGGAATGTATAGTTCAGTACATGAAAGTATAGTTCAGTAGTTTACAGTACAGGAATGTATAGTTCAGTAGAGTACAGTACAGGAAAGTATAGTTCAGTAGTGTACAGTACAGGAATGTATAGTTCAGTAGAGTACAGTACAGGAATGTATAGTTCAGTAGTGTACAGTACAGGAAAGTATAGTTCAGTAGTGTACAGGAAAGTATAGTTCAGTAGAGTACAGTACAGGAATGTATAGTTCAGTAGTGTACAGGAAAGTATACAGGAGTATAGTTCATAGTTCAGGAAAGTATAGTTTAGAGTACAGGAAAGTATAGTTCAGTAGAGTACAGTACAGGAAAGTATAGTTCAGTAGAGTACAGGAAAGTATAGTTCAGTAGTTTACAGGAAAGTATAGTTCAGTAGTGTACAGTAAGGAAAGTATAGTACAGTATAGTGTACAGTACAGGAAAGTATAGTTCAGTAGTTTACAGTACAGGAAAGTATAGTTCAGTAGTACAGTACAGGAAAGTATAGTTCAGTAGTTTACAGGAAAGTATAGTTCAGTAGTGTACAGTACAGGAAAGTATAGTTCAGTAGAGTACAGGAAAGTATAGTTCAGTAGAGTACAGGAAAGTATAGTTCAGTAGTTTACAGGAAAGTATAGTTCAGTAGAGTACAGTACAGGAATGTATAGTTCAGTACAGGAAGTAGTTCAGTAGAGTACAGGAAAGTATAGTTCAGTAGTATAGTTCAGTAGTTTACAGGAAAGTATAGTTCAGTAGTACAGTACAGAATGAAAGTATAGTTCAGTAGTACAGTACAGGAAAGTATAGTTCAGTAGAATGTATAGTTCAGGAAAGTATAGTTCAGTACAGGAAAGTATAGTTCAGTAGTTTACAGGAAAGTATAGTTCACAGTACAGTACAGTGTACAGGAATGTATAGTTCAGTAGAGTACAGTACAGGAAAGTATAGTTCAGTAGTGTACAGGAAATAGTTCAGTATAGTACAGTACAGGAATGTATAGTTCAGTAGTGTACAGGAATGTATAGTTAGTAGAGTACAGTACAGGAAAGTATAGTTCAGTAGTTTACAGGAAAGTATAGTTCAGTAGTTTACAGTACAGGAAGTATAGTTCAGTAGAGTACAGTACAGGAATGTATAGTTCAGTAGAGTACAGTACAGGAAAGTATAGTTCAGTAGTGTACAGTACAGGAAAGTATAGTTCAGTAGTGTACAGTACAGGAAGTACAGGAATGTATAGTTCAGTAGAGTACAGTACAGGAATAGTATAGTTCAGTAGAAAGTATAGTTCAGTAGTGTACAGGAATGTATAGTTCAGTAGTACAGGAATGTACAGTACAGGAATGTATAGTTCAGTAGTGTACAGGAAGTTCAGTACAGAAAGTATAGTTCAGTACAGGAATGTATAGTTCAGTACAGAATGTATAGTTCAGTGTACAGGAATGTATAGTTCAGTAAAGTACAGTACAGGAAAGTATAGTTCAGTAGAGTACAGTACAGGAATGTATAGTTCAGTAGTTTACAGTACAGGAATGTATAGTTCAGTAGTGTACAGTACAGGAATGTATAGTTCAGTAGTGTACAGTACAGGAATGTATAGTTCAGTAGAGTACAGTACAGGAAAGTATAGTTCAGTAGTGTTCAGTAAAGGAAAGTATAGTTCAGTAGTGTACAGTACAGGAAAGTATAGTTCAGTAGAGTACAGGAAAGTATAGTTCAGTAGAGTACAGTACAGGAATGTATAGTTCAGTAGTTTACATTATGAAGCATAGTCAGTACAGTACAGGAATGTATAGTTCAGTAGTGTACAGTACAGGAATGTATAGTTCAGTAGTGTACAGTACAGGAATGTATAGTTCAGTAGTACAGTACAGGAATGTATACAGGAAAGTATAGTTCAGTAGTGTACAGTACAGGAATGTATAGTTCAGTAGTGTACAGTACAGGAAAGTATAGTTCAGTAGTGTACAGTACAGGAAAGTATAGTTCAGTAGAGTACAGTACAGGAAAGTATAGTTCAGTAGTTTAGTTCAGTAGAGTACAGGAAAGTATAGTTCAGTAGTTTACAGGAAAGTATAGTTCAGTGAAGTGTATAGTTCGTAGAGTACAGGAAAGTATAGTTCAGTAGAGTACAGGAAAGTATAGTTCAGTAGTTTACAGTACAGGAAAGTATAGTTCAGTAGAGTACAGTACAGGAAAGTATAATTCAGTAGTTTACAGGAAAGTATAGTTCAGTAGTGTACAGTACAGGAAAGTATAGTTCAGTAGAGTACAGGAAAGTATAGTTCAGTAGAGTACAGGAAAGTATAGTTCAGTAGTTTACAGGAAAGTATAGTTCAGTAGAGTACAGTACAGGAATGTATAGTTCAGTAGTGTACAGGAATGTATAGTTCAGTAGAGTACAGGAAAGTATAGTTCAGAGTACAGGAAAGTATAGTTCAGTAGTTTACAGGAAAGTATAGTTCAGTAGAGTACAGTACAGGAATGTATAAGTAGTGTACAGGAATGTATAGTTCAGTAGAGTACAGTACAGGAAAGTATAGTTCAGTAGTGTACAGGAATGTATAGTTCAGTAGTGTACAGGAATGTATAGTTCAGTAGAGTACAGTACAGGAATGTATAGTTCAGTAGTGTACAGGAATGTATAGTTCAGTAGAGTACAGTACAGGAAAGTATAGTTCAGTAGTTTACAGGAAAGTATAGTTCAGTAGTTTACAGTACAGGAATGTATAGTTCAGTAGAGTACAGTACAGGAATGTATAGTTCAGTAGAGTACAGTACAGGAATGTATAGTTCAGTAGTGTACAGTACAGGAAAGTATAGTTCAGTAGTGTACAGTACAGGAAAGTATAGTTCAGTAGTGTACAGTACAGGAATGTATAGTTCAGTAGAGTACAGTACAGGAAAGTATAGTTCAGTAGTGTACAGTACAGGAAAGTATAGTTCAGTAGTGTACAGGAATGTATAGTTCAGTAGAGTACAGTACAGGAATGTACAGTACAGGAATGTATAGTTCAGTAGTGTACAGGAATGTATAGTACAGTAGTGTACAGTACAGGAAAGTATAGTTCAGTAGTGTACAGGAATGTATAGTTCAGTAGTGTACAGGAATGTATAGTTCAGTAGTGTACAGGAATGTATAGTTCAGTAAAGTACAGTACAGGAAAGTATAGTTCAGTAGAGTACAGTACAGGAATGTATAGTTCAGTAGTTTACAGTACAGGAATGTATAGTTCAGTAGTGTACAGTACAGGAATGTATAGTTCAGTAGTGTACAGTACAGGAATGTATAGTTCAGTAGAGTACAGTACAGGAAAGTATAGTTCAGTAGTGTTCAGTAAAGGAAAGTATAGTTCAGTAGTGTACAGTACAGGAAAGTATAGTTCAGTAGAGTACAGGAAAGTATAGTTCAGTAGAGTACAGTACAGGAATGTATAGTTCAGTAGTTTACAGTACAGGAATGTATAGTTCAGTAGTGTACAGTACAGGAATGTATAGTTCAGTAGTGTACAGTACAGGAATGTATAGTTCAGTAGAGTACAGTACAGGAATGTATAGTTCAGTAGTGTACAGTACAGGAAAGTATAGTTCAGTAGTGTACAGTACAGGAATGTATAGTTCAGTAGTGTACAGTACAGGAAAGTATAGTTCAGTAGTGTACAGTACAGGAAAGTATAGTTCAGTAGAGTACAGTACAGGAAAGTATAGTTCAGTAGAGTACAGGAAAGTATAGTTCAGTAGTTTACAGGAAAGTATAGTTCAGTAGTGTACAGTACAGGAAAGTATAGTTCCGTAGAGTACAGGAAAGTATAGTTCAGTAGAGTACAGGAAAGTATAGTTCAGTAGTTTACAGTACAGGAAAGTATAGTTCAGTAGAGTACAGTACAGGAAAGTATAATTCAGTAGTTTACAGGAAAGTATAGTTCAGTAGTGTACAGTACAGGAAAGTATAGTTCAGTAGAGTACAGGAAAGTATAGTTCAGTAGAGTACAGGAAAGTATAGTTCAGTAGTTTACAGGAAAGTATAGTTCAGTAGAGTACAGTACAGGAATGTATAGTTCAGTAGTGTACAGGAATGTATAGTTCAGTAGAGTACAGGAAAGTATAGTTCAGTAGAGTACAGGAAAGTATAGTTCAGTAGTTTACAGGAAAGTATAGTTCAGTAGAGTACAGTACAGGAATGTATAGTTCAGTAGTGTACAGGAATGTATAGTTCAGTAGAGTACAGTACAGGAAAGTATAGTTCAGTAGTGTACAGGAATGTATAGTTCAGTAGTGTACAGGAATGTATAGTTCAGTAGAGTACAGTACAGGAATGTATAGTTCAGTAGTGTACAGGAATGTATAGTTCAGTAGAGTACAGTACAGGAAAGTATAGTTCAGTAGTTTACAGGAAAGTATAGTTCAGTAGTTTACAGTACAGGAATGTATAGTTCAGTAGAGTACAGTACAGGAATGTATAGTTCAGTAGAGTACAGTACAGGAATGTATAGTTCAGTAGTGTACAGTACAGGAAAGTATAGTTCAGTAGTGTACAGTACAGGAAAGTATAGTTCAGTAGTGTACAGTACAGGAATGTATAGTTCAGCAGAGTACAGTACATGAAAGTATAGTTCAGTAGTGTACAGTACAGGAAAGTATAGTTCAGTAGTGTACAGGAATGTATAGTTCAGTAGAGTACAGTACAGGAATGTACAGTACAGGAATGTATAGTTCAGTAGTGTACAGGAATGTATAGTACAGTAGTGTACAGTACAGGAAAGTATAGTTCAGTAGTGTACAGGAATGTATAGTTCAGTAGTGTACAGGAATGTATAGTTCAGTAGTGTACAGGAATGTATAGTTCAGTAGTGTACAGGAATGTATAGTTCAGTAAAGTACAGTACAGGAAAGTATAGTTCAGTAGAGTACAGTACAGGAATGTATAGTTCAGTAGTTTACAGTACAGGAATGTATAGTTCAGTAGTGTACAGTACAGGAATGTATAGTTCAGTAGTGTACAGTACAGGAATGTATAGTTCAGTAGAGTACAGTACAGGAAAGTATAGTTCAGTAGTGTTCAGTAAAGGAAAGTATAGTTCAGTAGTGTACAGTACAGGAAAGTATAGTTCAGTAGAGTACAGGAAAGTATAGTTCAGTAGAGTACAGTACAGGAATGTATAGTTCAGTAGTTTACAGTACAGGAATGTATAGTTCAGTAGTGTACAGTACAGGAATGTATAGTTCAGTAGTGTACAGTACAGGAATGTATAGTTCAGTAGAGTACAGTACAGGAATGTATAGTTCAGTAGTGTACAGTACAGGAAAGTATAGTTCAGTAGTGTACAGTACAGGAATGTATAGTTCAGTAGTGTACAGTACAGGAAAGTATAGTTCAGTAGTGTACAGTACAGGAAAGTATAGTTCAGTAGTGTACAGTACAGGAAAGTATAGTTCAGTAGTTTACAGTACAGGAAAGTATAGTTCAGTAGTTTACAGTACAGGAAAGTATAGTTCAGTAGAGTAGAGTACAGGAAAATATAGTTCAGTAGTGTACAGGAATGTATAGTTCAGTAGTGTACAGTACAGGAAAGTATAGTTCAGTAGAGTACAGTACAGGAAAGTATAGTTCAGTAGAGTACAGTACAGGAAAGTATAGTTCAGTAGTGTACAGTACAGGAAAGTATAGTTCAGTAGTGTACAGTACAGGAAAGTATAGTTCAGTAGTGTACAGTACAGGAAAGTATAGTTCAGTAGAGTACAGTACAGGAAAGTATAGTTCAGTAGAGTACAGTACAGGAATGTATAGTTCAGTAGAGTACAGTACAGGAAAGTATAGTTCAGTAGAGTACAGTACAGGAATGTATAGTTCAGTAGTGTACAGTACAGGAAAGTATAGTTCAGTAGAGTACAGTACAGGAAAGTATAGTTCAGTAGAGTACAGTACAGGAAAGTATAGTTCAGTAGTGTACAGTACAGGAATGTATAGTTCAGTAGTGTACAGGAATGTATAGTTCAGTAGTGTACAGGAATGTATAGTTCAGTAGTTTACAGGAAAGTATAGTTCAGTAGTGTACAGTACAGGAATGTATAGTTCAGTAGTGTACAGTACAGGAATGTATAGTTCAGTAGTGTACAGGAATGTATAGTTCAGTAGAGTACAGTACAGGAATGTATAGTTCAGTAGTGTACAGTACAGGAAAGTATAGTTCAGTAGTTTACAGTACAGGAATGTATAGTTCAGTAGAGTACAGTACAGGAAAGTATAGTTCAGTAGTGTACAGTACAGGAATGTATAGTTCAGTAGAGTACAGTACAGGAATGTATAGTTCAGTAGTGTACAGTACAGGAAAGTATAGTTCAGTAGTTTACAGGAAAGTATAGTTCAGTAGAGTACAGTACAGGAATGTATAGTTCAGTAGTGTACAGGAAAGTATAGTTCAGTAGAGTACAGGAAAGTATAGTTCAGTAGAGTACAGTACAGGAAAGTATAGTTCAGTAGAGTACAGGAAAGTATAGTTCAGTAGAGTACAGGAAAGTATAGTTCAGTAGTTTACAGGAAAGTATAGTTCAGTAGTGTACAGGAAAGTATAGTTCAGTAGAGTACAGGAAAGTATAGTTCAGTAGAGTACAGTACAGGAAAGTATAGTTCAGTAGAGTACAGTACAGGAAAGTATAGTTCAGTAGAGTACAGGAAAGTATAGTTCAGTAGAGTACAGGAAAGTATAGTTCAGTAGAGTACAGGAAAGTATAGTTCAGTAGTTTACAGTACAGGAAAGTAGAGTTCAGTAGAGTACAGTACAGGAAAGTATAGTTCAGTAGTGTACAGTACAGGAAAGTATAGTTCAGTAGAGTACAGGAAAGTATAGTTGAGTAGAGTACAGGAAAGTATAGTTCAGTAGTTTACAGTACAGGAAAGTATAGTTCAGTAGAGTACAGTACAGGAAAGTATAGTTCAGTAGTTTACAGGAAAGTATAGTTCAGTAGTGTACAGTACAGGAAAGTATAGTTCAGTAGAGTACAGGAAAGTATAGTTCAGTAGTTTACAGTAAAGTATAGTTCAGTAGAGTACAGTACAGGAATGTATAGTTCAGTAGTGTACAGGAATGTATAGTTCAGTAGTGTACAGTACAGGAAAGTATAGTTCAGTAGTGTACAGTACAGGAAAGTATAGTTCAGTAGAGTACAGTACAGGAAAGTATAGTTCAGTAGTGTACAGTACAGGAAAGTATAGTTCAGTAGTGTACAGTACAGGAAAGTATAGTTCAGTAGTGTACAGTACAGGAAAGTATAGTTCAGTAGTGTACAGTACAGGAAAGTATAGGAAAGTATAGTTCAGTAGAGTACAGTACAGGAAAGTATAGTTCAGTAGAGTACAGTACAGGAATGTATAGTTCAGTAGAGTACAGTACAGGAAAGTATAGTTCAGTAGAGTACAGTACAGGAAAGTATAGTTCAGTAGTGTACAGGAATGTATAGTTCAGTAGTGTACAGGAATGTATAGTTCAGTAGTTTACAGGAAAGTATAGTTCAGTAGTGTACAGTACAGGAATGTATAGTTCAGTAGTGTACAGTACAGGAATGTATAGTTCAGTAGTGTACAGGAATGTATAGTTCAGTAGAGTACAGTACAGGAATGTATAGTTCAGTAGTGTACAGTACAGGAAAGTATAGTTCAGTAGTTTACAGTACAGGAATGTATAGTTCAGTAGAGTACAGTACAGGAAAGTATAGTTCAGTAGTGTACAGTAGAGGAATGTATAGTTCAGTAGAGTACAGTACAGGAATGTATAGTTCAGTAGTGTACAGTACAGGAAAGTATAGTTCAGTAGTTTACAGGAAAGTATAGTTCAGTAGAGTACAGTACAGGAATGTATAGTTCAGTAGTGTACAGGAAAGTATAGTTCAGTAGAGTACAGGAAAGTATAGTTCAGTAGAGTACAGTACAGGAAAGTATAGTTCAGTAGAGTACAGGAAAGTATAGTTCAGTAGTTTACAGGAAAGTATAGTTCAGTAGTGTACAGGAAAGTATAGTTCAGTAGAGTACAGGAAAGTATAGTTCAGTAGAGTACAGTACAGGAAAGTATAGTTCAGTAGAGTACAGGAAAGTATAGTTCAGTAGAGTACAGGAAAGTATAGTTCAGTAGAGTACAGGAAAGTATAGTTCAGTAGAGTACAGGAAAGTATAGTTCAGTAATTTACAGTACAGGAAAGTATAGTTCAGTAGAGTACAGTACAGGAAAGTATAGTTCAGTAGTTTACAGGAAAGTATAGTTCAGTAGTGTACAGTACAGGAAAGTATAGTTCAGTAGAGTACAGGAAAGTATAGTTCAGTAGTTTACAGTACAGGAAAGTATAGTTCAGTAGAGTACAGTACAGGAAAGTATAGTTCAGTAGTTTACAGGAAAGTATAGTTCAGTAGTGTACAGTACAGGAAAGTATAGTTCAGTAGAGTACAGGAAAGTATAGTTCAGTAGAGTACAGGAAAGTATAGTTCAGTAGTTTACAGTAAAGTATAGTTCAGTAGAGTACAGTACAGGAATGTATAGTTCAGTAGAGTACAGGAAAGTATAGTTCAGTAGAGTACAGGAAAGTATAGTTCAGTAGTTTACAGGAAAGTATAGTTCAGTAGAGTACAGTACAGGAATGTATAGTTCAGTAGTGTACAGGAATGTATAGTTCAGTAGAGTACAGTACAGGAATGTATAGTTCAGTAGTGTACAGGAATGTATAGTTCAGTAGTGTACAGGAATGTATAGTTCAGTAGAGTACAGTACAGGAATGTATAGTTCAGTAGTGTACAGGAATGTATAGTTCAGTAGAGTACAGTACAGGAAAGTATAGTTCAGTAGTTTACAGGAAAGTATAGTTCAGTAGTTTACAGTACACGAATGTATAGTTCAGTAGAGTACAGTACAGGAATGTATAGTTCAGTAGAGTACAGTACAGGAAAGTATAGTTCAGTAGTGTACAGTACAGGAAAGTATAGTTCAGTAGTGTACAGTACAGGAAAGTATAGTTCAGTAGTGTACAGTACAGGAATGTATAGTTCAGTAGAGTACAGTACAGGAAAGTATAGTTCAGTAGTGTACAGTACAGGAAAGTATAGTTCAGTAGTGTACAGGAATGTATAGTTCAGTAGTGTACAGGAATGTATAGTACAGTACAGGAAAGTATAGTTCAGTAGTGTACATGAATGTATAGTTCAGTAGTGTACAGGAATGTATAGTTCAGTAGTGTACAGGAATGTATAGTTCAGTAGAGTACAGTACAGGAAAGTATAGTTCAGTAGAGTACAGTACAGGAATGTATAGTTCAGTAGTGTACAGGAATGTATAGTTCAGTAGTTTACAGTACAGGAAAGTATAGTTCAGTGAACACTAGATTTGAGTACACTAATGTACTGAACTTTACTATACTTTACTGAACTCTGTATTGAACTCTACTGTACTGTGCTCTACTCTACTCTGAGCTCGACTGTACTGTGCTCTACTCTACTCTGAGCTCGACTGTACTGTAATGTACTCTACTGTGTTTGCCACACATTTTAAGTGAAACATCTTGAGTCTCAGCATTACTCTATTCCGTTACTGTGGAATTCCCATCCAAAAACAACTTACAGCTTGTTTGCCCATCATTAATATCTCTATATGGGTGTGTGTGTGTGTCTCTAAGGAGTGTTTGCTCGGGACATCATACCTCCCAGGACCTGCTTTGGACCCATGGTGGGTCAGCACTGTAGCAACGTAGACCTGCAAGACTGGCCAGACAAGGACACCCCTCAGATATGGAAGGTCAGTGGCTTACAACATCCACATCTCCTCATTTAGATTTCAGATGACCTTATCGTAGAATTGCATGTGAGTCAATGAAATGCTATGTCAATTATTTGGATGAAGGGAGGCACCATTCTGACCAGTAGATGGCGGTGTTGTTTCAGATGTTCCACAACAACGTGCTGGAGTTCTGTATCGTGACCACAGATGAGAATGAATGCAACTGGATGATGTTTGTCCGCAAGGCAAGGTAATTATCACTTAGTGAAGCAATATCATGCATTTGGCTCAGTGTTATTGTTTTTGATCCAAAATGGCTGCCACTCAGATATGTGGTGTCTCTGTGAGCAGGACCAGAGAGGAGCAGAACCTGGTGGCCTACCCCGACAATGGGAAGCTGTTCTTCTGCACGTCCACTGAGATCCTCCCAGACCAGGAGCTGCTCTTCTACTACACCAGGGACTACTGCAGGCAGATGGGGGTCCCTCAGGTCCCAGAGGGCCAGGTGTGCCAGTGCGGCAAAGAGTGCCAGTCCTTCGCCGAGCTCAAGTCCCACCTGAGCAGCCACAACAACCACGGCCATTCCCACAGCCCCAGCCAGGACCACCACCAGGAGGGCAAGCTGCCCAGCGGTACCTCCATCTCCTCCTCATCCCCCTGGGCGTGCCACTCCCACAACAGCAGCCTCTCTCATAACACAAACAACTCTGGCTCCAACACACACAGACACTCGCTTGAGAGGAAGTACAAGTGCAGTATGTGCTCGCGGGCGTTCACCACGTCCACTAAGCTCAACGTGCACTTCATGGGACACGTGGGGATGAAGCCGCACAAGTGTGAATACTGCAGCAAGGCCTTCAGTGATCCGAGCAACCTGAGGATGCACCTCAAGATACACACAGGTAGGGGATGGGTGGCGTGGCCTACACTCACACGTGCACACATACACATTGACATGGGATCTCTCAACATAGCAGCGTAGCATTTTCTGTGTCAGTCTCGGGTGTTTTTAGATGAGTTACGATATTATTGAAAGCGTTTTAAAACACAAGATGGTTCTACTGTATACAATACCAGTCAAAAGTTTGGACACCTACTCATTCAAGTGTTTTTCTTTACTTTATCTATTTTCTACATTGTAGAATAATAGTGAAGACATCACAACTATGAAATAACATATATGGAATTATGTAGTAACCAAAGAAGTGTTAAACAAATCAAAATATATTTTCTATTTTCGATTCTTCAAAGTAGCCAGCCTTTGCCTTGATGACAGCTTTGCACACTCTTGGCATTCTCTCAACCAGCTTCACCTGGAATGCATTTCCAACAGTCTTGAAGGAGTTCCCACATATGCTGAGTACTTGTTGGCTGCTTTTCCTTCACTCTGAGATCCAACTCATCCCAAACCATCTGAATTGGGTTGAGGTCGGGTGATTGTGGAGGCTAGGTTATCTGATGCTGCACCATCACTCTCCTTGGTCAAATAGCCCTTACACAGCCTGGAGGTGTGTTGGGTAATTGTCCTGTTGAAAAATGATAGTGATAGTCCCACTAAGCGCAAACCAGATGGGATGGCGTATCGCTACAGAATGCTGTGGTAGCCATGCTGGTTAAGTGTGCCTTGAATTCTAAATAAATCACACAGTGTCACCGGCAAAGCACCCCCACACCATTACACCACCTCCTTCATGCTTCATGGTGGGAACCACACATGCCGAGCTCATCTGTTCACCTACTCTGCGTCTCACAAAGACACGGCGGTTGGAACCAAAAATCTCAAATTTGGACTCATCAGACCAAAGGACAGAATTCCCCCGGTTTAATGTTCATTGCTCTTGTTTCTTGGCCCAAGCAAGTCTTCTTATCAGTGTCCTTTTAATAAACTTTTCAGAAATTCGACCATGAGGCCTGATTCACTCAGTCCCCTCTAAACAGTTGTTGAGATGTGTCTGTTACTTGAACTTTGTGAAGCATTTATTTGAGCTGCAATTTATGAGGCTGGTAACTCTAATGACCTTATCCTCTGCAGGAGAGGTAACCCTGGGTCTTCCTTTCCTGTGGCGGTCCTCGTGAGAGCCAGTTTCAAAATAGCGCTTGATGGTTTTTGCGACTACACTTGAAGAAACTTTTTGAAATTTTCGTCATTGACTGACCTTCGTGTCTTAAAGTAATGGTGGAATGTCGTTTTTCTTTGCTTATTTGAGCTGTTCTTGCCATAATATGGACTTGGCCTTTTACCAAATAGGCCTATCTTCTGTATACCACCCTTACCTTGTCACAACACAACTGATTGACTCAAACGCATTAAGAAGGAAAGAAATTTCACAAATTAATTTTTAACAAGGCACACCTGTTAATCGAAATGCATTCCATACCTCATGAATCTACGGCTGGCCATGCTTTCCACCTGTCTACCCCTACCCAGGTCAACAGCCCTGCATCCCCCACAGCAATTTGCCATACTTCCCCCAATTCTCCTTCACCCAAATCCAGATAGCCGATGTTCTGAAAAGCTGCAAAATCTGGACCCCTACAAATCAGCCGGGCTAGACAATCTGGATTTGAGGGACAAACCTCTCTTTCTAAAATTATCCGCTGCAATTGTTACAACCCCTATTACTAGCCTGTTCAACCTCTTTCGTATCGTCTGAGATCCCCAAAGATTGGAAAGCAGCTGCGGTCATCCCCCTCTTCAAAGGGGGGGGACACTCTTGACCTAAACTACTACAGACCTATATCTATCCTACCCTGCCTTTCTCAGGTCTTCGAAAGCCAAGTCAACAAACAGATTACCGACCATTTTGAATCTCACCATACCTTCTCTGCTATGCAATCTGGTTTCAGAGCTGGTCATGGGTGCACCTCTGCAACGCTCAAGGTCCTAAAACGATATCTTAACCGCCATCGATAAGAAACATTACTGTGCAGCCGTATTCATTGATCTGGCCAAGGCTTTCGACTCTGTCAATCACCACATCCTCATCGACTCTCTTCTCTGTATACATCAATGATGTCGCTCTTGCTGCTGGTGAGTCTCTGATCCACCTCTACGCAGACGACACCATTCTGTATATTTCTGGCCCTTCTTTGGACACTGTGTTAACAACCCTCTAGGCAAGCTTCAATGCCATACAACTCTCCTTCCGTGGCCTCCAATTGCTCTTAAATACAAGTAAAACTAAATTGCATGCTCTTCAACCGATCGCTGCCTGCACCTGCCCGCCTGTCCAACATCACTACTCTGGACGGCTCTGACTTAGAATACGTGGACAACTACAAATACCTAGGTGTCTGGTTAAACTGTAAACTCTCCTTCCAGACCCACATCAAACATCTCCAATCCAAAGTTAAATCTAGAATTGGCTTCCTATTTCGCAACAAAGCATCCTTCACTCATGCTGCCAAACATACCCTTGTAAAACTAACCATCCTACCAATCCTAGACTTCGGCGATGTCATTTACAAAATAGCCTCCAATACCCTACTCAACAAATTGGATGCAGTCTATCACAGTGCAATCCGTTTTGTCACAAAAGCCCCATATACTACCCACCATTGCGACCTGTACGCTCTCGTTGGCTGGCCCTCGCTTCATACTCGTCGCCAAACCCACTAGCTCCATGTCATCTACAAGACCCTGCTAGGTAAAGTTAAAACCCCCTTATCTCAGCTCGCTGGTCACCATAGCATCACCCACCTGTAGCACGCGCTCCAGCAGGTATATCTCTCTGGTCACCCCCAAAACCAATTCTTTCTTTGGCCGCCTCTCCTTCCAGTTCTCTGCTGCCAATGACTGGAACGAACTACAAAAATCTCTGAAACTGGAAACACTTATCTCCCTCACTAGCTTTAAGCACCAATTGTCAGAGCAGCTCACAGATTACTGCACCTGTACATAGCCCACCTATAATTTAGCCCAAACAACTACCTCTTTCCCTACTGTATTTATTTTATTTATTTATTTTGCTCCTTTGCACCCCATTATTTTTATTTCTACTTTGCACATTCTTCCACTGCAAATCTACCATTCCAGTGTTTTACTTGCTATATTGTATTTACTTTGCCACGTTGGCCTTTTTTTGCCTTTACCTCCCTTATCTCACCTCATTTGCACACATCGTATATAAACTTGTTTATACTGTATTATTGACTGTATGTTTGTTTTACTCCATGTGTAACTCTGTGTTGTTGTATGTGTCGAACTGCTTTGCTTTATCTTAGCCAGGTCGCAATTGTAAATGAGAACTTGTACTCAACTTGCCTACCTGGTTAAATAAAGGTGAAATAAAATGTTGTCACCAAAGCCCCATATACTACCCACCACTGTGGCCTGTATGCTCTCGTTGGCTGACCCTCGCTTCATATTCGTCACCAAAGCCACTGGCCATCCAGGTCATCTGTAAGTCTTTGCAAGGTAAAGCCCTGCCTTATCTCAGCTCACTGGTCACCATAGCAGCACCCACCTGTAGCACGCGGTCCAGCGGGTATATTTCACTGGTCACCCCCAAAGCCAATTCCTCCTTTGACCGCCATTCCCTCCAGTTCTCTGCTGCCAATGACTGGAACGAATTGCAAAAATCACTGAAGCTGGAGACTCATTTCTCCCTCTCTAACTTTAAGCACCAGCTGTCAGAGCAGGTCACAGATCACTGCACCTGTACATAGCCCATCTGTAAATAGCCCATCCATCTACCTCATCCCATCCCCATACTGTTATTTATTTTTTGCTCCTTTGCACCCCAGTATCTCTACCTGCATATTAATCTGCTGCACGTCTATCACTCCAGTGTTTAATTGCTAAATTGCAATTATTTCGCCACTATGGCCTATTTATTGCCTTACCTCCCTTATCTTACCTCATTTGCACACACTGTTTATAGACTTTTCTATTGTGTTATTGACTGTATGTTTGTTTATTCTATGTGTGACTCTGTGTTGTTGTTTGTGTCGCACTTCTTTGCTTTATCTTGGCCAGGTCGCAGTTGTAAATGGGAACTTGTACTCAACTGCCTACCTGGTTAAATAAAGGTGAAGTAAAAAATCAAATCTAGTTGAGAGAATGCCAAGAGTGTGCAAAGCTGTCATCAAGGCAAAGCGTGGCTACTTTGTGGCTGCTTTTAAGAATCTCAAATATAAAATACATTTAGATTTGTTTTAACACTTTTTTTTGGTTACTACACGATTCCATATGTGCTATTTCATAGTTTTGATGTCTTCACTATTATTCTACAATGTAGAAAATAGTAAAAACAAAGAAATACCCTTGAATGAGTAGGTGTGTCCCAACTTGACTGGTACTGTATAAGGTGATTATATGGTCTACATATGCTTCTCGTATAGGTTTTACTCACTCTAACCTCAGGTGCTCCCACAGGTCAGAAGAACTACAGGTGCAATGTGTGTGAGAAGTCGTTCACTCAGAAGGCCCACATGGCGTCTCATATGGTGATTCACACGGGGGCCAAGAACTTCAAGTGTGACCTGTGTGACAGGATGTTCATCAGGAAGCAGGACCTCAAGCAGCACATGTTCACACATACACAGTAAGTTTAAACTTAAGCAAGCCATTGACATGAGTGGTATGGGAAAAGTATTGGTTCCAGTCAATAGCCTGTAACCAGGGCCTAAAGTTTCTGCCCGGGTCACATGGCCAGGGAAAACTCCTGGACATAAGACATATTGGTAAACACATTTTATGAAGTGTCTGGATTTCCATCAGTCTATTTTCCTCTGTTTTTATCACCATTTCCCCTTCTCTCCCTCTGTACTCTTTTCTCCACCCCTCTCCCATCATCATTCCCAATGCACAGAGAGCGTCAGATCCACTGCCCCAAGTGTGACAAACATTTCTTGAGGACCAACCACCTGAAGAAGCACATGAACTCCCATGAGGGCCGCCGGGACTACATCTGTGAGAAGTGTGAGAAGGGCTTCCTCACAAAATACCACCTCACCAGACACCTCAAGATCTGCAAAGGCCCCAAGACTGACCGTGGGGCCCAGGAAGAGGAGGGGGAGGAAGAGGATGATGATGAAGAAGATGATGATGAGGAAGGAGAGGAAGTCGAGAGACTGATAGATCCAGATAGCAGAGAAGACTGTGGGTTAGAGGGATATGATTCTGAGAAACCTTTGTCCTCACACAATTGACTGTGACCTCAATGTGCCATTACTAGAAATGCTAATTTATTTACTTATTTTTAACTGTTAGTTTGTTTTGCCAAAATCTCATTTGTTGTGTCAGGTTAAGGTTTATTTTCAAGTATCAGTTTAACATTGGGCACAATCAAACAAGGATCATCCAGATTTTGATGTAGAGGTATTGTATGTGCTTAGGCTTCATGTTTTATTTATTCAGGTACATTTCCCTTGCCTTAACAGCTAATCATCAATTGTTTTCCCGCTGCTCTATCATCGCTCCATACATACATCAGTATGAAACTGCCATCCTAGAAGTCGTTTGTGCCGACGTGACATTGGTCACTGGGGCCAATCAGAATGTGTGTGCATTCTTAAAGAGTCGGGGAGGAAAGCAAATTCAGACTCATCATAGAGAACAAACGTTAGCTGGTGTGCCATTTGGCCGGAGCGATGTGGCTGGGTAGCCAGGCAATAATCATCCTAGAGAAAGTTATGTTTTAACTCAAAAGCCATGGCCTTTTAACACACAATAGTTATGTTTTTTAACAGTGGTCATCTCTTTATGGAATAGATACTGAGTTTGAGTCTCTGGATGCTGACGGCTAGCTAGATGCTGGTTGAATGTTGAAGAGGTATTGTGATGTGTCGGCCACATCTTTTTGTATGTATGTACAAATATATGAATGATGTAAAACGTCTGAATTCCTTATCGATTGTGATAATGTAACGAAAAATGACATTCCACATCTCATCTGTAACAAGGTATTACCCGATCCACATCTCAGTGGCATGTTTTGAAAAGGGGCGGGTGTACAGAACGGAAGTAGTTAGACTGCTCTAGGACATTACACTTCCGGTTGAAATACAAAATTTGTGCAGCGCCGTTGGAGCTAACGGGGTATGAATGAAATGTACTTATATTTAGCTGTATTTACTCTATTCAATTACACTTATTGGTGGTATGAATGACTAAGTAAAAATAAGTTAAACAAGTTGGTAAAAACAAAAGTCATACTTTGCCAGTGATTCAGTGTTTTTATTAGCTAACTAACTGCTGACGTTCGCATGCTATGCTAGCCAGCCAACTGGTTGCCAGAAGATACTGACCATAACGTTATGCTTGTTTACACTGAGCTGCACTGGGGTCGGAAAGCATTCATGGTTACATTAAGACACCTTTGAGCCGGCGTGAGATATTTGTCGGAAAACGTACCTCGATGAAGGGATGGGATATGCCAGTGACACTGTACTCCAAATTGTACTATTACCCACAATGATACATTGAGAAGATTGAACCACTGCTCGTTTTATTGGCTTCATGCCAGCTAGCAGCAGCCGCAGCAATCGATCGAAGCCATTTTGGAATTGTAGTGTCAGGCAATTAGCTCCTTTTGATGTTCAACATGTGCCATTCCATAATGGCTACTGCCAACTAGCCTGAGGACGAAAATAGTATTTAAATCTTCTCGGTGGAGCAGTGTGGATAAAGGTCCAATTTGGTGAACAGTGGCATATCCTATCCCTGCATTAAGGTAAGTTTTCCGACCCATATCTTTTGCCGGCGCCACGGTGTCTTAATGAAACTAACCATGATTGCGTTCCGACCCCATTGCCGCTCAGTGCAAGAAAGTGTAAAGGTGGGGTCGGAATGTCGAGTGTCAGACACACTGGTTTATTTAGAAACTAGTTAACCCTTCTGTCTGAATTAAGCAGCCGACAGTGTGATAACACTATGTGGACATGTCTCCGATGAAACAGGAGAGCATGTCTACTCTCATCGACAGGACGATGAGGATGAGGAGGGAGGAGCAGGCGCGCCAGGTGGTCCTCGCCTGGGCAGTCCTCAATGTGTCGCTAGCTGGCATGATCTACACAGAGATGTAGGTTGTGTTTTCTTGTCAATGGCTGACTCGCATGATTAGTAGCCTGTTGCAGATGCCTAACTAGAAGCAAGTGGTGCCAATGCCTCTCACAGTAATATGTACATTGTCCTCTCAGGTCAGGGAAACTGCTGAGACTGTACTTTAGCATCTCTTACTGGCCTATCTGGTACATAGGTGAGTGCTCTGGTTGCTGTGGAAAGAAGTTAAACATTGTTTTGGGAGGGAATGCCCAGGTGTGGCACTGATGCACACTGGTTACAGATGAGCAATAACTTGTCATTCATATTATCTCTCCTTCCTTTTCCTTTCCCACAGAGCTGGCCTTCGCCTCAGTCTTCAGCCTCAACGCCCTGTTTGACTTCTGGAAGTACTTCAAGTACACCATGGCCCCCTCTACCATCGCTGTTACTCCTGAACAGCACCGCCTTCTTGGCCTCAGAAACTCAGGTGAGTCATTGGCTGCAGAGTGGTTAAGGTGACCGTGTTGTACGTGTTTTGATGTATATTCTATGAACCCCAAATGTAGTCTATCCCTCTTGTACGTTTGTCTTTTTAAACTGCCCAAATCAATGAATACTATGTTTGTCTTCATCTCTACTCAGGTATCCAGGCATCACCCCCGCTGAAGCAAGAAAAGCAGGAGGCTCAAGCCCCGGCTCAGTCGTCACCCCTCCAGGGTCAGAGTGTGCTCAGTTTCAGTCCCTCCAGGCCGGCCAGCACCAGCCCCAAGTTCTCCCCCAGCTGTGTTCCCGGATACAGCCCCCTATTGAGCAGCCCGTCCACCCCGGGCGGCGGGGGACACTTCTCCCCCTCCCTGGCCTTTGGGAAGGTCTGTCAGACTCTCAATGCTCTTTATTATCTAGCTATCAATCTGATGCATTTGTGTTGGGTGTCTGTCAATTAATCTGGTACTGTAACCAAGGCACTATTTAGCTACCATTATCCTTTCACGTTTCCTGTGTTGTGGCTATCACTTTTTGGTTTTCCTTGTCATGTCTGAAATCTACTGGCATGAATTCAGGGAGATGCTTTCCCATTTGTAACAGCTTTCTGTTGATTTCAGTTGAACTTCAGCCCCCTCATCCTACCCCAGCAGCATTGGCCCAGTGGATGGCACCAGCCTGAGGGCACGCTACCGCACCTCTCCCTCCGTGTTCAACTCCCCCGGGGGCAAGGAGGACTACATGGAGTCCCTGAAGACCCTGGACAGGTTCCTCCGCACCGAGGAGGAGAAGAGCCACCGCAGTCAGTTAGGTAAGAGTCTGACGATGTAGCTTAGGCCTGGCCTTATTACCATTTTCACTATGCAGTACTACTAGTGAAACTCTTCTAGATAAAAAAAATATATATATTAACTGACCATAGCTCGCTTGATGAAGAGCTGTCAATCCCAATGTGACTTTCTTGGTTAAATAAAGTTTTTTTTTTTTTTTTTTTTTTTTTTTTTTCACCTTTATTTAACCAGGTAGGCTAGTTGAGAACAAGTTCTCATTTGCAACTGCGACCTGGCCAAGATAAAGCATAGCAGTGTGAACAGACAACACAGAGTTACACATGGAGTAAACAATTAACAAGTCAATAACATAGTAGAAAAAAAAGGATAACAAATTATAATGAACTCCAACTGAGCTTTTGTCTCAACTGTGAAGAGCATTATTGTAATATCCTGTATGCATCCTTTGACTGTTTCTCAGGGAGCCCAGAGTCTGTGTCACCCTCCCACAGCCCGACGTTCTGGAACTATAGCCGCTCGGTGGGGGATTACGCCCAGAGTCTGCGGAAGTTCCAGTACCAGCCGGCCTGCCGTTCCCAGGCCCCCTCAGCCAGCAAGGACGAGACAGACCTGGGCTCCAAACAGGCTGCAGAGGAGGTTCGAGGGATCAATCAATCGATTCATCAATAAAATAACTATTCTTTATTATACCAGAGGGGAATTGGTTTTCCAAGCATGAATACACATTCTCCTGTAACCGTTCTTTTTGATCTGCAGGTTTGGGCCAGAATCACAACCAGTCGTCTCGTGGTGGACAGCATAGACAGCTGGACGGCCAAGCTCAGAAATGTAAGACAATATAACAAGCTTAGAAGTAACATTGAAGCTCTGGTAAAATCTGAAATGTAGTGTGAAAAAGTGGTTGATACGCGTGTAGTTTCTCTTTCTTTCAGTGGATAAATGACACCATTCTAGTGCCACTTGTGAAGGAGATGGACTCAGTAAATGGCCAGCTAAGGAGAATGGGCTGCTCTGAGCTCCAGATTGGAGGTATTTACTGCCCATATGCAATGGGGCAAAATGGGAAATGTAGTTTACGCCGACCCAGTTATACTTACCCAGTCTGTCGCCCTATTCAACAGAAGCCAGTATAGCCAGTCTAAAACAGGCTGCTGTTTTGAAGGCTTCGGTCATCCCCACCATGCCTGCTATTGTGCAGTACCTGGACATCACCCCTAATCAAGAGTATCTAGTGGAGAGGATCAAAGGTAGGCCTATGAGAGGTTACGTTTTGACTCCTTGCTTATTGACTGTGCTATATTCCTGTCATATACTATATGTGTCCACAACTGAGGGTCCAATACATTAGAGCCAAAGCAGCTAAGATTCTAGAGAGATTTGAGTCCAAGGTCAGAAGACTTGATGAAAGCAGATATTGACATATCATTGACACTGTTTGTTTCCCCTTGTCAGAGCTGGCCCATAGTGGCTGCATGAGTTCTTTCCGCTGGAACAGGGGCGGGGATCTCAAAGCCAGGAAGTGGGACACAGACCTTCCTTCAGACTGTGCTGTGAGTCTCATGCATCTCCCCTAGTCTCGACCAAAAAAAAGTAGTCATCTACTACATGGTTGAATTTCAAATACGTGTTGTGTTTTCTCTATTAGATCCTCATGCATGTGCTGTGCACATACCTGGACTCCCGCCTCCCGCCTCACCCCAAGTACCCCGATGGAAAGACCTTCACCTCGCAGCACTTCACCCAGACGCCAGACAAACCTGGTAAGGCCGAGCAGCACAACACACACAGAATGGACATGGTTCTTCTTCTATTCTTTACTGATACCCTGTTCTTGTTTCTTAAGTAGACGTGACGAATGAAAACCTCTTCTGCGTTCACCAAAGTAGTACCAATCCCCCGCACTACCAACTTATCTACCAGGGCCATGTCTACAGCCTGCCCAAGGTAAGAACCAAATCTCTGCCTCTTTTGTCCCGATGGCCTTTTTGGACATGGCTCAGTGAGTGAGATGTATCTGTTAAAAACCACATGTGCTCCATTCATTCGAGTCCCCTCTGATTGTGCTCCCAGGGAAGGAACAACCTGTTCCACACAGTTCTCATGTTCCTCTTCGTCATCAAAACCAAGGAGTCTGGGATGCTGGGGTGAGTACTCCCAATTATTCCACTGTATAACTAACATTGGGTGGCAGGTAGCCTAGTGATGAGTGTTGGACCAGTAACCGAAAAGTTGCTAGATCGAATCCCCGAGCTGACACGGTAGAAATCTGTCGTTCTGCCCCTGAACAAGGCAGTTAACCAACTGTTCCTAGGCCGTAATTGTAAATAATAATTTGTTCTTAACTGACTTGCCAAGTGAAATAAAATAAAAATCTGCATTTAAACTTCCCAGGCCAGGGTGCCATCACTGACTCCAGATGGGCACTGTAATCAGCTCTTTGTGATAATATGCCACTTTAATAAAGTAAAACTTGTCAAGACCACATTGGCAATCAATCTCTATGTAAAACATTTGTGTTTATTGCACATAAGTTGTACTCGTCTGTCTTTTTACAGGAGAGTAAATCTGGGCCTTTCAGGCGTGAACATCCTGTGGATATTTGGGGACTGATGCAATCTCTCCCTTCTTGAGCATTTCACAGCAGTGTCACAGAGGATGTTAGAGGGCAAATACTTCCTCAAATATTTTGTCACCTCAAGGTTTGTTTGTGAAACAATACATCGTAGCTTCTGATAACAACAATATTCTGTAGATGTTAGTTACCATAACTGTCCTCAGATCTAGGTTCATAAGGAAGCACTTATGAGAGTAACATTTTGTTGTACATTTGTTGAGTCATTTTTCTGAGAAACAGCAGACCACATTTTTCACTTGAAAGTAGCTATTGTCATTTGTGACATTTTTAAATCAAATTATTACAAAGACCATGACTTAGTTTGATATTATGTTGCATCAAAAACAACAGTACTGTATTTTAACCCGAGACATCCACAATTTACTTGCTTTATTTGAAATATTCTGTGAATGTATCAGGATAGTGTCCTTGTAAATAGTATACCATTGGGTTGAACCCTCCTGGCTTGAATGTATGTCAGTGAGTTTTTCTTTTTGTATGAATTGTTTGAGAGAGCTTGAATATTGCAGTTAGGATGCTTGAGTTCTTCCTTTTTTGATGAATGACAGGGTTTGGAGTGGTAGAAAGTTACCTGCGTACGAATGCATGGCTTTGTTTACCAGGGCTGCAGTTACTTGCATTGGCATGCATATTATATCTATTCTAACTAGACGTTTGTTCTATGGTTCAAATGCTTGATAGATACAAAGCCATGCACATGGTATGCCTTTTTAGAATGTCAATATTATGGAAGGTTCCAAGTAAATTGCTGTTATTTTTATTACCAAAGACTTTACTTGGAGAATTATGATGTATAGTGGTCAAAGAGGTGTCTTTTTATGATAGGTTGTGAGAATGTCATTTATTTTGATAAAAAAAGAAAAAAAAAGAAGCTAATTCAAAGATGGTAACAGGCTGCATGGACTTGTATGGGCTCATGGGGCAACTCCAATGCACTCCAACCCCCCTCATTCAATCAAATTTGAATTGTTTATACTGATGTGGTTTTCAATTGAGACATGGAAATAAACATAATTGAATGAGTTCATCTGTCTGTGGTTGAAAACATTTATGTTTCCATATATTTTTATTAGTTACTCTTTAGTCCTTACTTTGTTATCAATGTGACTAGATTTAGGTGCAGAGCTCTACATTACCAGAACCCACCCCATGGTGGCAGTATTTATTTGCTCCCAGAACCCATTTTCTCTAGATTGACCTCATGAAATGTCAAATCAAATTGTATATGTCTCATGTGCCGAACACACCAGGTGTTACCGTTGTAACCGTGAAACGCGTGCTTGTAAGCATTAACCAATAATGCAGTTAAGAAAATATTCACAAAATAAACTAAAGTTAAAGAATTATAAGCCACACATTAAATTAGCAATATGGCTATATACAGATGTGCAGAGGGGGTTGTCAAATGAAAGGATGTAAGCAACCATTTCCAAGTGTTCCACTAATGAAATATTAATATTTTTCAGATGGCATTGTACAATGCGATGCAGAACTTGAAAGGCTTCAATTTACAAACATTTGCATTGCGTTCATATCAGAATACAGCATCATTGTAAATAGTTAAAATAAAGGTTAAATACATTAAAATAATATTTTGTCACTGGTGCGTTTACTTTGTATTCTTGCTTAGAGGAATACACGTGAGACATCTTCAAATGTCTTTATGAATGATCATACTGTTTTTTTCCCCAGTCGTCAATGTGGTTTGGATACAAGACTTGAATCAAATGTAAAATGTCATCCCTCACATAAGTAACTGTTTAAGTACTGCACTGTATAGTTCCCGTTAAATACAAACGTAATCTACCATAATGCATTTGAAAATGTAATACTTACTGGGAGATGTAGTTCTGTAGTGTTTTCTGTCAAATTATTTGATAAGGCTCGGGGTTAAAGTCATTTTATGTAGCTAGTCTATTTCTTTTATTTTTTATTTTGATAGTATCATTAATAGTGCTTGTCTGGCATTGATCATTTTAATATTTCCACTAAATGTTTATTGAGAGTCTTGAAAACGACGAAGACCACAATGCCTTGCTTTTAATCAGTACTCCGCCGCTCACAATCCGTCGCCTTGTTATGTGTTGGGAAAAGGACTTCGCGAAATAGCAGCGATGTCAGTCCAGGTTTTGGCAACGAAAATGGCCGAGGTCGAATTAAAAGACGTCCCCTGCAAAGAATTTACACCCGAATCGCCTCTGACACCAAAGGCAGATGACAAAGGGATGGTTGAAAACGAACCAAAAGCTACTTCGGCTACTACCCCAACGATGGAGCCGATGGTAAAAACCGGGGACACGAGTCCTGGTTTTCTCACCCCGAACACTAAGATGCCGCAGGCGTCCGCGATGAAACGGACAGATCCCCAACAAAACGGTGGAGAAGCTTTCGTAAATCGCGACGGTACGGTGGCAGAGGCCCCAAGATTGAAAAAGGTGAGGGCGAACGTAAATGGGATGTTGGTATTTTATTGTGGTATTCTGCTCCAGGCAGATGCGAGGTTTGTGTTTTGTTTGCAATGCTAACTAGCTAGCCAGCAAGCTAGAAACCTGGCATTGTGTGACGATGGCTGTAGCTTTAAGCGAGTAATAAAAAGCACTTTTGCTGTTACCTGACTAGTCTTGTTCGCTAGTCAGACAAGTCGTTTTTTAAAATAAAATCGTATCAGCAAGCAACGGCAACATATTTTAAAGGATATTGTGTTCATGGGCGCAGCCACAGACCCTAGCAAATTGCTGTCTAAACTTACCCACTAACTATAATTTAACGTTAACGATGCGCTGTCGTGGCGCTGTGAGATGCCGATGTTGGAACAACTACGTGTAGCTAAACTAGCAATGAAGCTGTGAACAAAGTAGCTGGTCCAGATTGAACTTTTATGGCATCTGCATTCTACCTGGTGATGGTTTTGTTAACGGGTTTCAAGTCTCACTCACGCCATGTCACAATTTTGTCCTGACGACGTAATAATGTGATGTCCACACATGTTCATCAAAATGTTGGTTTTTGTAACCCTATTGTAGCTCATTGACATTTGACACACATTTACGACCATGACAATACAACTAAAATAGCATCAGTCAAATCGTGGTCATGGTAGTCAAATGCATTCAACCAAGACTGTTGGAAGAAGTGATTTTAAATGCTGTTGTGAGATGATCTGAATTTGCATGGGGTGCTCAGCTGTAGAGCACAGCAGTGGTGTGTGTGATCAGGAAGGAAGCAGCGTTCTGGTGGGTAGCTAGGCTACATCACTTTATCAATGACTTATTTTGCCACCGCTCCAGTTTAACCTCACCACAACAGTAGCAGACTCCTCTGACGGGTCTGTCACACCTTTGTCACCTATTTCTTGTCTCGTTCAGCCTGGCAATAGGATCACATAGACTACTTAAGGGAGTTTCCATCATTCAGGCTTACTCTGCTAGGCTCTCCTGTGGCTATACATCACCAGAAGATTTAGGCCTGTGTGTGTTCTGTATCAACACCTCTCCCTCAGGACGAGGTTGGCAAAGCTCTCAGCTCACTCGTCAATTAATCTTATCTCGTCAGCCTCATGGAAAGTTCTGATCTGAAGAGAATAATGGGGATCAAGGTTCAAGGAAAAGTAGAACTTCTCTGATAAGTAGTTCCTTGAAAAGACTGGTGTCGACTAGGCCTAAGAAGTCTCACCATAAATGGTTGTTTAGGATTTATGGCCTGTGCTCACTGTCATAAAGCTATTAATCAAAGGTGTTCAAATCAATCTTGTGTAAGGCAGTTCATGTGCAGGTGGCAATTAAATGATGTCCTCTCTTCAGGATATAAAGTAGGGTCATAACTGGGTATACAACATTACAGCATATGCATACTTTTGTGTCCATGTTTGTGCAGACCCTCCCTAAAGCATAGATTGGTTTATAGCAATGATGTACAGTCGTATGAAAAAGTTTGGGCACCCCTGACAATTTCCATGATTTCCATTTATAAATAATTGGGTGTTTGGATCAGCAATTTCATTTTGATCTATCAAATAACTGATGGACAATATTTCAGTAGTGAAATGAGGTTTATTGGATTAACAGAAAATGTGCAATATGCATCAAAACAAAATTAGATGGGTGCATAAATTTGGGCACCCCAATAGAAAAATCACATCAATATTTAGTAGAGCCTCCTTTTGCTAAAATAACATCCTCTAGACGCTTCCCATAGCCTCTAATTAGTGTCTGCATTCTGGATGAAGGTATTTTGGACCATTCCTCCTTACAAAACATCTCCAGTTAGGTTTCATGGTTGCCGAGCATCGACAGCCCACTTCAAATCATCCCACAGATTCTCAATGATATTCAGGTCTGGGGACTGGGATGGCCATTCCAGAATCATCCCACAGATTCTCAATGATATTCAGGTCTGGGGACTGAGATGGCCATTCCAGAATCATCCCACAGATTCTCAATGATATTCAGGTCTGGGGACTGGGATGGCCATTCCAGAATCATCCCACAGATTCTCAATGATATTCAGGTCTGGGGACTGGGATGGCCATTCCAGATCATTGTACGTGTTCCTCTGCATAAATGCCCGGGTAGATTTTGAGCAGTGTTTTGGGTCGTTGTCTTGTTGAAATCTCCAGCCCCGGCGTAACTTTGACTGATTCTTCAACATTATTCCCAAGAATCTGCTGATATTGAGTGGAATCCATGCGACCCTAAACTTTAACGAGATTCCCAGTACCGGCACTGGCCACACAGCACGATGGAACCCCCACCAAATTTTACTGTGGGTACAAGTGTTTTTCTTGGAACGCTGTGCTCTTTTGCCGCCATGTATAACGTCCCTTGTTATGACCAAATAACTCAATCTTTGTTTCATCAGTCCACAGCACCTTATTCCAAAATGAAGCTGGCTTGTCCAAATGTGCGTTTGCATACCTCAAGCGACTCTGTTTGTGACGTGTATGCAGAAAAGGCTTCTTCCGCATCACTCTCCCATACAGCTTCTCCTTGTGCAAAGTGCGCTGAATTGTCGAACGATGCACAGTGACACCATCTGCAGCAAGATGATGTTGTAGGTCTTTGGAGGTGGTCTGTGGGCTGTTTTTGACCGTTCTCACCATCCTTCGCCTTTGCCTCTCCGATATTTTACTTGGCCTGCCACTTCTGGCCTTAACAAGAACTGTGCCTGTGGTCTTCCATTTCCTCACTATGCTCCTCACAGTGGGCACTGACAGCTTAAATCTCTGCGATAGCTTTTTGTAGCCTTCCTCTGAACCAGAATGTTGAACAATCTTTGTTTTCAGGTCATTTGAGAGTTGTTTTGAGGCCCCCATGTTGCCACTCTTCAGGGGAGAGTCAAAGAGAACAACAACTTGCAACTGGCCTTAAATACCTTTTCTCATGATTGGATGCACTTTTCTATGAAGTTCAAGGCTTAATGAGCTCACCAAACCAATTGTGTGTTCCAATTCATCAGTGCTAAGTAGTCAAAGGTATTCAAATCAACAGAATGACAAACTTTTTCATACGACTGTAATTCCTTGTCCCCAAATAGGCAACAGATCTGACAAAACACCCTCCCACTATTCTGCCACCAACCCAGTGACTATGAACACAGGACTGGAAAATAGCAGTCACACAGCGAGCGAGAGAGGGAGGGAAAGTGGACTGGCTTATGACAGATGGTCCATCAGCCTTCTGTGTCCGATAAGAACAGCAGGACCAGGAACCCTACGAGCAGCAGGGAGAGGAGGCTGCTGCGGCATGGCATCTGGCTCGTTGTGGTGACCTGTCCTTAAAGGGACCACCGGCAATACCCTTTATGTGAATATTTAGTGCCATCCGCCATGGCACAGATTCCGTATTATGTTTTATACATGAAGTGAGCTACTTAGACTGCATCATGAACATCAAAATCATTTTCGGAAGGGGAAAACATATTTGTACCGGCCAATAAACTTGTTTTGTGTCCTCTCGCTTCACAATCATCTAAGTAGCCATGCATTGGAGCAGGAACGTGCATGCAAAGTTTTAGGCCTATTTATAGGCTGAATGCATGTGTGTGCTTTTATATATGGTTATATAGGCTGCGTCTGTTGAATCCCTCAGTGCAGAAAGGGCAGTGAGATGGAGAGCAGCAGTAGAGCTGATGGTATGTGGCATGGGCGGCTGGTTCTAATCCATGCCTTACCATGTCACCACATGGGGGATTAAGCAGCTTGCCTCCCACTCTAGGTGGGCAGATGTTAGCCTTTGGACCGGCTGAGTGATTCGCGTAACCCCCCCCCCCCCAACGGACTCTGCCAACCTATCATGATGTTCCTGGAAGGAGCAGGGAAATATACGCTGCCCCTGCCAGGAAGAATGGATTAGCAGCGGTAGGTTTCAGCTTTCGGCGCCATGTGTGGCTAAGACTGCTGCTAATGAACGTTCCCGTCCTCGCCGTCATGCACACACACAAGCAGTGCCCAGTTACAGGTGCTGACGACTGCCACGGGTAGGTGCTGACGACTGCCACGGGTAGGTGCTGACGACTGCCACGGATTACATGGTCAATCTCCCTGGTCACCCGCTGCCCTGCTCTCTGACCCAAGGAAAAGGTCCCCCAGCATCATAAGGTATTTTCATTCAAGTGGAGGTCCTAACAGGAGTCACGAGCTTACTGTGGGCTGGGCAAGACCTGTAGGTTAAATGGCTTGCAGACAGATCTGTATTGAAAATGGTTCTGTTCGAGTTCGTAAAGAAAACTCAATGCAAAGCGTCTGGGTTTATGGGCAGTTGGTACCTTGAATTGTGTTGGAACACCGTTAACAAGGCATGTCCAATGTCTTGGAGACATGTTCTGATCATTTTTTGGGGGGCTCAGGAACCTGATTACCTGACGTTCGGTATTGATTTAGGTCAAGCCCTTTGACCCTCTGAACCTGGAACATCCAAAGGGGCATGACCCTTACTCCGGGAGAGTTTGAGTGGAGAGGATTCTCTTTAGCCCTGTGGATTACGACCTGTAGCCTACTGCTTCTTGCTGTTCCAAAGTGTAGGAGAAGGAAACATAATACTGTCTCTACCTAATAAATAAATACACGGGGAAGTGTGTTTTCCCTGCTCTTTTTGCCCATCTATCCTCTGCTGTCAGGAAGATGAGTTTTGGGCATGGCTGCCGTGGCATGGCCCTGACAGTGCTGGTCATTGGCAGCCACCCCGGGGATCCTTCCTCATCTGAGACGGGCTCTATGACACCAGCGTCGCTTCCATCAGATTAACAGCCTGAGTGCTTTGTCCCTCCGAGAAGAGCCCAGCCTGCTCCAATGATGTCGCTAGGGATTCAGGAGGAGTAGCCAGAAGGAGGATTATCACAATGACCTTGAAAGGGCAGCAACCGACAGGGTAAACACTCCTGTGTCATAAAAATGCAGATATCTTGGCAGATGCTTTATTATGCTTACATAAAAGGCTAGCAGGCTCCAGTACTTCAATTGCTTTTTTGACATTGCCCAGTTATTTGACCACTATTCCCAAATGTAGCCTACAATAAAGGAGGACTCTGGGTCTATATACCATTTGTACTGTAGCCTATTTTAGCTGTAATATGGGAATGTCTGGCTCTTGTTTTTCTCCTTGCTCAAGGACTAGGAGATCCATTGATCCCTGTGTTCAATCAGCCACTGTGTTCTACTCTGGGTCCATGAAGACTTCATTCCCTAGCGTGACGCTGCTGAGATTATCACCTGAGAGCTGGGGCCTGTGATGGGGAGAATGTAGCAGCACAGAGTTTCTAAACCCAGAGGCGCAACATCACGAGACTTCTGGGAACGCTCGCGCAGCAAGAAGTCAATGAGAGATGTGTAAAATTCTTCCTTTTAGTAGTTCATTTTCTTAATCTAAAGGCACAACCTAGCCAAGGAGTTGAGCATGTTATTACTCCAACCTCGTTAAAGTGACACTGACATTTACATTTTCGTCAAAAACAACTTCAAATTTGATTTGTCACATGCTTTGTAAACAACCGGTTTAGAATAACAGTGGAATGCTTACTTACAGGCTCTTCCCAACAATGCAGAAAGAAAAATAATAAAACAAGGAATAAATGATCGATAAGTTGGGTGTATACACAGGGTACCAGTGCTGAGTCGCTGTGCAGGGGTACCAGTACTGAGTCGCTGTGCAGGGGTACCAGTACTGAGTCGCTGTGCAGGGGTACCAGTACTGAGTCGCTGTGCAGGGGTACCAGTACTGAGTCGCTGTGCAGGGGTACCAGTACTGAGTCGCTGTGCAGGGGTACCAGTACTGAGTCGCTGTGCAGGGGTACCAGTACTGAGTCGCTGTGCAGGGGTACCAGTACTGAGTCGCTGTGCAGGGGTACCAGTACGGAGTCCCTGTGCAGGGGTACAAGGTATTGGAGGTAAACATGTACAGTTGAAGTCAGAAGTTTACATACTCTTTAGGTTGGAGTCGTTAAAACTTGTATTTCAACCACTCCCCACATATCTTGTTAACAAACTATAGTTTTTGCAAGTCGGTTAGGACATCTACTTTCTGCATGACATAAGTAATTTTTCCAACAATTGTTTACAAAGAGATTATTTAACTTATAATTCACATTTCCAGTGGTTCAGAAGTTTACATACACTAAGTTGACTGTGCCTTTAAACAGCTCGGAAAATTCCAGAAAATGATGTCATGGCTTTAGAAGCTTCTGATAGGCTAATTGACATCATTTGAGTCAATTGGCGGTGTACCTGTGGATGTATTTCAAGGCCTACCTTCAAACTCCGTGCCTATTTGCTTGACATCATGGGAAAATCAAAAGAAATCAGCCAAGACCTCAGAAAATACATTTTAGACCTCCACTTGTCTGGTTCGTCCTTGGGAGCAATTTCCAAACGCCTGAAGGTACCACGTTCATCTGTACAAACAATAGTATGCAAGTATAAACACCATGGGACCACGCAGCCGTCATACCGCTCAGGAAGGAGACGCGCTCTGTCTCCTAGAGATGAATGTACTTTGGTGCGAAAAGTGCAAATCAATCCCAGAACAACTGCAAAGGACCTTTGTGAAGATGCTGGAGTAAACAGGTACAAAAGTATCTATATCCACAGTAAAACAAGTCCTATATCGCCCAGCAAGGAAGAAGCCACTGCTCCAAAAAAGCCAGACTACGGTTTGTAACTGCACATGGGGACAAAGATCGTACTTTTTGCAGAAATGTCCTCTTGTCTGATGAAATAAAAATAGAACTGTTTGGCCATAATGACCATCGTTATGTTTGGAGGAAAAAGGGGGAGGCTTGCAAGCCGAAGAACACCACCCCAACCATGAAGTACGGGGGTGGTAGCATCATGTTGTGGGGGTGCTTTGCTGCAGAAGAGACTGGTGCACTTCACAAAATAGATGGCATTGTGAGGAAGGAAAAGTATGTGGATATATTGAAGCAACATCTCAAGACATCAGTCAGGAAGTTAACTTCTTATGGTATAGGGGACGCTTGTGTCCCACTTGGCCAAAAACCAGGGAAAATGCAGCGCAGCAAATTCAAATAAATTGATATAAAAATCTAACTCATTAAATCACACATGTAAGATACTAAATTAAAGCTACGCTCGTTGTGAATCCAGACATGTCAGATTTTAAAAAGGCTTTTCGGCGAAAGCATAGGAAGCTATTATCTGATGATAGCACAACAGTAAACAGAGGGTAGCATATTTCAACCCTGCAGGCGCTACACAAAACGCAGAAATAAAATATAAAACATGCCTTACCTTTGACGAGCTTCTTTTGTTGGCACTCCAATATGTCCCATAAACATCACAATTGGTCCTTTTGTTCAATTAATTCCGTCCATACATATCCAACATGTCCATTTATTTGCCGCATTTGATCCAGAAAAAAAATGTTTCCAAATTGCGCAACGTCACTACAAAATATTTCAACAGTTGCCTGTAAACTTTGCCAAAACATTTCAAACTACTTTTGTAATACAACTTTAGGTATTTTTAAATGTTAATAGTCGATCAAATTGAAGACTGATCTATCTGTTCAATACAGGAAGACAACAAACCAAGCTACTTTTCAAGTCTTGCGCAACTCTCAACAGTGTTACGCAGTTCCTAAATGGCCGTACTTCTTCATTGCACAAATGAATAACCTCAAGCAAATTCCAAAGACTGGTGAAAACAAGTTCCTAAGAAATATCGTTTCCTAATGAGAACTCAGTGAACAGACAGAGACCTAAAAAAATAAAATAAATCTGAACGGTTAGTCCTCGGGGTTTTGCCTGCTACCTAAGTTCTGTTATACTCACAGACATGATTCAAACAGTTTTAGAAACTTCAGAGTGTTTTCTATCCAAATCTACTAATAACATGCATATCCTATTCTTGGCATGAGTAGCAGGAAGTTGAAGTTGGGCACGCTATTTATCCAAAAGTGAAAATGCTGCCGCCTATACCTTTCGAAGTTAAAGCTTGGTCGCAATTGGGTCTTTCAAATGGACAATGACCCCAAGCATACTTCTAAAGTTGTGACAAAATGGCTTAAGGACAACAAAGTCAAGGTATTGGAGTGGCCATCACAAAGCCCTGACCTCAATCCCTTAGAAAATTTGCCGGGAGAACTGAAAAAGCGTGTGCGAGCAAGGAGGCCTACAAACCTGACTCAGTTACACACATATTCTTATTAATTAATTTACACGTGTGTAAGGTAGTTGTTGTGAAATTGTTAGATTACTTGTTAGGTATTACTGCACGGTCGGAACTAGAAGCACATGCATTTTGCTACACTCACATCAACATTGCCATGACAATACTTACAAGCGTGATTGGGGATTTCTATTGGAGAAGCTGTTTCTGCCCGTCATACTGGACTGTCTTTGGTAGCACGACAGTGTGAAGTTTGAAGCTGACTCGCATGGCATGCCTCATGAGAGACTGCTTCTGTCTTTTTCACCTTTCTGTTAAGATGTTACTTCGCACGAAGGGGCCTTTCCTACTCGGGGGGCCTTTCCTACTCGGGGGCCCTTTCCTACTCGGGGGGGGGGCCTTTCCTACTCGGGGGCCCTTTCCTACTCGGGGGCCCTTTCCTACTCGGGGGGGCCTTTCCTATTTCCTACTCGGGGGGCCTTTCCTACTCGGGGGGCCTTTCCTACTCGGGGGGCCTCTCCTACTCGGGGGCCTCTCCTACTCGGGGGCCTCCATTTGACAGTAAAGTCATAAACTAGGATGGATTGGAGACATAAGTAAGTATCTCTTTGTCTTGCACACTAAATCAGGCCTTGTCCTGGCCATTCCAGTGGAAAAGAGTTTATAGATAAGTCACTTGTGCTTGGTCCTACATTATCCATTAACTGTTGGCTAAAGATTGTGAATAAGTTTGAACATCCAGCAAAGGTCTTTGGCCAGGGCCACCCCCAGAAACCAGAGATCGAGGCCTGTGTCAATAAGAGAGGGCCCAGTTGAGAAAGACACGCACCAGTGGGGCTTCAAGGAAAGCTGTGCATGTGATGCGGTGTTCATTAACATGGAGGATGGTTGGAGGACAAAGCTGTAATGTGGGGGATGGGGACTAGATCTGTTGGTGTAGTGCTCACGTCAGCTCTCTGAGCTGGAAAGATCCTCATGGGTTTTACCTCCTCACTTCAGGCCGGTCTTCGGGAGCTCCTGGAACTTTTAATTTTATTACTGAATTGATTGAATATCCGAAACACACAATTATACTTGCAGTGAAGCCGCTCAACAACTACACCACAACAGACTCCCATTCAGAGCGACACACAGAAGCATCCGGGGTCAATGCGCTGCTCAAGGGCACATTGACAGATCTCCCACCAGGCCAACAAAGTGAACCTGAACCCTCCAAGACCCCCCCACCCCACACACACACACCCCCAGTTCCCCAATAGCTGTCCCTCAACCATTTGACCCCTCCCACAGTCCAAGAAGAAAACCAAGAAGAAAAAATAAACAAATATTCAATTAACCCCCCCCCCCCCCCCCATGCACCAACAACCAAGAAAATTAACTAAAGTGGAAAAATAAACAGACAGAAGACAACAGCAAACAAAGGTCATCAAGGACAACTAAAATCTTAACAGCAATGCCAACTGTATATGTGTTAGTGCATGTCTGGCACGATTACGTGTCTGAGTATGCGTGTATTTGAATGTGTACAAACACCTGCACGACATCAGCCTCCGGCAAACCCGGCATTAGCTGTATAAACGCTGCCCCTCAGTGTCATTCAAACTGACTTTTTACCATGTTTTATTTGGACTTATCTTTGACCACCACTTCTATTTCCCGCACAGCATCTCCTCTCTACACGCGTCTTCATATTCCACATCCCAACCCTCCGCTTCCCTCAGCCCATCCCACCGATCTCTGCCGCCCACCCTCTTTGGATTGCTACGCAACATACACTACCGTTCAAAAGTTTGGGGTCACTTAGAAATGTCCTTGTTTTTGAAAGAAAAGCAAAAAAATGTTGTCCCTTTTTTAAAAAATAAAATCAAATTGATCAGAAATACAGTGTAGACATAGTTAGTGTTGTAAATGACTATTGTAGCTGGAAATGGCAGATTCTTTATGGAATATCTACATAGGCGTACAGAGGCCCATTATCAGCAACCATGACTCCTGTGTTCCAATGGCACGTTGTGTTAGCTTATCCAAGTTCATTTTAAAAGGCTAAATGTTAGCACAGCTTTCAACTATGCTGTGATGTTTAACGTACAATTTTTAATCTATAGAACCCACAGATAAATACTTTTACTAAGAGTATTAGTATTTGATTGACCCGGTCTCTCAATCTCCTAACAGTACTATTTCTAGGGTCAACGTTTTGTTGGTGGCAAGAATGCTATATAATCATTTTAGCTGAAAAGCATGAAATCTTGAATCTTGCATCATTTTATACATCAACTCATACTCCGTACCATTGAATCGGTACATCAAAAATCTCTTCCCAATTATTTTGCATTCTGTATGGCACAGTTGTCAACATCCTGGTCCTCAAATGAAACTGGTATACTTTCCTATTTATGCTATTTTTATTCCTCCTCCAGTTTTGATTCTTTATATTGGGCAGACAGACCAGTTCCCTACCTCCTCTCGCTACCACCCGCCTCCTCCATTTTGGGGTTAATGCTGCAATCAATTGGTTGTGCTCTTGGATTGAGCCGAGCTTCCTGTTCAACTCCATGAAATACATAAATTATATTGTAAATTGTAATGGTAGTGTTAAGAACAAAATACCCCTTTTCAAACATCTTTCCCATAAATACAGGTATTTTATCCACCAGCACATTTGAGTTCAGCCATAATCATTGTTAGAACAAATATGACATATTTTCAGGGGGATGAAATTGAGACATGGCAATCTGCAAAAAGGCCATTTTTAAACAATGTTTTTTTTTTTGTAATCTACTGAAGAACCATTTAGGGTTCAAGTAAAACTTTTTGAGTAAGTGAACCTTTTAGATGTTTAGTGCTTTTATATTTAATAATCTCAACCCACCCAATTCATATTCATTATGTACAGTTGAAGTCGGCTATTTTCCATCCACCTTCGCTAAATACATTTAATCTCGGTTTTTCACAATTCCTGACATTTAATCCTAGTAAAAATTCCCTGTTTTAGGTCTGTTAGGATTACCTCTTTATTTTAAGAATGTAAAATGTCAGAATAATAGTAGAGTGATTTTATTTCAGCATTTCTTTCTTTCCAAGCTTTAACTTCCTGACTGATGTCTTGAGATGTTGCTTCAATATATCCACCTAATTTTCCCCCCTCATGATGCCATCTATTTTGTGAAGTGCACCAGTCCCTCCTGCTGCAAAGCACCCCCACAACATGATGCTACAACCCCCGTGCTTCACGGTTGGGATGGTGTTCTTCAGCTTGCAAGCATCCCCCTTTTTCCTCCAACATAACAATGGTCATTGTGGCCAAACATTTCTATTTTTTATTTCATTAGACCAGAGAACATTTCTCCAAAAAGTACAATCGTTGTCCCCATGTGCAGTTGCAAACCTTTGTCTGTTTTTGTTTATGGCGGTTTTGGAGCAGTGGCTTCTTCCTTGTTGAGTGGCCTTTCAAGTTATGTCGATATAGGACTTGTTTTACTGTGGATATGGATACTTTTGTACCTGTTTCCTCCAGCATGATGTCAAGCAAATAGGCACGGAGTTTGAAGGTAGGCCTTGAAATACATCCACATGTACACCTCCAATTGAGTCAAATGATGTCAATTAGCCTAATAGAAACTTTTAAAGCCATGACATAATTTTCTGGAATTTTCCAAGCTGTTTAACTACACAGTCATTTTAATGTATGTACATTTCTGACCCACATTTTGGATACAGTGAAATAATCTGTTAACAATTGTTGGAACAATTACTTGTCATGCACAAAGTAGATGTCCTTACCGACTTGCCAAAACTAGTTTGTTAACAAGAAATTTGTGGAGTGGTTGAAAAACGAGTTTTAATGACTCCAACCTAAGTGTATGTAAACTTCCAACTTCAGCTGTAGATAGGCACGCCTTATGCTGTCTGGTTTAGCATCCCAGATAAAGCAAAATATATTTTGCTCATATGATTTGAAAAACGAAACATCAGGTGTATGCAGCTCCATAAGTAAGTGAGTAAACTGAGAAATGACTAAGGATTTAATCAGGGTAATTTTCCCATAAATAGACAGGTATTTACCTCCATGGTTGCAGGATCTTGTCTATTTTCACAAGTTTTCTATTGAAATTCATTGTGGAGAGCTTATTTTCTATATTTTGTGATTTGAATACCAAGCATGTCTACTCTACCATCAGCACATTTTATAGATAAACTGCAGGGTAATTTAAAAGTAGTATTTTTTTTAAAGCTCCACTGCGTAATATTGTACACGTATCATAATTAGGTTTTTAGTCCAGAAAAGTTATCTAGATCTTCAATGAGACATAGCAGGGATCTAGCATGCGGACTTAATACAAAACTTGAGTCATCGGCATACATGGACACCTATTTGTTTTGAAGCCTTGGTTCTCATATCCTCTGTTATTGGATCTGATTTTTAATAGCTAGCTCCTGGAACTAGTTTGTTTATGTACATCAGTCAAACCACTAGGAAAGACATCACTCGAGGGCTTTTCTATTTCAGCCATTTGTGACCAACACACTTTATCTTTTGTCCGCCACACGCAGTAGGACAACTCTCATTTGATCACCAGTGCAGATATATTTTCCCAAAATAGATATCGTAACGATATGAATGTCTAGCGTTCGTGTTTCTCAGCCTGCCTTGGACACTCAGTAGGGTTGTGAGTGTGTTTTTGGCACGGTGCCCAATCAGTGCACTCGAGTCTCCGACTGATTATCGCAGTGGTTGTTAATGGCCTTAGAAAGCTGTTTTTCTCACGCACTCGTTCACCTGACGTCACCCCACTCTCTCTCGATGCCTCACTTTTCTGCTGTAGGCAAACAATAGTGTGAACCAAACCAAACCAAGACGTTTCTGCTGACTTACCGCACTTCCCGTGGGTTGATGGTCATTGTGTGCTGGAAAGGTGTTAATTCACTCTCCCCTTACAATGTAATTACGGCACAATACTGGAGTGCTACTGCACCTTCCTTTGCCTTCATCTGTGGTGTTGTGATTTATTACCAGGGAAATTGGCTGTTCGCACCACGGCTAGATAATAATCTCTCTGCTAGACTCCAGACCCTGACTGGACTCGGCTCACGTGTTTTGTCAGTTTTCTCTCACACAAATAAGCTTTGGAAGTGAAAAAAATGTAGGCTAGCTACTCCAAATTAGTCGGAGACACACACACACACACACACAAGGACAGAGGATATTTAGAGCGCATTACAGCTCGATCTGGCCTGGGATATCTCTGTGCTGCAGCCAGGCACACATTCTCACAAAGGTGTCAGGTGCATGTGTGGCCTTGTGTCAGCGTCTGGGGTTCCACCTTCAGACCCTCTCCCTTCCTGTCGTCACTTTGTACTGTAGCCCCGGAGGGTGTGTTCTGTCAGGTGAAACGCTCAGAGCGTCCCAGGTAGAAATGTAACCGATGGAGCTTCTGAAGTCGCCAGAACTGGTTTCCACAGCCCTGGTAAGTGTACTGAGAATATTCTGACAGTTATACGTTAGCTAACCGTTAGCTGAAGAAGGTAAACATTTTGAATGGTGACGTTGAAGAGTAGGACGATGAAGAACCAGTGAAGGGGGGCTAGGTGGCGTCAGAGTGCTGAGTGTTCATCGGAAAGACCCCAGACAGTACATCTCTCTGACAAAGGCCTCCCCACAGGGAAGGAATTCCGTTCAGACTCTGACACCAGGCCCCTGTACAAAGAACCAGCATTGTATTCAAAAAGTGTGGCATCACAAAAGGCCCCCCTCACAAAGGAAAAAGCACTGTTCTGTCTGCCCGGTTTCCTCCCCGCCAGAGCTAAAAAGGCACGAACAGCGGTAGGCTAATCCAGCACTGGGAAAGACCATTCCCGTGGCGAAGGGGTAGAGGACTCCTATGAGCTGGATTAGCCTGACTCTACAATCAGTTCTGTTGCATTGCGTTCAACCTGCAGCCTCTGTTGCACTGGCTTTGACTATCGGCATCTGTTGGGTTGTAATACATGAATCCTGATGCCTCACAGCTGTTGTGGCAGGTAGCCTAGCAGTTAAGAGCATTGGGCCAGTAGCCAAATGGTCGCTGGTTCGAATCCTGAGCCGGCAAGGTGGAAAAATCTGCCAAATCTGCAAGGCAGTTAACCCTCAACAAAAAATGCTCCCTGGGACATGGCCGTCGATTTTTAAGGCAGCCCCCCGGCACCTCTTTGATCCAGAGGGGTTGGGTTAAATGTGGAAGACACCATTCTGGTTGAATGCATTCAGTTGTGCAACAGACTAGATGTCCCTCTTCATAAACAACCGGTGTAGACTAAAGTCCATGTGCAGGTAGATATGTAAGTAGACATGTAAATGTAGCCTAGGTAGGGGTAAAGTGACTAGGCAACAGGATAGATAATACACACGCTAGCAGAGAGAACAGTCAGTGGCTGGATTCTTAGGCAGTTTTTAGGGCCTTCCTCTGACACCGCCTGCTTCCCCTGACACCGCCTGCTTCCACTGACCACCGCCTTCTTTTTTTTCGGCCCAGATTACACAACCACTGACTTTTGCGGGGGAAGCCACATTACGGTCAGGCTGACAAATGCATGAGCAGACATTTTGTAATTTTTTTCAGGGCTCACAGATGGTTGGACTCCTTCCACGGTCGCAGTTAAACCCTGCCGACTCAGAATAGCATGACCCTAAGAATGACTAAACCGCCCCCAGTATGTTTTATGTAATTGTACATTTCCATTGAGACAATGCTATTTTCAGAACACTTCTTACAAACATATAATTCCACAATCCCCAGCTCCCCCTCCCTTGCTTTGTTGTGGGAGGAACTAATCTCTAATTTTCCCCCCATCTGTATATGTTGTTTTCTATCACTCAGGTTTAGGCTAGATACAGGCCTAGCCACCTGTTACCTTTTCTGCAAATGTCACTGACCCCTAGACATTGAGTATTGTTCGTTTTTTGTGTGTTTGTTTAATATATTTTTTTGCTAAAACGCCTAAATCCTTAAAAGCTTTATTCACAAAAAAGCATAAATGCAGTATTAATCCGGCTGCATTTATAGACACTCAGCTAATGAAGGGAGAGGCCGCATCAATGAGTGTGTGGCTGGGATTTGGGGAACGGGGCAATCTAGTATATTGATCGTGTTTCCCTGACCAGGGAAATGATTGAAGAACACCAGATCCCATTATGAATGGTCATTGAGATTGGTTGGTGGTATCGCTGTCAGTGGGCGTTTGGTTAGACTGATTGGATTCTCAAAACCACCCCGAGGGATTGGGACAGTGGCCTTTTTTTCTAAGTGACACAGGACCCTCCAGCAGTTGAGTTGGAACATTGTTCTCATGATGTTTTGTGTTTATCTCATATCAATTGATAGACTTTTAGAGCGTTGGCAATATGCGTGCGGCTATGGGAAAGCCCCCTTTTTGCAGCGATCGAGTCTCACTCAAACGTATATCTGCTCCTGAATGGGCAGGTAGGTAGCAGGCAGCCACATGTAATCCCTGCCTTGGCTTTCCCTGCTTGGTCTTACATAGACTTAGATGCTTATTGTCAGTGTCTCCGAGTCCGTTCTCATGGCGACATGTTGAACTGGGTGAAACGAAGCCAACTGCTGGTGATTAGAGCAGTTGTCTGTGCTTCATGTGCTAAAGGATGCGTTTCTGAATGTGTCTTCATTGTCCTTTTATTTATGGGGACACTTGTCTGTGAGTATGAATCAGCTGGGCACCGCTTTTGTTTTTCTTACATCACACCCCCGAGGGCAGCCATGCGGCGCTGCACTCTCCTCTGACTCGCGTCGCCAGCCTCCTCCGCAGCCATTGGAAGAGCGCACGAGACACTTCTCTGCATCATCACTGTGTGTGTGTGTGTGCATGGTTCAGTGTGCGTAGACTACCCTCTTCTAATCTGTCATTGACGGGGATGATCCTGTTGGATCTCTCGTTTTCCACCATTCATCCAATGGATTATTGCTCAGAGTTTGGTGAATGGATGAAATGTGGCCAGTGATTCCCACGCAGCAGCGCAAGCCAAGTTGACGTTGGCATGGAGGTTTCGAGCAGCTCCGAACTCCAGAAATTAGAGTGAACTTAAATGTACCGGTGCTGCAGTGCCAGACTGTCGGCTTATCCATCTCGTATACTCATCTGCCTAGCCGTGGACAAACCCCCTAGGTTCCATGGTGTGGAGGCCAGAGAAGTCTCCCACCATTTAGGACCCCAAAGATACTGTTAATATAACACTTCTCTGTTCCAATCTTGTGACTGTGTGGTCTTTTTCCATTTGGGGTTGTATGGCATGGTCATTGTGTGGGTTTCTTCTATCGGATCTGCGAGGAGTGGGTGGGGAGAAGGAGAGGGAGGCTCTCTCAGGGTATAGGGCGTGCTGGCTGTTCCTAAACGGTAGCTGAGCTGGGTGAGCCGCTGGCTGTCTGTCCGGATTTCAACGTTAACTTTATTTTTCTCACTGTCCCAGTCAGTGTCTGTCTGTCCTGCTCACAGAAGAAATAGAATGATTAACTGTATGGGTGTCTGATATGCTGATAAGTGCAGAAAACCAGACCCTCCTGACCAGCTGTCCCAAACGCCAAAATTAGCCCCTAGTAGACAGTCTGTTGCATCTTCTCCTGAACCTCCAAAACTCACCCCCCCCAATCCAAAGTCTAAATAGTGTTAGGCCTGCAAAAGTCAATTGTAGTAAGCAATGTATTTGCCTTTTTTTTATTTGAAGTGAGAACCATATTTGAAAGGTAAGATAAAGTGTAAAAGACTATGAAAAGCTGCACTGTTTTCATTTTGTAGCTGCAAGCATATCTTGTTTTTTCTTGTGAGGATTTTCCACTCAAAAACATTTATTTCCAGAGCTAGGCCTGCTATGCTTTTGATATTTCTGTTGTTAACACATCTGTTCACTCAGCCCCACATTTAGTCTCTCTAAATAGCACACCATGTTCTTTTTTTTGTAATTTGTATCTTGTCTCAGTATAATCAGGAGGCACGTTGTCCTGCGTTATCTGGGTCTGTTTTGATCCAGTCGTCCTCTAATGGAGTGCTGCTCCGTGACAGCAGGGCTGGATAAAGTGGGCAGACTGCTGCGTGGCCTGGCCTCTCGCTCGTCTGTCGTGTTAGGCGAGACGTGGCTGGCGGAAGGGAGTGAATGAGGGAAAGGAGTGTGTGAATGAGTGTGTATGAGGCTGTGTTAGTGGGCGAGCTCCAAGAAACAGCCTCTTCGATTGCTCTGAAGGTCCTGTAGCGCAAAGGAGGGCTGCTGCTTTTTAGGTAAGCACCAGGGAATGACGTACGTGGAAACACAAAGCACTTTGGGTAAGCAGTATCCTTGAGCCTCAGCTTATTATTCTGACTAAAATACAAATTTGATATAGGACGTGTTCCTCCTCTCAGCGATCCGTGAATAGTTGCTGCTTACCCCGCAGACTTGTAGAAATTTCCATATTCTATATTCTCTTTCTATTTCTTATTACCTGTTGGAGATCCATATTGTTAGAACAATGTCACATTCTAAGAACTTCCTCTTGTAAAGGGGTAAGCAGTGTTTTCCCCTCCCTGAGAGGAGGGGGAGCAGGCAGTGTGTGGGTGTTCTCTGCCCTGTCACCCTGGCCAGCTGGTCCCAAAGGGGAGCTTTGTTTCTCCCTCAATTACACTCCTAAAAAGGACTCCGGTCTGTGACTAAGTTGTTGACATGGCCCGTGCTCTGCTCTTGTCCTGTTAAGCCTAGACTAGCTTATAGAAAGTAGTCTTTTCAGGATCGCTGAGTAGGCTATTCAATACCAGGTCTCTATGGAGTAGTCTGTGGTGCCCTGTTCCTCCGTTTTCCCCGTTTGCTGACAGACATTAACCTCGCTGTCACAAATGTTGCCAGCCAGTGATTGGTTGTGGTTTGGTGCCTGCCCTGTCCAGCCAGTGATTGGTTTGGTGCCTGCCCTGTCCAGCCAGTGATTGGTTTGGTGCCTGCCCTGTCCAGCCAGTGATTGGTTTGGTGCCTGCCCTGTCCAGCCAGTGATGTGGCGGATGGAAACATGAGATGTTGACACAAAGTGGAGTGTGTCTGTTATAATTGGAGTCGTACCATTTAGAAGTGTCAGACCTCACCGCTGCAGTCGACATGTGAGATGTGCTTTTTTTTCTTCTTCCTGACCACCATTTAATCTTTTCTCCATTTTATATCCCTGACCCCGATCTTTCGCCAGTCCATTTGTTTATGTTAAGCATTTAGAACCGGAATTCATCAAATGGACCTTCAATCTCTGTGCAGTCGAAGGCTGCCACCACCATGTGACAGTGACCTGATAGAAGAAAAAAAAATATATTTTTTTCTTCTATCTCGGCTAACAGCAAAGCTGAAGCCTGTATAATTACATCAACTCTGCTCATCATAGAGGGCATCATTTCAACTCAAGTACCGATGGAGATGTACTCTATGACCCTTCAATGAAAGCTCGAAGCTATATTTTCCTCTGAGCTTGTCCCCGTGTCCTTCCCATCTCCATTTACTTTGAATAATGGGCATCGTTCAGAGAAACAATGTGCAAGATCTCAAGCCGGGGTGAGGCCAGTGTCATGACTGGATCATCAGACTTGTTGGATACCCACATTGTGCCAGCTGCTGAATCCCACGTACAACTTCCAGGAAGAAAACAGAAGGTTCCCTGAATGAGTTGAGACAGCCTAGTTTGATCAGGTTTGTGCTGTGGTTCTCGGGTTTCAAAGGTTCTCTAACCGCAACACCCACCGCCGATAAGAATCTGAAAGAGTCTGCAGCAGTAGGTTGGTGAGATGTTTGTCTTGAAGGAAACTCAGTAACTTGTAGTTAATGGGTATATTCCTGGGGGATGTAGCATCATGGTTAGTTTTGACCAGTATCAGCTAAAATGGGCAGTAAAAGGGGCAGATTTGCTCAATCGTTTTGAAGACTGTTCTGATGAGAACAATGGGACACTCATTCCAGGCTGTCCTCAGCCCACCCTGCCAAGACTCTCCTCAACTGTGCCAGAGAGGCTTATGCTGTCGACAATCTCTTCTCAGTAGTCCTAATTATCTCACCCTTCGTTACCTTCCGCGGTCTTATTTTACACGCACTAATACTAGGTTAACCCATACTAGGTTAACCCATGTCCTAAAGACCAATTTTTTTTTTTTTTTGGGGGGGGGGGATCTCTTAAAACCAAAGCACAGCTCAATCACATACTTCCTCTTATAGCCCAGTTAAGACTGGGTCGGTTTTATTTGTTGTTCCACCACCATCCACATTGTAGCAGTCCAGGCTCCAACCCCTGTCGCTACTGCTGAGTGCACACACACACAGGGCATGCTCTAGATGTCTCTTCACATGCATGGATCACACACACACACACACACACACACACACACACACACACACACACACACACACACACACACACACACACACACACAGGGCCTGCTCTAGATATGTCTCTGTACAGCTCAAGGGTCACAATGGAGTATGCACACTTCACATGCATGGATCACACACACACAGGGATATGCTCCCTCCCCTGGAATCAAAAACGACAAGCCTTCTCTCTGTCTCTCACTCCCCTCTACTGTATCTTCCACGAATGTTCCTCTGCTGTAAAGAACTGACCCGTGAGCTCTCTGAGAGGATAAGTACTCTGTAGGAATGGCCTGTCCTGTCTGCTCCTGTTGGCATGGCCCAAGGCCTGCTTGTCCTGGCTGTGCCATGTCGTCATAGAGACCGATCAGTCTATGTCATCTCTCTCAAGGACGTGTCACCGTCCCTCAGTTCAGTTCGATCCCGCGCTCTGTTCTGGTCATTTTCATTGCCTCAATGTTTGAAAGATCAAACATCTTCACCGGGGGTGGTAACTGGGGTTTTTGTCTTCCCGTGTTTGTTAAGATTGGCAACGTGATATGGAGGGGGATATTGGCAGAGGGATGTTGGGAGATATTTTAAATGTCTCACTCCCTCAATAATAGCTAAATGACAGCGTCTTAGGATCTGGTCCGTTTCAGTGGGCCGAGTCGTTATGCAGTCAATCATTACATTGCAGGCGCCTCTTCTCAAAAGTGTTTTGAGAAGCGACGTGAATGAATCTGTTCTATAATCAAACTCCAGGCCACCAAAACACTCTGCAGACCAGTGTCTAAGCAGTGAGCAGCCAGCCCATCTCATGTCTGCCAAGTAGGCTAGTTCCCAGGCTCCTGTTACTTGCTCCTCCGTGTTCAAACCCCCCCTCGGGCAGCACGTTGTACTGACTCAATCATATTGCATGTCATGCCAGTGTGGGCTCCACATGCAAGCTTATCATTGTCATCCGCCCAAAATGATTGGTGCGTTATTGATATCAATGCTTCCCGGGTGCATTGTTTTGTGGTACCTCTCTCTGAATGCATAGTTAGTTCTGGTTGTGGATGAGTAAAGGAGATTGGAAGTGAACTGGTGTTTGCCCTCTGAATTACAGTCCTTCGTTGTGGAGTGGAGAAGACGCCATGAGGAAAGTCTTGTGGACTGGGAAAGAGGAGAGCGAGAACTGAGGCAGAGCGATTCCACACGCAGGTCTGGGGATTTGGCCAAACATCTCCTTCCGATGTTGAGGAAAAACATTTTCTTTAATGAAAAGGGGATGACGCAATGTGTAGTGAAGACGAGGTTGGCTAACCTAAATTGTAGCTGAAGAATTGTCTATAGATAATACCTAGGTATTGGTGGGAACCAGAAGCAGAATGTGTAGTTTTTTTCTCTCGTTCTTTTTGGACAGGGAGTCATGCTTTCACATCAATATACAGTGGGGCAAAAAATGATTTAGTCAGCCACCAATTGTGCAAGTTCTCCCACTTAAAAAGATGAGAGAGGCCTGTAATTTTCATCATTGGTACACTTCAACTATGACAGACAAAATGAGATAACAAAATCCAGAAAATCACATTGTAGGATTTTTAATGAATTTATTTGCAAATTATGGTGGAAAATAAGTATTTGGTCACCTACAAACAAGCAAGATTTCTGGCTCTCACAGACCTGTAACCTCTTCTTTAAGAGGCTCCTCTGTCCTCCACTCGTTACCTGTATTAATGGCACCTGTTTGAACTTGTTATCAGTATAAAAGAGACCTGTCCATAACCTCACAGTCACACTCCAAACTCCACTATGGCCAAGACCAAAGAGCTGTCAAAGGACACCAGAAACAAAATTGTAGACCTGCACCAGGCTGGGAAGACGGAATCTGCAATAGGTAAACAGCTTGGTTTGAAGAAATCAACTGTGGGAGCAATTATTAGGAAATGGAAGATATACAAGACCACTGATAATCTCCCTCGATCTGGGGCTCCACACAAGATCTCACCCCATGGGGTCAAAATGATCACAAGAACGGTGCGCATTAATCCCAGAACCACACGGGGGGACCTAGTGAATGACCTGCAGAGAGCTGGGACCAAAGTAACAAAGCCTACCATCAGTAACAAACTACGCCGCCAGGGACTCAAATCCTGCAGTGCTAGACGTGTCCCCCTGCTTAAGCCAGTACATGTCCAGGCCCATCTGAAGTTTGCTAGAGAGCATTTGGATGATCCAGAAGATTGGGTCAGATGAAACCAAAATATAACTTTTTGGTAAAAACTCAACTCGTCGTGTTTGGAGGACAAAGAATGCTGAGTTGCATCCAAAGAACACCATACCTACTGTGAAGCATGGGGGTGGAAACATCATGCTTTGGGGCTGTTTTTCTGCAAAGGGACCAGGACGACTGATCCGTGTAAAGGAAAGAATGAATTGGGCCATGTATCGTGAGATTTTGAGTGAAAACCTCCTTCCATCAGCAAGGGCATTGAAGATGAAACGTGGCTGGGTCTTTCAGCATGACAATGATCCCAAACACACCGCCCAGGGCAATGAAGGAGTGGCTTCGTAAGAAGCATTTCAAGGTCCTGGAGAGGCCTAGCCAGTCTCCAGATCTCAACCCCATAGAAAATCTTTGGAGGGAGTAGAAAGTCCGTGTTGCCCAGCAACAGCACCAAAACATCACTGCTCTAGAGGAGATCTGCATGGAGGAATGGGCCAAAATACCAGCAACAGTGTGTGAAAACCTTGTGAAGACTTACAGAAAACGTTTGACCTCTGTCATTGCCAACAAATTGTATATAACAAAGTATTGAGAAACTTTTGTACCCATCAATATACACATCAATATACCTATCAATACACAGTCTTAGAAACCAGTAAAAAGGTACTCAGTCAGTGTTGTTGAATTGCCCCAGAGGCACCAATTCAATAGTGTGAAAAGCAAATCAATGAATGTGTCAATACAAGGCATTTCTTAACATTGTGCAAATATTTCCCCTCAACATGTCCTGGCCTCCCTTTTTTGCTTCAAGGGGTTTGTGTCTCTTTCCTGGTCTGATCCAGCTGATGTGCAGTCATGCCTGAGACTCCTCTTCTCCCCATCCAGCTATGAGCCCTCCAGCCAGAGTCGAGCACAGTCTGTAGCTACTGTTGGCAGCACAAAGAGTGCACAGAGTTCAAACGCCTCTCACACATCCTCCAACTGCATATACAGAGTGTTTCAACAGGCTGGTGTCGTAATACGTATTCTTATAGTACATTTATCTTGGACTCACTCCTTCTCTACCTCCCCCTTATTTCTTTTCATTTTTCACTTTCTCACTCACTCACCTCCTCCGCCCCCCCCTCAAATGGTTCATTCCTCTTCCTGTCTGGCCATTCATTCTTCCTCGTCCTCGTTCTGTCACATGCTCCCTCTCCCTTTTCTCATAGTCCTCCAACCCACCCAATAATCAATCAGTCAAATGTATTTATATAGCCCTTCTTACATCGGCGGATATCTCAATGCTGTACAGAAACCCAGCCTAAAACCCCAAACAGCAAGCAATGCAGGTGTAGAAGCACGGTGGCTAGGAAAAACTCCCTAGAAGGACCAGAACCTAGGAAAAAACCCTAGAGAGGAACCAGGCTATGAGGGGTGGCCAGTCCTCTTCTGGCTGTGCCGGGTGGAGATTATAACAGAACATGGCCAAGATGTTCAAATAGTTCAACAAATGACCTGCATGGTTAAATAATATTAACCACAGTTGTTGTCGAGGGTGCAACAGGTCAGCACCTCAGGAGTAAATGTTAGTTGGCTTTTCATAGCCGATCATTGAGAGTATCTCTACCGCTCCTGCTGTCTTTAGCGAGTTGAAAACAGCAGGTCTGGGACAGGTAGCATGTCCGGTGAACAGGTCAGGGTCCCATAGCCGCAGGCAGAACAGTTGAAACTGGAGCAGCAGCACGGCCAGGTGGACTCAGGACAGCAAGGAGTCATCAGGCCAGGTAGTCCTGAGGCATGGTCCTAGGGCTCAGGTCCTCTGAGAGAAAGAAAGAAAGAAAGAGAGAATTAGAGAGAGCATACTTAAATTCACACAGGACACCAGATAAGACAGGAGAAGTACTCCAGATATAACAGACTGACCCTAGCCCCCCGACACAAACTACAGCAGCATAAATACTAGAGGCTGAGACAGGAGGGGTCAGGAGACACTGTGGCCCCATTCGATGATACCCCCTGACAGGGCCAAACAGGCAGGATATAACTCCACCCACTTCATCATCCTCCCAGGCCTGTACTGGTCCCATGTGTCTCTGGCACTTCCCTCCCTGTCTTGTTTCCATTCTCTCTGTTGAACCATGGACTCTGCCTGGTGTGGATTTCACAGTATCTGATCACATCTGTGCCTGTTTGTTTTCCTTGTGACTGTAGCCTATTGCTTTGTGCTGTTTGAAGCCTCTCTCCTCGCTGTTCTCCTGGAACTCTTTCCAGAGATTGGCCCCATGGTGGCTGGTTGCTCAGTGGGTATCACTCTGCTCTGTGGCTTCGCCCTGGAACAACTTACCCTGCAGCCGACCCTAGTGAGGCTGGACCTGGAGCAAACGCACATGCCGGCCTCAGGATACTACTATAGTAATATGACTACTATACACCCGGTGGCCAATTTATTAGGTACACCATTCACGAAAGTGGTTCGCTCCTACAGACAGTCACGTGGCTGTAGCTTGCTATATAAAACAGGCATCGGGTACTGTTCGATTGAACATTAGACTGGGCAAAACAAGTGACCTACGCTACTTTGAGCGAGGTATGATCGTCGGTAGCAGGCGTGCCGGTTCCAGTATCTCAGAAACCGCCAGCCTCCTGGGCTTTTCACGCACGACAGTGTCTAGGGTTTACCGAGAATGGTGCTACAAACACAACCATCCAGTCAGTAGCAGTCCTGATGGCCAAAACAGCTCGTTGATGAGAGAGGTCGAAGGAGAATGGTAAGTATCGTGCAAATAATGGCGCAGTACAACAGCGGTGTGCAGAACGGCATCTCGGGAAAGGCACAACTCGTCGGTCCTTGTCTTGGATGGGCTATTGCAGCGGACGACCACACCGGGTTCCACTCACATCAGCTAAAAACAAGAAGAAGCTGCTCCAGGGGGAACACCATCACCAACACCGGACAATATGAGGAGTGGAAAAACATTGCCTGTTCTGACGAATCCGTTCCTGTTGCGTCATGGTGATGGCAGAGTCAGGATTTGGCGTAAGCAGCAAGAGTCCATGGACCCATCCTGCCTGGTGTCAATGGTTCAGGCTAGTGGTGGTGTTGTAATGGTGTGGGGAGTGGTTTTTTAGGTCCCTTGATTCCAATTGAGCAACGTTTGAAAGCCACAGCATATCTGAACATTGTTGCTGACCAGGTGCATCCGTTCATTGCTACAGGGGGGTCCGAACCAGTACTAGATGGGTGTATCTGATAAACTGGTGCTGAAAATATATATATACACACACACACACACACACACACAGCCCTGAACCCTTATTGGCTGAAACCCGTGGTATATCAGACCGTATACCATGGGTATGAAAACGGATCTAATTACGTTGGTAACCAGTTTATAATAGCTATAAGGCTTCCTTGGGGGTTTGTCGTATATGGCCAATATACCCTGGCTAAGGGCTGTATCCAGGCACTCCGCGTTGCTTCATGCATAAGAACAGCCCGTAGCCATATAGCACACTTCCTCAGGCCTTATTGCATAATGAGAGCTCACCTTTGGTGGTCTTGGCCAGTCAGACATGTTGCACAACTACCAAAAGCCCCCCATGCCAAGCGAATACACTGCACCCTGGTGACGCGACCTTGCCACTGCAGATACCTCAGTCTGGGCTGAGGGGGCACCTGTCCTCCCCAGACACTGTAAATGTGGCACGGGATGGTCGTTTGGGCCATGTTTGTGCCTGTGATTCTGCCTGGCTGGCTGGCCAACCTCGACCTGGTTCCTCTCTAGGCTACAGTCAACTAGCCATGCCCAGCTCCATTGAGAGGTGACAGTGTGTTGGGTTAGCATCTATTATTTACATCTCATTAGCCTCGCAATCACTGAACATGCATAATGTATGTATTATGTGGCTGTGGTGCTGTGCAGTGCTGCGAGGTTAATGCCTTTAATGCCGACTGCAGTAGGATGCAGGGACAGAGAAGGCTAGTATTCACTACTATGCGGCATTGGTGGTGCGCCACAAGGCTGTGATCTCTGCCCCGTCTCATCCTGGATGCGGGATTGGTCCAGCCCAATCCTACTTCCGTCATTACTGGTGGTATAGAAAAGGATTCATCTGATGTATCTGTTTCATGCACTAATATGGACAGTTAGGCCTGGCTATGAGGCATTGCCTTAGCCGCATTGGAGAGCGATCCACACGGTTGCCCTCTTTGTCAGTGATCAAGATGAATGGTCTTCCTCGCTACAGTCAATAATAGTTTCCTGTCATCTGTTTGAACAGCTCCTCCCTCTGCTCTGTGATCCGTGTGTGTCACTGGTCCACAGGAAATGTAGGCTAACCGGTTTTCTAGAACGGTAGTTCATTCATCACCCTCTGCTGATAATCCAAGCTGTTTCCCCCGCGTTCTCCTGTTCACTACAACGGTGGGCACAGCGTTCAGTCTGGTTTAACCGGGTTAGGTAATCCTAGTGCAGGGCCAGAGTGCTGCTATAGGGCAGGCAGTTTACCCTGTACCCTGCTAGCAGTCTGTGGTCCTCCCCCTCCCTCCCCTGTCTTTCTTGCATAACCTTCATCTCTCACTCACATGTTAGCTAATGCTATGCATGCAGCTGTGAGCACTGTGCACGCAGGCCTGCCTTTTAATGGCTCTGCGTGGTCAAGCATTCGTCTGAAGTGGCAACATTTACTGTGACGCAGCCTCCGCAGACGTCAGGGCTTTCATACTTCTTGTGCATGGCTGAGCAGAGCAGAGCTATTGTGGAGGTAGTTGTCAAGGAAGTGAGTTTGTGTTCACACAGCTATACGAAGCCCTCCGCGCTGTTACAACATTTGAGAGGCGTGCGGCGACGCGGTACGGAGATTGATTTGGCCTCTGCGTGCATCTGGAGGCTCCGCAATCACATCACACCACACCCCCCCCGTACGAAGCCGCCAACCAAATTTTCGGATCAAGCGCAGATAGGCTTTTAGAGCGACATATGGTCATTTGAGGAAACGAGTTGATTTGAGTGGCGTAACATCCATTCACATTCTCCGCAATAACAACAGTCTCCTCAATGTAGAGGTGGATGGATGTCAGCATTCTGAATGGAGCTCATTCATAATCCTGTGGTTGCTCATGCGTTCATTGAATGTACGAACAGTGATCATGCATGTCAGCCTCCCTTTTTGTTCCAGTGCTGACCTCGTCTAACGCCATATTACGAAATGGAAATGATCAATTGCCGCGTTCTTCTTTCTTGGCACTCTTACCTCCTATTGATAACCAACACAGTTAGCTCTCCTGGAATGTGTCATCAGTCAGCCACTGTGTCTGTTTGCCCAGGTCTAAAGCCTCGATTTAAGACTGTTGGATCAATGCCTTGTTTACTGACCCTGGGTCCTCTCCTCCTGCCCTATGAAACCTCTTAGACTCAGATGTCGTGTGTGTGTGTGTGTGTGTGTGTGTGTGTGTGTGTCGGCTGTCGCAGAGAAGTTTGCTCCGGACACTCATAAGGTCAGGAGGCACATGTCCAAGCAGTCCGTTTCCGTCACACACTAGCATGACGATCTGGCATAAGGACCAAGTCGGGTGGCCAAGTTTGAAATCAGTTTCCTGATGCCCCTCGTTGACCTTTTGGTTTGAACTTTGATTAAACCATGTGACAGATAAATCTTTGGTAAGAAATGAAGCCAAACCTTTGATGTTATGTGATCTCTCACTGCTGGGCAAGTGGGCATTGGTTGTTGTACAGGATCTCTATGGTGGCAGTTTACGTCTATATTTCTTCTAGTCTATAATGTTTTCTAGTTCAGCAGTCTTGGTCTCACACAAACAAAATGGGCCTAATCACTTACACAAAGTCTCTATTGTCTGTCCCAGTGGTGGCAGCCCAGGGTCTCTCCTTGGCAGAACCCACTGTCTTGATCCCTCTGATTCTGAAGTAACACCGCCTGCAATCCTCCTTCCTACCATTTCTCCCTGGGTCCACCGGTCTACTGTGGTTGACCTCAATAGTCCCTCAGCCAAGAGCCATTCAGGGTCACAGAGTTGTTGGCCGTGATAAAGAATCCCCAATCCAATCCAGCCTGTGAACAATTAACAATTAAACAAGTAGAGAGAGAGAGAGCGAGGGGAGAGGAGAGGGAAAAACAAAAGTGGGGAACAATTCTGCATTGTTTCTGAGGCACAGCACATGGGTGACTGTCCGGACCAGTTGGGGCTGGATCTGGGGGTAAAGCTGCCTGGTAAAGAGAGGGTATAAATGGACCAGGCCCACAACTGCTAGTTTTCCAGGCCCACCCCCCCTCTAGTCCAAACACAGTTTCTCACCTCACATCAGTCCACTCAGTCATGTTGTCGAAGAAGAAGGATGAAGACACTGGAGGTGAACCCAGTAGGAGAAAGGTAAGATGGGAGGAGGAGGATGGGATTAGGTTGGGACTTGACAGGCTTCGGTAGAAGATGAATGAAATTCAATCTACGTATGTGTACAGGCGTTTTGTGGATCTCATTGTCTTGGTGACTTTTCCCACTTGATTTGCATTTATTTGGTTGGCAGACGCAGACTTGTGTCCGAGCACTGTATTGTGGGTGTGTAAGGGAGAAGGAGATGTTTGAGGACTGTGTATATACATTTGGTCAGTACCCTGCATGGTTGCTTCTGCAACAGCTAATGTGGATCCAATCAGAAAGCATTACCACCAGCCATGCTTCTCCCTCTGAGCGAAGGGGAAGGAGGCCATGATGAGGGAACCAAGTGGATACTCTTGGGGGGGACTCAGAATCAATCTGTCTGGTTGGTGGTGTCACATTCAGATTGCACAACCATGAGTCACTCCCACTCCCGCTCTCTTTCAGTGGTCACGCCGTAGTTCCTGTATGGAGAGGTGAACAGACTCGTCTCGTACTCTGGATGTGCGTCAGACACTCTGGGAGGGGGCTTATTTCAGAGTGACTGTGTCCTGTGTCAGCGTTTTTGCGCGCGCACACACACTCGTTCGACTGTTTACGCTTTGTTTTTGCACTCCGAATGAGAAGCTTGAATGTTTGCGGCGCATTGCAGTGTAGTCCAGGTGGTTGGGAAACCGGATAGGATTAAAGACAAAAGTTTCTGTTAATGTAGTTAAGGTTTTCTATTATTTTGGTGCTGCAAAAAATCCTATTTTTATCTGTTAAATCTCCCGGGCTCATATTTGTGGTGATTTGAACAGATTTTTTAAAATCATGGTCACATCATTTTATTCAACTTTTTTCTCTCCCATTTAAGTTGTGTCCTCGTTGCCTGTTATATGGCACCAGTAAGTAATCCGTCAATATTACCATCAGCGTATTCCATCCTAACCAAAGCTGCCTCCCTGGCTCTGGTCATGTAGGTCTTACATAATGCGATAAATCACGTTTTTTTTTTAAACCAGTGGTTGTTCACTGTGAATAGATACGTGGTGAGCTGACTCGGCTCAATTCAGACCTTAGGGATGAACTGTTGTGCAAAATCAATCACTGACCCATGGACACTTGTTGCCCCCACGCCCCTTTTATAGATCTTACAAGAACCTGATGTGGATAAATGGTGGAAACACTACAAGGCCTTGAGTGCTACGGTTATCTCTCATTGCTTAGGATATACCCATCTGATACTTCCTTCAGGATACACAGGGGGCCAACAAAGGGAAACGTCTTATCGGGGAAGGAGTTTTTTGTTTTGGACTGGGTGTTGGAGGTTGGAGCGTTGGTGCCTGTGTGGGCGTTGTGGTCTCATTCCTCCCATCTCTGCCAGCAGATCCAGTTTGCGGACCAGAAACAAGAGTTCAACAAACGTCCCACCAAAATCGGCCGCCGCTCTCTGTCCCGATCCATCTCCCAGTCCTCCACAGACAGCTACGGCTCAGGTACCGAGAATATACACACACACACACACACACACCTGGCATGCGCACTCACATCTGACACACTCACAAGCCCCCACACCCCCTGTGCCTTACTGGAATCACAGCCCAGGTACAGTATCCAGTCTATTCCCAGACAGGTAGGGAGCAGGACTGTTCTCCGTAACGTATAACTGGATTAAGAGGAGACGATACAGGCCACAGAGAGCTGCTAGTGTTCTCTCTAGTTTCTAACGCTGTGTTCCAGTGAATAATGACTTGCAGACACACACACACACACACACCAATGTCCTTGTGAAGATTTGAGCTCAGTATTTTTTTCCGGGCAGGCAGGCCAGTGTAAGCTGTTAAAAAAATAATAATAATAAGTAAGGTAGGGGGTCCATAAAAGACAGGGGGAGAGAGAAAGTCAAAGGGTGAGAGAAAGCTAGAGGAGAGGCAACGTTCCCACGATACTCGTAGTCATGGTCACCTGGTTGTTCCCAGGGCTCCTGGAGGCCCCTTTTCAAGAGAGAGGGAGAAAAAAAGGAAGAGGGAGGGAGAAAGGGAGAGGAGAGGTGACATTTCCACTGACTCGTTGGGAATGGCTCTGTAGCAGAACCAGGAGGGGCCTGTCAGTCCTGCGTGTCATGAAAAGGGTGTGACCCTTGCTTTACAACCAGAGTTAATCTGGTAGGGAGACATGTTTGTCTCTTCTCAGGAGAGAAGTGTGAAATGCCACGTCCCTGGTGTGACTGTGGCCTCTCATTCTGCCACTTCTGTCACTCTCAGCCTACCTGGCTGTCCCTCGTCTTTTTGAATGTCACGCACAGACACTCACCGGCCGCTTCGACCCAAGTGCCCCCCCCACTCTCACCCCTTTCTCTTTCTCTCTTCCGCTCTCCCTCTCTTTCCTGATCCCCTGTACTGTAATCCTCAACTCTGTGGTTGCTGTAACTATTCCCACAGAAAGAAAGAGTGAACAGAGCGAGAGTCCCGACTGTCCCCACTGACCCTTCTCTCTCTGTCTTTAAAAAAAAAACATTCCTCTCTTTCTCTCTCACGTGCTCTCTGTCCCAGCCTTATTGTCCCAGCCCGGGTGCTTGAACGCACACACACGGTGAGAGAGCTGTAATTCCTGATGCTTCCCATCCGAAACAGTTTGTAAATATATTATGATATTTTGTTTTTGTATTCGTCTTCAGCATTGTTTTTTTGTGTGTTTTTTTTTCCCCCGGTTGTTCGCGCGCACATTTTTTTCTCGAGCCACGCTGGCGTCCGGTAGCTGACGTCTACGGCCCTTCGTTGGTGATTGCTCAACCGTAGGGATTCTTCAATTAAGTGTTTGCGGGTCATTCGACGAGATACGACTCGTTTTCATGCACATTTTTGCACTTGAGAAATACTGCATCTAACCAAAAGTTCATGTCAAATTGCGTGACTAAGATCTCCTCGGCAAAAACCGTCAAAATGAATGACCGATTTCTTGAATCATCTTAGACTAATTCAGACTATTTTGAGGAAGTGTACACTGGCTACGGCGTCTCAAGATGGACAAACGTTACCATTGCCGCTATATTTCTTGTTTTTCAAGACTAGGTCTTTTAAGGGAGCATGCGAGGCACAGATGTTCACTTCACCTAGCCAAGTTCTTTCTGCTAGGATCAAACCGTACCGAGCATGTAGACGGCCATGCTGTGCAGGTGTATTCTGCCCTGGGGCTCAGTCCCCAGATGTAGCTCATAATGTGAGCTGTGCAGTTGTTTTGTACGTCAGAGTAGATTGTGGCCTAGTGTCTGGTCATGTTACGTGTGTTGTTAGTTTAACGTCTATATCCCGAGGACGTGGTGAGTGTGTGGGCGTGCGTGCAGCTCGTGTGCTTCTGTTGACTGTGCGTAGACGTGTTGTCGCGCCCGCACCCTCTCCTCTGACCCCTCTCTTTTAGCTGCGTCGTACACGGACAGCTCTGACGATGACACCTCTCCTCTGACCCCTCTCTCTTTTAGCTGCGTCGTACACGGACAGCTCTGACGACGAGACTTCTCCTCTGACCCCTCTCCTCTGACCCCTCTCTCTTTTAGCTGCGTCGTACACGGACAGCTCTGACGACGAGACTTCTTCTCTGACCCCTCTCCTCTGACCCCTCTCTTTTAGCTGCGTCGTACACGGACAGCTCTGACGACGAGACTTCTCCTCTGACCCCTCCTCTCTGACCCCTCTCCTCTGACCCCTCTCTCTTTTAGCTGCGTCGTACACGGACAGCTCTGACGACAAGACTTCTCCTCTGACCCCTCTCCTCTGACCCCTCCCCTCTGACCCCTCTCTCTTTTAGCTGCGTCGTACACGGACAGCTCTGACGATGAGACTTCTCCTCGGGACAAGCAGCAGAAGAACTCCAAGGGCAACGGAGACTTCTGCATCAAGAACATCAAGCAGGCCGACTTCGGACGCAGGGAGATCGAGATCGCTGAGCAAGGTGGGCTAGGGACGATGTGTGGCAAGGTGGGCTAGGGACGATGTGTGGCAAGGTGGGCTAGGGACGATGTGTGGCAAGGTGGGCTAGGGACGATGTGTGGCAAGGTGGGCTAGGGACGATGTGTGGCAAGGTGGGCTAGGGACGATGTGTGGCAAGGTGGGCTAGGGACGATGTGTGGCAAGGTGGGCTAGGGACGATGTGTGGCAAGGTGGGCTAGGGACGATGTGTGGCAAGGTGGGCTAGGGACGATGTGTGGCAAGGTGGGCTAGGGACGATGTGTGGCAAGGTGGGCTAGGGACGATGTGTGGCAAGGTGGGCTAGGGACGATGTGTGGCAAGGTGGGCTAGGGACGATGTGTGGCAAGGTGGGCTAGGGACGAGGTGTGGCAAGGTGGGCTAGGGACGAGGTGTGGCAAGGTGGGCTAGGGACGAGGTGTGGCAAGGTGGGCTAGGGACGATGTGTGGCAAGGTGGGCTAGGGACGATGTGTGGCAAGGTGGGCTAGGGACGATGTGTGGCAAGGTGGGCTAGGGACGATGTGTGGCAAGGTGGGCTAGGGACGATGTGTGGCAAGGTGGGCTAGGGACGATGTGTGGCAAGGTGGGCTAGGGACGATGTGTGGCAAGGTGGGCTAGGGACGATGTGTGGCAAGGTGGGCTAGGGACGATGTGTGGCAAGGTGGGCTAGGGACGATGTGTCTCAAGGTGGGCTAGGGACGATGTGTGGCAAGGTGGGCTAGGGACGATGTGTGGCAAGGTGGGCTAGGGACGAGGTGTGGCAAGGTGGGCTAGGGACGAGGTGTGGCAAGGTGGGCTAGGGACGAGGTGTGGCAAGGTGGGCTAGGAACGAGATGTGTGCGTGAGAGACTGTGATTTTGTGTTGGATGTGTGTGTGTGCCATGCTGACGGCCCATCTCCTCCAGGGCCGTGTACTCAGTGGCCGTATGTTCCCAGCCTGTGAGATCAACAGCGCGAGGGGGCGAGCTGCATTGCTCTGACTCTGTCTGTACAGCTGACCCCAGACAGCCCTAACGCAGTCTGTACTGCGGGCTACAGCACTTTCATCTTTTATAAGTCGCTATACCCTCCTCACACGTTGTCTCCTCCTCACAGAGATGCCAGCCCTCATGGCCCTGAGGAAAAGAGCCCAGGGAGAGAAGCCTCTGGCTGGAGCCAAAGTAGTGGGCTGCACCCACATCACAGCTCAGACAGCCGTGAGTTACACACACACACACACACACGCGCCACCATCCACCGCTCAGTCCACTTGTGAGTCTGCAGCTTTTGCTCAGAAAAGCACGACTCGCAGGTATACTGAATGTTACTCGTCTTAAACCAGCTGTACACTTTTTTCAGCGGCAGGACTTAGCTTTGAACACGAACGTCTCCGTTGGCTGTGTCCTTAACTGAGCGCGCGGTCTGGTCTGTGTGTGTGTTCAGGTGTTGATGGAGACACTGACTGCCCTGGGGGCTCAGTGCAGGTGGGCTGCCTGTAACATCTACTCCACTCAGAACGAGGTGGCGGCAGCTCTGGCTGAGGGAGGTGAGTGTGAACCCGGGCCGCTTCATTTGAGCGTCTTTCTGTTTCACGACCGCTGGCTCTCTCAGTGCCCATCATATATATCCCTCTCTCTCAGGGTTCTCTGTGTTCGCGTGGAAGGGCGAGTCGGAGGATGACTTCTGGTGGTGCATCGACCGCTGCGTCAACCTGGAGGGCTGGCAGCCCAACATGGTACGTGTCTGTCCCCCCGTCAAACACCGTCTCTCAGTAGCAGACTTTTGTTGCGGTGTGAATGGCGTCGTCGTTTATCCCGATCAGTCAGAAAGACACGCGTTGTGTCCCCCCTGTTCCAGATCCTGGATGACGGCGGAGACCTGACCCACTGGATCTATAAGAAATACCCCAACATGTTCAAGAAGATCAAAGGCATCGTGGAGGAGAGCGTCACTGGAGTACACCGGTGGGTGGATCACTGCTCGCACGCGACTTCATTATACGTTGACTCATTGTCTAGACTGAAGAAGAAAGAAAGTGTTGTTCTTTTGCCCGTAAGCTTCCCCTTCGTCAGGGGTTTTGTTTCGAAGTGGCTGGTCTATCTTCTATGGACATGTCTCCATCTAGTGGCCATACCGGGTAATGTCCGTTTTTTTACTGCTTTTCTAATGATGCTCCCCTCTTGTTGCTGCTCTCTGTGTAGGCTGTACCAGCTGTCCAAGGCGGGGAAGCTGTGTGTCCCGGCCATGAATGTCAACGACTCTGTGACCAAGCAGAAGTTTGACAACCTCTACTGCTGCAGGGAGTCCATCCTGGACGGGTAGGACAACTCCGGCATGCCCGTTCAAAGCAGAGACACGGCGGAAGATTACTTCCTTCTTGTGGGCGACTTAAACGTTTGTCATGCTAAGTGCCGGTGATTTTGTGTTTCTTCGCTCTCCCTCCAGTCTGAAGAGGACCACTGATGTAATGTTTGGGGGAAAGCAGGTGGTGGTGTGTGGATATGGAGAGGTAAGTCTTGTCTTACCTACTGTGAATTAGTGATGGGGGGGGGGGGGGGGGTCTATAGTTGCATATCGCTATATTATTTGTGGACGATATTAAATTGATATGAGTCCCAAGTATCGCTAAAATAATACAATAATGGTTTTGCTACTGTAGGTAGCGTTGGCTGCACCTGCACCAAAACTCTGCTGTTTTTCTCCTTTTTAAATGGAGCCAACGTGTTTTCAGCACTTTTTTTTTATTTCCCTGACTGATCAAAACTAGCTTTCTCACGCTCTCTCGTCTCTCTGCAGCAGACATTTGGTGAGCAATATGTTTGGAACATCAAACCGTACTACGTATAAGAACGGCACCTAAGCACCGCGATAACGCTGTGTCATGACGTGCCTGGAATTTCCCAGCCCTACTGTATATGGTGCACTTCTCATTTTTGAACTCTTATTTTAACAAGTAAGTTGACTGAGAACACGTTCTCATTTACAGCAACCACCTGGGGAAGAGTGACAGGGGAGAGGAGGGGGTGGGATGAATGAGCCAATCGGAAGCTGGGGTTGATTAGGTGGCCGTGATGGTCTGAGGGCCAGATTGAGATTTTTATCCAGGACACCGGGGTTAACACCCCTACTCTTACGATAAATGCCATGGGATGTTTAGTGACCACAGAGAGTCAGGACGCCCGTTTAACGGCTCATCCGGAAGACTGGTCCCTACACAGGGAAATGTCCCCAATGCATCCTACTGGCCTGCCAACTCCACTTCCAGCAGCATCTGGTCTCCCATCCAGCGACCGACCAGGACCAATCCTGCTTAGCTTCAGAGGAAAGCCGGCAGTGGGATGCAGGATGGGATGCAGGATGGGATGCTGCTGGCGATCTGAACTCCTTATTATATCAACATGGACCACCAGAGGAAACTGTTTACCATCCTTGTCTATAGTAGAGCCTCCCTCAGTCCTATACTCATGTGTGTGTTTTATTTGTGTATCCATAGGTGGGGAAGGGCTGCTGTGCTGCTCTCAAGGCCATGGGCTCCATTGTGTACGTCACAGAGATCGACCCCATCTGTGCCTTGCAGGCCTGGTAAGTTCAGCCAATCAGAGCCTGGCACATGAGCTGATCGGCCAATGTCAGCAGGGTGAACGAGGAAGTAACGCGTTTGTTTCCCGTCCCTGTTCAGCATGGATGGCTTCAGACTGGTGAAGCTGAATGAAGTGATCAGACAAGTGGACATTGTCATCACTTGCACAGGTGAACACCTCTCCCTTGTCCCCTCAGTCAGCACTAGATGGCCACGTTGTAAAATCACATTTGTGGTTGAGAACCACTATACCCCCATCCTTTCTAGCATGGGCATAGCAACAACAACCACCTTCTCCCTACTGCTTTAACCGCTTGACTGATTCAGCCTGCACCGTTCTATTCACACACCACACACACACTCTCTCCCCCAGCAGTCTAGAGGGTGACTAGGTAGTAGGGTATTGACCAATGGTCAACAACCGGTCCGTCTCCATCTCCAAGGCATTCCTAGTCACCAAACATTTCTGTAAAAAAAACGATGAGAAATCCTTGCGTTCCTATAAATCATCTCGAGCTGTTGGCGGCAGGTGCACTTGATTCAGCAGACCTAGTGCCGGGAAGGCAAAATTGTTCCCATTTCATGTGTCTGAAAGTAGAACTCTGCCTACCCAGAAGGCCCAGAGAGCAAATCAATAAGCAAGCGGTAAGCCTATAGGTGCAATCAGATGGCTCAGATCACCGTGTCTGCGCAGTTTCCTGGAGCCATAGACTGTAAAAAAGAAAAAAGCCTTTCTAAACTTTTAAACCCATGACTAGAGAGAGACTCAACGAATACAGCAGAGAGCTGTATGTTTTAAGTTGTTATTCAACCCTGTCAACACTTTGCCCATTTTATGGATTCTAAAAGTTTTGAACATTCTCCCTACTTCCACTCACGCTGCAACCAGCACTGCAGCTTTTAATGAATGAGTAGCAAAGTGTTCCGATAAGCTTGCGCTGTTGTTATTAGCGGCGTGTCTTTTTTTAATATCGAGGAATATTTCACTTTCTCTGGTCATAGGAGTAACAACATGAATTGGTGCATGAGGCAGATATAATGCAGCGCGACGTTGAGTTGCGTCCTCAGCTGTCCCCTTTTCTCAGAGGAGGGAAAGAGGAGGGACGGTGAGTTGCGTCCTCCGCTGTCCCCTTTTCTCAGAGGAGGGAAAGAGGAGGGACGGTGAGTTGCGTCCTCAGCTGTCCCCTTTTCTCAGAGGAGGGAAAGAGGAGGGACGGTGAGTTGCGTCCTCAGCTGTCCCCTTTTCTCAGAGGAGGGAAAGAGGAGGGACGGTGAGTTGCGTCCTCAGCTGTCCCCTTTTCTCAGAGGAGGGAAAGAGGAGGGACGGTGAGTTGGGTGAGAGGCAGCCTCACCACTGCTCCCTCCCCCCCCAGACTGACCATCAGATGCAGGCCGTCAGTCCAGTTCTGTTCCTAACAAGTAGTACAACAAATGATCTATTACCAGTGTGGCCATGCACCTACAATTTGTAAATATCATTTCAAAATGGTCTAAATTTTATTTTTTAAAATATGACTTCAAAATGTTTTTGTTTTTTAAAATAATACTGGCTTGCATTTTGACTCAGATGATCAAGTGATCAAGGTTGGTGACCACTTGAGACATTACAGAAGTCACGCACGTGCGCACACACACACACTCAGACTTAGTGATGTGCAATGCAATTTGGACACTAATTCATACAGTAGGTCTATGTGGAGAGTGGATGTGGGGTGCTATTTTGAGTAGATTTTTTTTTTTTTTTTTTTACAATATATTTTTTTAATCTAGTACAGGAGATTTATTCCAAGCATCATTTGTGTAGTGTAGACAGCAACATGATTCCTTTTTTGAAGTGATCTAAACATCATTCAGCATGTATCGACCCAGCAGGAGTTACTGGTAGTGTTCACCTCTCTCCTCTGCCCACTTATGAATTTCTCTGACGTTTCAGTGTACAGTAGTGAACGTGATGAGTGTAAAATTGATGGTATGTTCATGATGTTCCCTCTCCTCCAGGAAATAAGAACGTGGTGGTGAGAGAGTACCTGGACCGTATGAAGAACGGCTGTATCGTCTGTAACATGGGACACTCGAACACCGAGATCGACGTGGTGAGTCAAGTGTGTGCGCGAGCGAGTGTGTGCATATTGGTGTGGGGGTTTGAATGTACGTGGGTGTGTTATTGTGACTGCGACAGCTTAACTGATCGTGTGGGTGGAAGACACTGCTGTCACCAATGCTTGTCACATGATTGTCACTGTGGGGGAAGCTGTGATACAACAACGTCCCTGACCTGACGTTGTCATAGTTACGGGCTGGCTTGCCGTGGCCTATGCCTGTCAGTTAATACTGTTACGGTGACATCCCAGGGTCAGAGTGAAACCATTTTCGTAGAGACTGTTGTCATCAGGGCCTGAAACTAACTTTTTTTAAATTTAAAAATCTACCAGACACTCAGATTTTTTCACCATAATATTTTTTTCAAAACGGATGAGCACGCTTTGTAATGTTTCTAAAACAATACATGTATTACTAGTAAGAAGTGAAATGGTATATTACTCAATGTTATTTCACTTTGAACCAAAATATCTCTGATGAGACAAAAATGTTCAGCTGCCCCTTTTAGGGCGGGAGGTTAGCGTGGCAATGAGGGTACTGCGCCTCTGGAGTCGAGCAGCCGGACTCGTCAGCGACGGTGTGCCTGTGATCTAGAGAATCTGACTAGCAGCCGATGTCTTTGCTAGCAGTTGAAGCAAACTCTCACATTGAAAAACAACCTAGCTTGTGAACAAAACTATGTAAATAGCCAAGAAACACAAGGACAAAGTCTCACTTTATTCTTTCAAGTAAATTAGACCAACTTTGTCTTCCCGACTGGCTCAGCATCATCTGGATTGGGAGAGGGTTTGACCAGCCGGGATTTCCTTGTCCCATCGCGCTCTCGCGACTCCTTGTGGCGGGCCGGGCGCCTGCAAGCTGACCTCGGTCGACCAGCTGGACGGTGTTTCCTCCGACACATTGGTGCGGCTGGCTTTTGGGTTTAGCGAGCAAGTGTCAAGAAGCAGTGCGGCTTGGCAGGGTTGTGTTTTGGAGGATGCACGGCTCTCGACCTTCGCCTCTCCCGAGCCCGTAGGGGAGCTGCAGCAATGAGACAAGACTGTAACTACCAATTTGGATAGCACGAAATTGGGGCAAAAAAAGGGCTAACATTATTATTATTTATTCTTTTTACAATTAGACCACCTTATATACTTGTGTTACACCGGTTCTAAAACGAGTCTTCAGCACCGTGCACACAGCTCCACAGCCAGGCGGTGTTCCTGCACTTGTCGCCAGGTGGGATATTATAGGATTCTTAGTTCTTTGTGTGATTAGCTGCCATCTATGAAACAAAACGACAGAAATACTTTGAAAACAGCCACTGCAACATTTGTTTAGCTATACATGAGCTTATACTAGACTTCGAACTCCAAATGAGCACCCGCCAACGTAGCTGGTGAAATGGACATCTTTACCCACCAATACCAACGTCGACCTGCGGGGGTTCATTTAGGCCCTGGTTGTCATAGTGAAACTGCTCTCGTGGTAACTGTTTCCTGTCTGTTTTGTTGTCCTCTCCTCCAGGCGAGCCTGCGGACCCCGGAGCTGACCTGGGAGAGGGTGAGGTCACAGGTGGACCACGTCATCTGGCCCGACGGCAAGCGGATAGTGTTGCTGGCTGAGGTGATCTATCATCACCCTCGTCACCTTAGTACGAGGCTCTCCTTGATGACTGCCTCAAATCACTGCTCAGTCACACGTGTCAATGATCGGATATATAAATCCTCTCAACTTCCAAATAACTGGGCTTAATTGATCCATAGTCTCTGTCTCTCTCTCGCTCTCTGTCTCTCTCGCTCTCTGTCTCTCTCGCTCTCTGTCTCTCTCGCTCTCTGTCTCTCTCGCTCTCTGTCTCTCTCGCTCTCTGTCTCTCTCGCTCTCTGTCTCTCTCGCTCTCTGTCTCTCTCGCTCTCTCTGGCTCTCTCGCGCTCTCTCTCTGTCTCTCTGGCTCTCTCTGTCTGTCTCGCTCGCTCGCTCTCTCTGTCTCGCTCGCTCGCTCTCTCTGTCTCTCTCGCTCTGTCTCTCTCGCTCGCTGTCTCTCTCTCTCTGTCTCTCTCGCTCGCTGTCTCTCTCGCTCGCTGTCTCTCTCGCTCGCTGTCTCTCTCGCTCGCTGTCTCGCTCGCTCTCTCTCTCGCTCGCTGTCTCTCTCTCTCTCTCTGTCTCTCTCGCTCGCTCTCTCGGTCTCTCTCGCTCGCTCTCTCTGTCTCTCTCGCTCGCTCTCTCTGTCTCTCTCGCTCGCTCTCTCTGTCTCTCTCGCTCGCTCTCTCTGTCTCTCTCGCTCGCTCTCTCTGTCTCGCTCGCTCTCTGTCTCTCTCGCTCGCTCTCTCTCTCTCTCTGTCTCTCTCGCTCGCTCTCTCTGTCTCGCTCGCTCGCTCTCTCTGTCTCTCGCTCGCTCTCTCTGTCTCTCTCGCTCGCTCTCTCTCTCTCTGTCTCGCTCGCTCGCTCTCTCTGTCTCTCTCGCTCGCTCGCTCTCTCTGTCTCTCTCGCTCGCTCTCGCTCTGCTCTCTCTGTCTCGCTCTCTCTGCTCGCTCTCTCTCGTCTCTCTCTCTCTCTCTCTCTCTCTCTCTCTCGCTCTCTCTGTCTCTCGCTCGCTCGCTCTGTCTCTCTCGCTCGCTCTGTCGCTCTCTGTCTCTCACTCTCTGTCTCGCTCTGTCTCGCTCTGCCTCGCTCTGTCTCGCTCTGTCTCTGTCTCTCTCGGTCTCTCTCTCTCTCTCGCTCTTTCTCTGTCTGTCTCTCGCTCTCTCTCTCGCTCGCTCTCTCTCTCTCACTCTCTGTCTCTCTCTCACTCTCTGTCTCTCTCTCACTCTCTGTCTCTCGCTCTCTCTCTGTCTCGCTCTGTCTCGGTCTCTCTCTCGCTCTTTCTCTGTCTGTCTCTGTCTCTCTCTGTCTCTCTCTCGCTCGCTCGCTCTCTCACTCTCTCTCTCCCTCTCTGTCTCGCACTCTCTCTCTCACTCTCTCTCTCTCTCTGTGTCTCGGTCTCTCTCTCTGTCTCTCTGTGTGTGTGTGTGTGTACAGCACTCCCTCTCTCATAGCAAACTAAGGCACTCTGTGGGTCTGTGCAGCAGTCTCTGCCTCTGTCTCTTGTGTGTGTGTGTGTGTACAGCACTCCCTCTCTCATAGCAAACTAAGGCACTCTGTGGGTCTGTGCAGCAGTCTCTGTCTCTCTCTCTCTCTCTGTGGGTCTGTACCGCAGTCTCTGACAGAATGAAGCCACTGAGAGCGAGCCAGGCAGAAAGACAGGCTGGCCAGGTGCTTCAGTGTGTCTGTCTGTTTGATCTCCTCCAGGCTTTAATCAGAGAATAGAATCCTCCGCTGCTGTTTGTTTGCCCTTGTCACTCGTCCCTCTTTTTGACTCTATTCTCTCTATCCTCGCTCCTGGACACTCTCACTTCTCCTCTGCTGTCTCGATCCGAGAGGCTTTTTTTCCAAGAGAAGTGTCTGTTTTGTTAGTTTGGTTCTGCAGAGCTCATCTGCTATCTGTGTTCTGTTCTGCTGACGCGCTCCACTCTCGACAGAACAGGGAAGTGTGGTCTGTCTCAGTTCCACCAGGCAGTGTGTGCACACTGCGTAAAGTAACAGTACGCCCCGTTATACTGTTACTGCTACTCGCAGCAAACGGGGAGTCGAAAACGGAAGCAGCACCACCAAAGCTTCATTTCTGCGTACTGACACGTTGCAGCTCTCTGGGAAACGAGAACATTGTTGCAGGCTTTCGCTGTGACTACTGAGTGTGTGATGGCGGTAGTAAATGCGGATCACTTCCTCCTCCTTTGTGAACGCTGCCTCGTTAGCAGTCTGCGCTCAGGAACACTACCTGTCCCATTTTCTCTCTCTGTTCACATGTCTGTGTGCACCACATCTGTCTGGGATAACAGGCAACTTCTGTTATTCTGACCTTGGACTTTTTCTGATATTTGATGTCAAACCCACACACACACACACACACAGTATCTTATCATTGACACGGAGGTGTAGAATCCCTGATTCTGTGTGCTGTTAACTGGTTGTTAACCCAATGTGTCTCTATCTGTCCTCAGGGTCGTCTGCTGAACCTGAGCTGCTCTACGGTCCCCACCTTCGTCCTGTCCATCACCGCCACCACTCAGGTACCGTGCGTGCCCGTGTGCGCTTGGGATTTGTGAGTGGGGTGGATCAGCGTCGGGGGTGTGTGTGTGTGTGTGCGCGCCACTTCGTACAGTAATCATAGAGATTAGGGTATCGCCCATTGCTCTGCCACTGGCGCCAGGCCCGCGTCCGTCATGAGAGCGACGATTGACGATCCGGGTCTTGTCTCATACCTCAGGCCCTGGCTCTGATAGAGCTGTACAACGCCCCGGAGGGACGCTACAAACAGGATGTCTACCTGCTGCCCAAGAAGATGGGTAAGAGACCGCGCTCTATGTCCACACACACACACCCCTTCATCCCTCCTCTGTCCTCGGTCTCTCTCTCGCACACACACACACACACACACACACACACACACACACACACACACGCTCCCTAATCCTTATTCGCTCAGGCCTCAGCCGGTAGCGACCTGACAGCACCCGTCCGCCTGTCTGAACCTCTGACAAAAGCCTTTTAGGAGAAAACGTTGAGTTGAAAGGGGGATCAGCCAGAATGCACAACAAAGACTCAACTCAGCAAAGAGGAGCACGAGATATCCAGGATGGGGATAAAGATGGTAGGAACTCCTCCCCTGCAGCCATGTCTTGGATTGGGTTATAGATGTTCCATGTCATGATACCAAACAAACACTGGGTGTTTGTGTATCAGGGTGTGTATGTGGTGTTTAGTCATTTGTCCTATTCGTTTACAGCCATGGCGCGGACTAGGAAAATATGTAAATCATGGTAGAATGCCTTCTATTTGGAGAGAAGGGGTGTGTGTCTGGGTGTGCTTCATTCACAGTAGAGTACATCTCATTGAGAGCCTGAGTGTGCATGCGTTGGTGTGTGTGACTGCAGCTGACAGCCTAGCCGGGTCTCTGCCCCCCTAGCGTCTAGAGTAAAAACTAGGCTCAATATAGGTCAGCCTGTCAGAGCCTGCTGCTAAGCTCACTGCACCATCACTGAGAGACGGAGGGAGGGAGAGACCGAGACGGAGCCCCAATGTGCTCATCACAAACAAATGCATTAGTAAATAGCCAACAGCCCTGTGTCCCTGCTAGCTAGAGTAACTTAGCGCTCTCACTCGTTCTCTTTGTCTCTATCTTTCTCTGGCTCTTTTTCTCTCTCTCGACCCCCCCCCTTCTGTATTACTCCAGATGAATATGTGGCCAGTCTTCACCTGCCTACGTTCGATGCCCACCTCACAGAGCTGAGTGACGAGCAGGCCAAGTACCTGGGCTTGAACAAGAACGGGCCCTTCAAGCCAAACTACTACAGGTAAACATTAACGCCTGAATGCTTAGATTGCCTGCTAACATTGTATGTCACATACACTGACTATGCCAAACATTATGAACACCTTGCTAATATTGAGTTGCAGCAAGGTGTTCGAAAGCGTTCCACAGGGATGCTGGCCCATGCTGACTCGATGCTTCCCACAGTTGTGTCAAGTTGGCTGGAAGTCCTTTGGGTGGTGGACCATTCTTGATACACACAGGAAACTGTTGAGCGTGAAAAACCCGTTCAAAGGCACTTAAATCTTTTGTCTTGCCCATTCACCCTCTGAATGGCAGACATGCACAATCCATGTCTCAATTGTCTCAAGGCTTAAAAATCCTTCATCTACACTGGTTGTGGATTTAACAAGAGATTAACCAAGATTCACCTGGTCAGTCTATGTCATGGAAAGAGCAGGTGTTCTGTCTACATGTTTCATGGCCTTATATTACTCCGGTGTGATGCTATAAATACAGTGTATCAGAGTTATAATTAGAAGTCAATTAATCAATCAAATGTATTTATAAAGCCCTTTATAAAAGTGCTTATACAGAAACCCAGCCTAAAACCCCAAACATCAAGCAATGTAGAAGCACTGTGAGACTGCTATGCTGCTAGAGAGATTGTTCCATTCTTCCCATGTTACATAACAGTAACAACATGATTTGACCTTTTTTTTTTCTCCCCAAGGTATTAAACCAACTCTGAAATGAAGAAAATACCAAGGCTCCATAAATCGTACAGAACCCAGAAGAAAGGCGAGAGGAGGAGCTCTGTGCTTATTGGTCAGAGTGGAGGGCGTGGCTTTACCTGCGCTTTGGCAGTGTTTATTTATTTACGCTAGAATAGTGTAACTAACCTTTTTTGAGCTGCTCCTGCCATTTTGCGCTCCTTAGCTAGCGTCTCCTGGAGATTCCACCATTTGGTTTTCTCTTAGCTACTTGTGTGTCAGTCAGTCGTACGTAAAAACTCCCTTGCGAGATCTTTTTATTGTTCGTTTAAAAGCTAAAGATGGAGAAACTATTGATGAAGAAAAACAAAAAAAACTGAAATGTACAACAACAAAAAATCTGAACGATGACCTCTGAAGATTTAGTGATGGACATGTGGTTCATGTCCTGTTGTCTGTCTTTTCCTACTCTTGATTTGTGTTTTGTCTTCAATGATAAATTGAAAGGGATTAGATGAAGAGGTGGGGGGTGGGGGTGGGGGGGGGGGGGGTCATTGGGTCCAATCATATCCTGTCTTTCATTTGATTCAGATTTTTTCGTTGTCTTGTTTTTAGGTATGTTTTAATGCGTTGATTGTCCTTCTCCCTCAATCAAACTGGACCGAGACAGGCGTGGGGCCGGGTTCTTTCCCTGTGATAGGTGGGAGAGGGGGAGGTCTCAACCAATCACTCAAACACAGGGAATCCATCTCAGCTGCCTGTCCAACAGTCACTCAATAATAAACGTTGTTCCTCAGCTCCCACACTGCTCTCACGATGATGCTAGTGTTGAAGTTATATGAAAAGTATTCCGCCAACCAGAGTTTATGACATCCACGATGTCCGGAGCTAGATTCTCCTTTCAAAGCATTATACTGAATTATAAACTGGGTCATTCGAGCCCTGAATGCTGATTGGCTGAAAGCCGTGGTATATTAGACCTTATACCACCACGACAAAACATCTATTTTTACTGTTCTAATTACGTTGGTAGCCAGTTTATAATAGCAATAAGGCACCTCGGGGGTTTGTGCTGTATGACAAATAAACCACGGCGTTGTACATGAGAACAGCCCTTAGCAATGATATATTGGCCATATACCACAAACCCCCTCGTGCTTTATTGCTTAATTAGAGGTATGGGAGATCATTACAAGGGGATATATTTAGATATTTATGTAGAAATGTCGATTTTTCTATCTTTCCTCCACCCATCTATCTTACCTTTTTGAAATTAAACATCTGTCTCATTATAAAGATAAGCAATTAAATGTTATATGATAAATGTGATACATGTTCTGGATGATTTCTTTGAATGCTGTGACAGACTATTTCAGTGAGATGCAGAATGTACAGCCAGGCTGGTACTTGTTTCTTTGGCCGAGTCCTCAATAAGTAAGCAAATCTGTATAGTACTTACAGCTCCAAAACCCAATTGGTACACATAGCCGTTGTCAGGGGTTAGTTGTGTTTAACTGCAGTGAGGCTATAGCTTGATGGCTGGATCATTACATAATGCTTGTAGTTAGTTGGGGACCTACATTTCACATGTTCTAAAAAATAAAAAATGTCACCTCTTCAGGCTTCAGTTTACCTCGTTGTTCTAATTTCTTATCTTTTTATGACAAAAGGGTAATAGTCACCTTTTTATAAATGTACAAGATTTGGTGTCATCGTTAGTTTGCTGAGGTTTTCTGTTGAGGGCCAAACTCCTCTGGTACGATTATTAGTCCGACTTCATTTACTCAACATTTTAGATCAACTTTTCGATTCCCAGCTGTTAAAGTTTTCCCCTGAACCAAAAGCCCATAGTAGAAGCCAGCGGGGAGGATCCAGCTTTTCTTTTCTTTTTTTATATACATGGCATAGAATGAACTAAATCCATGAGAATATACGCCCATATGCTCCCAATCCTACATTCTAAACTATCACTGTGTTCATGTCATACTTGTGAGCTACCATTTGTGCATTTATGCCCCCCCAGCCTCCATAATAACTATCCAAGTCAGAGACCCTGTCTGTGTGACCATCCATACTACTCATATGTCTGTTTGTCTGACTTTTAGAACATTACATGTGTGTGTGTGTGGGGGGGGGGGGGGGGGGTCATTTGTTGTTAGGACATGGTTGCTTCGATGCAGTTGTCTCAGGATCATAGCCTGTGCGTTTCCCGGGGGTGAAAGAGCATTAGTCGGTCCAATAGCTGCATCACATGGGCAGGGTTAACGCCAGCATCTTGTATGGTTAACTCAAAAGTATAGGAATTACAGCATATCAACTCTTGTATTTATTGTTGTAAATCCTCAGTCAGTACAAATGGAAAATTCTTCTCAAATTTTTAAGTTGTCGAAACGATGTTTAAACATTGCAAGTGATAATGATAGATGAGCAATAATACATCTGTAATCTTAAAGAATAAAAATGTAAAATATTGTATCAACCTTTGTCGTCTATGTGCTGTATTTGTATTCATTTTCATGTATTTCCTTGAATATACCTACATTTAGATTGCCACCAATGCCTATTAGGCATCTATGGCTGCGTTTACACAGGCAGCTCAATTCTGATCTTTTACCACTAAATGCTTTTAACCGATCAGGTCTTTTCCCAATTATTGGACAAAAGATCAGTATCGGGCTGCCTGTGTAAACTGATTTCCCATGACCTTGAGTTCAAAGAATGATGGACATCAAACAAGCCATGTGTCCTATAAGACTTATTTATGACTGCAGTTAAATTGTGAAAGAACATGCTTGTAACATTAACACGGGTTATTCAGTGACTCAACAAACGATATATTCTGTGTCCATTTTAATTATGTTCTCAGAACTCTTATAAATTTGGATACTTATTCAGTCATGGGGTTATAATTGGGCTCTGCGCTCAGATTAAATTGATTACTGTGTTGCCAGATGACACAGTGATGGGGGGGGGTGACACTGGGTGTGTCTCGAGCAGTCGAAAGCAGCTGTTGTTGCCACTCAGTCAAGAGTTGTCGTGAGTGACCTAATCAGAGTGCACCCACTCTGCTACAGACACTCTGAGGCACACACACAATCAGATGTTGACTGCCTATTATCCCGTTCATGCTACACACACACACACATCAATTTCATTCAGTTCATGTGAAAGAGTTGTCACACAATGGCAAAAACGCAAGTTAAAGAATTCATTATTAAACTGTTGTTTTGGTCCCTAACAGCCACCAATATTAACCATATGAAATCAAATGTATTTGTCACATGCGCCGAATACAAAAAAAAGGTGTGGACTTTACAGTGAAATGCTTACGTGTGAGTTATTTCCCAACAACGCAGATTAAAAAAATAAAAAATAGTAACACCATTAAGGTGGATTTAACAGAATGACATGAACACAGGTGTTTCACACCATAATCATGTTTGTTTTGACCAGCTTTCCTCATTCATAAATCCCTGCACACAGTATAAACACCCTCGCACCCAACCAGCCACCATGCGTCAAGTTCACGTCCGTGAAAGAGATATGACCTTTGCGCTTTCATTAAACTGTACACTCCAATCAGATCATGTTAAGTGCTTTTCTCAGCCAGGGGTTGTTACGGGGGGCTGAGAGGGGAGCCAGGCGATCTACACCAAGCAGCCTCCTGCTACAGTCACTAATCAATAATTCACTCCGTTCACTGTGGCGGTGGTGGGATGAGAGTGACTGTTGAGTGGTCTCGGTCTCGTCTATCGATCCCTACATTACCAACACTCAATGTGACAGCTTGCCTCAAGGGATGGATGTTTTGGGAGAATATTAAATTCCCTCTAGAGCAGTGTTCTTCAATCATGAAGCCCTGACAGGGTGTGCAGGCTTTTGTTCTGGCCCAGCAGTAACATACCTGATTTGACGAAATAGTCATCAAGCTCTTGATTAGTGTAAGCTGCTTTGTTACTCTCTCGGTATGACATCATTTTATTGACTCCTAAGTTTCTTGTCTCGTCTCAGGTCTTGGATTGATTGAAATACCCGCTCTGACTAAAGTGTGGAGGAAATGACGATGTGACAGATAACATATGCACAATCCAGTCATTCTGACAGATCAAGATGGATCACACAGCTGTGTGAACACGGTGTGGTTACATTCAAGCAATAGATGCAAGTGAATTGCCTATCGGTAGTTTGTTATAAGAGCACATGTTTCATGCAATCCACAGAAACGGACAATGTTTCTAATGCAGGTGCCATTATGGAATGCTCAGCATCAGCACCAATTCATTGACCGCATTAGATCACTCGCATCATCTACCCCACTGATTCACTCGTGGGCAAGACCAACCCGCCAGTCAACCATTTACAGTAGAAGTTAACCCCGCCCTCTCTGGCGTCCAGTCAACCAATCACACGGACGGGGACGGATTTTCTGAACTTGGAATACTGAAATCTGTTACAATTTGACAGGCTTGAGAGCCTTACCGGAATGCACGAGCTGCAGAGAAAGTGAACGAACCGACACAGAAAGATGCAGGCGGACGAAATGGAGGTACCTATCATTAATAACATTAACAATAACTGCAACAAGCAAAGGCCTCTGCCGAATGGGAGAGATGTGTTCAAGAATCTGCTGAAGGATTGGGAGGTAAAGCCAGTTTGTAGCTACTCGTTGAGCCGGTATAGAGGGGTCGGTGTCCGTGTGGTGTGTTGTTGCCGGGGAGCTTTAAATGCCCTTTTGCCACAGAGCCGCTTTTGAAAGCTTGCAGCCCGGGTTGTTATTTTGGTGACAGCGCAAGTGGATGCTATAAATACCGTAAGCTTATGGTTAATTCTGAACGTGGGTAATGCAGGTAGCTAATGTGACTGTCAATGTCCAGGCCGATTTGTGGTCGGGTCTTGTCTTGCACCCGCCGCCTGTGAATTTGTGCATCGTAGACCGGTGTCAGATTGGCAAATATACAGTAGGTTTATATACACCGTATTGATGTTAATTCGGTGTGTCCCATATGCTCGGGCAGCAGCCTATCTATAGATATGTCCGCGTGTGACTCAATATTATTTTTGAATTGCATTTTTTGTCAGTGCAGGAAGAGTGGATTTGAAATGGATAGAATAAGGCATAGGCTATTAGCTAGTTTCCTAATTATTACATATTAAGATGTAATTACTAACTGGATATTTATCAAATACAAAAACACACTAATAGGTTTTCAAAATGCTTCTGTAATTATATTGTACCTAAATGGCCTGTAGTTGCATTCAAGTAAACACGCTTGACATTATGTTCCATACTACTATGATACAGCATATTGTTTTCTAATAACTAATTAATTCAGCCGTTAAAAGCGAAAAACAAATCAATAGCATTTTGGATTCATGTCTTGGCAGTGCAACCCAGATCCAGACTAGCCCTGCTAGTGGGTGAACTGCGGTGGTAGGTAGCCTACATCTTCATTTTTTATGTCACCTTTATTTAACTAGACAAGTCAGTTAAGAACAAATTCTTATTTACGAAGACGGCCTACCCCGGCCAACACCTGGTGTAGTCAATATCTAAGACTAGATTCAGTGCGCAAGCCACACAATGTACGCCTAAATCATCATTGCCGATATGAGATATGATCAAACCACTTAATTATCTTTCATTGTCCAGGCTGTTCCTCATGTGATCTGTGTTCACGTTTATTATTGCATTGGCCCATTGGCTTGGCTGGCTGGCTTTGGTCATAGGTTATTTTTAACAAATGCTCATGTGAGAGGAGGGTTGATGGGGGCTGGTGGGTATTTTGACGTGATGCCCAGTGTTTGCGCACACTGACGGCGGAGCGCAGGGTTCACTGTGCCAGTGTGGAAGGAAGGGCAGTGTTCATAGCAAGCTGGTTGGGGGTGGAGAGAATTGTTGATGCCCATGGGTAGCTGAGTGAGAGACACCAAATTCCCCACTCTCCTTCAGACAAACATGAAAGAGCTCTATTGAGAGCAATAACAATAAAAACATTTCGTTTTTTCCGGTGGGGGGGACTAAGTTGGGGGGGGGGGGGGGGCACAAAGCCAATCAGACACTAGGATTGAGGCCTGTGTTTTATTATACTCCCAATCAAACAATAATGAGCTGAAATATTAATGGGGTTGAGGGTTTAGCTTGGTCTCTGAGAAACATCACAATCTGCACTCAAGGCAATGTGAGTGTCACGGTCAGTACAGTCAGCAACAGTGACATCGGTGTCAGTGGTTAGACTGGCATGACATGGTTTTAACTAGAGTGAAATATGATACCGATTTATTTTTTTCGTTCTCTAGTGGTGATGATACTGTGCCGGGCTGGAACGAAAGCCTTCACCCTGTATATCCCCGGGGCCAGTGGTTTAGTGTGTAATTAACCTAAAGTTTGAACACCTAACTAGAGTACATTTTCGATGTAGCACCTCAAACCGTGACTGGTCCATTTTTTCTCTGAAGACCAAAATATCTTCCCTAGTGATTTCCCCCCAAAGCTTACCTCCATTGTCGCCCTGTCACACTGTGAGACTATCGGCCCCTGAACCCCAGGCTCATCCTCTGGGAATGTGTCATTCTCCCCGTCAGAGGGTACGCCGTCATCTTCTCTCCTTAGCCTGCTGTGACTCCTGCTCTCTCAGCCGTCTGAGATGCACAGTGTGTGTGTGGGTCATTCTGAGTCCAGCCCAGTTTCTGAATGACTTATTTGGACACACGTTCCACTGACTCAGAATGCCTTCGCTCTCAGACTGTGTCTGAAAATCACCTCGTACGACACAACAAGTCTGCATCTGGAGTGGGATCTGTGCCAACTGTATTTGGAGTGAACAAATCATTAGGCCAAACGATTCTTACGTTTTCAATCGCTCCTATTGGATCTCAACCTAATCTGACAGACTGTTTCTGGCTCTGAGGCTTTGGGTTCTTCAGGTTCCAGTGAATTACAGATGTTAGCTTATCCCTGGCTATTGCTGCCCTTCTGTGGTAGGATGCATGGAAGAAACAACTACAGACAGTCCTCACACTTCAGCAAAGGCTCAGGCTCTGACACGTGCCATTTAAGGACCGTGATTAGCTGTCATTTTCTTTGTCACTAAATTGCTGCTGAGACACTCTCGCAAGGCTGACTAACGGCCGGTCTCAACCTATTTCAAAGTCTAGTCTGTCTCTGTCCAAGTGCTACAATCTTTTGTATTGGCTGGCAGTATGAGAATGTTGTTGTTCTGTGGTGCTTTGATAACTGGTGAGATCATGCATACTGTATCAGTCTGTCTCGACCTGGGAAAATAATGCTTTAAGTGGCTATGACGGCAAACAGAGGCGGGCCCTGTCTCTGTCCTTATTCCCACCGTGTGTGTGTGTGTGTGTGTGTACTATGGTGTCCTGCAGTAAAGTGCCCAGAGGGCATGGGGTGAGGCTGATGTCAGAGCGGCATCAAAGATCCTTAACTGGATACGTCCGTTAATCCATTCTGAAATGCAGGGCATGTTGACTCCTGCACACCTCTCATTCAGTTTTTCCACTCTGATTGTTCCCTGTATTTGCATAGCCATGCAATAATTATAAAGGAATTCAGGGGTGTCTGTGTCTGTGTCTGTGTCTGTGTCTGTGCCTGTCTGTGTGTGTGTGTGTGTGTGTGTCATGTGCCTTCATTTCCCTTTGCAATTCTGCCAAGACTTCAATGTTGTTTTCTGTTTTCAGAGCTCCATGGAGTCCCCTAACCTGGAGTTTGAGTATGGGGACACAGACAGCCTGACTGCTGAACTCTCAGGTAAGGTCTTTAAACCCTATCCCGGCGGTCACCAACCCTAGACCTGGGCAGGCTTTTGTTCCAACCACAAAGCACATTATTCAAGCACCTTATTGAACAGTTGCTGGAACAAAATCATGCAAGGTAACCCCTGTAGCTTTGGTGATCACTGTTGTACAGTGCTGCGCTGTCAGCAGCTACATGGGATTGAGTCAATGCAAGGTCATATTTTTCCCTTGTTGAATGCAGCTGCATTGGTTAGGTCGCTAGTCCCGCTGAGACATTAGCTTACACAAACACACACTACCGTTGCTCTCTTGTGACTGTTCGATCAGGCTGGAGTGACAGTTGACATTTAACTACTGTATACTCGCTGAAGAAGGATTAGTCAGTGATGTCATGAATCTAACAAAAACACAACAGAAAGGATAACTGGGAGCCAAATAGATTCTTTATGAAAGGTACTTAGTGAAAGAGTTGGCTTATAATATATGCAATTTAGCAGATACTTTTATCCCAATCGACTTAGTCACATTGCTTCCATGAATTTGACAAATGTGTGGCCCCAGGAATCAAACCCACAATCCTGGCGTTGTAAATCCCATGCTTTACCAACTGAGCCATACAGGGCTTCCACTACAGTATACCCCGTGATGTCTTTCATGGCATTACCTCTGTTGAATCCTTCAGTACAGTACTGTATGTCATCCTGTCTGTCTGATGGTTCCCCTGTCTCTCCTGTTTGTCCACAGAGATATACAGGGCTTCCACTACAGTATACCCCGTGATGTCTTTCATGGCATTACCTCTGTTGAATCCTTCAGTACAGTACTGTATGTCATCCTGTCTGTCTGATGGTTCCCCTGTCTCTCCTGTTTGTCCACAGAGATATACAGGGCTTCCACTACAGTATACCCCGTGATGTCTTTCATGGCATTACCTCTGTTGAATCCTTCAGTACAGTACTGTATGTCATCCTGTCTGTCTGATGGTTCCCCTGTCTCTCCTGTTTGTCCACAGAGATATACAGGGCTTCCACTACAGTATACCCCGTGATGTCTTTCATGGCATTACCTCTGTTGAATCCTTCAGTACAGTACTGTATGTCATCCTGTCTGTCTGATGGTTCCCCTGTCTCTCCTGTTTTCCCACAGAGATATACAGTTACACGGAGGAGCCCGAGTTCGCCCTCAACAGGGACTACTTTGAGGAGGACTTCAGGAGCCATGGTACTGTTACCTTCTTGTCTGTCAGTGGCGGATTTGTCTTTCCAGCTAACTGTGTGTGTGTGTGTGTGTGTGTGTGTGTGTGTGTGTCCTTGCGCATACGCACGCATGTTTTCTTTTCTAAAGCAGCGAGTGTGCCAAAAGGCTTTCTGACTCACCTTGAACACGCTATTTGTTTGCATACCCTCTAATGTGTTTTCCTGTTAATCTAGCATTTACGGAGAGAGAGAGTATGTAGAAGTGGATTCTCGCCCTGGTAATCATCTGGAGAGAGAGAGTCTGATAGAGAGGGGGGGTGAAAGAGAGAGGACGGAGGGAAAGGGAGAGAGGGTCGAGGGAGCTGATTAATTGACTGCTCCCAGGTGTAACATTTCCCTTTTTCTGTAAGTGGTTCAGATGGAGAGAAGGAGGGAGAGTATACAAGTGAACTGTCAGCAGTGTGTGTGTGTGTGTGTCTGATTGCTTGCTCTAACCTGACACTTTCAGCTGGAGGTGTTGGGAGAAGGTCACACATACAGTTGAAGTCAGAAGTTTACATACACTTAGGTTGGAGTCATTAAAATCATTTTTCAACCACTCCACAAATTTCTAGTTAACAAACTATAGTTTTGGCAAGTCAGTTAGGACAGGATACCTACTGTGTGCATGACACAAGTAATTTTTCACACAATTGTTTACAGAAAGATTTGTTTCACTTATAATTCACTGTATCACAATTCCAGTGGGGCAGAAGTTTACATACACTAAGTTGACTGTGCCTTTAAACAGCTTGGAAAATTCCAGAAAAAGCTTTAGAAGCTTCTGATAGGCTAATTGACATAATTTGTGTCAATTGGAGGTGTACCTGTGGATGTATTTCAAGGCCTACCTTCAAACTCAGTGCCTCCTTGCTTGACATCATGGAAAAATCAAAAGAAAACAGCCAAGACCTAAATTGTGGATCTCCACAAGTCTGGTTCATCCTTGGGAGCAATTTCCAAACACCTGAAGGTACCACGTTCATCGGTACAAACAATAGTACGCAAGTATAAACACCATGGGACCACGCAGCCATCATACTGCTCAGGAAGAAGATGTGTTCTGTCTCCTAGAGATGAACAGACTTTGGTGCAAAAAGTGCAAATCAATCCCAGAACAACAGCAAAGGACCTTGTGAAGATGCTGGGGGAAACAAGTACAAAAGTATCTATATCCACAGTAAAACAAGTCCCATATCGACATAACCGTGAAAGGCTGCCCAGCAAGGAAGAAGCCACTGCTCCAAAACCGCCATAAAAAAGACAGACTATGGTTTGCAACTGCACATGGGGACAAAGATCATACTTTGGTCTGATGAAACAAAAATAGAACTGTTTGGCCATAATCGTTATGTTTGGAGAAAAAGGGGGAGGCTTGCAAGCCGTAGAACACCATCTCAACCATGAAGTACGGGGGTGGCAGCATCATATTGTGGGGGTGCTTTGCTGCAGGAGGGACTGGTGCACTTCACAAAATAGATGACATCATGAGGGGGGAAACTATGTGGATATATTGAAGCAACATCTCAAGACATCAGTCAAGAAGTTAAAAGCTTGGTCGCAAATGGGTTTTCCAAATGGACAATGACCCCAAGTATACTTCCAAAGTTGTGTCAAAATGGCTTAAGGACAACAAAGTCAAGGTATTAGAGTGGCCATCACAAAGCCCTGACCTCAATCCTATAGACAATTTGTGGGCAGAACTGAAAAAGCGTGTGCGAGCAAGGAGGCCTACAAACCTGACTCCATTACACTAGCTCTGTCAGGAGGAATGGGCCAAAATTCACCCAACTTATTGTGGGAAGCTTGTGGAAGGCCACCTGAAACGTTTTACCCAAGTTAAACAATATAAAGGCAATGCTACCAAATACTAATTGAGTGTATGTAAACTTCTGACCCACTTTTACACCTGCTTTGTTTGCTGTTTGGGGTTTTAGGCTGGGTTTCTGTACAGCACTTTGAGATATCAGCTGATGTACGAAGGGCTATATAAATACATTTGATTTGATTTGATTTGACTGGGAATGTGATGAAAGAAATAAAAGCTGAAAGAAATAATTCTCCCTACTATTATTCTGACATTTCACATTCTTAAAATAAAGTGGTGGTCCTAACTGACCTACAGGGAATTGTTAAATGTCAGGAATTGTGAAAACTGAGCTTAAATGTAATTGGCTAAGGTGTATGTAAACCTCCGACTTCAACTGTACATACATACATACATACAGGAACACGCACATCTTGCCAAACTCTGCTCTGCAGCCGTTGCCTCTCTTAGCGCCAGGACAAACAGAGCTGCCTTAGCTGTGGTTTTGCCGCGAATTGATAACAGCCATACCTACCGTGACCAACTGTTCCATATCATGAGCACTGTTATTAAACAGCTGGTCGATTTACGTTTTATCTCCTAATGTGAATCCTTTTGGCCGGATGAATTGTACTGTGTCCATTTTGCTGGTCTAATCTCCACATTCATTCTACCCCTCTCACATTCTTTCAAACTCTGCCCAGTTCGTTGCTGTCCTGTAAATGCGGTTGTATTCTTACTCAGCTTACCGAGTTAAAGGAAGGTTCGTAATGAGGAACAATACATGTGTAGCGCCAGGCATTCAATTCCACAGAGCTTTATTGTCCCCAAAGGGCAATTTTGTTGCAGCTGCAGCATATTACATAAATTAAGAGAGCTAGGCTACGTCTTGTTCTTCCCACTCTGTTTCCATAAAGCCAATAGGAATGAATAGCTGGATCCGTGGAAAGCTTGGCTGGCTGGCTGTGCGGCGGAGAGAGATAGGAGATGTGCTGTCTCTCTGTATCTGGGTTTTAAACTATGTCAAACGGTGACGGGGCCCCTCATCAATGTTTTAACACATCTGCCAGACTGCCACTCTCCATCACTGCTAAATCTGTTATGCACCCATGTCCTCTGCGTCGCTACTCTCCACGCACTTTTATCATAATGACCATTATCAGAGCACTTCTCAGAGCCGCGCATTAAAAGTTACATGGGATGAACTTCACACAGGGGAAGTTTTGTCAGAGAGTGAGTGCTTTCAGCAAGTATTCACACCCATTGACTTTTAACACATTTTGTTGTGTTACAGCCCAAATTAAGATTTTGTGTCACGGGCCTACACACAATGCTCCCTATTTTCAAAGTGGAGTTGTGTTTTTAGACATTTTGAATTAAAAATGATAAGCTGAAATGTCTTGAGTCAATAAGTGTTCAACCTCTGTATTATGGCCTAAATACGTTCAGGGGTAAACATGTGCTTAACAAGTCACCGGTTGTATGTATAATAATAGTGTTAGTAATAATAGAGTTTAACATGATTTTCGAATGACTACCTCATCCCTGTGCCAGACATTCAATTATCTTTAAGGTTCCTCAGTCCAACAGTGAACTTCAAACACAGATTCAAGCACAAAGACTAGGGAGGTTTTCCAATGGCTCGCAAAGAAGGACACCAATTGGCAGATGAGTAAAAAAAATAATAATAAAGGCTGACATTGATTATCTCTTTGAGCATGGTGACGTTATTAATTACACTTTGGATGGTGTATCAATACACCCAGTCACTACAAAGATAACTCAGTTGCTAGAGAGGAAGGAAACTGCTCAAGGATTTCACCTTGAGGCCAATGGTTACTTTAAAACAGTTTCAGAGATTAAAGGCTGTGTGAAAACTGAGGATGGATGAACTCATCACTGAGTACCACTCTTTATATTTTCAAGCATGGTTGTGGCTGCATCATGTTACGGGTATGCTTGTCGGCGAGGACTAGGGAGTTTTTTGTTGTTGAGGGGGGCATATAAAGAAATGGAATTGAGCTAAGTACAGGCAACATCCTAGAGGAAAACCTGGTTCAGTCTGCTTTCCAACAGACACTGGGAGACAAATTCACCTTTCAGCAGGACAATAACCTAAAATACAAGGCCAAATATACACTGGAGTTACTCATCAAGACAACATTGAATGTCCCTGAGTGGCCTTGTTACAGTTTTGTCTTAAATCAACTTGAAAATCTATGGCAAGTCTTGAAAATGGCTGTCTAGCAATGATCAACAAACAACTTGACAGAGCTTGATGAATTTAAAAAAGAATAATGTGCAAATATAGTACAATCTAGGTATGCGAAGCTCGTGGAGACTTACTCAGAAAGACTCACAGCTGTAATCACTGTCAAAGGTGATTCTAACATGTATTGACGCAAGGGTGTGTATACTTACGTAAATTAGATATTTCTGTATTTCATTTTCGATGCATTTGCATTATGGCATATTGTGTGTAGATGGGTGAGAAGAAAAACAAATGTACTACCTTTTGGATTCAGGCTGTAGCACAACAAAATGTGGAATAAGTATGAATACTTTTTGAAGGTACTGTATGTCAGAAAATGTCTACTGAAAGAGGGGAACTGACTAGCTATTTGAATTCCATTGATCATGATGTCCTACAAGAATCCCAAGAGTTGAGGTAAAAAAGGACAAACGATCCTAATTGTACAATATACTTCACTTTTAGGAATCAATCGCTCATAGCCTAGAAGTAAAAGGCGTTGCTGCCTTATTGTTGGATCCTGGCATCACAGTGGGTGATCAGTGATCAGTGGGTGTACTGCTATACCTGGCCAGGGCTGAAATAGCCTGCTGTGACCATGCATGTGAGCTGGGTGCCAGGACACTTTGACTCTGAGACCGCTAGCTGCTCCTGGGTCAGTGTGAGTTTAATGACCAGACCTGATCCCTGCTAATCTTTTTCACGTGTGAAAAGAGCAGGGAGGGAGTGGGGGAGAGAGAGAAATGGTGGTGGGGGGGGGATGGACGAAGAAAATAAAAAGTGAGGGAATGGGAGAAAGAAGTGAATAGAGTGAGCGAGAGTAAGAGAGCGACAGACGTTCAAACTCAGAGTCACAAGGTCACACAGTCCTACAAAGTGACATGACTCACCTGGTCTCTTTCACCCTGTCCCTGTCTCTCTGCAGTGCGGGGGAGGAGGTGGATTGAGCTGGGTCAGGAGCAGCAGAGGGCCTATGTGATGAGACTACTAGATGCTCTGGAGGTCACTGACCGGGACAAAAGGCTGAAGGTGGCCCGGGCCATCCTCTACCTGGCACAGGGTAATCATCATCATCATCATACTGTTGCCGCTTGCTATAGACCACCCTCTGCCCCCAGCTGTGCCCTCGCCCCCCCCATCTATCTTCTGAGCTCGTGCTACTAGGTGACCTAAACTGGTACATGCTTAACCCACCCGCCAATCCTACAATCTAAGCTTGATGCCCTCAATCTCACACAAATGATCAATGAACCTACCAGGTACAACCCCAAATCTGTAAACACGGGCACCCTCATAGATATCATCCTAACTAACTCGCCCTCCAAATACACCTCTGCTGTTTTCAATCAAGATCTCAGCGATCACTGCCTTATTGCCTGCATGCGTAATGGGTCTGCGACCAAACGACCACCCCTCATCACTGTCAAATGCTCCCTAAAACACTTCTGCGAGCAGGCTTTTCTAATCAACCTGGCCGGGGTATCCTGGAATGACATTGGCCTCATCCCGTCAGTAGAGGAAAGTTCTGGGACACTGTAAAGTCTGTGGAGAATAAGAGCACCTCCTCCCAGCTACCCACTGCTCTGAGGCTAGGAAACACTGTTACCACCGATAAAACCTCTATAATTGAGAATTTCAATAAGCGTTTCTCTACGGCTGGCCATGCTTTCCACCTGGCTACCCTTACCCCGGTCAACTGCCCAGGACCCTCCACAGCAACCCGCCAAAGCCCTCACCATTTCTCCTTCACCCAAATCCAGATAGCTGATGGTTCTGAAAGAACTGCAAAATCTGGACCCCTACAAATCAGCCGGGCTAGACAATCTGGACCCTCTCTAAAATAATCTGCCGAAATTGTTGCAACCCCTATTACTAGCCTGTTCAACCTCTCTTTTGTATCGTCTGAGATTCCCAAAGATTGTAAATCTGCCATAGTCTTCCCCCTCTTCAAAGGGGTGACACTCTAGACGCAAACTGCTGCAGACCTATATCTATCCTACCCTGTCTTTCTAAGGTCTTCGATTGCCAAGTTAACAAACAGATTACCGACCATTTTGAATCCCACCGTACCTTCTCCGCTATGCAATCTGGTTTCAGAGCTGGTCATGGGTGCACTTCAGCCACGCTCAAGGTCCTAATCGAAATCAAAACCGCCATCAATAAGAGACATTACTGTGCAGCCGTATTCATCGACCTGGCCAAGGCTTTCGACTCTGTCAATCACCACATTCTTATTGGCAGACTTGACAGCCTTGGTTTCTCAAATGATTGCCTCGCCTGGTTTACCAACTACTTCTCTGATAGGTATTTGTAGTATTCTAAGTCAGGGCCGTCCAGAGTAGTGATGCTGGCCGGGCGGGCAGTGATCGATTGAATAACATGCATTTAGTTTTACTTGCATTTAAGAGCAGTTGGAGTCCACGGAAGGAGAGTTGTATGGCATTGAAGCTCGTCTGGAGGTCAGTTAACACAGTGTCCAAAGAGGGGCCAGAAGTATACAGAATGGTGTCGTCTGCGTAGAGGTGGATCAGAGAATCACCAGCAGCAAGAGTGACATCATTGATGTATACAGAGAAGAGTGGGCCCAATAATTGAACCCTGTGGCACCCCCATAGAGACTGCCACAGGTCCGGAAATCTAGAATCGGCTTCCTATATCACAACAAAGCATCCTTCACTCATGCTGCCAAACATACCCTCGTAAAACTGACCATCATACTGATCCTCGACTTCGGGGATGTCATCTATAAAATAGCCTCCAACACTCTACTCAACAAATTGGATGCAGTCTATCACAGTGCCATCCGTTTTGTCAAGAAAGCCCCATACACTACCCACCACTGCGACCTGTACACTCTCGTTGGTTGGCCCTCGCTTCATACTCGTCGCCAAACCCACTGGATACAGGTCATCTACAAGTCTCTGCTAGGTAAAGCCCCACCTTATCTCAGCTCACTGGTCACCATAGCAGCACCCACTCGTAGCACGCGCTCCAGCAGGTATATCTCACTGGTCACCCCCAAAGCCAATTCCTCCTTTGGTCGCCTTTCCTTCCAGTTCTCTGCTGCCAATGATTGGAACGAACTGCAATAATCACTGAAGCTGGAGACCCATATCTCCCTCACTAGCTTTAAGCACCAGCTGTCAGAGCAGCTCACAGATCACTGCACCCGTACATAGCCCATCTGTAAACAGCCCATCTATCTACCTCATCCCCAGACTGTATTTATTTATTTATCTTGCTCCTTTGCACCCCAGTATCTCTACTTGCACATTCATCATCTGCACATCTACCATTCCAGTGTTTAATTGCTATATTGTAATTACTTCGCCACCATGGCCTATTTATTGCCTTAACTCCCTTATCTTACGTCATTTGTACTCACTGTATATAGATTTTTTTGTTTTATTTTTTTCTACTGTATTATTGACTATGATTTGTTTTACTCCATGTGTAACTCTGTGTTGTTTGTGTCGCACTGCTTTGCTTTATCTTGGCCAGGCCACAGTCATAAATGAGAACTTGTTCTCAAGTGGCCTACCTGGTTAAATAAAGGTGAAATAAAATATAAATAAATAATCATCGCCGTCACTGCACACTACAAGATCATTTGCTTTGGTTGTAGCATATTGTTACATGCATCTAGGAGATTAAGTGAATATTTAAATATTTCCCTTCTGATTTCTCTGACTAACATTTTCTTACAAAACAGAGGATATGTACAGTATTTATGCCCGAGTCCTTTAAAAAATATATATATTCCACCGTTACTTAACCAGGTAGGCCAGTTGAGAACAAGTTCTCATTTACAACTGCGACCTGGCCAAGATAAAGCAAAGCAGTGCGACACAAACAACACAGAGTTACACAAACAAATGTACAGTCAATAATACAGTAGAAAATCTGTATACAGTGTGTGCATCTCATATAAGGAGGTAAGGCAATAAATATGCCATAATGGCGAAGTAATTACAATTTAGCAATTAACACTGGAGTGATAGATGTGCAATTAGAAACAATGGTGTGCAAAAGAGCAGAAGAAAGCAAAAAACTAATATGGGGATGAGGTAGGTAGTTTGTTGGATGGATGGACTATTTACAGATTGGCTGTGTACAGCTGCAGCGATCGGTAAGCTGCTCTGACAGCCGACGCATGATGTTAGTGAGGGAGATATAAGTCTCCAGCTTTAGTGATTTTTTTCCCATTCGTTCCAGTCATTGGCAGCAGAGAACTGGAAGGAAAGGCGGCCAAAGTAGGTGTTGGCTTTGGGGATGACCAGTGAAATATACCTGCTGGAGTGTGTGCTACGGGTGGGTGTTGCTATGGTGACCAGTGAGCTGAGATAAGGCGGAGCTTTACCTAGCAAAGACTTATAGATGAGCTGGAGCCAGTGGGTTTGGCAACGAATATGAAGCGAGGGCCAGCCAAAGAGAGCATACAGGTCGCAGTGGTGGCTAGTATATGGGGCTTTGGTGACAAAATGGATGGCACTGTGATAGACTGCATCCAATTTGCTGAGTAGAGTGTTGGAGGCTATTTTGTAAATGACATTGCCAAAGTTAAGGATCGGCAGGATAGTTTTATCAGGGTATGTTTGGCAGCATGAGTGAAGGAGGCTTTGTTGCGGAATTGGAAGTCGATTCTAGATTTCATTTTGGATTGGAGATGCTTAATGTGAGTCTGGAAGGAGAGTTTACAGCCTAACTAGCCAGACACCTAGGTATTTATAGTTGTCCACATATTCTAAGTCAGAGCCGCCCAGAGTATTATTTCTAGGTGGGCGGGACGGGCAGGGATCGGTTGAAGAGCATGCATTTAGTTTTACTAGCGTTTAAGAGCAGTTGGAGGCCATGGAAGGAGTGTTGTGTGGCATTAAAGCTCGTTTGGAGGTTAGTTAACAGTGTCAAAAGAAGGGCCAGATGTATACAGAATGGTGTCGTCTGCGTAGAGGTGGATCAAAGAATCACCCGCAGCAAGAGGGACCTTATTGATGTATACAGAGAAAAGTCAGCCTGAGAATTGAACCCTGTGGCACCCCTAGGGACTGCCAGAGGTCCAGACAACAGTCCCTCCTATTTGACACACTGAACTCTGTCTGAGAAGTAGTTAGTGAACCAGGCGAGACAGTCATTAGAGAAGCCAAGGCTGTTGAGTCTGCCAATAAGAATACAGTGATTGACAGAGTCGAAAGCTTTGGCCAGGTCAATGAATACGGCTGCACAGTACTGTCTTTGTTATCGATTGTGGTTATGATGTCGTTTAGGACCTTGAGCGTGGCTGAGGTGCACCCGTGACCAGCTCGGAAACCGGATTGCATAGCGGAGAAGGTACGGTGGGATTCGAGATGGTCGGTGATCTGTTTGTTAACTTGGCTTTCTAAAGGCAGGGCAGGATGGATATAGGTCTGTATCAGTTTGGGTCTAGAGTGTCTCCCCCTTGAAGAGGGGGATGACCGCGGCCGCTTTCCAATCTTTAGAAATCTCAGACGATACGAACGAGAGGTTGAACAGACTAGTAATAGGGGTTGCAACAATGGCGGCCTTATAATTTTAGAAAGAGAGGGTCCAGATTGTCTAGCCCAGCTAAATTTGTAGGGGTCCAGATTCTGCAGCTCTTTCAGGACATCAGCTGTCTGGATTTGGGTGAAGGAGAAGCGGGGGGAGGGGAGAGTGTTGTGTGGTGAGGGAGCATCTGTTGAACCCTATGTGTGTCTGTTGTGTGGCGTTCCCCAGGGGTGTTTGATGAGTGTGACACGGACACGGACGTGATCCACTGGTCTCGCCACAACGTGTTCCTGCTGTATGACATGGGCGTCTTCACCGCTCTCCTGGAGCTGCTGAGCATGGAGATGGAGTGAGTAGGACAACATTGCTACAACCGCACCACAACATCACTGCAATGTCTCGTAATGACTGTGTTGTTATGTCTCTCAACAAGTGTTCGCACCACTGTGGTTAGAGCTTACTTCCTCCTTTTTAATTTTTAATTTATTTCACCTTTATGTACCAGGTAGGCTAGTTGAGAACAAGTTCTCCTTTACAACTGCGACCTGGCCAAGATAAAGCAAAGTAGTGTGACACAGACAACAACAGAGAGTTACACAGGGAATAACGTGGAGTAAACAATAAACAAGCCAATAACACAATAAACAAGTCAATGACACAGTAGAAAAAAAGAAAGTCTATATACAGTGTGTGCAAAAGGCATGAGGAGGTAGGCAATAAATAAGCCATAGTAGCGAAGAATTACAATTTAGCAGATCAACACTGGAGTGATAAATGAGCAGATGATGATGTGCAAGTAGAGATACTGGTGTGCAAAAGAGCAGAAAAGTGAATAAAAACAATATGGGGATGAGGTAGGTTGGGTGGGCTATTTACAGATGGACTATGTACAGCTGCAGCGATCGGTTAGCTGCTCAGATAGCTGATGTTTAAAGTTGGTGAGCCTTGATTAATGGTCCAAATCATTTACAGGGTAACAATTAAGTACCTTAATGTCACTGTTTTCGATTTAAAATGGGGAAAAATAAACTAAATTAGTTTCTTAGCAAAGTACAATTTCTCAAGCAAGAATTTTGCTAGGACTGTCTGGGAGTGGTGTGAGTGGGGAGGAGAAAACTGAAAACTAGCTGTTGTTGGCAGAGATGCTTGGAACTGTTTCTTATTGGTTTATTAACTCATTTACCGTTTGGTGATGTCACCAGGCAGGCCAAAACTCATCCCACCAAAACGAGCTGAAATTTCAGGTGGCCTTTTCAAACAACTCTTACACTAAAAGGACATCATTATTTTATTTTTTTCACAGTATTATTCCAACCTCATTCATAGGTTGGAAATGTATAGAAAACACAGGGAAATCATGTGTTTGACTGCACTGGGCCTTTAATGCTACAGTGCTGGTACAGAGTTGCATTCACTCTCACTAGTTGTTCGCTGGATGGAGTAGGGGAAGGAGACACAGTGGGGGAAGGAGACACAGTGGGGGAAGGAGACACAGTGGGGGAAAGAGACACAGTGGGGGAAAGAGACACAGTGGGGGAAAGAGACACAGTGGGGAAAGAGACACAGTGGGGAAAGAGACACAGTGGGGAAAGAGACACAGTGGGGGAAAGAGACACAGTGGGGGAAAGGGACACAGTAGGGGAAGGAGACACAGTGGGGGAAGGAGACACAGTGGGGAAGGAGACACAGTGGGGGAAAGGGACACAGTGGGGGAAAGGGACACAGTGGGGGAAAGGGACACAGTGGGGGAAAGGGACACAGTGGGGAAAGGGACACAGTGGGGAAAGGGACACAGTAGGGGTAGGAGACAGTGGGGGAAAGGGACACAGTGGGGGAAAGGGACACAGTGGGGAAAGGGACACAGTGGGGAAAGGGACACAGTGGGGGAAGGAGACACAGTGGGGGAAAGGGACACAGTGGAAAGGGACACAGTGGGGAAAGGGACACAGTGGACACAGTGGGGGAAAGGGACACAGTGGGGGAAAGAGACACAGTGGGGGAAAGGGACACAGTAGGGGTAGGAGACAGTGGGGGAAGGAGACACGGTGGGGGAAGGAGACACGGTGGGGGAAGGAGACACGGTGGGGGAAAGGGACACAGTGGGGAAGGAGACACAGTGGGGAAAGGGACACGGTGGGGGAAAGAGACACAGTGGGGGAAAGGGACACAGTAGGGGTAGGAGACAGTGGGGGAAAGGGACACAGTGGGGGAAAGGGTACCAGTGGGGGAAAGGGACACAGTGGGGAAGGAGACACAGTGGGGAAGGAGACACAGTGGGGGAAAGGGACACAGTGGGGGGGAAAGGGACACAGTGGGGGAAAGGGACACAGTGGGGGAAAGGGACACAGTGGGGGAAAGGGACACAGTGGGGGAAAGGGACACAGTGGGGGAAAGAGACACAGTGGGGGAAAGGGACACAGTAGGGGTAGGAGACACAGTGGGGGAAGGAGAGACACGGGGGGGAATGGGAAGGAGACACGGTGGGGGAAGGAGACACGGTGGGGGAAGGAGACACGGTGGGGAAAGGGACACAGTGGGGGAAAGGGACACAGTGGGGGAAAGGGACACAGTAGTGGGGAAGGAGACACAGTGGGGGAAGGAAAGACACAGTGGGGGGGGAAGGAGACACAGTGGGGAAAGGGACACGGTGGGGGAAAGGGACACGGTGGGGGAAAGGGACACGGTGGGGGAAGGAGACACAGTGGGGGGGAAGGAGACACAGTAGGGGGAAGGAGACACAGTATGGGAAGGAGACACAGTAGGGGAAGGAGACACAGTGGGGGAAGGAGACAGTGGGGGAAAGGGACACAGTGGGGGAAAGGGACACAGTGGGGGAAAGGGACACGGTGGGGGAAAGGGACACAGTAGGGGAAGGAGACACAGTGGGGGAAAGGGACACGGTGGGGGAAAGGGACACGGTAGGGGAAGGAGACACAGTAGGGGAAGGAGACACAGTAGGGGAAGGAGACACAGTAGGGGAAGGAGACACAGTAGGGGAAGGAGACACAGTGGGGGAAGGAGACAGTGGGGGAAAGGGACACAGTGGGGGAAAGGGACACGGTGGGGGAAAGGGACACGGTAGGGGAAGGAGACACAGTAGGGGAAGGAGACACAGTGGGGGAAAGGGACACGGTGGGGGAAAGGGACACGGTGGGGGAAGGAGACACAGTGGGGGAAAGGGACACGGTGGGGGAAAGGGACACGGTGGGGGAAAGGGACAACAGGGGAAATCAGTAAAGTAATGTACTGCTCTGTAGGTTTAGGCTTACATTGACAAGGTTATAAATAATGATTTTTAATTGAAATAATAATTGTGTCCTTCAAATTTTGCTTTCGTCAAAGAATCCTCCATTTGCAGCAATCACAACCTTGCAGACCTTTTGGCATTCTAGTTGTCAATTTGTTGAGTTAATCTGAAGAGATTTCATCCCATGCTTCCTGAAGCATCTCCCACAAGTTGGATTGGCTTGATGGGCACTTCTTACGTACCATAAGGTCAAGCTGCTCCCACGACAGCTCAATAGGGTTGAGATCCGGTGACTGTGCTGGCCACTCCATCATAGACAGAATACCAGCTGATTGCTTCATCCCTAAATAGTTCTTGCATAGTTTGGAGCTGTGTTTTGGGTCATTGTCCTGTTGTAGGAGGAAACTGGCTCCAATTAAGCGCTGTCCACAGGGTATGGCATGGCGTTGCAAAATGGAGTGATAGCCTTCCTTCAAGATCCCTTTTACCCTGTGCAAATCTCCCACTTTACCACCACCAAAGCACCCCCAGACCATCGCATTGCCTCCATCAAATCAAATTAAATGTTATTTGTCACATACACATGGTAAGCAGATGTTAATGCGAGCGTAGCGAAATGCTTGTGCTTCTAGTTCTGACCATGCAGTAATATCTAACAAGTAATCTAACAATTTCACAATAACCACCTTATACACACAAGTGTAAAGGAATGAATAAGAATATGTACATATAAATATATGGATGAGCGATGGCAGAATGACATAGGCAAGATGCAGTAGTTGGTATAGAGTACAGTATATACATATGAGATGAGTAATGTAGGGTATGTAAACATTATATAAAGTGGCATTGTTTAAAGTGGCTAGTGATACATTTATTACATCCAATTTAAAATGTTTAAAGTGGCTAGAGATTTGAGTCAGTATGTTGGCAGCAGCCACTCAATGTTAGTGATGGCTGTTTAACAGGCGGATGGCCTTGAGATAGAAGCTGTTTTTCAGTCTGTCGGTCCTTGCTTTGATGCACCTGTACTGACCTCGCCTTCTGGATGATAGCGGGGTTAACAGGCAGTGGCTCGGGTGGTTGTTGTCCTTGATGATCTTTTTGGCCTTCCTGTGACATCGGGGGGTGTAGGTGTCCTGGAGGGCAGGTAGTTTGCCTCCGGTGATGCATTGTGCACTACCCCCCGGTTGAGCCTTACGGTTGAGGGCGAAGCGATTCCCGTACCAGGCGGTGATACAGCCCGACAGGATGCTCTCATTTGTGCATCTGTAAAAGTGTGTGAGTGTTTTTGGTGACAAGCCGAATTTCTTCAGCCTCCTGAGGTTGAAGAGGCGCTGCTGTGCCTTCTTCACCACGCTGTCTGTGTGGGTGGACCAATTCAGTTTGTCCGTGATGTGTATGCCGAGGAACTTAAAACTTTCCATCTTCTCCACTACTTGACAGATGACATCAAGCACTCCTCCAGCATTAAAACAAATAAATATCCGTCTCACGACTGTTCTTCTTTGTGATCCGAACACCTCAAACTTAGATTTGTCCATAACACTTTTTCTAATCTTCCTCTGTCCCGTGTCTTTGTTCTTTTGTCCATCTTAATGTTTTATTTTTATTGGCCAGTCTGAGATATGGCTTTTTCTTTGCAACTCTGCCTAGAAGGCCAGCATCCCGAAGTTGCCTTTTCACTGTTGACGCTGAGACTGGTGTTTTGCTATTAATAAATGAAGCTGCCGGTTGAGGACTTGTGAGGTGTCTGTTTCTCAAACAAGACACTCTGATGTACTTGTCCTCTTGCTCAGTTGTGCACCGGGGCCTCCCACTCCTCTTTCTATTCTGGTTAGGGCCAGTTTGTTCTGTTCTGTGAAGGGAGTAGTACACAGCGTTGTACGAGATATTCAGTTTCTTGACAATTTCTTGCATGGAAAAGCCTTAATTTCTCAGAACAAGAATAGAATTTCAGAAGAAAGTTATTTTGTTTCTGGCCATTTTGAGCCTTAATCGAACCCACAAATGTTGATGCTCCAGATACTCAACTAGTCGAAAGAAGGCCCGTTTTATTGTTCTTTAATCAGGACAACAGTTTTCAGCTGTTCTAACATAATTGCAAAAGGGTTTTCTAATGATCAATTAGCCTTTTAAAATGATGAACCTGGATTAGCTAACACAATGTGCCATTGGAACACAGGAGTGATGGTTGCAGGAGTGATGGTTGCCGATTTCATATACAAATCCGCCGTTTCCAGCTACGATAGTCATTTACAACATCAATTATCACTGTATTTCTGATCAATTTTGTTATTTTAATTATCTAAAAAACAAGGATATTTCAAAGTGACTCATCAATAAGTCAAATACTATACACTGAGTGTATAAAACATTAAGAACAGTCGTCCTAATATTGAGTTGCAGCGCCCTTTTTGGCCTCAGAACAGCCTCCATTCATCGGGGCATGGACTCTACAAGGTGTCGAAAGCGTTCTACAGGGATGCTGGCACTTGTTGACTCCAATGCTTCCCACAGTTGTGTCAAGTTGGCTGGATGTCATTTTGGGTGGTAGACCATTCTTGATGCACACAGGAAACTGTTCAGCATGAAAAAACCCAGCGACGTTGCAGTTCTTGACACAAATAGGTGCGCCTGGCACTTACTACCATACCCGGTTTGAAGGCACATAAATATTTTTCACTCTCTGAATGGTACACATACACAATCCATGTCTCAATTGTCTCAAGGTTTAAAAATCCTTCTTTAACCTGTCTCCTCCCCTTCGTCTACACTGATTTTAAAGTGGATTTAACAAGTGACATCAATAAGGGATCATAGCCTTCACCTGGATTCACTCAGTCGGTTCTTAATGTTTTGTACACTGTACAATTTCAGGTGGTCTTTTCAAACAGCTCCTACACTTAAAGGGCATCCCATAAGCATACCACTGAATCAATAAGTAGGTATATTAAATGTCCCCACGGAGTCAATTCCTCTGTCACCTGCCTGCCTGAGGTTCCTCCTGTCCCTAAGGGAAGATCTACTGCTGCCTCACTATTTTGGGTCTCTACCAACCTTAGCCATGGACTAATCTACCTAATGGGAGAGGCTGGTAGAGATGGTGCTGATAATAGCTGATTTGTGTGTGTGTGTGTGTGTGTGTGTGTGTGTGTGAGAGAGGGCAGGGAATTGAACAGGATTGAACATCTATTTTTAATTATTCTCCTGGTGGGAGTGACTCTGGGAGGTGGGAGGTGGTACAGGCCGTGGTCTATGTGTGTGTGGAGAGGAGACAGACAGCTCGATCATGACTCAGTGTCCAGGAATGGCTTCCTGTTCTGTTTCTTCTGTTGGGTATTTCTGTCCATCCCCTTGGCTCCTCTTTAACGAGAGAGTCACCGCCAGGCTAATCCCTGCTGAGTGTTGCTGAGGGACCCTGGACAGTGTGGAGTTAAACACACACAGGCACGTACATGCACACGCACGTTCACAGACCGGCAGAGAGATACACACACACACACACACACACACACACACACACACACCAGGAATGTTAATTCATGAATACACCATTCTCTCTTTCTCTTCTCCGTCCTACCTCCCACATCCATCCCTCTTCAGCTAGGATATGAGGCACCTACTGGCTCTTAGTGAGGGGGACAAGAGCAGCGAGAGCAGGTTGAGAGCAGACAGAGAGGGAGACAGAGCACCGGCCTCTGCGATTCCCACTTCACAGCTCACTGGCGAGGCGGCAGAGCCTTCAAGGCGTTGTTTCCTTCCTTTAGTCTATGTGCTCCTCTGTCCTGGTCTCTTATTGACCTCTGATTCTACGGCTTAGCAAGCAAGGAAGCAGCCGCCTCCTATTACTTCGTAGCACCTGTTAAGCTGCGGAGCCAACACACAGGGAATGATCTCTGTCTGTATTTCTCCTCTGCCATTTATCCTGCCTGCACTGGTGTTCATTCTCAGTTGTGATTTACGCTGGGGGGTTTTTCCACTTCAAATCAAATACAAGTTTGTCACATGCTTCGTAAACAACAGGTGTGGACTAACAGTGAAATGCCTACGGGCCCTTCCCAACAATGCAGAGAGAAAGAAAATAGAGATATACCAGAAAAGTCAAACACGTAATGATAGATACACAATGAGTAACGATAACTAGGCTATATACAAGGGGTACCAGTACTGAGTCCATGTGAAGGGGTACGAGGTCATTGAGGTAGATAAGTACCTATAACTAGAAACAAAGTGACACGTTAGTAGCAGCAGCGTATGTGACGAGTCAGAAAAATGAATGCAAAAAGGGTCAATGCTATTTGGTTAACTATTTAACTAAGTCTTAACATGGCCTGGCGGTAGAAGCTGTTCAAGGGCCTGTTGGTTCCAGACTTGGGTGGCTGGAGTCTTTGACAATTTTTAGGGCCTTCCTCTGACACTGGCTGGTATAGAGGTCCTGGATGGCAGGGAGCTTGGCCCCAGTGATGTACTGGGCCATACACACTAACCCACAACCCTCCAGGGTCCTTAGCTCAGTGATGGACGGTCCAGTGTGGCTCAGTTGGTAGAGCATGGTGCTTGCAACGTCAGGGTTGTGGGTTCGATTCCCACGGCGGACCAGTACGAAAATGTATACACTCTGAATAAGAGCATCTGCTAAATGACAAAAAATGGAAATGTAAAAAATGATGAGTTTGGAGGGCACTATGGTGTCAATGAACTGCATTCTCATGTAGGTGTGCTTTTTGTCCAAGTGGGAAAGGGCAGTGTGGAGTGCAATAGAGATTGCGCTATCTGTGGAACTGTTGGGGTGGAATGCGAATTGGAGTGGGTCCAGGGTGTCTGGGATGATGGTGTTGATGTGAACCATGACCAGCCTTTCAAAGCATTTGTCAGCTGCAGATGTGAGTGCTACAAGGCGATAGTCATTTAGACAGGTTACCTTTGGTGTTCTTGAGCACAGGAACTATGGTGGTCTGCTTAAAGCATGTAGGTATTACAGACTGGGTCAGGAAGAAGTTTAAAATGTCAGTGAATTAACTTGCCAGCTGGTCAGCGCATGCTCTGAGTACACGCCCTGGTAATCCATCTGGCCCTGCGGCCTTGTGAATGTTAACCTGTTTATAGATTTTCCTCACATCGGCTACGGAGAGGGTGATAACCCAGCCATCTGGAACAGTTGGTGCTCTCACGCATGGTTCAGTGTTGCCTCAAAGCAAGCATAGAAGGCATTAAGCTTGTCTGGTAGTATCATGTCACTGGGCAGCTCTTGGCTGAGTTTCCCTTTGTAATCCGTGATAGTTTGCAAGCCTTGCCACATCCGACAAGGGTTCGAGCCAGTGTAATAGGATTCGATATTAGTCCTGTATTGACATTTTTCCTGTTTGATGGTTTTTCGAGGGTGTAGCGGGATTTCTTATAACCGTCCGGGTTAGTGTCCCTCTCCTTGAAAGTGGCAGCTTTAGCTCAGTGTGGATGTTGCCTGTAATCCGTGGCTTCTGGTTGGGAAAAGTATGTACGGTCAATGTGGGGACAGCGTTGTCAACGCACTTATTAATGAAGCCGGTGACTGATGTGGTAATCTCTGAAAATGCCATAGGATGATTCCCAGAACAAATTCCAGTCTGTGCTAGCGAAACAGTTCTGTAGCTTAGCATTCGCTTTATCGGACCACTTCCGTCACTGGTACTTCCTGTTTGAGTTTTTGCTTGTAAGCAGGAATCAGGAGGATAGAGTTATGGTCATAATTGCAAAATGGAGGGTGAGGGAGAGCTTTGTATGTGTCTCTGTGTGTGGAGTGAAGGTGATCTAGAGTTGTTTCTCCTCTAGTTGCACAGGTGAATTGCTGGGAGAAATGAGAAGTTGTCCTGCATTAAGATCACCGGCCACTAGGAGCGCTGCCTCTGGATGAGCATTTCCTTGTTGGATAATGGATCTATACAGCTCGTTGAGTGTGGTTTTAGTGCCAGCATTGGTTTGTGGTGGTAAATAGACATCTACGAAAAATATAGATGAAAACTTGGTAAATAGTGTGGTCTACATTTTAGCAGAACCTCAAGACTTCCTTTTAATATTAGAGATTGCGCACTAGCTGTTGTTAAGAAAGCGACACCTGCCACCCCCTTGAGCTTACCTGATACTGCCGTTCTGTCCTGCTGATGCATGGAAAAGCTCATAAAGCGGCCTCTATACATTCCATTGCCATTCTAGTCTTTGTCACTTTAATTATAGGAAATGAGAACTTCCTGACCCCATGACCTGACCAGAGCCTAGACATGAGCGATATCTATTGTCTGTTGTGTTTAGCTGTGGTGTGGTATAATTTGTACTGTATACATGCTGAACTGCTTCTGTGTTTGACTCTGCAGTAACAACCAAGCCTGCAGCAGTGCAGTGAGGAAACCTGCCATCTCTCTGGCGGACAGCACAGAACTCAGGTGACCATCCTTCCACCTCACTGAGTTTTACAGCAGTCGCCCAATCAGCCAAGCCCAAAATCCCAAACAGAAAGCAATGCATATGTAGAAGCATTATGGCTAGGAAAAGCTCCCTAGTAAGGAAGGAACCCTCTTCTGGCTGTGCCAGGTGGGAATTATAAGAGTACCTGGCCATTTAAGGTCAGATTGTTCTTCAAGATGTTCAAATGTTCAAGGATGGGCAGCAGGGTCAAATAATAATCAGTGGTTGTAGAGGATGCAACAGGTCAGTACTTCAGGAGTAAACACCACTAGAGGGATATCAACAGACCACCAACTTACTACTCTTAGGCAAGGCTGAGTATAGCCCACAAAGATCTCCTCCACAGCACGAGCCCAAGGGGGCACAAAACCAGATGGGAAGATCACATCTGTGACTCAACCTACTCAAGTGACAAACCCCTCCTAGGGACGGCTTGGAAGAGCCCTAGTAAAGCCAGTGACTCAGCCCCCCTAATAGGGTCAGAGGCAGAGAATCCCAGTGGAGAGAGGGGAGCCGGCCAGGCAGAGACAGCAAGGGAGGTTCGTCGCTCCAGTTGCCGTTCACCTTTGCATCCCTGGGCCAGACTACACTCAATCATAGGACCTACGGAAGAGATGCGTCTTCAGTAATGACTTAAAGGTTGAGACTGAGTCTGCGTCTCTCACATGGATAGGCAGACCATTCCATAAAAATGGAGCTCTATAGGAGAAAGCCCTGCCTCCAGCTGTTTGCTTACAAATTCTAGGGACAATAAGGTGGGAAACTAAATAACACGTCCTAATAGCTTGTAGAAAATGGAGGCCATTATGGCTTGTTTTCCATCTGAATCAAGGCGTTAATGCACAGGACACTGCCTCGCTAACATTGTATAATTACTGTAGGGTGATTTAGGCTGATGCATTAGCTAGGCAAGTGCATGTGGAAACGTGTACAAGAGCATTAAGTGTGCACACACACACATTTACAGATTCACACATGTACAAACTACACATAGGCAGACATAATGTATGCACAAGCACACACAGTTATGTTTTTTGGAGTGGAGAGCTGTTCTACCTCAGTAGCTTACAGACTATTTGTCTTGATGCATGCATGCACACACCTGTTCATTCTGACCTCTGACTTCTCGTGTTCCACTAGGGTCTTGCTAAGCATCATGTACCTGATGGTGGAGACCATCCGTCTGCAGACAGAGGACGACAGGCCAGAGTGGAGAACTGCCAGAGAGGCCTTCAAGACTGAACTGGGTTTGTGTTTGTGCGTGTGTGTGTGTGTGTGCGCATTGTAAGACGTTTCTGTAATTTCAACAGTAAAACACTGTAGAAGGCAGTAAAATGCCATACATGTGTTTTATAGCACATCAAGACTTTAATTTCAACAGCAAAACACTGTGAAATGCACAGTAAAATACCTTAAATGTGTTTTACAGGGTTAATGATGGTGCATTATGGGTTAATGTTGTGAGCTGGGAAAGAGTCTTGCTCATTAACATGCTGTATGTTAATGTGTGCCTTGTAAGAGGCTGTATTTGTTGCACCCGTGAGTGAGAATGCTGTACCCACCCAGAATACAGTAATATACGGTATTTCAGGAATTCTACAAACCTTTTACTGTAGATTTTCAGGACCTTACTGGCCAATTGCTGGCAGTAATTGACTGTAATTCAGAATACAGTACCAAACTGCATTTTTGGAGTGCCATAAACCTTTTGAGCAGTAGTGGGTGCATGGTATTGTTCTCTTTTAAGAGGCTATATTAGTGAGAATGCTGTACGAATTGAACTGATATGTGATAGTAGTTCCCTAACAATGAAATGTATATAGGGAACAGATCAGAGTTAGCCTGGCTGACGTGACCCACGTGACGACACAGCTCGAGAGCTGGTGTCTGCTAGACTAGATCAGAGTTAGCCTGGCTGACGTGACCCACGTGACGACACAGCTCGAGAGCTGGCCTCTGCCAGACTAGATCAGAGTTAGCCTGGCTGACGTGACCCACGTGACGACACAGCTCGAGAGCTGGCCTCTGCCAGACTAGATCAGAGTTAGCCTGGCTGACGTGACCCACGTGACGACACAGCTCGAGAGCTGGCGTCTGCTAGACTAGATCAGAGTTAGCCTGGCTGACGTGACCCACGTGACGACACAGCTCGAGAGCTGGCCTCTGCCAGACTAGATCAGAGTGGCAGTGAGTCTTACACCTTTAATGGTTGAATATGTAACCATGTTCATTCGATCTGTTTCGCCCTGTAATAACAGACAGTTTGGAAGCCTTTGTTTTAGGCCTCTAGAATAATTATACAGGAAATGTTTTAGTGTGTACGCTGTATGTGTGTGCTGGCTGTTGACCCCCTCCTCTAACCTCAGGTTCTCCTCTGTACAATGGAGAGCCATTTTCCCTGTTGCTCTTCACCATGGTGACCAAGTTCTGCAGTATGAACGCTCCACACTTCCCCATGAAGAAGGTCCTGCTGCTGCTCTGGAAGACCATCCTGGTCAGTAAGCTACAGCACCGACACCATGACCTGTCCGTTTAGTAGGCTAGCCGCTCCGTAACAGAGGTATTTCATCCACCACTAGTGTAGATTCAAAACACTTGCTAGAATGACGTTGGAACCGGAGTGTCAGGCTCGACTGGCTCCCGCAATGGAATCGATGGGTTCGTTTGCCAATAGCTGCACAGAGCTCTGTCCGCGTGTTCATGTACATCTCTGTGGCTTTCTGTGTCCGTCTGTCTCTCTGCGTGTCACAGTTCACCATGGGGGGCTTCGAGGAGCTCCAGGAGATGAAGGTTCGAGGGAGAGAGAGGCTGAGCCTGCCCCCCCTGCCTGAGGACAGCATCAAGGTGATCCGGAGCATGAGAGCAGCCTCTCCTCCAGCCTCGGCAATGGAGCTCATCGAACAGCAACAGCAGGCCAAGAGAGGACGCCGCAGCCGCAGGGTACGTATTATACAGCCATTATATCATGCACATACTGTTCCTGGAGCTTTACACACACACACACACACACACACACACACACACACACACACACACACACACCTGTGCGCTAGACTCACTTGACTGAATACACACCTGATGTGTTCTAACAGCGAGCCTAACTAAACCGGGGCAGTCACAGCCTCACGTGCCACGCCCTCTAACAAGCATGGATTGCTCAGCCTGACTGTAGCAGTAGAGAATGTGACTAGGAGCTATGTGCACACCCTCGGTGTACTGCATTCCCCCTGACACGTTTGTTGTTTTAACTTCTTCCTCTAATCCCAACTGTGCTGTTTTTAGACTGGGGCTCTGACTTCACCAGGCTCTCAACCTCCTCTTCCTTGTGTCCCTGCAGAGTGCCTTTGTTGATAGCTTGGAAGGAGACAGTCCCTTTCCCAAGAAGCAGGTCTTTACCCACTTTCCCTCTGCATTTTCTCTGCCTCGGGCTGGTTCTTGCACCTTCTATTCCTCCACCTCTTTCTTTTCCTCTTCTTTCTCCTCTTCCTCTTATTCCTTGTCCTCCTCCTCCTCTTCCTCCTTCCCCTTTTCTCCTCCTTCACTGCGCTCTGCACTGTATGGGTGGGTACAGAGGCGGGGCTGGCTGTGGTCGAGGTCCCTGCGGACATGACGGGAGCTTTCCTCTCGTCTCCATCTCCACCAGGTTGTTAGGCCGCCAGCGTATCGCTGTAGAACAACAGTTCACTGCAGCTTCTTTCCCACCACGCAGCTGAATGGCTTGTTCTCCATGGGATATGAGTCATGTAGGTCTATGCTGGTCACACTGCTTCCGTTACCTCTGTTGCTCTCCTCGCCAGCACACAGTCTACCTGATGACTACTTACTACCACCACACCGCCATACGTTGCATTGCACTGGCGCTCCGCTGCTACTAAATGCAACCCCCTTTGCCTGATGCTTGTTGCATTGATGATGCCGCAGTCATTCATTAAAACTATGGAAGTGGTTTGAGATTATTGGGGTTTGTGTTTGTATGACTCATTATGGTTGTAAGTGGAATGTTTAACACTTGAATATGGAGTTGGGCCCAAAGGTTCCTCAGGTTTTTTACTGGGAGTTTCTGTAACTTTTTTGTTTTGGAGTGCAGCCTTATGGTAGGTAAGTCTTGAGTATTGCTTGGGGTTGGAGTGGGAAGCCAGGGCCTAACCCTGTGCGTGTGTGTGAGGGGACGGCCTCTTTCATGCCCCCTGCTGGTTGTTCTGGTTTCCAGCCCCTGGTAAAGCAGGACAGCCTAGACACGTACAACGAGCGAGACCCCTTTAAGAACGACGACGCACGCGACGAGGAGGAGGATGGCGAGGAAGCCGACAGTGGCATCGAGGGCGAGGTGGACCCCCTGGACCGTGATGTCATCATCCAGCCGCCACCCCCACCGCCCCCGCTCAGACCCCCCACTGAGAGAGCGTCCCTCCCCAAGGGTCTGCCCTGGGCCCCCAAAGTCAGGTAAGGCTGGAAGGCCCAGTTCCAAACAAACCTCTCGCCCCTCGCCATAACTCTTAACCCTTCTGTGTTTGCAGATCTGAAGGGATTGGATAGGTGTAATATAGCGGAAGCTCCCCAAACACCATCAGAAGGCAGGGTGGATCGATCACTTTATTGCTTACCTCAGGCCTGAAAACTCAAGTGATAGCATACAAAATCAAATGTACACTGAGTTCTAGTTGTGTTATTCTACACACTCGTGCTGCTGATAGTGCCCCCTCTGTTTAGGAGGACTCAAAGTAACCCACCTCAGTCACTCATACAGTAACAGCCAGCTCCCCCTCGCAAGATGGCCTCTGTCTACACATTAGTGACAGTGGCCTATCTCTCGTGTGTGTGTGCGTGGGCGGACTTGGCGACGTGAATAATAATTTAGCACATGAGGTGGAGTTCCAGATCCCAATATCACACAGTGTACAGAGGCAGCATCGAGTGTGACTGATGAGGCTTTAAGCAGCCACCACGGCACCCTAAAGTGTGTGTGTGCAAACACTCTTAAGATGGATGTCTGTGGGAGAGGAGATGCATCATCTGGTTAGCAGCCGAACGTCTTTGATCAGTCTGTTTAGATAGTATCTCGACAAGCCTGGGAAACCAGACTAGGAAACACAGTAGGTCTCGCAGTGTGATCAGTGAGAAGGTGAATCTGGGGGGGGGGGGTTAGTGAGGGGCAGCAGGCCTCTATCGAATCTATCGGTCTGTCTCCACAGGGAGAAAGACATCGAGCACTTCCTGGAGACCAGCAGGAACAAGTTCATCGGCTTCACTCTGGGAAAGTGAGTGTCGCTTTCACTGTGTTGTCTGACAGGCTCGCTCCACGTAGTATACTGCCATGTGTGGTCCTAGTTATTGCAATGCCAGTGACTGTTCTCTCTCGGCTGCAATGTTTTTATTTTATTTTCTAGTGACACAGAGACACTGGTCGGTCTTCCTAGGCCCATACACGAGAGTGTCAAGACCCTCAAACAGGTAAAGGGGAGATAAATCTCTCTTGTCCTTCCTCTTCTATCCTTTCTCCCTCTCCTCTCAATCCCTCCGTCGCTCTCGCTCCACCAGGATCGAGTGTTACACCGGTGACGAAGCATTGACCGTTTATTTGACCTAGCTGGTCAATATCCCTGGACGTTGACTGTGAAACACAGTTACACTGAGGAATGCCCTTCTGTGTGTCAACCTGTGAATACTAATGAACGCTCGTTCAAAGCCGCTTCTGTTTACACACCGCATGCTGCCTGACGAGATAATGTCGGAATACTATGGTATATCGCCATGGTGATGTCTCATTGAAAAGGTGTGAAGTGGAATAGAATGGATTGTGGTTATGAAGTGCTTTGCGCTGGCTCTCCTAGTGCTTTATATTGTATTGTGTATGGTGGCTAACTCACCCAATCCAACACCATGCTCTCTTTTCCCTCCAGCACAAATATGTCTCTATAGCTGAGATGCAGATCAAGAGGGAAGAGGAGCTTCAACAGTGCCCCATGACCCTGGTCAGTGACGCTTCTCACTGTTGACTTTATATGAAATGACAGGAACTCCTCTATTTGAATGTGTTTAATGCTAGGCTAAAACTATACTGGAAAATGAAGTGGGGGGGGGGGGGGGGGGGGCTGTCAATGTTTTGATCCCTAGTTGCACCACACCTCCCAAAAGCATCATGTCTGCTCAATGTCTACATTTTTACATTTTAAAACTGTAGGGCTTTTTTTTGTGTTTTATGTTGTGAATGTGTTTTGTAATAACATTTGAATTCTATCTCTCTTCTAAAATAGATTCTTAATCTCCAATGAGACTAACCTTGTCAAATAGAAATAGGATCTTTCATTTTCTACGTGTTGGAACAGGGCTCTGTGAATGGAAACAAGATGACTAGAGACGGTGTGTAACTCATATCGTGTGGTGTTGTGTTGTGTCAGGGAGAAGAGGATGTGGATGAGACCCCAACAGAGATCCTGTATCTGGGAATGCTTCCTAACCTGTCTCAGTATGTGGTGAGGACATCTACCGTTCTATTCTGCTCTACCAAGACACTTCACATGGCATCATCTCTTACTTTGCATCTCAAAAATCATAGATTGTTACTAAGTATTTGCTGTCTAGACCTGTCATGTTTCCGAGCTGAGAGATTGAAAGCTAAAAACCCATGTTGTATTGATCAGATTGCCCTTCTGAAGCTGCTGCTGGCTGCAGCACCTACCTCCAAGGCCAAGACGGACTCCATCAATATACTGGCTGATGTGCTGCCAGAGGAGATGCCGTGAGTGTAATAGCCTTGTGCCTCTCCTTGTTCCCTCACGGCCATCTTTGCCGTTCATGCTTAAGTTGAGTGATGGCGATAAGGAGGACATGTAATATAATTTGTTCATAGATAAAGTCAATGACTATAGATTTGTCATGTCAAGGGAATTTGCTGCTATGAATCACATAAAAGGTGTGTGTGTGTGTGTGTGATGGCAGAATCACGGTCCTCCAGAGCATGAAGCTGGGTATTGACGTGAACAGACACAAGGAGATCATTGTCAAGGCCATCTCTGCACTTCTGCTGCTGCTGCTCAAGCACCTGAAACTCAATCACATCTACCAAGTAAGCCCACCTACCACCCCTACCGGTCTTTCTTTCTCTCTACCTCTCTCTCTCTTTCTCTGTTCCCCCCCCCCCCTCACAACCCAGGTCAGCCACTATCTCTCGCTCTCCATCCCTTTCTCTCCACCACCCCCTCAGGTCTGCCGCTGCTCTCTCGCTCTCATCTCTTCCAGTGGGGTAGTGGAGGGTAAACGCAGTTTAACCACTTTTGCAGAAAAATGCATTGAAAATATAGGAAGCATTACCTTTTTTTTTTTTACACCACAGCAGGCGAACAGTTTACCCCCCACACACACCTTTCCCACCCTCACACACTAAGTCAGCCTCCATTCTCTCTCATCTCCCTGCGTTCCACATTCACCACCACATTTCTCTCTCTTCCTGTCTTCATCTCCTCTCACATCCCCCACCCATTTGGCTCCTGGCAGCTGACAACACAGATCCTGCACTGGAATGATAGGCACACAGTCAAAGGTTCATACATCCCCCTGCACACAGAGAGGGAGGCAGGATAGAGGGAGGCAGGAGGAGGAGGAGGAGGGTTGGAGAAGTACCATCAGACAAGAAATGGGTACATAGCCGCACCATCCATTTTCCAAAATGCAAAGCTGAGCTCCTTCCAAAATCTGCTCTTGTAAAGGAGGATTATAATTCCTATTTTGGGCCGATTAGCTTCATGTATCGTCGTCCTACTGCTGCTTCTCCCTGAGACAAGAGTGTGTCTCTCTTCAGCACACGAAACCATGTACCTTTTTTAAAAGGGATTGGTTCAAGGTTGACTTTTTGGCACGCAACCACTATTGATAGGTAGTGAATCGTCTTCAGAGAGAAATGGAGCATCTGCTCTTTTGACAATAGTGTGCTTATACCTGGCAGCAGGTCAGGACTGTTCTGTCAAATCCTACATGAAAAAGGAGCTACTTCCCCATTTAATAGGATGAAAGATGAACAAAGCTGGATGTAAAATTATAGTAGCGCCATCTACTGCCCAAAATGATTACCTTCACTCTTATTTCCCACGACCAACTGCCAAATGAAGCTTGTTACAAAGATGCATTATTGCAACGGCAGAACCCAGCTCCGTGAAAGGGTTAAATGAGTCTGCCTATGGCTCCTATCCTGCTGGCTCCGTGCCGCAGAGCTGAGTACTTCCAGGAAGAGCAGATTGGCTAAATCCTCTGATTGGAACCCCCCCGTCATTCCCATCGTGAGAGTGTAAAGGGGTTGTCATTTCAGAGTGTCTTTTACAGACCAAAAGTCGCATGACAGAATGCTCATCATTGTTCCTGCTTTGAATTCATAGGCACACAGCAGTAATAGTAGCTGTGCTAACAAAAAGTGGCCTTGAACGGTCTTTTGATGATCGTAAACGATTGCATAGAATGTAGAAAAGAGGAGAAATCGGTCTATTCCTGAACTCTGCAGGCTGCTCATAAAATATAAAAAGACAGGGGGTTGGAGGATTAATCTTTTATTATTTAATGGATATGAATTTTTATTATTAGGAGTTAAAGGGCTAGTGGGCCTTAGTGCTTTATCTGGTCCTCCATGGTTCCTGTGCACTAAAGACAGTCAGTGACTTTGCAGTGACCTTGTACTTCCTGTCTCTCTCTCTCTCCCTCCAGTTTGAGATTGTCTCCCAACACCTGGTGTTTGCTAACTGCATCCCACTCATCCTCAAGTTCTTCAACCAGAACATCATGTCTTACATCAGTGCCAAAAACAGGTAGGACTCACTGACTACAACTGACTACCACTTAGATTCTGCAGTGCCAGAGGCGCATCTGCACCCACATAAAGGCGGGGGGGGTGTGGTTGACAAATGTGTCTCTCTCACCTCAATGATAGGTGTAACACCACTGTTGACACAAAGATGGGCTGTAATACTCTCGTTTGTGCTCTCATTGTAGTATATGTGTGCTGGACTTCCCTCACTGTGTGGTCCACGAGATGCCTGAGCTCACGGCTGAGAGCTTGGTGAGTTCAGATCGCATACCCATGTGTTTACATCAGACTGTTCGAATGTTAATGGGTTTGGTTAATCTGTTGGCTGTGATTAGACACTGGCTGTGTCCGGCTACCCATCCTAAACACTAGGCCGTTATACATGTATTCTTTGTGGGCGTTTTCAATTCTCCAAACCCTGTTGTTGCCTGTGATTTGTAGGAAGCTGGAGACAGTAATCAGTTCTGCTGGCGTAATCTCTTCTCCTGCATCAACCTGCTGAGGATCCTCAACAAGCTGACTAAGTGGAAACACTCCAGGACCATGGTGAGAGAGACCTGGTCCTGCGTCTCTTTATGATCACATGTCCCTTATTCAGTACCCACTTGCCTAGGGTGTACAGGCTAGAGGACAGTTTAGAATTCAAAGATTTGTGACGGGACATTTTTGAGATCCACTGTGTACTTCTCTTCCACCTCCTCTCTCAGATGCTGGTGGTGTTCAAGTCTGCTCCCATCCTGAAGAGGGCGCTGAAGGTCAAACAGGCCATGATGCAGCTGTATGTCCTCAAGCTGCTCAAGATCCAGACCAAGTACCTGGGCCGCCAGTGGAGGAAGAGCAACATGAAGACCATGTCAGCCATCTACCAGAAAGTACGACACAGGCTCAATGACGACTGGGCCTATGGCAACGGTAAGATGCAGAGGAAATAAACTTTTGAACGCATACCCGAAGTCAACTCTTAATTCACTGGTCTGTAGGAGATGTGAAAGCTATGCAACGAATCAGAATGTGATGATGAATGTGAAATGAAATGCGGTAGGTACACACTATGTGCCTTTGATTATTGATCTCCGTAATGGAAAGTCCAATCAGCCAACTGCTGTAAGATGAAGGCCGGTAACTAAGGATGTGTTGCCATAGCAACCAAACCAGGGACCAGCTTGGGGTGAGAGGCCCTCCGAGAAAAAGAGACGACTGTCTGTCATCACATGTCTCAGGTTCTATTCTCAATGGACCAGATGGACAAAGGGAAAGAGAGGAGAGAGCTCCATTGGTTCTTCGAATCAAATGTTATTGGTCACGTACACCTGGTTAGCAGATGTTAATGCGAGTGTAGCAAAATGCTTGTGCTTTTAGTTCCGACAGTGCAGTAATATCTAACAAGTAATCTAACAATTCCCCAACAACTACCTAATAGACACAAATCTAAAGGGGTGAATGAGAATATGTACATGTAAGTATATGGATGAGCGATGGCCGAGCGGCACAGGCAAGGTGCAATAGATGGTATAAAATACAGTATTTACGGTTGGAGTCATTAAAACTTGTTTTTCAACCACTCCACACATTTCTTGTTAACAAACTATAGTTTGGGCAAGTTGGTTAGGACATCTAGGGCATCTGTATGACACAAGTAATTTTTCCAACAATTGTTTACAGACAGATTATTTCACATATAATTCACTGTATCACAATTCCAGTGGGTCAGAAGTGTACATACACTAAGTTGACTGTGCCTTTAAACAGCTTGAAAAATTCAAAACAATTATGTCATGGCTTTAGAAGCTTCTGATAGGCTAATTGACATAATTTGAGTCAATTGGAGGTGTACCTGTGGATGTATTTCAAGGCCTACCTTCAAACTCAGTGCCTCCTTGCTTGACATTATGGGAAAATCAAAATAAATCAGCCAAGACCTCAGAAAAAAATGTGTAGACCTCCACAAGTCTGGTTCATCCTTGGGAGCAATTTCCAAACGCCTGAAGGTACCACGTTCATCTGTACAAACAATAGTACGCAAGTATAAACACCATGGGACCATGCAGCCGTCATATCGCTCAGGAAGAAGACGCGTTCTGTCTCCTATTGATGAACGTACTTTGGTGCGAAAAGTGCAAATCAATCCCAGAACAACAGCAAAGGACCTTGTGAATATGCTGGAGGAAACAGGTACAAAAGTATCTATATCCACAGTTAAACAAGTCCTATATCGACATAACCTGAAAGGCCACTCAGCAAGGAAGAAGCCACTGCTTCAAAACCACCATAAAAAAGCCAGACTACGGTTTGCAACTGCACATGGGAACAAAGATCATACTTTTTGGAGAAATGTCCTCTGGTCTGATGAAACAAAAATAGAACTGTTTGGACATAATGACTGTCGTTATGTTTGGAGGAAAAAGGGGGAGGCTTGCAAGCCGAAGGACATCATCCCAACCATGAAGTACGGGTGTGGCAGCATCATGTTGTGGGAGTGCTTTTGACCCAAGTTTAACAATTTAAAGGCAATGCTACCAAATACTAATTGAGTGTATGTAAACTTCTGGCCCACTGGGAATGTGATGAAAGAAATAAAAGCTGAAATAAATCATTCTCTCTACTATTTTTCTGACCTAAGACAGGGAATTTTTACTAGGATTAAATGTCAGGAATTGTGAACAACTGAGTTTAAATGTATTTGGCTAAGGTGTATGTAAACTTCCAACTTCAACTGTACATGTGATATGAGTAATGTAAGATATGTAAACATTATTAAAGTGGCATTGTATAAAGTGTCTAGTGATCCATTTAAAGTTGCCAGGGATTGGGTCTCAATGGGGCGGCAGGTAGCCTAGTGGTTAGATCGTTGGACTAGTAACCGAAAGGTTGCAAGATCGAATCCCTGAACTGACAAGGTAAAAATCTGTCGTTCTGTCCCTGAACAAGGCAGTTATCCCACTGTTCCTAGGCCGTCATTGAAAATAAGAATTTGTTCTTAACTGACTTGCCTAGTTAAATCAAAATAAATATAAAATATAGGCAGGAGCTTCTTTAAGTTAGTTATTGCTGTTTAGAGATAGAAGCTGTTTTTCAGTCTCTCGGTCCCAGCTTTCATGCACCTGTACTGACCTCGCCTTCTGGATGGTAGTGGTGTGAACAGGCCGTGGCTCGGGTGGTTGATGTCCTTGATAATCTTTTTGGCCTTCCTGTGACATCGGGCGCTGTAGGTGTCATGGAGGGCAGGTAGTTGGCCCCCGGTGATTCGTTATACAGACTGCACCACCCTCTGGAGAGCCTTGCGGTTGAGGATGGTGCAGTTGGCCTTCCCCGGTGGCGATACAGACCGACAGGATGTCCCTCTGATGTCATTTAAATCCCAGAATTCACAGTTTTCTCTGTATTGATTGATTATTGAGGTCTATTGTCCTTTAACAACCGTATAACGTATTTTCCCGAACAGAAAATCGACAGAGACAGTGGATAGGGTTATGTGGTGCTGTTCATCGAGTTAATAGACCTGAGAATAAAACTCTGTTGTTCTTTTTATCCTCCAGATATCGACGCGCGGCCGTGGGACTTCCAGGCGGAGGAGTGCGCCCTGAGGGAGAGCATCGAGAAGTTCAACAGCCGTCGCTACGACAAGAACCAGAACGGCGAGTTCGCCCCGGTGGACAACTGCCTGCAAAGCGTTCTGGGCCAGCGTGTTGAGCTGCCGGAGGATTTCCACTACAGCTATGAAATGTGGCTGGAGAGAGAGGTGTTTTCACAGCCTATCCAATGGGAGGGTCTACTACAACAGGCCCAATGAGCGGGGAGGACACGCATACCAGGGACACAAGCCTACGACTACTGTGATCTTCATGTAAATATGTGGCAGAAATAGAACATCAGTTTGTAGTCACCTGTAGCCATGCAGAAATTGTACAGTAACGGTATAGACAGTAATAACGATGTCATGGCAACTTGGCAGGAGCAGGCTCTTACAGTACAAGCTATGTGGAATACTGTCACTATTCTGTCAGTCACAACATCCAATCCAACCACTATGTCCAAACCACCAGTTCATTTTTATTCTCTCACTCAATTTGATTCGCTTCTGTGCTTTGTGGAATAATTCATTTTAAAACCATGGCATGTCCTTTCTTTAAATGAATGAAGTACTGACACTGTTCTTAGTTTATGTTGTAATGTTTTGCATGTGTATTTATTCATGATCACAGCCATTATGTTTTAGTTCGTAAATCTCATAGGTGCAGATGATATTGTGGCTGATCTATATATTTCTAGACAAAAGGGCATTTTTGGAAAGATAGTACTGCGTATTAACAGGCTAACAATTGATTGATTGTTTTCAATTAAAATAGTTAAACGTATACAAAAATAGCTTCTTAGCAAAGAGCAATTTCTCAAGCAAGAATTTTGCTTGGACTGTCTGGGAGTGGTCTGAGTAGGGAGGGGAAAAGTAGCTGTTATTGGCAGACAGGTTTTGAACTCTTTTATCGTTCTATTAACTCATTTCCCCCGCCTGCGGATGTCGCTAGGCAGACCAAAACTCCATCCCAAAGAAACAGGAAGAAACAGCACTTACATTTAAAGGGGCATTATCATCATTTTCACAGTATTATTCCAACCTCGTAGTGTGGAAATGTGTATAAACCACAGGATAATCACATTTTTGACTGCACTGAGCTTCAAGGGAGAATTGAACCACATTTCCCCTTTCTAGGTTAATCGTATTTTAATTTATGTAATCACACAGATATTCCTATAAGTCATTGATCATCAACTAGACGCGGGATGTTTTTTTTCTTGAGCGGATGGTCAAGGGGCCGAAACAACATAATTGCAAATCATTTGTATACATAAAATTGACTGCAAAAACCTCAAACACATATAGGATTTGACAAAGATAATAACTTCCAAACTTGCTTACATTTGTATGCGATCCTGTCTCTCTATTATGCGTGGGAATACTTGGGAACAGATTTCCACAATTAAAATCACATGGAGCTGATTTCCTGGTGTTTAAAAATGTTTAACATTTTTTTTTCATGTCCAACAATGAGAAAAAATCAAATCACCCGCGGGCCAAATTCGACCCACGGGCCCGCCTGTAAGTAATACGTGGTAGTTAATTTATGTTTATAAAGGTCTGTGAATCCTTTGGCCAGGTGGCGAGAAAGGAACGGATAAGGACACAGGAAAACCTTTTTGAGGCTGATCTGAAGGGTTTGACCAGGGATTGGGAGGCTTGAGGGGGGTTCATCGGCCCAACGTGGGAAGGCTGTCTCTGGATAAGTCGAGGGCAGTGTCCCTGACTCCCTCTGGGAACCCGGCGAGTCCTGTGGGCTTCACTCTCTGTCCTCCCAAAGGTGTCATGGCTGTCTTGGTTTAGCCCTCAATCCAGCTCCCCACAGCAGCTAACCTTGAATAACAGCTGAAGGGATACACCTGTCCTCGTAAGGCTGATCTCCCTCGCTGAATACACAGTAGTTGTCACACAACGGTGCTGATTTTTTACGAGATCTGTTATCTAGTCAATTTCTTTCATTGTAAAAGCAGAACTACCGTGGGCTGTCAAGGCCATTCAGTATTCTCCGAATGTTCTGTAACTTTCTCTTAAGGTTATGGAACATTCTCTGATGACACAAGCACATAAGACATGATCCTTTTTCATATTATCTAGTGTAGTCTTTAGTGTTTCTCTCCGGGGAATTTGTGTAGGCGGCCGAGATGTACTTGGTTGTATTATATTTGTATTGAACGATGACTGTGTAACTGTGTTGTGCTTCTTTGTGGAATCTAAGTGTGCATGGCTGCAGTTTTATATTTCTGTTTGAATATGTCATATTTAAAACTGTATTCTGGAATTTTATACAATATTTCGAAATGTGACTTTTGTTGAAATTCCGTTTTTAGAACACAAATTCAAAATGTACTCTCACCCATGATTTGGTATACGTAGGGTGTTTTGGTAAATGTCTATCGAGTCAGCACCATGTCTCAAAAGACATGTCATGTTTGTCCCACACAGGTGAAGACAAAGTCATTTGACTTTCTGAGTTTTCTTGAATGCAAAAGCTTTCAAAAATAACTGCTTATCTTGAGGATTCTCAGGTTCAGAATGTACAATAATTGTAAAGATCAACAACTATGGCTTCCTCCTCACTACCTATACAGTATGTAAGTACGAGTGGAACTGGTGGAATAGCAATAACATGATCCAATCACAATCTAAGCATTGAAAAGTAGTCTATACTTTGATTGGCACATGCAGTAACCTAACACAATGTTGATCATTTCTTTAGACTTGTTGCAGTTACTCCTGACTTTGTTTCAGAAACCCTAACCTTGTGCCAAAGTAATGAGTGCCAGTTTTTGATTATAAATGAATGCCTTACTCAGAGCACCTCTCATTCGAAACAATGCAATATCTCTTTTTCTACATAAAATCACTGGAAATACTCTACAGTACATGTATGTATGAGTTCTGGCAGTTGGAGGATGTGTTCCTAGATGTGTTTTACAGTGTTTGGATATTGCTATTTGTGTGTTTTTTTTGTTCATAATTATAGGACAGTGTAAAAATAATAATATTGATTTTGTTCAGGGGTATGTGCAATGACTGTCCTGTACAGCAGCATTATTCCGTTGAAAGACATCAGAGTTGAAACTTGTAAGATAATTCTGTCCTTCGTTATACTGTATTTTCTAAATAAAGAGATCAATGGTTTTAATTAGTATACATTTTTCTATGGATAATGTTTAGGAAGTCGACACTCTTGACTCTTTATCCACTATTCAGGATAGTGTTGTCTGACTTATGTGCATTCCACATAGTTTCCCTGGAGAACCGGTAGTGTGAGAATACATGAGGATTTCTTGTCTGAAAGTGTTTGTTTTTTTAATCCTGAAGTTAAAGGTAAGCAAAATACCCCCCTTTGGTATAGGTCTATTTATTGATTGTGAATAAGGAATGGTGTTTTTGTAATATAATATTCATGATGCCAGGAGATAATCAGCAGATTACCATGGTGATGTAAACAGACATTCTTTGTGGGAGACAAAGGACATGTGAGACAGCAACTAACGCCATGCCCAGCAGCGCAGAGACGGGGGACAACCTTGTTAAAGCCGCTGCCTATTCAAACACCAAGAACAAGCCTAGTCTCTACGACAACGGGATACAAACGCACGGGAAGTCGTCTCTCTGCCAGACGTTTACACGGAAAGGTTGGTAAGCATAACTATTTCGATTACAATTCTAGGTTATTTCAATATTGGTGTGATTTCACTTGACATAAAAAAAAAAACGTTTTCACTTGTTCACAAGGACCTAATATAAAAATGCCACTTGGTAAGTTTTGGGGTGTGCATTCTTTACTTGAAAAGTAACCTATTCGTGTGATGTCCCTGATATTTCCAGGTTTCTTTGGTGACACATTTGCAGAGAATGAACAGATGAGCTCACAGATCAAATAGGAGAGGAATGTCCACACAATGGTACAGTAAATTGGATGTAGTTTTTGAAGCATTGATGCAGTTGTTGCATACATTGATCACTGGTCTAGGGTGCAGTGTAGAGCAAGTAGCCTACATTACTAAACATACTGCTTAACATGAACTTTCCCATGTTATCTATAGTGATTATCAAATGGTTTGTCCGCAGCCTACACAATCAACAAAATCCAGAAAATCAAGGTCAAAAAGGCCTGTCAAAAAGGCAGAGAGGAGGAGGTCATCCAAGAAGAGATCAGTCAGTGCCAAAGCCACCAAGTCAGAAGTGGACATTCTCAGTCCAGCAGCCATGCAGAATGTTTACTACATTTCCCACAATGCAGTTGACTGTCTGGCGTTCCGAGGCTTTGGATGGCCTAAGTCAACTAAAAAGAAAACAGGAGGAATGAAGGGCAAGAAAACAAAAAACAAAAAGTGACTCTACCACAAACCTTGCCAACATTGTCAGTTTAGTACAGCTCTATTCAATCCGCATGGTGGAAATCCAGCGTGATATAAATATTAAGGCGCTGTTCCCGATCAGCGGAGGCTGCTGAGGGGAGGACGGCTCATAATAATGGCCGGAATGGACTAGTTTCACGTTTGATACCATTGCATTAACTCCCTTCCAACAATTACGCTTCATTCCAGCCCTAAGCAAACACCACTATTCCAGATTTATCAGACTGCATTCATGCTAAACGCTGCTTATGTTGGCTAAATCGGAAATGACCTTTACATTTCTATGGCAGAATCTGTAACGCTTCAGCTTTACAGATTGAATAAATCCCTAATTATAATGTATATTTTAGTTGATCTAGTCTGTTCAAATTCAAAATAGAACTCTGGTTACCTCTGATGGATTGGTTGTTATTTACAGAGAACAGTGGAAAGAAAACATGGGAATACATTGACCTCTGCTGGCCTACTGGCGCACCATACCCAGATGCTCCCAGGAAAGATTTCTGTGACGCGTGTAAAGAATGCTTCTCTGGATAATGGATGTTAAGAATAAAACATGGCGAGCTAGAATAACTGCCCTACAAAATAATCTATTTTACTGGATGGTGAGGAAGTATTGAGATCGGTCCCTTGCTAGACAACACTATCTTATGTGATGTAACACCTATTTTCAATTTATGACAGAACCAAATTCAGCAAATGTATTAACATCTGAGTGAGGCCTACAATGTTAAGAGACCAGCATTTAGATTAGAATTGCAAACAATTCCATTTACATGAGCTACTCATTCTCAATACCATAACACCCACAGAAATACAATCCATAGACCAGGCCTCGCAATTCAATTCTATTTATATGATAACATCACTCAAAAGCAGTAACTGCACTCTGTTTAGTTGTCAAAAATGACAAGCGCATGTAGTAAAAATGCCATGTTTAGACATGAACGCTAAGGCCTGCCCTGCCAAGCTTCTTGCAAGGATAAGGCCAAGGTTTCTGAAGTGTAGATGTTGTCCCACAGCAGTTAGTCATCTTTGCATATACACTCATAAATAGCACCATCATGTCAAGATAATGTTAAGTAGCCAATTACTTTAAGAACACAAAACAACAAAAAGAACACTGGTCCAGTCCAGGCACTGTGAAAACCCTGCTTAGAGAATACATTTTTACCATTTATTCCTCTGCCAGTGTAACCTTAGTACACATACTGCTTTTGATAGAAACTATGAAATGAGATTAACATTTGGTATATATCCTCTGCAGTATGCATCTTGTTGTTCCAATAGTCCCCCACCTCTTCAAATCTGCCCGGTTCTTTCTTTCCATGTTGTTGAGCAATCTCTTCTTCACTCTGCTGGAGGTTTCTTCTTTGCCTCCACATCCTTTTTGAAGTCTTCTATCTTTTTGGAAATGTTGGGGACCTTAAACAGAAGTGGAGTAATCAGAGAAGAGTGCCAAAAAGGAAAGAGTTCAATGGCATAGGCCTATTGTGTGTGTTTTTTTTAGGCAAATACACAGGGGAACCATTGACACAGGCTGACATATATAGTGGGTTGTTTCCTAGCGGACTTAACTCCACCGTCCAGGAAATTGGAGCAGAGACCTGGCTATTTGGAATATCTCTGACTACATCGATTCGACCCAATGTCAATACTTCAAAAAAATGTGAATTATGAAATGCCTACCTTGTACCTATGTTTGTCCTGGTTGCATGCTTTTCTTTTTCTGAATACCATACGTTTTCAATCAAAGTTAACCCACTACAACCGACTGTTTGCTCATTGTTGTTGCTCTAACACGGAACCCAAACAGGCTGCTCGCGTGCACCATCGTGCCTACATTTATTTTGTCCCCCCAGACCAAACGCGATCACGACACGCAGGATAAAATATCAAAACAAACTCTGAACCAATTACATTAATTTGGGGACAGGTCAAAAAGTATTAAACATTTATGGCAATTTAGCTAGTACTTGCTAGCTAATTTGTCCTATTTAGCTAGCTTGCTGTTGCTAGCTAATTTGTCCTGGGATATAAACATTGAGTTGCTATTTTACCTGAAATGCACAAGGTCCTCTACTCCGACAATTAATCCACACATAAAACGGTCAACTGAATCGTTTCTAGTCATCTCTCCTCATTCCAGGCATTTTCATCTTTGAACTTATGATGATTGGCATCTAATCTTTCATAGTATTACTACACCGACCCGCAACACAGTTCATCTTTCAATCACCCACGTGGGTATAACCAATGAGGATATTGCACGTGGGTACCTGCTTCTATAAACCAATGAAGAGATAGGAGAGGCAGGACTTGCAGTGCGATCTGCGTCAGAAATAGAAAGGACATCTATTTTAGCCCTTGGCAACGCAGGCGCAATAATTGAATAACAGATTACAAAATGTTATTTGCAACGTGAGTGGTGTGATCAGCCTGTTACACGGAACCCAAATCAGCTGCCATCCTGCATACATTTTGTCCCCCCACACCAAACGCAATCACGACATGCAGGTTAAAATATCATAACAAACTCTGAACCAATTATATTAATTTGGGGACAGGTCGAAAAGCATTAAACATTCATGGCAATTTAGCTAGTTAGCTTGCTAGCTAATTTGTCCTGGGATATAAACATTGAGTTATTATTTTACCTGAAATGCACAAGTTCCTCTACTCTGCTACTCAATTAATCCACACATAAAACCGAATCGTTTCCAGTCATCTCTCTTCCTTCCAGGCCTTTTCTTCTCTTGACTTTATATTGCGATTAGGAACGTTCATAAATTAGGTGCATTACCACCACTGACCTGTTCATCTTTCAGTCACCCACATGGATATAACCAATGAGGAGATGGCACATGGGTACCTGCTTCTATAAACCAATGAGGAGATGGGAGAGGCAGGACTTGCAGTGCGATCTGCGTTAGAAATAGAACTGATTTATATATTTTAGCCCTTGCCAACGCTCGTTGGTGCGCAATAATTGAATAACAGATTTCTAAATTTATTTTGCAACGAGCGGTGTGGTCAGCCTGTAACCTGCGCAAATGCCGCCCATTGAATCTCAACAAGGAAAGACGGTGGTTGTATTTTTTTAACATTCATTGGAAAAGTATGGATTTCAGCAAACAAAATAAAGGCACGCAACTACAGAGGACAAACATTGGTACAGGGTAGATGTTTCATAATATATATTTTAAGTATTGACCTTGTCGATGTAGTTTGACTCCAAAGCCTTACTCTGCTCGGTTGGTAGTGGAGTTTAGTCCGCGGCGATAGTTGTTCCTCTTAGTACCTCGTAGTTTTGAGCGAGGTACATCCCAACAACGTTTCCCAAGGTAAACCCAGCCTGCAAGATTATAAATAAGTATTAATCAAGACGGAACACATGTTATTTTTACTAGCTAGGTCAGCAGCACTGATGGTTATATAGCTAGCATACAACATAATTAGCCCATCAGTAAACAGTAATACATTGTTTTCTTTTCGATATCAACTCACCAAAAACTGTAGCATGGTCGTGTCTAACGAAGGAGAATATGTTTTTAATATATTTTAGCGATCCTGTTTCAAACCTCGGTCGAAACAGCTAGCGAAGTCATCAACAGTGTATAATGCGCATGTCATGTCGCCTTCAAAAAGCATTTTCATTGGCCACGACTCCTGTCTGTAGGTTTCTGTCATCTACGCGAGGCGCTGTGTGATCAAACCCGCTACTTCTTCTTCGGCGGGGTTGATCGGAGGGTGCCATCCAAAGTTATGGTGCATTACCTCCACCTACTGTACTGGAGTGTGGACCAGAGACAGAAATTAAATCCTACCTGCCAGCTCCGTTGCTCTTAAAAAATCTAAAATATGATAGACTATATTTTATGAAGTTCTACTCAATATGCGTTTTAAACTAATTTCCTGTATCCCGACTTTCCTCTGTACTTGAAATACATGCATGCCCTTAGTATCTCTATTCAACTGCTCCTGCCATCTCTGTTCATATCAGGCGTTTTGCCTCTGCCTTGCTCATTGAAACTACAACGTCAAACATGCCCACTACTAAGTGCTTGTTTGGCCAGTACATCAACTGCCTCGTAAATCTTATCTGTATACACATTTGTCTAATCCTGCCATGGGTTTGTAGCAGCTCATAAAGCAGGTCTTGTCTGCTACGTGAGCTTAAGGACTGGAGACTCAACACTGCACATTAATCAGAACAAATAACTACTCCTGGACCCACTGCAAGGCCAACAGTATGGCCATCCGCTCCGCCGTATGTACAGACGGATGATCTGTAATACTTTCCCTGACTGCCACCTCACATTCCTGCACTACAAATGCTGACCCAGTACGTCCTGTCCTTGGCTCTTTTGAACCATTTGTGTAAATGGCCACAAAATCCAGACACACAGTATCCAGACGTCTCTTAAACAAATCAGATGGATCAACACGCTTCATATCTTTCTGTAGTCTCTCCAACACTTCGAGATCAACTACTGGAGGCGGGAGTAGCCATGGTGGTTTTACAGCAATCGCTACCGTTGGACTAAACTCCCTTCTGTTCCACTGGATGTCATAAGGTGAACGCACCAATTTGTAAGTCGTTCTGGATAAGAGCGTCTGCTAAATGACTTAAATGTAAATGTAAATGTAAATGTAATACAATCTACAGTTGTGGTCAAACGTTTTGAGAATGACACAAATATTAATTTCTGCAAAGTTTGCTTTTTCCGTGTCTTTAGATATTTTTGTCAGATGTTACTATGGAATACTGAAGTATAATTACAAGCATTTCATAAGTGTCAATGGCTTTTATTGACAATTACGTGAAGTTGATGCAAATAGTCAATATTTGCAGTGTTGACCCTTCTTTTTCAAGACCTCTGCAATCTGCCCTGGCATGCTATCAATTAACTTCTGGGCCACATCCTGACTGATGGCAGCCCTGATGACGGCACGTGTTTCCTTGCAGGTAACCATGGTTGACAGAGGAATCACAATGATTCCAAGCACCACCCTCCTTTTGAAGCTTCCAGTCTGTTATTTGAACTCAATCAGCATGACGGAGTGATCTCCAGCCTTGTCCTCGTCAACACTCACACCGGTGTTAACGAGATAATCACTGACATGTCAGCCCGTCCTTTTGTGGCAGGGCTGAAATGCAGTGGAAATGTTTTTAGGGGATTCACTTCATTTGCATGGCAAAGAGGGACTTTGCAATTCATCTGATCACTCTTCATAACATTCTGGAGTATATGCAAATTGACATCATACAAACTGAGGCAGCAGACTGTGAAAATTAATATTTGTGTCATTCTCAAAACTTTTGGCCACGACTGTAATATCCTTCGCCTGGGTGATAACAGTTGGGGTAACAACATCCGTGCCAATATATCCTCCAAACACCGGCTTCTCGGGCATTATCACTTAAATAACGAATCATGCACAAAAAAATTGACAGTTGTGAGGAATATGTTAGTTTGTTAGTTAATGTAGAGACAAACTATTATGCTTTTTTTTTTTTTGTCAAAGCTAAGTTACGAAAATGGCTATTTAGCAAGCTAGCTGACTAGCTAACATTATAAGCCATCTAGCAGGTTAGCTTTATGGGCGTTGTGACATGAGTATGACATTGTAAATCTGGTTGTTTAAAAATCTCTTAAGGATCAGACCCTTTTTTCAATTTTCATCTAAAATGACATACCCTATCTAACTGCCTGTAGATCAGGACCTGAAGCAAGGATATGCATATTATTGATACCATTTGAAAGGAAACACTTTGAAGTTTGTTGAAATGTGAAAATAATGTAGGAGAATATAACACATTAGATTTGGTAAAAGATAATACAATGAAAAAAAACATGTTTTTTTGTACAATCATCTTTGAAATGCAAGAGAAAGTCCATAGTGTATTATTCCAGCCCAGGTGCCATTTCAATTTTGGCCAGCAGTGTATGTGCAAAGTTTTAGACTGATCCAATGAACCATTGCATATCTGTTCAATGTTGTATCGACTGCCCAAATGTGCCTAATTGGTTTATTAATTTAAGTTCATAATTGTGCACTCTCCTCAAACAGTAGCATGGTAGTATTTCACTGTAATAGCTACTGTAAATTGGACAGTGCAGTTAGATGAATAAGAATTTAAGCTTCCTGCCCATATCAGATATGTCTATGTCCTGAGATTTATTTTTTGTTTCTTACAACCTCAGGCTAATGTGATTAGCATATGTTAGCTCAACCGTCCCGCGGGTGGGACACCGATCCCGTAGAGGTTCATGTTTTAGGGACTCCTGAAATAACCAGCAAACCAGACTGTCATCTTATGAAACGGTAGATGTAAAGAATCTAGCTAGCCAAAGCATTTCCTGCAAATTTAATGTAAAATTTTGTAAGCTTGCCTTGCTGATATTTTCCGTGCAATGCAGCTGAAGTTACATAGTTAGCTAGCTATTTTTCTTGCTTATTACGCAGAGGATAAAAATGGTCTGTATGGACCATGGACCCTGAATGGACCCTAAAACGTTTGGTATAAATATTAGTTCAGAGCCTAGCTATGAACCTCAGCTCTCATAGCCGATTGTATCAACCTCAAAACAGTCTGAATGACATTAATGAAGCTTATGGATTGAGTAGAATATAATAATTTTGTGCCAAGGATGCAAGTCGTATATACATGCAGTTATTACCATACAATGAGATCCCTACAATGTAGCGAGTACATTGAATATATTCACTGATCATCTACTCTACCTTGGCAAATAAAGGTGTGTGGTGGATATTTTAAATGACCAATAAGGAGGAGAGACCAGGTCAATCAGGATATGAACTTTATTAAAAAATGTATTGATAAGGGGGCTGGTCACAATACACACACAGACGTAGATAGAGTGAAAGCCTAATGATTCTGAGTTGGGACTTGCCTTATATAGCCCAACCTTGTTACATTTTCTTAATCCACCACAACTGTCTCAATGTGTCAAACCAACCCATAGTCTCCTGTGTTCTCGCACTACTTTGTCCTTAGAGTAGAGGATAAGAAGAGACTTGTTCGAAACAGAGAGACCTCATTCCGAACATGCACGTTTCAGACTTACAGGGGGTGAGGTCAAGAGCAGGAGATGTGCACCACCGTGGTTGATTTAGATACAGAGTTAGGTGACAAAAAGCATTTTACACAACCAGAGTAGCAGGATTGTACGTATCTAATCATTTAAAGTAACGCTAATACTTATCCTCCGCCCTCAGCTTTTCATCCTTTGTTTGTACATTTCCACTTTTCTCAAGTTCAGATAAACGTGCATGAAACAATGTGTGGACTGCAGACGCTAGCTAGATAGTTTGTGGCTCCAGAGACATCTAGACAGGCTCTCCAGGCCCGTCGGCAGTTGTCAAAGTCTTACACCCTGCCCGTTTCTACAGTTTCTCTTCTTAAAATTGGACTTTAAACCTAACCTTAACCACACTGCTAACAGTATGCCTAACCTAGATAGCTTGTAGGTTCACATTTAGTAACCTAGCTATGCGTTTGAGGCTTGTGTAGCAGATCTGAAGCAAAATATGGAGTTTGTGGTTCTGGGTCTGTTGGGTTTAATCTATTGTGTTTTTATGCTAGGCCTCCTTCATACATTTTATGCTAGTCACACCTGCGTACAAAACTGTATGCACAGGTTGCTGATTTCAACTTTCAGCTTTGTACCATGAGTCTGACTGCTGAAATCACCATGACATGTCCTTTTTATCACAATCATTGATTGCAAGGTCAAAAATCACTCCAATATTGTATTTAAAAACTTGCTTATTTGTTACCTTGTATAAGGAAGATGATTTGCCTCTAGGCAACCTACAAATACTGATCAACACCAACAAAAAGCTGTATACTTGACCTTGTTATATCATACGTTCTTCAACTCAATCGACATTAGCATGAATTGCCTCCTGCATCACATCCGGAATGATTTAAACAAACGTTTCCCTTGTCATTGTGACAAGCAAACCCTCTTTCGCACGTACACACACGTCTACACACATACACATGCTGATTCATTCAGCTACTCCTTCACTGCCCATTTTCTGTCCCCATTCGCTGCTTTAGATGTAGGGTTGCAGGCGTAACCAAACAAACAGTCGCTCTCCCTCTACATAAACCCTCCTCTCATCTGTGTTTCAGCTCTTTGTGTGCTGCACTGAGAATACTGATTCCTTATTCCTTCCACTCTGAATACAGGGATCCTCTCCTCTCACAAACCAGGATCCTAGGATTGATACTACAGCAGATCTTTAAAGATGACACCCACACCAACTGTAACTCTCAACACCGGGGCCAGCATGCCTATCGTAGGCTTGGGGACATGGAGGGTAAGATAAAGTGTGATTATGTTTCTTCTAGTCCTCTTGCATGGATGGCATTGATCATTGTTGAACTAAACTCATGGAATCAACAGTAGGCAGTTAACTGTTTATTTCCTTTGGCAGCTACTGGTATGTTTATGTTCAAATAAATGACAGTCTTCTCATTTGCCATATATCCTGGGAGTTTTAATGAACTATGATGATGACCAAGATTAGCAGCATATTTTTTGCACTAATGTTTTAATGTCACACTTGGAATTGCGGTTTAGCCTACACTTGAATTTACCAACATAGGTAACTAAATGATGGCCTAACTCTGTGATATTGATGATGATGATTATATTATACAGTGTAATCATACATCTATCATGATTAGTATTTCTACAGTATTCTGTAACCTTTCACGACAGAGGCTCAAATCAAGTGTGAGGTAACCACAATAGAACACAATATCCAGGCCCTAATCTGTAATTCCTCTGAATCCCTGTGCAGGCAGATGCGGGCAAGGTAGCAGAGGCAGTGAAAGCGGCCATCTCTGCAGGCTACAGACAGATAGACGGAGCCTACTGTTACCAGAATGAGGATGAGGTGGGGGATGGCATTCACACCATGATTGGCCAGGGGGTGGTGAAGAGAGAGGAGCTTTTCATCGTCAGTAAGGTGAGGACGATTATCGACTTGGTCACTGTGTCAAAAAGTGGAAAACGTGTCATGAATCACAAGACTCATTAGTCATGTTTGTAGATTTGGTCATATGATTTCCCACTAGACGCCAGGCAGACAAAGAGCTCCATACGGGCTGAAGGCATGTCATGTGCATGCGCTGTATAATCACCAATGTCATGCTAGTACTATCATTTCTTCTGGGCGTACTCTTACTCAACTGCCACACGTCACCGTGACACTTCAAGTTGTCCATAGGATAATATTGTATTTCAACATGCACTTGCAGCAGTCTAATATAACTGTTTCTCCCAAATAGCTGTGGTGTACCCTCCATCAGAAGTCTATGGTGAAGGGAGCCTGTCAGAAGACTCTGTGTGACCTCAGACTAGACTACCTGGACCTCTACCTAATACACTCCCCGATGTGCTTTCAGGTACGGTGTCAATAAAATTACTATCAGCTTTCAAACAGCGAGAAGACCATTGTCCCTGTGACTGATCTGTTTGTCAATGCAGCCTGGAGAGAATCTATTTCCTTTTGGTGAAGACGGACAAGTAATCGCAGGTGACAGCAACTTCCTGGACACTTGGGAGGTAAGGAAGACACAAATGGAAGACACCAGCGAACAACATTATACCGTAAGATATTTGACAGGTTACTGAGCTAGATCTTGACCTATTGTATAGGCTATGGAGGAGCTGGTGGATGCTGGACTGGTCAAGGCTATCGGTGTCTCCAACTTTAACAAAGACCAGATTGAATCCATCCTGAACAAGCCAGGCCTCAAGTATAAACCTGCCAACAACCAGGTACTGTAGTCTGTGGTGATCAAGACAGACAAAACAAGTCAATACAGTTTGTATCAAGGCATTATGGCCCCATCTATCTGTATTAACCAACAGCTCATCTTTGTATTGGTCCCTTCAGGTTGAATGCCACCCCTATCTGACTCAGGAGAAGCTGATCAACTACTGTCACTCTAAAGGCATCTCAGTGACAGGCTACAGCCCCCTGGGCTCCCCAGACAGACCATGGTGAGACAGATCACACTTTTCTAAGATATTTCTGATGTGTATACAGTCACTTTGGGTCAAATAGAAGGTTCTAGAATTAAAATACACTCAACCTGTACTCTGAAATGATCCAAAACATGGATTGTGTTGAATTTGTTATAGACAACGTTTCAATGAGTGCGTTCAGTGTCGGACCCTACTCTTTCCCTAGATTTTTTTTTCAGGCCCCACCCACCACAAACAATGGCGTGTGTTTGACTTCACGTCAACATAAAATAAATTACATTTTCAACAGGGCGAAACCTGGTGAGCCGTCCCTGCTGGAGGACCCAAAGATAAAGGCCATCGCTGTTAAGCACAATAAGACCACAGCACAGGTATGAGAGAGTCAACACTTTCCCTTAATTCTGCCTTTAGTGACATACTGTAGCAAGATTTGATCCTGTATTTTAAGCCGTATCCAGAAATATTGAATTACACCAAAAATGAAAGAAATCGTCTGAGAATGGTGCTGGACCATCTGACGTAATAAGAAAAGAGGACATTTTTGATGAAAAGGTTCAAATCCAGGCATGTCACGTGACTGCACCAAACACATGGTCCTAGATATAGGGAATACAAAGAGCAGAACAAACAAGTGTTCTCAACCATGCTTACTCCTGTGAAGTTCTGAGTTTTCAACAAGAGTCCATTCAAGTTGAGCTTAACGTGGCTTATATACCACTCTTCAAATAACCTTACAGTACAATTATATATGCTGATAGATTTATAAACAATGATTAGCCTATGTATGAAATTGGATATTGGTCCCTTATGTAGATTTGAAAGAAAATGGCTAGGGGTTAGAATGGAGACAATCAATTGTCAAGGTTTTGGCTGCTATTTTCCAAGACACGTCTCTTCTAACGTAAGAATCATTGTTTTGAAACCACGTCGTCGGGGTGTGGGTCCAACACTCGCATGGTAACATTACATTCTTTGGCTGGGTAAAAGGAGTCTTGGTCTAGGGTCAGTCAAGTGACCAATCCCTGTTGTTGTCCTCTCCACAGATCCTTATCCGCTTTCAAATCCAGAGGAATGTGATCGTCATTCCCAAGTCGGCTACGCCCTCCCGGATCAAGGAAAATTTCCAGGTATTTTTTGACAATTACAATTGTGACTGGAAGCGATTCAATAAATAAAATGTTTCACTTCATTGAACTTTGGCAGTGTCTTTTCCATTCAAACATAACTGCCTAGGTAGAGATGTGGAAGCCACTAAGTGCATTCTAAGGGCGTGCTTACACAGAATCCTGAAGGAGTTGGTTGCTCAGAGGTTAAATCCCTGCCTCCCAACCTAGAGGTTCTAGGTTTAAATTTCCTCTCTTCTCTGTTTCAATGTCAAATATACAAAGGGCAGTGTTCTAAGTGTGGAAGAGCTGGTGGCTCTGGTAAGAATCTTACCTCTGATGTACAGAGTTGTCAGTTCGATCCCAGGCTCAGCTCCTGTATGTAGTTGCGTTCACTCTGGGATAGTTGGAAGGCTGTCAGAACTCATGGTGGTAAATACCTGGTGTCCCCTCCTGGAAAAAGTGGGCACTTAGTTTTAAATTAAGACGTGCCTATATTTAAACAAAGTTCCCACCTTTTCCAGGAGTGGTTTAGCCCGTCCCCTTGTCACGCTCTTCCAGCCAATGCCAGTGCCCTCCAGGCATCAAATGTGTGGCAGCCACTTCCTGAAGTGGCCATGACTCACTGACCAGCAGAGTCCTCAGTAGCCAAACATGCTCAAGAGCCAGCACAAGAGTTCAAACTTACAACCTTGGGGGGGGAGGGGGGAGATCCTTACACCAGAGCCACAGACCCCTTCACACGTGTTACCCTTCTCTTTGTATACAGTGTACAAAACATTAGGAACACCTCCCTAATTTGAGTTGCACCCCCCCTCAGAACAGCCTCAATTCGGCGGGGCATGGACTCTACAAGGTGTTCGAAAGCGTTCCACAAGGATGCTGGCCCATGTTGACTACTTAAATATGGGCAAGACAAAATGACATCAATAAGGGATGACCTGGTCAGTCTGTCATGGAAAGAGCAGGTGTTCCTAATGTTTTGTACACTCAGTGTATATGATATTGAAAGTCGTACACAAACAGGCAAGAGTAGTTTTGAAACTACATGCAAGGCAGGGATTTAACCTGGGAGCCACTGACACCGTTACCTTTTCTTTTTGTATATTTCACATTGAGAGTTGCATGCAAAAAGAGAAATTGTGGGATTTGAACCCACAATCTCTTGGTTTCAAGGCAGGGATATAACCCCAGAGCCACTGTTTCCTTCACACTCCTAAATTGTTATTTTGTTGCCTTCGAAAACAGGTGTTGGACTTCAAGTTAAGTCCCGCAGACATGAAAGTCATCCTTGGTTTCAACAGGAACTGGAGAGGATTCGCTATGGAATGGTGAGTCCACAGAGTTCCAGAGTGTCTAGATGCTGACTTCAACTCAATCTCTTTTACCTGTTCTTCCCTGACGTACCCTCCTCCTCCTCACTGCAGGGGCAACAAGCACAAAGACTTCCCTCTGCATGCAGAGTACTGAAACCTCAGCGTGGAACTGGAGCTAAAGACAGAGAACGGACACTGACACCCACATTCCTATACTGTAGTGCCCGTCTTCCTGTCTGTGAAAAACACTGGGGACATACAGTAGTTGTATATAGATTCAACCACTACGTTAACATTGTTCATGAGACCGAACAGTTCAGGAGGCGAACAGAACGTGTCAGTGTAATGTAATAAGTGGCAAATAGTGCCTTTACTTGTTCAAAGTTTAAACATGTTGCATAGTTGTAACTTAACTTGCCATGTTGGAAAGTGCCTTTGAAAGCATGATACACATGCTGTGCGTCTCGTTCAAATATGAAATTATATTCAAATCAGTCCTTAGACAGCTCTTTAGATATATCTCAAACAATATGTTAACATTGACAACATACACAGTCAAATGTGACTCATTCCAGAATGCCTCGAGGTTCTGCACTTAGATATTATGCATTTCGAAATATTTGAAACAAGTTTCTAATCCTGAAATATAAACTGCCGACTACCTTGATCTATGAATATTTCCTCATCTGCAGATATAATAAAGAACACAGTACTATGTCAATGAGTAGAAGTGCTTTATCATCCTGTAAGGCAAAGAGTGTGGATGACTCATTCTAGGCTCCTATGACTAGGCATTGGAGGGAAGGAGTGGTCAACAACACATCTTCATGAACATAGGTCATAGGTCAATGTACTATTAGGATCAGCTATTTCGATACTATTTATATTCTACTTTTTTTAATCTCTGAAACAAAAAGGAAACAGAGGAAACAGCTCACAGTTGATATGTAATACTGTACATCACACACACCAATGTCCATGTGATATTTCTGTAACTTACTTCAGTAAGACCAGGTATGACATACCCAGCTCCTATGGTTGAACTATGAATTCCTATGGTTAACATCAATTCTTTAAAGTCATAAGATTATATATGGCCTGTAAATGTAGATGCTAATTGATGAAAAAGCTTGCGAGTGACCAAAGAGAAACAAACTGGGTCATGTGAGAAGCCACAAACACCATATTGTGCGCGTTAGGAAGCCTGGCGCCTTGGATTTGCCACAGTATCAAACCAGAAACCAAAAGCTTTTTTTATACCTCACTAATATCGATCCGATGTCAAATTATGTTTCCATGATTGTTGAAAAATAATGACCATTGTGCTATGAAAGAAGGCAATTATATAGGCCAGAGTGTATATCTCGTGAGAAATACAATACTGCAACACACAGATACTAAATCACAGAATGTATGGGTATTCGCAAGAAACTAGCTCAAGGATGGCTATTTCTGCACATTGTCTTAAAGGGAGAAATAAGAATGAATCTAAACGAGAACAGAAAGAGGGCAGACATCTCAAGCGAGTCACAGCACCAGAGATGGAACTTTGCGAATCCACCGTTTCCTTAAAATTCAGCATTGAAGGGGTAGTCCTTGTGCTTCATGCTCCTGGGTGACAAAGAAAAACAAAACACCATTCAGAGAGACAGTACAGTTGTACACATGTTCAGGAATCAATTGAACACTAAGTATATTTTAATTCAAAGAAAAGTAACAGCATAACACACATAGCTGTCAGCATCACATTAAAATGATAATTTGACTTCATAATACTTATTTAAACAGTTTGAGCCTCTGCAGAGAGAGTGTATACTGTAAACTACAGCCCATTGGTCAAAATAAACCACATGGGGCCTCACCCTGTCATTGGGCAGACTCTCCAGTTCCTGTTGAAGCCCAGAATGGTCTTCATTTCCTCGTCGCTCAACACAAAGTCAAACACCTGCATGGTTCAAAAAGACAATTACCCCACAGCCACACACGTGAACTAAATCAGATGACACACCTCTTCAAATAATGGAGAATTATGGGAGATAATACCTGGAAATTCTCCTGGATACGTGTGGGGGTGATAGACTTGGGAATCACAATCGTGTTCCGTTGGATATGGAAGCGGATCAGGACCTGAAGTGAGGATGACGGAGAGAGGAAAGCGGACATGTAAATGGGATCCCAGGTTAAAGAAAATATCAGTACGGTTCGGGTTGGCTCGATAGTGTGAAAAGGGAGTACAGTACTCGGGCAGAGATCTTCTTGTGCTTCTCAGCGATGGCCTTGATGTTGGGATCCTCCAGTAGGGAAGGGTCCTCTGGTTTGACCCTGTTATTGACACAGTGTTACAATCTTTTCACAGGGACAACTGTAAATGGCTGTGTATGTTCAGAATTCATGTACAAGGTGAATGTACATGGACTATACCAAACATTAGGAACACATTCCTAACATTGAGCTGAAATATTAGATTTAACAAGTGACATCAATAAGGGATCATAGCTTTCACCTGATCAGTCTGTCATATAAACGGCAGGTGTTCTTAATGTTTTGTATGCTGAGTGTATATCTCTCAGGTATTATTAGTTGAAGTATACGCCCTTACCATGGTCTGTCTGGGGAACCCAGGGGGCTGTAGGCTGTCACAGAGATGCCCTTAGAGTGACAGTAGCTGATCAACTTCTCCTGGTTCAGATAGGGGTGGCATTCAACCTGGCAGTAGAAAGAATGTGAGGTTATTCAACTTCACCTACAGTTCTTATTACAACACACGGGATGTACTGTATTATAAGAGAATTAGTGGTGGTATTTTATCTTGAGAAATAATTAAATTATATGGTGGATTACAAATAAAAAAAACATCTATTTTAATTAAGACCCTTTGTGTATTACGTTCAAATAAGCCCAATAAAGTTTTGTTGTTTATTCGGGAAGCCTGGGAAGTTGTTCAGTGTGGTGACAATAGAAAGCACAAGAGGGTCTGTCCACTTTACTTTACTTTGCTTAATTTCGCTCATCGCACTCTAGCGACTCCTTGAGGCGGGCCAAGCGACTGCAAGCTGACTCTGGTCGTCAGTTTAATAACAGTATTTCCTCTGACACATTGGTGCGGCTGGCTTCTGGGTTAAGTGGGCGTTAAGGTGTTAAGAAGCGCGGTTTGGTGAGTCATGTTTCGGAGGATGCATGACTTGATCTTCACCTCCTGAACTCGTTGGGGAGTTGCAGTGATGAGACATGATTGAAATTAGGGAGAAAAAGGGGGAAAGTACAAAAATAACAACAAATAATGTAAATAAAAACACTACCATAGAGGCACAGAGTAAGTTAGAAGAAAAACAAAAAGAACTGGAGAAGCTTACTCAAGAACGATCAAGTGTAATATAAACTGAGTATACTAAATGTTATGAACTCCTTCCTAATATTGAGTTGCACCTCAGAACAGCCTCAATTCGTCGGGAATTGACTCTATGTGTCGAAAGCGTTCCACAGGGATGCTGGCCCATGTTGACTCGAATGTTTCCCACAGCTGTGTCAAGTTGCCTGAATGTCCTTTGAATGGTGGACGGGAAACTGTTGAGCGTGAAAAACCCAGCAGCATTGTAGTTCTTGACACAAGCCGGTGTGCCTGGCACCTACTACCATACCCTGTTCAAAAGGCACTTAAATCTTTTGTCTTGCCCATTCACCCTCTGAATGGCAGACATACACAATCCATGTCAAGGCTTAAAAATCCTTCTTTAACCTGTCTCCTCCCCTTCATCTGCACTGATTGAAGTGGATTCAACAAGTGACATCAAGAAGGGATGACAGCTTTCAACTGGTCAGAGCAGTTATTCTTAATGTTTTGAAAACTCAGTGTATTACAAAAATAAAGAAAACTGGATGGAAAAATGCAGCAAATTAATTTAGAATTGTCAACATTGAAACATCAGCTGGCACACACCCAGAAAAAAGTAGTTTGTTGGAAGTGCTGACTAGCGGTGAATAAACTATTAACTATCAAAATAAATAGAGTCGCAGACTCCATATATAAACTCCCAGTAATTTATTGGGTATTTACCAATGTTTTGGCATCACGGTGCCTTCTTCAGGGCAATGTCATGAGTACTTGAACCAGGTTATGACAAACAGTGCAATTAGTGCAACTAATGACAATAGTGAGGGGTGTGTCATAATGATGACATTTATTAGAATGAATTAGTGAAACTGTTAAAAAAAACAATAGTTTATGGCATATTAAATATATTAGGCTATTGTTATCATATAGAAACATAGGTGTATGCTAATAAGCTGTAGAAAGAATATATCAATTTATGATACTTGTTCATAAAATAAATAATTGTTTATAAGAAAGGCCTGAGATCAAAGTCAATAGTCAGACCACTAGGGGTCAATATTTGCAGAGTAGGATATCCAGTAAGCCTCCCTTTGTAGTAGTAGGATCTCAATGTTACCTCTTCTCATTGGTAGAGCAACATTCTCAATGCCTGTGTATTTGAGGGAGGAGATTGGATGGTTAGCTTCAACAAAGTGAGCTGCTACAGGATAGTCAACGCTCTTACACCTGATTGAGCTCTGGTGTTCAGCTATGCGTTGTTCTAATTGTCTTTTCCTTTGTCCTACGTAGGCTTTTCCACATGAACAGGTGATGAGATAGATTACTCCCCTGGTCTTGTATGAGATGATACCACTAACAGGGATTTTTCGACCCATATGTGGGTGTCTGAAGAAGGATGTTTTTATAGTGCTATTACACTGTGCGTATGAGCGACATTTGTAGTTCCCATTTGGAATGGGTGTCAAAAGAGTGTCTGAGTGGGCTCAGGGGTAATGTCAGATCTCACCAAGTAACCTCCAATATTACGACCACGCTTATAGACCACGAGTGTGGGTTTCTTGAAGAGGTGTGCGATTTTTGTTGTTGTCTGATTACAGAATATGCCAGTGCTTTTTCAGTATTGCTTTAATTTTCTCTGAACCCTTGGTGTACTTAGTGCAAAAGACAGTTGCGTTGTTTTTCTTCTTTGGTTGAGTTTTTAGTAATTCCTCTCTTGGATGAGATATTTTCATCATTGCAGTGTCAAGAGTTTTGTCCTTGTAGTCTCTCATTTTGAATTTGTCATTGTTTTATCATTGCTGTCAAAATCCGCCTGGTTGCCACAGATTTGTTTAAACCTGCATAACTGGCTATATGGTAGACCATTCTTGAGGGGAAGACGATGCATACTATCCGCACATAGCAGGGTATTGCGGTCTGTGGACTTTGTGTAGATATCTGTGTGTAATGCATCATTCTGAGCATTTTACTAATGCACTCAGCTGTAAGGACATTTCATTTATCATGCTATACTGTTTAAATGTCAGCCCCCAGTGCTGGCTATACAGGGTTATAGCCAGCACTGGTGGCCACCAAAAAACACTGCCCCACTTTCTTTACTGATTTCTCTGAACTATTGTCTATTGTCCTTGAGGACTATGATAAAATCATTGTGTTGGGCGATTTTTAATATTCATGTTGACAATGAGACTTACTCCAAGGCCATTGAATTGATTCATCTTTTCGCTCGTTTCTGCCCCTGAACAAGTCAGTTAACCCACTGTTCCTATGCCGTCATTGTAAGTAAGAATTTGTTCTTGCCTAGTTAAATAACAAAAAAAAACACAAAAAAAACTAGTCTCCATCTCTGTTATCTTAAACTCAGAAAGACCTCTACTATACCGCTGTCGTTTCGTCTAACGTTATGTTACCAGGTGAAGAATAAAACAATTATAGTCAAAATAATCATAACTTCTGTTCACAGGGAGGCTTTAATTACTATTTTAACGACCCTGGGTTTATAAGCGCTGATATCGACTCTGCCGCTGGAGCATATTTTTGTGGCACTGTCGATAGCGCGCTGGACTTCGGGCTAGAAGGATCGAGAGTTCGACACCTGCTCCCCTGCTGTTGTGTTACAATGTTTCGCTGGTTGTACTTTCCCATATGATGTCTTGTGACCCTGCTCTACCAAATAGTTTACTAATGTGGTGATGTTTGGCATACGAGTTTCTTCGTCTTTTTTACACCAATAACAAATTCACTACATCAACACAGAACCCTCGCCCTTTAGCGATTGTTTAAATGCGGCGTGGTGCAAAGTTTGACTATTTGTAAACATCATTCGTGCTCTCACCCATATATACTGTCAATTTTAATATGTTACCTAATATCAACTCTCCTTGATTCTCACAATGATTATTCAACCCCCAAATAGGCCAAGGAGCAGGGTTAAGCACGCAAGCTAACTGGCTAAAGTTGGCTAGCTTGCTAGCTACTTCCAGATATAAACAGGAGAACACATCATAACTCAGACCATTCTACTCACCAAGCAAAACTGGTTAGGCTTTTTTCATGTTATTCAAAACGTTGGTGCTGCTGGCAATAATTTAAATTGTTATTTTCCCTAACGCTTACTGACACCCTTGATCGTTCGTAAACTCATCAGTTATTCTGCGCTCTGGTACAATAAGTCAGAATGAATTTACCAAGCAGCCCATTTTTAACAATGTCCATTGAGAACGGACAACGACAAAAACATTTTTTTTGAAAGGTCTCATCTTTAAAAACAATTTTTTTTTGAAAAGGCCTATCTTAAAAAAAAACATTGAGTTAAAAAAAAATACATCAAAATACAGAACAATGTACATTCTTACATCAAAACAGAACGCAGGTATTAATGAGAAAATATTGGAACAAACAAATAGTATATAAAAAATAAATAAGTAAAAATAAATTCTAGTGCCATTGTAATCACTCTGAAAAAATCTTATTATAATTATGTAGTAAAATGTTATTCTTGTTATTGTTCACGAGGGTGACATATTCATATGTGTAAACATACTGAATTCTAATTGGATGCATTTTACCACCGTATCATACTGTGCTATGATTGGTTAAGACCACCCAGATGGTTAGGTCATGGTCAGTTGATCATGGTTGGAGATAAGTGAACATGCAAGTTGTAGCTAGCTAATAAAGAGCTACGTTGAGAAATATCCTGTAGTACTGCATTTTATTATTTTGTACAAAGCGTGCAAAACAAGACATAGGGCTAATGTTTTAATAAAATAGTTAAATTCAATCAACAAAAGTGTAATTTTGGTATAGATTTTTGGAATTTTTGTTTGTGTATGAAGTATTTGGCAACAACAATAAAAAAAAAATCACAATAATTTCAGTGGTCGTGTCATCATTAGTAACATATATGTTTCATGTCAAAAACATTGGTAGTATTCACAATGGTAAATAAGAATTTGCAAGGTTTTCCCAAAATTCTGAATTTACATTCAAAGAACAAGTGAAACAGATTCTCACCCTTGTCGTGGCAGAATCAGAATTCTTTAGGTAACATTTATAAATACGATGTTGTTTATTACTGCTTATGTGAGATATTTGTCATTAGAATGTCTTTTGGATAATACTGTTTGCAGTTTGCAGTTATCCCTTTCCTGCTAGGGCTAAGTTACATTGGGCCCCAGAGGGGAAAGGTTAGTCTTATCTGTGAATGTGTCTGTTTACTATTCCTAAACCATGTGAAGGGATGGTTTGATAAATGGGGAATCAGATTGGTGGCTTTCTTTGTATAATGTTCTTAAGATCTGTTATTTGTCATGTCGTCTAGGGGGGTGGATCTTTGCTCTCAGTTGCCATTATGTTGACACTCTCAGAGAATTCATTTATAGACACTGAATTGATCTGAGAGTCACAGGGTTGTGATGGAGCTCATATAATTAAAGATGGACTTTATGATAACTCTGACTTGTGTGTGGTTTGCTCTCTCAAGATTTGGTAATACAGGAAATGTCCACTACATTTGGCGATGAGGATGGAATGTGAATCTTCCCTCGGTGACCGTTCCTGACGATCTAGGTAAATAAATCATGCACGAGGAATCCCCCAAACTTGGGATCTTAGGGAAACCACACTTCGGGAACGAAGCAGATGGACCAACCTTTGATCTGAGAGGAAGAGAGCCGAGTGGATACCACATCTCGAACTGAGTTTTTTTTTTAAGAAAAAGGTGAGCGAACCACACACAGATTTGAAGTCAAGTTTTTTTTAAAAATATGCCTGTAACGTATACTCTGAGCGTGAATTCCTGTGTAAGGAAGGCACCTTGGCGGCGTAAGCAGGGGCGAGTCAGAGGAGAGTAATCTGAGAGTTTGTGGACTCAAAAGATACTCTGCCACTGTCTGGTTGCGAGTGACCAAGAACTGTCCTGACACTGAATTGATCACAGTGGGGATTGGTGCGGTCTGTGGGGGTGAGGGGCCAAGGTTGACTGTGTGTTCTGTGTGAAACATGGTACTTGGTGAAGCCCTATTGGAAGAAGGATCTCATTCTGTGTGTCTGTGTGATTGTCTAAGTGACCCTCAGAAGTGGTGAATTCCAATTATTTTAAATGTGCTAGCCAGGTATGCCCTGGGTTACTCTGTGTGAGTATTTTGTTATGGGATCACTAGGTAATATTTGTCGGATCATCAAATCAAATCCAAATCAAATCAAATCAAATCTGTGTGAGCGGGGTAGGTTGACTCTGTGTGGGTAACCTTTTTATGTTCTGATGTTCTGTGTGAACGTCTGACTAGTTCTGTGTGAACATCTGACCAATCCTGTGTTGGTGATCCTTAAAGTTCTGTGTGAGTACCTAAGATTTCTTATGTTTTATATGGATTCTGTGAATTATTTGAAATTATGATAAATTGTATGTGTGTATAATCAATTACTAGAGATTTGATAAAGTAATGCTGGGGATATAATTAGATACAATTTAAACCACCCATTCGTAGACATACCTAGGTTTTGAGTTGGTATCTTAAATGGATAATTTGATAAAGATGAGGTTTTAAGCACTATTAAACTAGTCTACAAAATCTGGGAAATTGAGCTCTAGAAACGGATTAGAGTGTGTTCATTTGACCCTAACGATGTAACTATAAAACGCATATTGGATTATCTCCGTCTGGGTACAACCTTTGAAATAAAACTGCCTTTAAGGTCTGAAAATTTTATATTTTGTCTTCCCAGTATGAGAGAAGTTGCGGGATTTATTGAATAAACTGTTTTCCATAAAGTTAGAGAGAATTCGAGGGAATCTCGACGTAATTTATAATGTCGTACAAAGCCTAAGGTTTTCCATCAAACGAATTATCATTGCGTGATTAATGTGACGTAGTAAAGTAATTGAAATACGTTGCATAAGTAAACATAATCTACTTTTATTAAAAGGCGCAAGATCTGTTTCCTAGTCAATAAATGTCGATTTTATTCTTTGATTGCTGATTTATTCATTTGGCATATGAGAATCATAGCTGGAGTAACGTTTGTACTATTAAACTTGAGCTATTATTTTTCTGGGAATTGCTGATAGTGACGTGTCCTGATTTTACTTGTAAAAGTGAGTTTATTTGCGGAGATTTTTTGTTATTTACATAGCTTTGGTGGTGTAATGGTGAGCATAACTGCTTTCCAAGCTGGAGCTTCGGGTTCCGTTCCCAGCTATTGCGCTAACTGAAATCGGAGTTTTTGATTGTAATTAATCTATTTGTTGTGTAGCCTGGAAAGTTATGGTCGCTAGTGTTTGAATAAGATATAAACTGAACGTTTTAATAGCTTGTTTGGTTCAAATTGTTAGAAGGGATAAATTGAACGTTTTTAATAGATTATTTAGGTTAAATTGATAGACTAATTCAACTTAAAATAATAACGAAGCGATGCAAGACGATGTCTGTTCACTAAATTATCTACTGGAACAATGTATTGAGAATTGAGTCGTATTTAAATTACTGTATCAATAGAGAAGACAGTTACCTAAGTTAAATCAATTCTGAATAATAGAGGAGAGATAATGGCGATAGAAAGTGATTACTGAAATGTTTTTCTTTCTTATAGATTGACTGATACATGTTATAAAAATTTTGGCGATGTGTGTGTTATTTTTAAAGAAATAGGATACATTTCATAAGTGTGAAGAGCAAAGAGAAGAGGAAGTTATAAAGTTTGGTTTTTAATCTTACGAGAGAGGTAAGGAAAAATGTTGAAATGAGAGGAGTTATATATTTTTGCCCACTGGGAAAAAAGGAATAGGATATGTTGAGCTGAAAGTAAGGAAGAGAGTTAGTTGCTGTGTTGCCTACTAATTTTCAGGGTAAGTTGCTAGAGGCAGGTAGATTGTTGTAGAATAACGTAAAACTGCGTCATTACGTTGAATATACAATAACATTACTCAAATTGTTTTGACCGTTGTTCAGGTACACTAATTTCTGTACTTTTGGCAGTACAATTTTGATTGAGAGATGTTGATTGCTGTTGTAAATTCTGTTCAAGATCAAACATTTGTGACCAACTATGTTCATTGGGCTATATTTGGCTGTAAGAAAAAGAGATCTGAATGTTTGAATCGTAAAACATTGTGATAATGGATTCTGATGGTTATTGATTCTTGGTTTGATTGTTTAAGTAACACCAGTTAATTTGAGCAGGAAAGTTAATGTAGTCTAACATTATAATCTGTTTCCATTATGTGGAAGAATGTCAGGGTATTAATGTTGAAAAGCAACCTCAATAGTGAAAAACAATTGCATATGTTTTGGGAAATTAGCTAGGTTGAATTTGGTTATTTGTGCTTTGTCTCAGGGGCATCAGTTGTTGTTGTTTTTTAAAACATGCAGACTGTGTTTTATTTTATTGAGATGTAAACATGAGTCTCTGAGAAATGTTGTCATCTGAACCATTATAGTAGTGAGTTCTTGTGTAGTTTGTTTTTGCTGATTAAAGTGGTTTGTTTATTTGGTTACTGTTTATTGTTTATTTTAGGAGTTGATTTAACTTAATTAAACATTGTATTCTGATGTGTTTGAGTAGGATTCTTTATTCCGGGATGGATGGAAGTTATCTAAATATGTAAATTGAAGGAGCCATGGGAAAACACGTCTACATTTTTATTAAATGCCTGGGATTAAATGACTGATTTCTTACGCTGAGAAATGTACTACATTTGCGACAGAGGAAAAAGTATTTAGATAGTAAGGATAATTGTATCTAAGGGTAACATGTTCAATTAAGCATACATATACATTGATGTTGATTAAAACTTATGATGAATGATTTGAGGTACAGTAGAATTATCATTAGGTTTGGTTTATAGTTCACTTTTGAGTTTCTGAATCGATGTAGTGTAATGAATACTAACAAAGTGTTTTGTGTTTTTTTCTGTTTCATTGTCCCTCTTTGGAATGTTTCCAGGGACTATACTCTTGGGGAGAGTGAGTGAGATTGAGGCCATAAACTACCAAATTGAAAGGGGCCTGGAAGTTTTTGTTTTAGTGCAAAGGTATCTTAAAGGGGCACGCACACACATGGGATTTTAATGAGTTTTTATTTTCTGAGTTTTAATTACACACGTTAATTATTTTGATAAATTAATGTTTTGGGAACCTGGGATACAACATGTAGGAACTATTTGACTATTGTTTGCAATTAGTCTAATATAGTGAAAAACACTTCTTTGAAGGGATTTGTATGACCTATGACCTCTATGATGACTTTCCGTTGCGGCTTGATCACCCGCATTGGGAAGCCATTTGGATAATGAATGTATGGTCATTTGTAATACTGCTTTCAAGATCATTTGTGTAATTGGTAAATATGTTTGAGTTTATAGTTCTTAGCCATATTTGTAATTTAGACCACTGTGAAGAAGGAGAGGGCATTGCTTTTAACTAATTCTATTTTCCTATGACCACATGGGTTAAATTATTTTTCTTATGTGGAGTTTTTTTAGTTTAGTGATTTTAATTTGATTAGGTTAGTTGAAATGTTGTTTTATATTTTTTTTCCAGTTTTGTTTTACATTACTCTCATACGGAGAGATATGTGTAAAAAATTGGGGAGGATTCAGTTTGAGGTTTTGAATTGAAGTTATACACCTTGAGTGATATGTGAAGGAGTGTATTGTATTGTTGAGTGTATTGTATTGTTGTGTTTGTTTTGTTCTATTCCCGAGGGGTATAGGTCTAACTTTTTGATCCTTGGCTCTACGATGGAGTTGACAGTGAGATGGGGAGTTTCAATAGAATGTGTTGATATTCTCTGTGAAATATGTTTAGATATGTGTATTAAGAATAATTGGTCAAAGTAATAATTTATCATGTAGTTAATGAACTGAACTAAACTGTTGTTCTGATCTGTTCTTTCGAGGTTATCATGAAAAGTGACATCAGACGGTATCTTAATGCATGGAAGAGATAATTGGACCGAATAGTGTGTGTACCTCAAAACCCCCTCTAACTGGCTGAAGAGGAGTGACAAAGGCGTTGAATAAGGCCCTTCTGAACCACTTCTACCGAGAGAAAGGAACCAAGCCAGAAATCGGTGTAGTATCCGATCTAAGCTATCAACTGCTTTTCTTTCATGTTTCTCTCAGGAGTGTAAGAGTCCACATGGAGTGATCATGGAGAGAGATCTGTTCTAACCTTTTCTCATGATGCTGGTATATTGGTTGACGAATGGACAAGACATGAGTGGTAAAGATGAGACATTGAAATTGGGACATTATCATGGGCCATCCACTTTGAACTGTAAAGCTATCTGAAGAAGAACGAAAAGGACGCCAGAAGAATCCGTGCCTGAGAGGGGGGGTTAGTCAACTGTGCCAATAAAATTGTTTTATACTTTTGTATAAAAATAAGTATTTGTTCACCTACAAACAAGGAAGATTTCTGGCTCTCACAGACCTGTAACTTCCTCTTTAAGAGGCTCCTCTGTCCTCCACTCGTTACCTGTATTAATGGCACCTGTTTGAACTTGTTATCAGTATAAAAGACACCTGTCCACAACCTCAAACAGTCACACGCCAAACTCCACTATGGCCAAGACCAAAGGACACCAGAAACAAAATTGTAGACCTGCACCAGGCTGGGAAGACTGAATCTGCAATCGGTAAGTAGCTTGGTTTGAAGAAATCAACTGTGGGAGCAATTATTAGGAAATGGAAGACATACAAGACCACTGATAATCTCCCTCGATCTGGGGCTCCACGCAAGATCTCACCCCGTGGAGTCAAAATGATCACAAGAACGGTGAGCAAAATTCTCAGAACCACATGGGAGGACCTAGTGAATGACCTGCAGAGAGCTGGGACCAAAGTAACAAAGCCTACCATCAGTAACACACTACGCCGCCAGGGACTCAAATCCTGCAGTGCCAGACGTATCCCCCTGCTTAAGCCAGTACATGTCTAGGCCCGTCTGAAGTTTGCTAGAGAGCATTTGGATGATCCAGAAGAAGATTGGGAGTATGTCATATGGTCAGATGAAACCAAAATATAACTTTTTGGCAAAAACTTAACTCATCGTGTTTGGAGGACAAAGAATGCTGAGTTGCATCCAAAGAACACCATACCTACTGTGAAGCATGGGGGTGGAAACATCATGATTTGGGGCTGTTTTTCTGCAAAGGGACCAGGACGACTGATCCGTGTAAAGGAAAGAATGAATGGGGCCATGTATCGTGAGATTTTGAGTGAAAACCTCCTTCCATCAGCAAGGGCATTGAAGATGAAACGTGGCTGGGTCTTTCAGCATGACAATGATCCCAAACACACCGCCTGGGCAATGAAGGAGTGGCTTCGTAAGAAGCATTTAAGGTCCTGGAGTGGCCTAGCCAGTCTCCAGATCTCAACCCCATAGAAAATCTTTGGAGGGAGTTGAAAGTCTGTGTTGCCCAGCAACAGCCCCAACACATCATTGCTCTAGAGGAGATCTGCATGGAGGAATGGGCCAAAATACCAGCAACAGTGTGTGAAAACCTTGTGAAGACTTACAGAAAACGTTTGACCTCTGTCATTGCCAACAAAGTGTATATAACAAAGTATTGAGATAACTTTTGTTCTTGACTAAATACTTATTTTCCACCATAATTTGCAAATAAATACATTAAAAATCCTACAATGTGATTTTCTGGATTTTTTTCTTCTCATTTTGTCTGTCATAGTTGAAGTGTACCTATGATGAAAATTACAGGCCTCTCCCATCTTTTTAAGTTGGAGAACTTGCACAATTGGTGGCTGACTAAATACTTTTTTGCCCCACTGTATGTGTTATGCAACATAGCTGACTTGAAACACTGTTAACAGTTTCAGGGCCATGGGCCTTTCTCATGATGGAAAAATACAGAATAACATGAAGACAGGAACTGTGCAATGAGTTGGGGGGGCACATTCAGAACATAGTGTTGTGAGAACAAACAGTCTTTTGTTTGATAACAGGAGCCAGGTGCCTGATAACTGTATATTCTACACAGCTACAGCGACTGACCGCTGAAGCACTTAGGGGGCTGGGACCAGCCTCTGCGCCAACAATCAACGATAGGCTGGGTGAGTCTAAACCACGCCCAGTCTCTACTCTGTGACAGGCCGGCTCGGAAGCAGGTACTACCTATGTCAGAGTATATTTATAATATCTTTGTCAAGAACAAGTCAGCTCTCTGTTTGACCTGCGAGGTGGGACAGAGAGCCCGTATATACGATAATTGCATTTACCACTTATTGCTTAGCTAATAAAAAATACATAGCATACAATGGGGTGACTCATTGTCATATTTATCCTGATACCAGATTCGAATTGACGCAACCCTAACAATATTCACATGATCAAAGGGGATGTATTCACAATCATTGCAGTCAAACAAATTAAATCGACAACTTTTGACGTAAAACCAGATCTAGCGCCTTTTAATACAAGCGGATTGTTTTCTCATGCGACATATTTAAATTACTTTACGACATCACATTAACTCCGCAATGATAATTCGTTTTATGAAAAAAAAACACAAGTTAGGCTTTGTACTACGTTATAAATGACGTCGAGATTCCATCTTAATTCGCTGTAACTGTATGAAAAAACAAACATTTATTCAGCATCTTCTCTCATACTGCATAAAAATAAAAATGTCAGGCCGTATGGGTAGTACCCAGACGGAGAAAATCCCATAAGCATTTAGATGAGGTAAATCAGTTTCCCATGCCAGAAATGGACATACGCCAACTATTGTCTGAGACTATTACCCAGTCATATAATACTGAACCTTAACTTTATCAAATGATCCATAAACAGACCACTCTGAACCTCTCAGAATACTTAGTTCACCCCTTTACCATGCACTGTAAAAAATTACCCACGGGCTTAGTAAATATTGCAAAAGAAAATCAATGATTTTTACTTAAAATAATAGGTTTCTGGTTTTACTTACATTTTTTTAATACAGTACTTAATTTACATGTGTTGAAAAAATACGCATTTGCAAAACATTTGAATGAATATTTCTAAATAACAACCAACAACTTAAAAATATGATTTTCAAATTATCATTATTGTGTTGATTGATTGTGTTAATTGTGCTTGGATCATTGGGCGTTGTCTTGATCTTTCATCTCTGGAATGGCCATGCGGCAGGTAAGGACCAAATTATAACTTGGAAAGTAGTTTGGATCTCTCTACACATATTGTCAACGAAATGTAAACTGAGCAAACTGGATGCAGTCTATCACAGTGCCATCCGTTTTGTTACCAAATCACTTTATACCACCCCCCACTGCCACCTGTATGCTCTAGTTAGCAGGCAATATTAACCAGGTGAAATTGTGTCACTTCTCTTGCGTTCATTGCACGCAGAGTCAGTGTATATGCAACAGTTTGGGCCGCCTAATTTGCCAGAATCTTACGTAATTATGACATAACATTGAAGGTTCTGCAATGTAACAGGAATATTTAGACTTATGGATGCCACCCTCTAGATAAAATACGGAATGGTTCCATATTTCACTGAAAGAATAAATGTCTTGTTTTCGAGATGATAGTTTCCGGATTCGACCATATTAATCTTGATACTACCCATCCCGGATCCGGGAGCGTAATCATCGACTGACACTAATTAGCATAACGCAACGGACATAAATATTACTAGAAAATATTCCTATTCATGAAAGTCACAAGTGAAATATATTGAAACACAGCTTAGCCTTTTGATAATCACCCTGTCATCTCAGATTTTCAAAATATGCTTTACAGCCAAAGAAAGACAAGCATTTGTTTATCGATAGCCTAGCATAGCATTATGTCCAGCTAGCAGCAGGTAACTTGGTCACGAAAATCAGAAAAGCAATTAAATGAAATCGTTTACCTTTGATGAGCTTTGGATGTTTTCACTCACGAGACTCCCAGTTAGATAGCAAATGTTCCTTTTTCCCCAAAATATTATTTTTGTAGGCGAAATAGCTCTGTTTGTTCTTCACGTTTGGCTGAGAAATCGATTGGAAATTGCGGTCACGACAACGCCGGAAAATATTCCAAATTAGCTCCATAATATCGACAGAAACATGGCAAACATTGTTTATAATCAATCCTCAAGGTGTATTTCAAATATCTATTCGATAATATATCCACTGGGACAATTGGTTTTTCAGTAGGACCGAGAGGAAAAATGGCTACCTCTGTATTTTACGCAAGAATCACTCTGAGAGCCATCAGGTGACCACTTACACAATGTAGCCGCTTACGCTTATTCTTCAACATAAAGGCGTGAAACGACGTCACAAGGCTGTAGACACCTTGGAAAATACATAGAAAAAGTAATCTGGTTGATAGCCCATTCACCGCTCAATAGGGACGCATCAGAACGCAGAGCTTTCAAAACATGAGTCACTTCCGGATTGGATTTTTCTCAGGCTTTCGCCTGCAATATCAGTTCTGTTATACTCACAGACAATATTTTTACAGTTTTGGAAACTTTAGTGTTTTCTATCCTAAGCTGTCAATTATATGCATATTCTAGCATCTTGTCCTGACAAAAATATCCTGTTTACTTTGGGAACGTTATTTTTCCAAAAATGAAAATACTGCCCCCTAGTCACAAGAGGTGATTTTAAGAAAGGCATTGATGTTCATGGAGCAACGATAAGCACTGCATCGATTATTTTCAATGCAGGACACGCTAGATAAACTAGTAATATCATCAACCATGTGTAGTTAGCTAGTGATTATGATTGATTGATTGTTGTTTATAAGATAAGTTTAATGCTAGCTAGCAACTTACCTTGGCTTACTGCATTTGCGTAACAGGCAGGCACCTCGTAGAGTGCAATGTAATCAGGTGGTTAGAGGTTGCAAGATTGAATCCCCCGAGCTGACAAGGTAAAAATCTGTTGTTCTGCCCCTGAACAAGGCAGTTAACCCACCGTTCCTTGGCCGTCATTGAAAATAGTGTTCTTAAGTGACTTGCCTAGTTAAATAAAGATTAAATAAAGGTGTAAAAAATATATATATTTTTTAAATCGGCCTAACAACCAGATTGTTATGAAAACTTGAAATCGGCCCTAATTAATCATCCATTCCGATTAATTGGTCGACCTCTAGTCTGAACATTCTCACTCTGCACATGCTTTGGGAGGGGTTTCCCAATAGCATTCTGGCTCTCAGATCATCTTTTGTCCTTATCTGTTCAGAAGATGTTTCCTCCCCCTTCTCTTTCTCTCTCTCAGATTAAGGAAGAGTTCAGAAGAATTACAACTGTCTCTCTTGAGTCCACCTTTATCCAGAAGCTGGACGAATATACACCAACACTATTGGACTTGTTTAAGTCAAAAGAAGGTGCTGTAAAGGTGGGAATGTAGAAAATCTTTGAAATTCTGTACGGGGTATGCACAGTAACACCTTCAAAATAGTATATAGGTTATACTGAATGTATTTAGTTGCCGGTATTATATGTTCAATTCATTCACTCAAGAGTGAGCATGCGCAAGGAGCCTTGTTGTTGATGGACCTAGCCTTGAGTGTAATGGCTACCTCGTATTGTGTTCATACGGTATAGTAAACTTTGTTAAACTGCAACCTTGTCGTTGTGTCATTTCGAGTTAACATTTGTAGCAGAGGATGGCTAATAACTACAATGTGCCATCTCGCTTCGACGAGAAGAGGTCGTACGAAAGTTGGAAAAATGAACTTGGAATCTGGACTCGAAAAAGCAAGCACTTGTGGTGGTATTATCGCTCGAGGGAAGAGCGAGAGATACAGCACTGGAAATATCTGTTGAGGATTTGAACAAGGATGATGGTATGGGAACTTTGATAAGAGCACTGGATTCTGTATTTCTTAAAGAAGAGAAAGACCGTGCCTACGAGGCATATTCAAACTTTGATGACAGTGTTACGAGATATATTTCGGTTGCAATGACGGACTACATCATTGATTTCGAACAGAGGTACAATAGGATGCGCAAGTACGACATGGTTCTCCCGGATACAGTGTTAGCTTTCAAGTTGCTAGATACTGCCTGTCTAGATGGTAGGGAGAAGCAGTTGGCTTTGACTGCTTGTACTGTGCTGACTTTTTCATCAATGGGGTCGGCACTAAAAATAATTTTTGGTGAAAAGACGTCTGTCGCGCCAATAACAGATGGAATGCAAGTGAGCGACGCAGCATAATACACTGAGCAGCAGAGAAAAGGCACCAAATATTATGTATTATGAATAAAATAAATGTATCATAAAATATATATTTTTTAAAGGCGCCAACAAGTCACGTTCTCAAGACAACCAGAAGAGGGCGCCATTTCCCAGCACAAATCCACTGGACAAATATGGAAGGAGATCAAAATGTGCTATTTGTCAAACGGGCCGCCCCCAGGTGGTGAGGGTAGGCAACAACATCTCCACCCCGCTGATCCTCAACACTGGGGCCCCACAAGGGTGTGTTCTGAGCCCTCTCCTGTACTCCCTGTTCACCCACGACTGCGTGGCCACGCACGCCTCCAACTCAATCATCAAGTTTGCGGACGACACAACAGTGGTAGGCTTGATTACCAACAACGACGAGACGGCCTACAGGGAGGAGGTGAGGGCCCTCGGAGTGTGGTGTCAGGAAAATAACCTCACACTCAACGTCAACAAAACTAAGGAGATGATTGTGGACTTCAGGAAACAGCAGAGGGAACACCCCCCTATACACATCGATAGAACAGTAGTGGAGAGGGTAGCAAGTTTTAAGTTCCTCGGCATACACATCACAGACAAACTGAATTGGTCCACTCACACAGACAGCATCGTGAAGAAGGCGCAGCAGCGCCTCTTCAACCTCAGGAGGCTGAAGAAATTTGGCTTGTCACCAAAAGCACTCACAAACTTCTACAGATGCACAATCGAGAGCATCCTGGCGGGCTGTATCACCGCCTGGTACGGCAACTGCTCCGCCCACAACCGTAAGGCTCTCCAGAGGGTAGTGAGGTCTGCACAACGCATCACCGGGGGCAAACTACCTGCCCTCCAGGACACCTACACCACCCGATGTTACAGGAAGGCCATAAAGATCATCAAGGACAACAACCACCCGAGCCACTGCCTGTTCACCCCGCTATCATCCAGAAGGCGAGGTCAGTACAGGTGCATCAAAGCTGGGACTGAGAGACTGAAAAACAGCTTTATCTCAAGGCCATCAGACTGTTAAACAGCCACCACTAACATTGAGTGGCTGCTGCCAACACACTGACACTGACACTGACTCAACTCCAGCCACTCTAATAATGGGAATTGATGGGAAATGATGTAAAATATATCACTAGCCACTTTAAACAATGCTACCTAATATAATGTTACATACCCTACATTATTCATCTCATATGCATACGTATATACTGTACTCTATATCACCTACTGCATCCTTATGTAATACATGTATCACTAGCCACTTTAACTATGCCACTTTGTTTACATACTCATCTCATATGTATATACTGTACTCGATACCATCTACTGTATCTTGCCTATGCTGCTCTGTACCATCACTCATTCATATATCTTTATGTACATATTCTTTATCCCCTTACACTGTGTATAAGACAGTAGTTTTGGAATTGTTAGTTAGATTACTTGTTGGTTATTACTGCATTGTCGGAACTAGAAGCACAAGCATTTCGCTACACTCGCATTAACATCTGCTAACCATGTGTATGTGACAAATAAAATTTGATTTGATTTTAAATGAATCTGCTTCTGATACTGAGATTTTTATAGTTGAATCCTTAGGATCTGCTGTGATAGATACTGCATGTACATGGACAGTGTTTGGTGCAAAATGACTTGATTGCTATGTCAGTGAAATAAGTATGAAAGAAGTACAAAATATGATTGACACACCAAGCAACAGAGCTTTTAAATTTGGAGATGGGAGAATTGTCCATTCTACCAAGAGTTAAGATACCAGCAAAAATTGATCAGACTAAGTGTCCCGTTGACACAGAGGTGGTCCCTACAGATATCCCCTTACTATTAAGCAAAGCTTCCCTCAAGAAGGCAGAGGCTGTACTAGACATTTAAAAAAAATGACAAGGCAGTGATGTTTAAACAACCAGTGACTCTTGAATATACTACCTCACGCCACTATTGTGTAAACATTTTAGACAAAGTCCATGCAAAAAATTAGAATTCTGATTGACACGGAGCACATGGAGATTCTGACAGTCACAGAACATGAGCACAAAAGAAAACACAAAGTATTGTTAAAGCTTCACAAACAGTTTGGACATGCTACAGTTGACAGACTTCAGAAGTTACTCAGCAGTTCAGGGAATAATGATGATGAGAAGTACATAACTGGAATCAAAGTGTGGAAAGGACCGGGAGTAGTCATTGGTCAAGATGGTGTGGTGATATTTGTGAGGCACGGAGGCATCATTGTCAGGGTGCATCACTCAAGATGGCAGAAAGTAAATGATCAACAAGATAGAGGGGCTGTTGCTGAGAATCAGTCTCCTAATGGAAATGACAAAAAGGACACAGTAACAGACACAAACCTACCAGATGTCGCATCCAATGATATGGACACTGAAACAGGAAATGAAGCAGAGACCTTTGTAAAGAATTGCTATTATGCAGGAGACCAATCTACTGCTAAATACGTGGCTATTGCATTGTTATAACTGAGACAACACATAGCAACGTATTTTCACAGTAAAGCCTGTGGGGTCCCCTACAGGATAGCTCCCACATTACACACATAATCTCCCTTTTAAACGAACACTGTGTGCCCGAAGAAGATTCTACGATGACGGACAGACAACTGAGCCAATGGCGGAAGACTACAGACTACAACCAGCTGAACCAATCCGGAGATCCGATCTTCCTAGAGTCAACCTACTTTCTGTGACGTATATAAGGGCTGTGCTGACTGTTTACTCGCTCTCTGCCTGCTGTTCCAACACGAACTAACGGAAGAGCCGTATTTACGTGTACCAGATATTCTCCCTCTGAAATAAACTGTCGCTTGTCGTACAATTTTAACACCTGGTCTGAATCGATCCTTAACCGGCTCACCCTTCTAATATCATTTTATCAACAAAACATGGTAGCAGAGGATGGTTGAATAACGGTCCGGTCGAAGTGAGTTGATTGGGTGTGAGAAGGAGAGTGACGGAAGGACGGTTCCAAAAAGAGACGGGTGAAAGAAATTCGGGGGAGGACAATAATTCTGCTCAACTCGGGAAACTGATCTAAAAGGTGCACCATAAACAAGGTAAGCAAAACCTGTTAAATCAAACTTTGCATATTGTCGTATAGTCTGTCTAAATTCTGATCAGTATTTCCGAGTAAGTATGAATTCTTGTGTAAATTTATAATTTGCTGACGAGTCAAAGAACAGTAGAGTGAACATATGTGGTACAAACCGGCGACGGCCGGGTGATTAAATCATTGATGAGATATCAGTAAGGGGATAGCTGATTACTATTCATTAAATCTGGCGCCGAGGGGATAAATTGTAATTTTGTCCCGTGACCCGGTCAGCGCAGTCTGATAGCTTTCAATGATGAGGGATCACTTTTGAGGCCTGTTGTTCCGATAGGGGTCAAAGATAATTCTGATAGGGATCGAACATGTGTAATTATTAGTTTCGATAGGGGTCAGAGATAATTTTGATAGGGGTCGGACATGTGTATAATTCTGATAGGGATCAGCACGATAGAGATTAGGGATAGATATCAGTAAGGGGATAGCTAATTGCTATTCATTAAACCTGGCGCCGAGGTTGTCCGCGACTCGGTCGAAGTCCAGTCTGATAAGAGGTCCAATGATAAAGATAAGCTGATAGGGGTCAGAGAGATAACGTGTATTTGTAACTGTTCATATTAAAATGTAATGTGGTTGTAATCGTCTCCATTAAGATTGTTGATGGTTTGAGAGACAGAGAGAGAGAGAGAGAGAACTCAAGAAGGGTTATTGAATAAATCCGAAAATTCTGTGTTGTATGTAAACTTCCATGTTGTATGTATCTATAACTTCTGTGTAAAATGTATAATCAGGAACAAAATGACTGATGTATAATTGAAATAAGATCTGAATATAATATTTAATATTGCGACTATATAGTCGAATAGATCCCTTGGTTGCGCGCTCCACGAAAGCTATACCAACCCAATCGTTTTTCTCGAACTGAATATACAAGGAAAAGCTCTGAGATAAGGCAGAGTGTGAGCAATAGTGTCTCCTCGAATACATCGTTGTTATTAACTAACGACGGGCTAAGTATATTCTAATTATATTCAAGTAGTCTGGTAAAATTCCGATTAAAGTTACGATTAATTTCCGATTGAATTAAATTGAATCACGATTAAAAATTCACAATGGCGACCCCCAATACTCCAAAGCTGAAGTTTAATGAGTTCCTAGACAAAAAAATGGAATATAGATCAGGGGGAAAGGGACAGTGGAAGGATATAAAGAAAGTCTGGGAGGGAGTAAAGTTAAGATGGACGCAAGCAGGTTACCTAGGAGGGGGACTGCCAACCGGGGTCCAGTTGAAAACAATGGAATGTGGGTTAAGAGAGAAAGAGAAAGAAAAGAACAAAATTCACGTATTTAAGAAAGAAGGGTCAGATACGAAGGGAGCGAGATTAATGAGAATCCTAATTGAGGGAAAACTTTGGGCGTTTAAATTAGTGCTATTTTCTGTTGTTCAGATGCCGGAGTAACAAATACAGATAACTGTAAATTGGGTCTATTTGCAGAGAATCTCAGTTCCATAGCATTGGTGGTTCAGTGGTGGAGTTCTCGCCTGCCACGTGGGAGGCCGGGGTTCGGTTCCCAGCTGAGGTGTAAAGAGTAGTTATATATGTCTGAGTTTTTGGTTTTAATTAAACTAATTGTTTTGCAGAGAAAGTTATAGTCACTAGTATTGGTATAAGATATAAACTGAACGTTTTAAATAGTTTGTTTGGTTCAAATTGAAAGACTAATTCATTCAACTTAATATAAGAACGGAGATTTTGATGCAAGGCGATGTCTGTTCACTAAATAATTTGTTGGGAATAATACATTTGGAAAAGAGTCGTAATTAAAATGCTAATTCAAAGACGAGACAGTAACTTAAATCAAATTAATTCTGAATAATAACGGGGGAACAATTACGATAGATTTGTGTCCATCGAAATGTTTTTATAAGATTAGCGAATTGAGAGATGTTGATTGATGTTGTAAACTCTAATTCAGGATTCAACAGATGTGATAAATTAGGTTTGGTTTATCGAACCCGAAATACTGTTGTTGCAGACAGCCAACCATTATTTACAATGAGTTGAAAATCGTTGCGAAATGAGTCAAGATTGAGCGCTTGTTGATGACATCACTCGCGAGGTTTCCGTCGCCACGGAAATGATGTCTTGACTGGGGGTGACAGAGAAAATGGTTAGTGTCCTTTAGAGGAGGTGCGGGCATTAATGTTGAGTCACTTTTCAGAAGATGATAAACATTTCGAAATACATTTTTAAAAAAGGAGTATGTAAATCGTCAGGAAAGATGCTAAAAACTAGCAGCTGATTCGCTGGGTGGGTATCATTGATTTGTGGCGTTTATTTGGACTGTAATTGGGCCGTGAGAGAGAGGGATTGGATGTCTGAGACATAAAACATCGCGATGGTGGATTCTGATGGTTGTTGATTCTTGGTTTGATCGTTTGAATAGCACCAGTGAATTTGAGCACTGTTTCCATTATGTGGAACGGTGTCAGGGTATTAATGGTGAAAAGCAACCTCTATGGTAAAACATAATTGTACATGTTTCGGTAAACTAGCGAGGTTGAATTTGGTTATTTGAACATTTCCCTTGATACGTAGACATACGTAACAGGGGCAAGTTGTTTTTCCTTGAGGAACACGCAGATGGTGTTTTGTTTTATTGAGATGTAAATGTGAGTTGAAGGAGCCAAGGGAAAATACGTTATTTTTTATTAAATATCAGGGATTATAATCTTGGGGAGAATGAGGCCATAAACGACCAAATTGGAAAGGCCTGGAAGTTTTGATTAATCATTAAGGTTTGCAAATATATACACATAAAACATTTGTTAGGACTATTTGTTTTGGTGGAAAGGTATTTTAAAGAGACACGCTCAAATATGGAACTTTATGAGTTTTTATTTTATGAGTTTTAAATTACACAAGTGAATTTGGATTTTAAGGATAAAGGGTTCTTTAATATGTCTAGTGTAGTATAGAACTTGACTATAAAAGGGTGGGTTGACTCATGGACCTTATCATGACTGTCTTCTAGGGTCTGATCAGCCTTAGGGGAGAGTCATTAGTATAATGAATGTGGTAATATTGAGTTACTAGTTTTAAGGTAAATTCATTATAAAGGAGTTTAGGTTAGGAGGTTAGGATAGGATATTATATTAATATTATTATATATATTATATTATATAATTATATTATATATATTAAGCCAATAGGGCAGGGAATTACATAGAAAAATAAGTTTCAGTTCTTAGGGGTGATAAATTACTGTAGATAAGGAATTCTGCACTCTGCAACATATATTAAATTCATGTTATTGTCAGATAGAATACTGAGGGTCCTTGAAGGAAGGATTTTGATATGATAAGCATTTGTTTTGAATTTTTTTTTTTTGACCATTAGGGGTTTAAAAAAATAAAAAAAAATAGTATTAAAATTAACAGGTATATAGGACATCTGTGATGATTTAGGATTATTGTTAGGTTGATTAAGGAAATGTAAGGACTTTAGAGATTGACACTCATAGACATGATTTTAGATAAAGTCAAACAGTTAGAAGCTTAGTGGTATTTGAGAAATATGAAAGAAAGGGTTTAAATTGGTAAATATATATTTAAGAAAATATATAAGTAGCACAGATAGTTCTTAAGTAGATAAGAAACTTGACAGGGAATTGGTACTGGATTGACGCCCAAGGGAGAATTGGACATGTGGAAAACTAAAAGGGGCTCCTTCATGATGATGTCAGACATAAGGATAATATACTAATCTTACCTAAGTCATTATTTAGAGTAGGTAAGGTTGATACCTGGGCAGAGTCAGGTATCAAAAGGGGGATGGGTAAATTGTGGTCTAGGATAGGATGGGGCTTATTGGATAAGAAACTAATAAAAAAAAAATATGTAAGCTAACAATTGGGAATAGAAGTTAAAGATAAAATCAGATAAAACATATGAGAAATTGTTTGTTAACCAAGCCTGTATATCCAGGATTTTATGCATTACAGGTGAACTACAGGTGAAGTCACTCAATCCAGTCCCCAGAGGCTTGGGGACCATAGAAGACCCCTGGTGACAGCTAGCTGAAAGAGCTACCCAGATTCATATCGCACGGCAGAAGGGTAAGACACTTTTTTCACTGTCGGACAATAAACAGAGTTCGGGAGAAGAACTGGAATTAACAGAATTCCGGGGGCCAACTCTCGAATGAAGCAACCCTACCTGTCCTATCACCCCTGTTTTTGTTCATAGAAGTGAAGATGTGTCTGGCTCTGGCTAAGCGATGTGTATTTTGTTCCAAAATAAGCATAAGAGATCCCTAGATCTGGGTAGACAAGAAGTTAGAGTAGAGATTACATGATAACCGACTTCGGACAGTTCTAGGATTGGAGAAGAGGGCATCCTTATAGCATGGGGGATCCCACAAGGGTGGATAGGTTTTCCATGATATGGGGAAACCTGGGAGCAATGTTGAACTTTGTAAAGGTGATGAAATCCTACTAACCATCAAAACTATTAAGCTCTCTGATGCAGGAACTCACACCCTCGGACTACAAAGGACGAGGACAGACATGATGGGTGTGTTTTCTATTAAGGTACTGCCAAGACCAGAGGTAACCGGACACACTCCTCTACCACCACTGTGTTAAAAAATACCATTCAGGTAATTAATGTTAGAGACTATTCGGCTATGGATCAATTAGGAACTGAGACTGGTTTTGATAGTAGGGACAAGTTGTGGCTGTCTTATATGAGGTACACAGCTAAAACCCTGAGAAGAAAGGACTGCATTATTTGTAGTTATGCTAGACCTGTTCTGGCTACACACCCATTTGCAGTAGGAGAAGGAGAGGGGTGGTTGTGTATTCTGAGAAGTTTTTACCAGGTTAAGCCCAATTCAACCCTCTGTTCCTCTTTGAGCCTTGTGTTTCCTGCAGTACCTCCTCATCTGGCCTCTTGGGGTGTTGAGGCATATGGGGGCAATTACGAGTGCATCACGGGTACAGGTAATGGCATCGATTATGGGAGATTGCCTGAAGCTGATTGCAGGAGTAACATAACCATTAATTCCACTTGGCCAGTTACAGGCCTAAACCAAACTAGTGGTCTGGCTGATGTATGTTGGATGAGTGGAGCCAAAAGAGTGCTGAGACCCATTCTTAGAGGAGAATGGCAAGGTACGTGTGGTCTGACCAGTTTGATAATTCCACTGACCATTGTTGATGTTGTTGCTGAACAGCTGCTGAGTTCTGTAACCAGGGGACCTGAAAACATTCCATCCCATGGGAGACATAGATGTAGTAGTGCTCCATGGACAGAGGATGTAGTTGACATACACACTAACCTGTTGGGAGTGCCAGTGGGGATTCCTCATGAGTTTCAGGCCTTGGGTAGGAATAATGGACTCTGGCACTTACTACCTACTATGGGTCCAGCCATGGTGGATGCTAGACAGACTGCATGGATTAATTATATCTACTATAATCAACAGCGTTTTGTGAATTACTCCCGTGATGCACTCACTAGTATGTCTGAACAGCTTGAGGCCACATTTGGGGATTCCAGACAGAATAGACTTGCCTTGAATATGCTTCTTGCCAGTCAGGGGGACGTCTGCAAGATGTTCGGTAAACAATGTTGCACGTATATTCCTAATAATACCAGTCCAGATGATAGTTTTTAAACTTCACAATCTAAGGCGGGCTTGATGCACTGTCTGCTAAGATGAGGTCCACGGGGGGGAGGAGTCTGTTCTCTTGGCCTGGTTTGGTAAGTACACTGGTATGATGGTTACTGGATTTCTGACCCTAATTCTTGTATTATTTGTTATTGATGTGATGTGCTGCTTGCATCATACCGTGTTTTGAGAAGTCTGTTACAGATGTGGTGAGGGCTTCAGGCATATGCCTTTGCTTGATGCTCCAGTTGGCGATGCTGATACGGACGCATGCTTTCAGGGGAGGATGGGACTGACTGATGATGACACATGGTTTGGAGTCCCTGGGTGGCAAGGAGCCCACCTGGTACAGGATAGGAGTAGCTGAGAGGACCAGATGGTTTCTAATAATTCTTTACTCTGTTATCCATGACCAAAGTTTTATCCTACATCTTACATGTCAATAACAATAAAGTTTTATCCTGTTTTTGATAAGTGACACCCTTGGAGGGAACAAAAACACACAACAAAGGCATATATAACTTTTTTATTATTTTCATGAAATGCTATGACTGCTGAAATAAAGGATAATTGAGTGACACCCTAGCAGGAGTCAAAAGGGGGACCTAAATTTCACACTATTTTCTTTTGTTCTGTTTTTGAATGAGCTGTTCTCTTTTGACATGAAGGTAGTTTAAACTTTGTAACTGTTATATGATTCATGGCTGAGTTTTTGTTCACACCCTTGGGGTTATTTTACATTATAGCCATTACCATATATATGATTGAATATTATCTGCTGTTGCCTTGTGTGGATGTATGTATGTGTTATGCTACCTAGCTGATTTGAAACATTGTTAAAAGTATCAGGGCCATGGAACTTTCTCATGCTGGAAAAATACAGAAGGAAGGGCACATTCAGAGCGTGGGGTTGCGAGAACAAGCGGTCTTTTTGGTTAGATAACAGGAGCCAGGTGCGAGATAACGGTATGGAGCATGAGACCCATCTCAGTTTTTGCAGCAATTTTAGGAGGGGATCCAGTTGCTTTTATTGATTAAGCTTCTCCATTGTATGTCGTGTCCCATCTGGGATGGGAAGAGGGGGAAATTATTTTTCTTTGTGGGCCATTTCCGGATAGACATACCTAGTTTAGGATATTTTTCCTTTTTGGATTATGTCTTCGTTTTTGCTTGGAGTAATGTATCTGGACTATATCACATCTCTTAGGAGATGTGAAGAGAGGGTATCACAACTTTTTCCTGCTGGAAAAAGTTGGCTAATGTGGACAATAATTTTTACTTTTATTTTGAGCTGTTCTCCGCTCTGTTAAATGAGGGTTGTAAGTTCCTAGGTGGCTGGTAGCCAACTTAGTACATAGTGGGATTGAATGGAGAACATGATGGTAGTACATAAATATCTATTTCTGTTTAATACCGTGCCTTATTTCATAGTCCTTTTGGGAGAAGTTTCTCTTTGTGTCTGGACCTAGTTAGGTTGTGTCACGTCTCTGGTGAGACGTGAAGAGAGGGTTTTGTAAAGAATTGCTATTATGCAGGAGACCAATCTACTGCTAAATACGTGGCTATTGCATTGTTATAACTGAGACAACACATAGCAACGTATTTTCACAGTAAAGCCTGTGGGGTCCCCTACAGGATAGCTCCCACATTACACACATAATCTCCCTTTTAAACGAACACTGTGTGCCCGAAGAAGATTCTACGATGACGGACAGACAACTGAGCCAATGGCGGAAGACTACAGACTACAACCAGCTGAACCAATCCGGAGATCCGATCTTCCTAGAGTCAACCTACTTTCTGTGACGTATATAAGGGCTGTGCTGACTGTTTACTCGCTCTCTGCCTGCTGTTCCAACACGAACTAACGGAAGAGCCGTATTTACGTGTACCAGATATTCTCCCTCTGAAATAAACTGTCGCTTGTCGTACAATTTTAACACCTGGTCTGAATCGATCCTTAACCGGCTCACCCTTCTAATATCCTTTTATCAACACCTTCAACCATGCCAAAGGTAATACTGTTGAGCGTTCAAATGAGGAAAACATTCAACAACAGCTACATGTGTTAAGAGAACATGGTTGTTCCAATCTGAAAACGGGACAAACTGTTAAATACATGGATAGAGAAAGTGGTATTCCACATACAGCAACCGTCATTGGACGAGCAAGAAAAGCCAAAGAAAAACACCAGAACTGGTACAACTTGCACTACTCTGAACCAGCTACACTTTCTGGTACAACAGGGTCAGTTGACCTGTCACTTGTAGATTATATCAAAATTGAACCAATGGAAAATCGAGAAAAACAGAATGACATTCAAAATGATATACTTCAAACAAAGGACGTGTCATTTGACTCCGCTAAGCTAGATGAGCTCAGTAATAGGAGGGGAAATGGAGTGTTTGAGGAAGTCAAAGACATTGGCCAAAAATGCGTCTCAACTAGATGGGTGTGTACCCTTAAAGAATCCTTAACTGGAATAGTGCCTAAAGCACGTCTAGTGGCTTGAGGTTTTGAGGAGCTGGCTGCTAAACAAATAAATAAATTCAGAAAATTAATGTTACAATATTAGTTCTGTAACTGATTACATTAAGTATATCAAACTTAACATTAGTTCTGGGACTTGAAGGACTTAAGCAGGTCAAGCTAAAAAAAGAACTGTTCTGAACCTGATAAAATTAAGTTGAATGAAAGGAATCTTTGAGATCCTGTTAGTTGTTTGCACTTAATATATTTGAGTTTGTAATGCACTAAAAGCAAAGTATATTATACTTAAATGATCCTCCTTGTTGGATTTACTTAAAAGGCTGATGCAAATAGTTACCAAAATGTTTTTAAGTAAAAGGGGCACAATATTTTTTAGTGTGTCTGCGTATGGGTGCGCAAATTGGCATATTATTATTCCCATTATTACTTTATTAAAATCTCTAGTAATCGATTGTACACACATACAATTCATAATATTTGTATATCTTTACAGGATCCATATAGAATCCATATATTTCAACGACTCTCCATCGCCACAAAGCAGCTTTTCAAACATACTCCCAGCGGAACACCCCCCCCCCCCCTTCCCCCCCAAAAAATAGTTTCTGGACGCTGCCCGTCGGGTCATAGGAATAATGTTCCTAACGTATCTTCAACGGTTCTCTAGACTTCCAGAAATTATAGATTTGCCGCTACTGTCTAAAATAACATCCTGCTCTCAATACCTCAATACCTCAAGCCAAGTGGTTAGAGCGTTGGGACTAGTAACCGGAAGGTTGCAAGTTCAAACCCCCGAGCTGACAAGGTCTGTCGTTCTGCCCCTGAACAAGGCTGTTAACCCACTGTTCCTAGGCCGTCATTGAAAATAAGAATTTGTTCTTAACTGACTTGCCTAGTTAAATAAAGGTTAAAAAATAAATAAATAAATACAATTCCGTAATATTCTATGGTGGGCAGTGATGGACAGAACCCTAAAAATAACGTTATAGCAATTCCTATTGCTTATTATCCAAATTTCAATCATCTTATTATACATATTTCTATATGTTATTATCCAAACTCCAGATTAAAATTTATTTCCACATTCACCCAGCTCTCATATCACATTCACACGTTATTCCCAAACACACTTAATCAATATTTGTATAACCTGCAGGAATATTTTTCCTGCAGGTTATACCTAGATTTGGAATGAACATTTTACTATAACCAATTTTACCAAAATCATAAATCTCTTAAGGTTTCCAAATTTGGGAAACCTGCAGGGATCTGGCCCACCAAGATACAATGGCCGAAATACAATGTCTAGACGTCATACAAACACATCAGTACCCGCGACCTGTTCTTCAAACAGGATTTCTCAAATTTCAATTGAAGATCGCTTACATTCCTAGGGTTTATAATCAGATACCTATTTATCGTTTCCAAACCTACGTGGAGTAGGAATAATTTAAAGACAATGAATACCCTTTTTGCCTAACTGCCTAACTCTTACCTAGGTAAATAAGCGACTATACTTCTCGTTTCCACACCTACCCCTCAACCTAGGATAAGGGTAGCATGTCTTTCAAGAAAAAAATATATCATTAGCTACGTGACATTTCTTCTTGCCCACTCAACACTTTTGCCTAACTGTCCACTCAACATTAACAATTTCAATGTATGTTTAATTAGTAATATTAATTCTGTGCACATTCAAGTTCAGTTATTGAAAGAAATCAGTCTCACCCCAGTCTCACCCACTGCACCTTTACATAGCCCATCTGTAAATAGCCCATCCAACTTCCTCATCCCCATACTGTATTTATTTATTTATCTTGCTTCTTTGCACCCCAGTATCTCTACTTGCACATTCATCTTCTGCACATCTACCATTCCAGTGTTTAATTGCTATATTGTAATTACTTCGACACCATGGCCTATTTCTTGCTTTACCCTACCTCATTTGCACACACTGTATATAGACTTTTCTACTGTATTATTGACTGTGTTTGTTTATTCCATGTGTAACTCTGTGTTGTTGTATGTGTCGAACTGCTTTGCTTTATCTTGGCCAGGTCGCAGTTATAAATTAGAACTTGTTCTCAACTAGCTTACCTGGTAAAATAAAGGTGAAATGAAAAATAAAAAAACCCTTAATCTAATTCTGTTTGAAATGATGTATCCTTTCAGATGATGCTCCCAGCCAGAGCAGAACTTTAGCAACAACCACCACAGTCTCACATTCAATTCATGCATATATGTACATAATGCATTTCAGCATATTTCGTGTGTTTTTGTGCGATCCTTCTGAAAACATGACAAACAGCAAATGTGTGGAATGGGTCAAAAGGTTAGGATTTGTATGAAATAAATAAATAATTCACAGCAGACAGTATCTGTTGTGAAGACTGTTCTCATTGTAAGTAAACCAGAGTTTGGCCCTAAAACGAGCAGTCTCCCTCACATGAATGGAATGGAATAGGTTTATCACCTAAAGCATTGTAAATCTACTGTCAGCCTTAACACAGGCACATGAAAGTTCTAAGAACCTTATTTTGTTGCTTCTAAGAAAATCAGTGAATGTAGTAACATAGGGATACATTCTAATATGAAAGTAATGTGATTAACATAATGTTGTAATTCTACGACAGTAACTACGTGGGAGGTGGGAATTTACCAGTTGTGAAGTCGTAAATACCAGTTGGATGCATTCATGTACTTTGAACTCGTTTAGAAGCTCCAATTGGCGAATGGCCATCAAGCTCTGTAACCCATCAACTAAAAGAACAGTTATCATGCTTGTAAACAATTGATAGTGTTCAAAAACGATATTAATATATTGCTTTTAATAAATAATGTGTTGCTGCATTTAGCTGCTGAAAATGCTGTTATGGAGGTCATTTCCTTAGTAGGTGACGTCAAAGATAAGTATGTGGGAGAAGTGGGAGCTCAGGATGATAGGCGAGATTCCCACTACTAATTACCAGTTGGAGGGCCTTTCAGGTGATTTTACACCTTGGTTATGAACGAAGCATAATTCCTATTGGAATTCAGCCAGAGTTAGGACAAAGAGAGAAGAGTATGATTGATAGGCAGAATGCTTCTCCAATAAAAATCTAAAGAACTCAAATCAAATGTACCCCTTTGATATTGTGTTTTTTGATGGAATTGAACACTTTTAATTGGATTTAATTTGTTTGACTGCTATGATTGTGAATAAGTCCCCTTTGCGCGTGTGAATATCTTTGCAAAGAAACACTTGAATGAACTTTAAGGCTATTTTCTGGTAATTATGTCATTACTGTGCCAAGATGATAGGACTACATACTATTGTAATTGGGCTATTTGTGGGATTTACTTATCATTTCAATAGCATTGGGTCTATGTTACTGACTGAAATCTGAGTTTCTGATTGTAATTCACCTCAACTATTGCCATGCTTTACTTAGATAGTTATAGCAGCCAGTGTTTGTTTAAGATATAAACTGAACGTTTTTGCAGCTTGCTTGGGTTCAAATTGAAAGACTCATTTCACAAGGTTGGAGTAATAACATGTTCAACTACTTAAGACATTGGCTTGAATCTAGGTTGTGCCTTTAGATTTCTAGAAGATTAACAACCAAGGAAGAATTTTTTTCTCATTGACTTCTCAAACCCAGGCCTGGTCTGCTTCGCAAGTGTTCCCGGAAGTCTTGATGTTGCGTCTCTGGGTTTAGAAACTCTGTGGTTAGGATATCCAACAGTTGACATTTTCATTCACCTGCAACCTGCATTCAGAATGACTGTAAGGGACATAAGGAGGAGACCTAAACCATTTAATCTGGAACAACCATTTCAGTAACGGGTTCAAATTAGTTTAGAAAAATGTACGTTATTCATCTCTGAGTAGCATAAGATCAACCAATCAATGCAATGCAAAAACACAGATATGAAAATAAATTACAATAAATAAACCTGCAGTAGAGCATGCTGGGACATATTATAAAAAGTATTTCTAAGAGTGTATGGTACCAATAATAATACTGTAGTGTTTTTATAGTACCAAATGCTCTTACTGTAATATGTATTACCACTGTTTTACAGTAACTAACAGGTAATTGGCTAAAAGTACATTTCAGTAATTAAAACAGTTTTAATGCCGTTACTGTAGTAAGTGGTTGGGGAGGGGAATGGGAGAGCTTTTGAATTCAGGCTAAGTGATGTATCAATTCAACTAATTTCCACAAGGGGCCTGCATTTTACATGTACACTCTAAAATAAATCATATTAGAATGTCATTGCATGCTGAGTCTTTGTATGCTGTAGTACTAAATTTCAAGAAATTTAGAACCAGGAACAGATATAGCCCTTGGTTCTCTCCAGACCTGACTGCCCTTAACCAACACAAAAACATCCTATTGCGTTCTGCATTAGCATCGGACAGCCCCCGTGATACGCAACTTTTCAGAGAAGCTAGAAACCAATATACACAGGCAGTTAGAAAAGCCAAGGCTAGCTTTTTCAAGCAGAAATTTGCTTCATGCAACAAACTCAAAAAAGTTCTGGACCACTGTAAAGTCCATGGAGAATAAGAACACCTCCTCCCAGCTGCCCACTGCACCGAGGATAGGAAACACTGTCACCACCGATAAATCCACTATAATTGAGAATTTCAATAAGCATTTTTCTACGGCCATGCTTTCCACCTGGCTACCCCTACCCCGGTCAACAGCACTGCACCCCCCACAGCAACTCGCCCAAGCCTTCCCCATTTCTCCTTCTCCCAAATCCAGTCAGCTGATGTTTTGAAAGAGCTGCAAAATCTGGAACCCTACAAATCAGCCGGGCTAGACAATCTGGACCCTTTCTTTCTAAAATTATCTTCCGAAATGGTTCTAACCCCTATTACTCGCCTGTTCAACCTCTCTTTCATGTCGTCTGAGATTCCCAAAGATTGGAAAGCAGCTGCGGTCATCCCCCTCTTCAAAGGGGGGGACACTCTTGACCCAAACTGCTACAGACCTATATCTATCCTACCCTGCCTTTCTAAGGTCTTCGAAAGCCAAGTCAACAAACAGATTACCGACCATTTTGAATCCCACCGCACCTTCTCCGCAATGCAATCTGGTTTCAGAGCTGGTCATGGGTGCACCTCAGCCACGCTCAAGGTCCTAAACGATATCTTAACCGCCATCGATAAGAAACAATACTGTGCAGCCGTATTTATTGACCTGGCCAAGGCTTTCGACTCTGCCAATCACCGCATCCTCATCGGCAGACTCGATAGCCTTGGTTTCTCAAATTATTGCCTCGCCTGGTTCACCAACTACTTCTCTGATAGAGTTAAGTGTGTCAAATCGGAGGACCTGTTGTCCGGGCCTCTGGCAGTTTCTATGGGGGTGCCACAGGGTTCAATTCTTGGACCGACTCTCTTCTCTGTATACATCAATGATGTCACTCTTGCTGCTGGTGAGTCTCTGATCCACCTCTACGCAGTTGACATCATTCTGTATACTTCTGGCCCTTCTTTGGACACTGTGTTTAAACAACCCTCCAGACAAGCTTCAATGGCATACAACTCTCCTTCCGTGGCCTCCAATTGCTCTTAAATACAAGTAAAACTAAATGCATGCTCTTCAACCGATCACTGCCTACACCTGCCCGCCCGTCCAACATCATTACTCTGGACGGTTCTGACTTAGAATATGTGGACAACTACAAATACCTAGGTGTCTGGTTAGACTGTAAACTCTCCTTCCAGACATCAAACATCTCCAATCCAAAGTTAAATCTAGAATTGGCTTCCTATTTTGCAACAAAGCATCCTTCACTCATGCTGCCAAACATACCCTTGTAAAACTGACCATCCTACCGATCCGACTTTGGCAATGTAATTTACAAAATAGCCTCCAATACCCTACTCAATAAATTGGATGCATTCTTTCCCAGTGCCATCCGTTTTGTCACCAAAACCCCATATACTACCCACCACTGCGACCTGTACGCTCTCGTTGGCTGGCCCTCGCTTCATACTTGTCGCCAAACCCACTGGCTCATCTACGAGACCCTGCTAGGTAAAGTCCCCCCTTATCTCAGCTCGCTGGTCACCATAGCAGCACTCACCTGTAGCACACGCTCCAGCATATATATCTCTCTGGTTACCCCCAAAACCAATTCATCCTTTGGCCGCCTCTCCTTCCAGTTCTCTGCTGCCAATGACTGAAACGAACTACAAAAATCTCTGAAACTGGAAACACTTATCTCCCTCACTAGCTTTAAGCACCAGCTGTCAGAGCAGCTCACAGATTACTGCACCTGTACATAGCCCATCTATAATTTAGACCAAACAACTACCTCTCCCCTACTGTATTTATTTTGTTTTGCTCCTTTGCACCCCATTATTTCTATCTCTACTTTGCACATTCTTCCACTGCAAATCTACCATTCCAGTGTTTTACTTGCTATATTGTATTTATTTGTATTGTATTTACTTCGCCACCAAATAAATAAATAAAAATTAAGATTTCCCTGAACTGGAACTAAGGGGCCTAGCCTAAGCCAACTTACTTTTAGCCAGTAGGGGCTCCTGAGCAGTGCAGCGGTCTAATGTACTGTATCTCAAGGGTCATTTTTCCTCTAAAGTAATAATGGAAATGACAATCTTTTCAAAATGATCGTTGTGTTCAGCCAAGACTTTCCTTCGAAATGGCTCTGCATGTTTTGACCTGAGACTTTTGCGTATATGTTTAGTTTCCACCAAAAGTTTGTCCATTTCATGTTACATCCAAAAATCTGCCTTTTTTGAGTATACATTCCCCCCAAGGGGTACTATAGACACACATACATCCAAAGTACAATTTATATTTTGTGTGCATTGTGCCCCCCAACCCCTCTTTTATGCTGCTGCCAATCTCTGTTTATCATATATGCATAGTCACTTTAACTATACATTCATGTACATACTACCTCAATTAGCCCGACTAACCGGTGCACATTGGCTACCCGGACTATCTGCATTGTGTCCCGCCACCCACCACTTGCCAACCCCTCTTTCACGTTACTGCTACTCTCTGTTTATCATATATGCATAGTCAATTTAACCATATCTACATGTACATACAACCTCAATTATCCTGACTAACTGGTGCCTGTATATAGCCTCGCTACTGTAATAGTCTCGCTACTGTATATAGCCTTGCTATTGTTATAGCCTCGCTACTGTATATAGCCTTGCTATTGTTATAGCCTCGCTACTGTATATAGCTTTGCTATTGTTATAGCCTTGCTACTGTATATAGCCTCGCTAATGTTATAGTCTCGCTACTGTATATAGCCTTGCTATTGTTATAGCCTCGCTACTGTTACAGTCTCGCTACTGTATATAGCCTTGCTATTGTTATTGTCAGGGTTTACCAGAATTGGACCCAGAAGCAGACCAGGACAAGGTGAGTATAAAGATGGTGAATATTTATTAATCAATGAGAACGTGGAGGTAGATAGTTCCGGGTGGAGGAGCGGGCAGCGGAGGTGGGTTGATGGGAGTGGATAGGCAGATCCAATGGATAACAACACACTGGCGACGAGCAGACAGGGATGGGGTATGGGTTCCGGGTGAATGGCTGTAGACAAAACAAACGGCGGTAAGTTAAAGGCAAGCAAGATGTACAAAACAATAAAACAAAACAAACTCTATAAACTGGAGGCTGGTTCGTGGGCACAACATACTGTTCATGGCTACGATCCGGCAGGGAATGGATGTCAGGTCAGAGCTTTTGAAGGGGAGAGGTGATGATCAGGACAGGTGTGCAGATTACTGATGGGATACAGGTGCGGGTGAACATCGATCTCCCAACAAGCTAATTCGCCCGGCAACCAGACAGGGTGCGTTCCAGGACACCGGAAACACACTCCAGGACAGAAACACAGGCAAACACAGACTCAGGAAGCTGGATTCGTGACAGTTATAGCCTCGCTACTGTATATAGCCTCGCTACTGTTATTTTTCACTGTCTTTTTACTGTTGTTTTTTATTTCTTTACTTGTCTATTGTTCACCTATTACCTATTTTTTACTTAAAAATTGAACTGTTGGCTAGGGCCTGTAAGTAAGCATTTCACTGTTGTATTCGGTGCACGTGACAAATAAACTTTAATTTGATTTGTCTTTTCTACAAGACATTAAAGTTGTGATTTTGCATTAAAATGTAATGTCCAAAACGCTGGAATCGCCCTTATTATTAAATTGATTGGACACATGCATTCAGTTAAAATATGTTTATTTCCTTAATGATTTAATTCGGTGCTGTCACATTTCATCAATTTCTTCTTTTGTCCCTCTTCTTTTGTTCCTTATTTAGCAACCCTAAAGAATATATCAGTTCCAACTCTAAGGACACAAAGAGACAAAGTAAGATTAATGATTTGTTATGAAATGCAGTGCAATTAATCATGGACAATATTAATTCATACACATTGCCTACTCAGACTAATAGGTGGGAAAATTAACTTTGTGGAATAAGCATATTATAGGAATTTCATGTCAAAAGATAAGAAATCTTCAGAAATTCGAGAAAGACATACACATGGTCAATAGATTAGACACACAAGCTAAACATCATACATTAATTGAATTCATACAGTACACCATCCTGTTATTCATTGAGGGTACTATCTCACCTTGTGGCCTCCCAGTCTTGAACGCGAGATGGCTCTGACGACCGCAGGATCCAGGTGGTTTTAATCATCTCTTGGTTATTCTCATTGAAATACTGCCCCGTGAAAGCGGAACAGGACCCTGTGAGGGGCAAAGAGAGAAAGAGGATGACAGAGAAAGAGAATCAGAATAACAGAGAAGGAATCAAAGACTGGTTGGTAAAGTAGGGGTATAGCTTTAAAACACCGAAGTGCATTATGGGTAACACAGTAAATTAACTTTTGTTTTTGATGCTATTGTTCTGTGAGCAACGCTCTATTATTTTGTCATTCAGACTACCTGACATGGTGTACAAGTTTAATAAATGTGAACTACTTCAGTGGAATTCCAGACCAGCTCGGAAGATAAGAACCCCAAATGTGGGAATTACTCTAGAGCACCGTCCCGACCACGGTCTGGAGGCGAGGAAGGAAAGATAATGACACTGTTGAAATTATTTGGCTGAGGCTGCGCGATTCAATGGCAACACCCCGTTCCATCCCCCTGGATGCCTCTTCCCCAGAGCTAAACAACCGCTCTGCACATGTTAATAATCTACTTTATGCACACTTTTTTTTACGCACCCATCACGTTTTCACTGTTAATCGTGAATGATGACTCTTCACATTCTACCAGTGAAACGTCCATGCAGTATCTGCATACTAACCATTTGATCTCAATCCGTTTCATGGGAATATAAATTGAGATCTTCTTGAATTATGTAGTGTTTTTTCGTGAGCAGATGGTGTTAACCTATACCCTACCATGTTTTGCCTAGTGTCACGCCCTGTTCAATATTGGCGGCATGAGAGAAAAATGTGACCGTTTGCACAATCATCCTAAAATGTCATGAGAAATGAGGTAGTTTTTCTTAACAGAAACATTATCTCGTGTTATTATAGTTGGTTATGTTTTATGTAGAATACTAATGAATCATTATGTGATCTAACTTTATTAAAGAGCACCCTGCAGGCTCTGACATGTCGATCAAGCAGCGGGGCGGTAAGTAAGAACGTTTTTGTGCAAAGTAGAGAATCCCGCAAAAGCGCAGAAGATTCAGTCGTTAGCTATCGGGAAGAGGCGTCCAGAGGATTCAGCCAAACAGCTACACCCATGGTTGTTATTCATTGTAGTAGTATTGGTGCTGACAGTGATATGTATAGAATAGTCTACTTCTAATTTGACTTCTGTTTTGTATCTCAAAATAAATAATTATTTTCTTAAATGGTAAAGACGTAGGCACATACCAATAATTCCCCATGAAATGCAGAAGGCGATGGTTGGCATTTGTGGTTCCTTTATGTTGTAGAAGCCCACCAATGGTTCATTGAGTTCTTTAGTGACATGCGGATGTTCTCCCACATTTGATTTGTACGTCCCACTGAGCGCCGAATTGGTTGGCTCAAACTTTAGAGTCATTATAGACCCCAGCTCATTCTCCCATTCTCCTGATAGGTGTTCAATCTTTGTAACCTACAATTATGGCAGTAAGAGCATTTATGGATGTTACAGCTGTTGAGATATAAGCAAATAGTTCCTTTCCAAAACGCTATATATCCATTTCCAGAAATGTTGGTAAATGAGCTTTTATTGTGAACTTATGAAAGAGATTGGTATTTATTTAAAAAAATCTTTTGAAATCATTTGTTTGAAATCGCTTGATGGTTTAATTTCAGAGAGACAAATAATTATGTTTTTTGATTTGCTCTAAACTTCTGCCTCACTATCAGATAAAATAAATAACTGTACAAATGATACATTTGTGACACCAATATGTATTTTTTTTAAGAAAAAAGATCAATTCAGTAGTATGAGATCTGTGTGTAAAACATTCACATTTGACATTTGAGTTATTTAACAGATGCTCTTATCTAGAGCGACTTACAGTTCATATTCAGTTCAAGGTAAAACTATACATTTAAAAAAATGTTAAGATATGTGGTTGTCTCATCAAGCTATCACAGTCAAATATACAGTATACAAACATTATATTCCAACTAAACAATGGATACATAGAGCTTTGCAAAAAAAATATCTACAATCTATGCATACAAAATCTGAGAACAGTAATATTTTACACACACACACACACACACAACGGTACCCATAAGCAATCATTTCTGGTGAAAAAACACAAATGTAATACATTTGAGCATATCGCGCTTTGAAAATACCCTTCAAATATTGAAACTATCAATTGCAGAATGGAAATCTTTTGAGCAATCCGTACAACTAACCTTATTTTATCCAGAATTATTTGTAGCAACGTTTAATCACCTCTTTCAATTTAATCAACACCTTTGCAAGATAATTGGATGGAATTTTATATTTACCTCGGCCATTGCGGAATTTTAGGAGGGAACAATGCTGAGCTAAATGGAAGAAACAAAATAACATTGTTAGGGTCACCTCAGCTACTTCTTATTTCTCACATCTTCTGGGTTAGTTTATATTGAAGGAAGAGTCAAACTTACCGTATCTGATGAGGAGTATCAGTGTAAATCACCCTAAATCTGTATCAATAAGTGCTCAATGAGCTGGCCTTTTTATTATGACTGTAGTGCCCTGAGGGTAACTGCTCTATGGCTACACTTCCCTGACACTCTTAGCTGAGGGAGGTCCTAGATAAGGAAACTGGCACTACTGAACCTTTTGAACACATTACTATGCCAACTGAAATGAACCAATAACCTGTTAGATCACATTCTTTACTGTTTTTCTCGATTGCTTCAACACTGTGAATGAAACTGTGTGTGAAGGAGAGTCTCCTTCAATATAGACATTGGACTCTTCTAAATATTTATGCAAGTATTTATTCAAGGGTGAGGTGAGTTTATTTGTTTGTGTTTCAGTCATTCACCATTGTGGCCAAAGATGGCACCTCGCTTCTAGTCCTTAGGAAACTTTGCAGTATTTTGTTTTTTTAATGTATTATTTCTTACATTGTTAGTCCGGAAATTTTTAAGTGTTATTACATACAGCTGGGAAGAACTATTGCATATCAGAGAGACGTCAACTTACCAGCACTTCGACCAGGAATACGACTTTTCTGAAGCAGATCTTATATCCGCACCACCCAGGGCATTTGAACAGATCCCAGAGGCCGACCCAAAACAACGCCGCTAGAGAAGAGGTAGGCGGAGCGGTCTTCTGGTCAGACTTCGGAGGCGTGCACACCACCCACCCCTTCCGAGTATATTACTCGCAAATGTCCAGTTCAGTTGACGAAATTAGGGCAAGGGTTGCTTTCCATGGCTCTCTCGGGATATGCTGTCGGAGTCGTTAAAGCCATCTGGATTCTCGGTGCATCTCGCTGACAGGAATAAACATCTCTCTGGGAAGAAGGAGGGCGGGGGTGTATGTTTCATGATTAATGGTGTAATTGTAACAAAATACAGGAACTCAAGTCCTTTTGTTCACCTGACCTATAATTCCTCACAATCAAATGCCGACTATCTCCCAAGAGAATTATCTTCCGTTATTGTCACAGCCGTGTATATCCCCCCTCAAGCCGATACCACAACGGCCCTCAAGGAACTTCACTAGACTTTATGCAAATTGGAAACCATATATTCTGAGGCTGCATTTATTGTAGCTGGGGACTTTAATAAAGCAAATTTGAGACCAAGGCTACCACTGTTACTCTAACTTCCACAATGCGTACTAGGCCCTCCCCCGCCCTCCTTTCGGCAAATCTGACCATGACTCCATTTGGCTCCTCCCTTCCTATAGACAGAAACTCAAACAGGAAGCACCCGTGCTAAGGACTATTCAAAACTGGCCTGACCAATCAGAATCCACGCTTCAAGATTGTTTTGATCACGTGGACTGGGATATGTTCCTGGTAGCCTCAGAGAATACTGCTGATCCGGTGAGTGAGTTTATAAGTGTATAGGAGATAAGTGTAAGTATATAGAAGATGATGTACCCACTGTGACTATTAAAACCTACCCTAACCGGAAACCGTGGATAGATGGATAGCATTCACTTCTGTCATCATGAAGTATGTTGAGACTAGTCAAGGATCATATCACCTCCACCTTACCTGTCACCAAAGACCAACTTCAATTTGCTTACCGCCCCAAAAGGTCCACAGACGATGCAATTGCCATCGCACTGCACGCTGCCCTATACCATCTGTACAAGAGGAATACCTATGTAAGAATGCTGTTCATTGACTATAGCTCAGCATTCAATACCATAGTACCCTCCAAGCTCATGATTAAGAGTGAGGCCCTGGGTCTCAACCCCACCCTGTGCAATTGAGTCCTGGACTTCCTGATGGGCCGCCCCAGGTGGAGAAGGTAGGAAACAACATCTCTACTTTGCTGATCCTCAACATTGGGGGCACCACAAGGGTGCGTGCTTAGCCCGCTCCTGTACTCCCTGTTCACCCATGACTGCGTGGCCATTCACACCTCCAACTCAGTCAAGTTTTCAGATGACAGCCTACAGGGAAGAGGTGAGGACTCTTGGAGTGTGGTGTCAGGAAAATAACCTCTCACTCAACATCAACAAAACAAAGGAGATGATCTTGGACTTCAATTGATGGGACAGCAGTAGAGAAGGTGGAATGTTTTATGTTCCTCGGCATACACATCACGGACAAACTGAAATGGTCCACCCAATCAGACAGTGTGGTGAAGAAGGCATGACAGCGCCTCTTTAACCTCAGGAGGCTAAAGAAATTTGGCTTGTCACCGAAAACTTTTACAGATGCATAAAGGAGAGCATCCTGTCGGGCTGTATCACCACCTGGTACGGCAACTGCTCTGCCCACAACCGCAGAGTGGTGCGGTCTGCACAACGTATCACCGGGGGCAAACTACCTTCCCTCCAGGACACCTAAAGCACCCGATGTCACAGGAAGGCCAAAAAGATCATCAAGGACAACAACCACCCGAGCCACTGCCTGTTCACCCCGCTATCATCCAGAAGGTGAGGTCAGTACAGGTGCATCAAAGCTGGGACCGAGAGACTGAAAAACAGCTTCTATCTCAAGGCCAACAGACTGTTAAACAGCCATCACTAGCACAGAGAGGATACTGCCTACAGACACTAGTCACTTTAATAATGTTTACATATCTTGCATTACTCTTCCCATATGTATATACTGTATTGCATATACAATATAGTATATATTGCATATACAATACAGTATCCGTGCCGCTCTGTCATTGCTCATCCACATATTTATATATTCCTTTACTTAGATGTGTATGTATTAGGTATCTGTTGTGGAATTGTTAGATATTACTTGTTAGATATTGCTACACTGTCTGACCTGGAAGCATAAGCATTTCACTACACTCAGAATAACATCTAATAACCATGTGTATGTGACCAATAAAATTTGATTTGATATTAACTTCGATATAATGGGATCATTTGTCACGAAAAGATGCTCGACTATGCATATAATTGACAGCTATGGAAAGAAAACAGTCTGACGTTTCCAAAACTGCAAAGATATTGTCTGTGAGTGCCACAGAACTGATGTTACAGAAAAAAACAGATAAAAATACAATCAGGAAGTGCCGCATTTTATGAAACCGCCTCATGGCAATGACTCCTTATATGGCTGTGGAGGAGCTAGGAGTCAGCTTACCTTTTCCACGTTTTCCCCAAGGTGTCTGCAGCATTGTGACGTATTTGTAGGCATATCATTGGAAGATTGACCATAAGAGACTACATTTACCAGCTGGTCGCTTGGTGTCCTCCGTCGCAATTATTGCATATTCTCCAGCTGCAGTACTTTTCCGTTTTCTACTGAGGAGAAACCAAACTGCCACGAATGATTTATCATTGAATATATATGTGAAAAACACCTTGAGGATTGATTCTAAACAACGTTTGCCATGTTTCTGTCGATATTATGGAGTTCATTTGGAAAAAAGTTTGGCGTTGTAGTGACTGAATTTTCGTTTTTTTTCTCTTATCCAAACGTGATGAACAAAACGGAGCGATTTCTCCTACACAAATAATATTTTTGGAAAAAATGAACATTTGCTATCTAACTGAGAGTCTCCTCATTGAAAACATCCGAAGTTCTTCAAAGGTAAAATATTTTATTTGAAGGCTTTTCTTGTTTTTGTGAAAATGTTGCCTGCTGAATGCTAGGCTTAATGCTATGCTAGGCTATCAATACTCTTACACAAATGCTTGTGTAGCTATGGTTGAAAAGCATATTTTGAAAATCTGAGATGACAGTGTTGTTAACAAAAGGCTAATCTTGTGAGTGAATATATTTCTTTCATTTAATTTGTGATTTTCATGAATAGTTAACGTTGCGTTATGGTAATGAACTTGAGGCTATGATTACGCTCCCGGATATGGGATTGCTCGACGCTAGAGGTTAAAGCGCTTTCAATCAGTATCGCCTCATGCATTATGATTCCAAGATGGCATAGCAGTTCAGACGTCTTTTGTCCTCGTCTTGGCCCGTGTATATATACATATATAACTTTTTTCACAAAGCTTTTTATATATATATTTTTAAATTTTCCATAAACTCATCTTCAAAACACTTTCCTGTAACCCGCCTCACCAATTTATATTTATAAAAAAAGTATTATTTACCTCAAATCTGTAATCCTCCAAGAAGCTAGCCAGAAGCTAGCCATGAGCTAGCCAGAAGCTAATCCAGAAGCTAATCAGCTTCTTTACTGGCTAATCGTTAGTATTCAGCTAACCACGGTTTGTGGTCATCAGCTATCCTTTAGCTCGAAAATCTATCGCCAGTTTTGTACGGCGCAGCGCGGCTCGGAACGGAACATACCGGACCAATTTTTCTCTCCATGTCCCTGGATTTCAACCGCTAACTCTGGACATTTATATCTGGATCTCACAGCTAGCTAGCTGCTATCCGTGTGAATATCGGCTTTCGTCGATTCCGGAGCAAACTTCAATTATTCCGGAGCTAGCCAGCTGAAGAGTTCCATCAATCACTCCTGGGCTACAATCACCTATCCGGACCCGTTTTACTGCCTACCCGGAGCCCCACCGGGCCTTCACAACTGGACTGCCGACGTTATCTACCCGAAGGAGTTATCCGGCTGGCTCCTCCATCGCGACGTTACCTGAACGCCCGTCTGCGGCCCGCTAACCGTTAGCTGTCTTATCGGCTGCTATCTGAATAGACAATCGGACAATTTATTTATTTATTTTTATTATTATTATGATTATTTTTCTTCTTGGGCCTCTATAACTATATATAGTTTTTTTTGTTGTTGTGTGATTTGGATTAATCCCCTCTACCACACGGAACCCCACTAATCTACTGACGCAAGAGGTGGCTAATAACAGACCTCCATCCTATGCTAGCTTGCTACCGATGTCCTAGCTAGCTGTCTAAATCGCCGTGACCCCCAACCAACCTCTCTACTCACTGGACCCTTTTGATCACTCGACTAAGCATGCCTCTCCTTAATGTCAATATGCCTTTTTCATTGCTGTTCTGGTTAGTGTTTATTGGCTTATTTCACTGTAGAGCCTCTAGTCCTGCTCACTATACCTTATCCAACCTATTAGTTCCACCACCCACACATGCAATGACATCTCCTGGTTTCAATGATGTTTCTATAGACAATATCTCTTCATCACTTAATACCTAGGTTTACCTCCACTGTATTCACATCCTACCATACCTTTGTCTGTACATTATACCTTGATGCTATTTTATTGCCCCCAGAAACCTCCTTTTACTCTCTGTTCCAGACGTTCTAGACGACCAATTCTTATTGCTTTTAGCCGTACCCTTATACTACTCCTCCTCTGTTCCTCTGGCGATGTAGAGGTGAATCCAGGCCCTGCAATGCCTAGCTCCACTCCTATTCCCCAGGCGCTCTCTTTTGACGACTTCTGTAACCGTAATAGCCTTGGTTTCATGCATGTTAACATTAGAAGCCTCCTCCCTAAGTTTGTTCTATTCACTGCTTTAGCACACTCTGCCAACCCGGATGTTCTAGCTGTGTCTGAATCCGGCCTCAGGAAGACTACCAAAAATTCTGAAATTTTAATCCCAAACTACAACATTTTCAGACAAGATAGAATTGCCAAAGTGGGCGGTGTTGCAATCTACTGCAAAGATAGCTTGCAGACTTCTGTCCTACTATCCAGGTCTGTACACAAACAATTTGAACTTCTACTTTTAAAAATCCACCTCTCTAAAAACAAGTCTCTCACCGTTGCCGCCTGCTATAGACCACCCTCTGCCCCCAGCTGTGCTCTGGACACCATATGTGAACTGATTGCCCCCCATCTATCTTCAGAGCTCGTGCTGCTAGGCGACCTAAACTGGAACATGCTTAACACCCCAGCCATCCTACATGATACTTGATGCCCTCAATCTCACACAAATGATCAATGAACCTACCAGGTACCTCCCCAAAGCCTTAAACACGGGCACCCTCATAGATATCATCCTAACCAACTTCCCCTCTAAATACACCTCTGCTGTCTTCAACCAAGATCTCAGCAATCACTGCCTCATTGCCTGCATCCGTAATGGGTCAGCGGTCAAACAACCTCCACTCATCACTGTCAAACGCTCCCTGAAACACTTCAGCGAGCAGGCTTTTCTAATCGACCTGGCCAGGGTATCCTGGAAGGATATAGAACTCATCCCGTCAGTAGAGGATGCCCGGATATTTTTTTAAATGCCTTCCTAACCATCTTAAATAAACATGCCCCATTCAAGAAATTTATAACCAGGAACAGATATAGCCCTTGGTTCTCCCCAGACCTGACTGCCCTTAACCAACACAAACATCCTATGGCGTTCTGCATTAGCATCAAACAGCCCCCGTGATATGCAGCTGTTCAGGGAAGCTAGAATCCATTATACACAGGCAGTTAGAAAAGCCAAGGCTAGCTTTTTCAAGCTAAAATTTGCTTCCTGCAACACTAACTCAAAAAAGTTCTGGGACACTGTAAAGTCCATGGAGAATAAGAACACCTGCCCACTGCACTGAAGATAGGAAACACTGTCACCACTGATAAATCCACCATAATTGAGAATTTCAATAAGCATTTTATACGGCTGGCCATGCTTTCCACCTGGCTACTCCTACCCCGGTCAACAGCACTGCACCCCCCACAGCAACTCGCCCAAGCCTTCCCCATTTCTCCATCTCCCAAATCTGTTCAGCTGATGTTCTGAAAGAGCCTGCAAAATCGGGACCCCTACAAATCAGCCGGGCTAGACAATCTGGACCCTTTCTTTCTAAAAAATATCTGCCGAAATTGTTGCCACCCCTATTACTAGCCTGTTCAACCTCTCTTTCGTATCGTCTGAGATTCCCAAAGATTGGAAAGCAGCTGTGGTCATCCCCCCTCTTCAAAGGGGGGGGGACACTCTTGACCCAAACTGCTACAGACCTATATCTATCCTACCATGCCTTTCTAAGGTCTTCGAAAGCCAAGACAACAAACAGATTACCGACCATTTCGAATCTCACCAATACCTTCTCTGCTATGCAATCTGGTTTCAGAGCTGGTCATGGGTGCACCTCAGCCACGCTCAAGGTCCTAAACGATATCTTAACCGCCATCGATAAGAAACATTACTGTGCAGCCGTATTCATTGATCTGGCCAAGGCTTTCGACTCTGTCAATCACCACATCCTCATCGGCAGACTCGACAGCCTTGGTTTCTCAAATGATTGCCTCGCCTGGTTCACCAACTACTTCTCTGATAGAGTTCAGTGTGTCAAATCGGAGGGTCTGCTGTCCGGACCTCTGGCAGTCTATGGGGGTGCCACAGGGTTCAATTCTTGGACCGACTCTCTTCTCTGTATACATCAATGATGTCGCTCTTGCTGCTGGTGAGTCTCTGATCCACCTCTACGCAGATGACACCATTCTGTATACTTCTGGCCCTTCTTTGGACACTGTGATAACAACCCTCCAGGCAAGCTTCAATGCCATACAACTCTCCTTCCGTGGCCTCCAATTGCTCTTAAATACAAGTAAAACTAAATGCATGCTCTTCAACCGATCGCTGCCTGCACCTGCCGAGCCTGTCCAACATCACTACTCTGGACGGCTCTGACTTAGAATACGTGGACAACTACAAATACCTAGGTGTCTGGTTAGACTGTAAACTCTCCTTCCAGACCCACATCAAACATCTCCAATCCAAAGTTAAATCTAGAATTGGCTTCCTATTTCGCAACAAAGCATCCTTCACTCATGCTGACAAACATACCCTTGTAAAACTGACCATCCTACCAATCATCGACTTCGGCGATGTCATTTACAAAATAGCCTCCAATACCCTACTCAACAAATTGGATGCAGTCTATCACAGTGCAATCCGTTTTGTCACCAAAGCCCCATATACTACCCACCATTGCGACCTGTACGCTCTCATTGGCTGGCCCTCGCTTCATACTCGTCGCCAAACCCACTGGCTCCATGTCATCTACAAGACCCTGCTAGGTAAAGTCCCCCCTTATCTCAGCTCGCTGGTCACCATAGCATCACCCACCTGTAGCACGAGCTCCAGCAGGTATATCTCTCTGGTCACCCCCAAAACCAATTCTTTCTTTGGCCGCCTCTCCTTCCAGTTCTCTGCTGCCAATGACTGGAACGAACTACAAAAATCTCTGAAACTGGAAACACTTATCTCCCTCACTAGCTTTAAGCACCAACTGTCAGAGCAGCTCACAGATGACTGCACCTGTACATAACCCACCTATAATTTAGCCCAAACAACTACCTCTTTCCCTACTGTATTTATTTATTTTGCTCCTTTGCACCCCATTATTTTTATTTCTACTTTGCACATTCTTCCACTGCAAATCTACCATTCCAGTGTTTTATTTGCTATATTGTATTTACTTTGCCACCATGGCCTTTTTTTTGCCTTTACCTCACCTCATTTGCTCACATTGTAAATAGACTTGTTTCTACTGTATTATTGACTGTATTTGTTTTACTCCATGTGTAACTCTGTCGTTGTGTGTCGAACTGCTTTGCTTTATCTTGGCCAGGTCGCAATTGTAAATGAGAACTTGTTCTCAACTTGCCTACCTGGTTAAATAAAGGTGAAATAAAAAAACAAAAAAAATACACACACACACTTGAAGTCGGAAGACTGCATACATTTAGGTTGGAGTCATTAAAATTAATTTATCCAACCACTAACAAACAATATTTTTGGCAAGTTGGTTATGGCATCTACTTTGTGCATGACAAGAGTAATTTTTCCAACAATTGTGTGCATGACAAGAGTAATTTTTTAAATTGTTTACAGACAGATTATTTCACAGTATCACAATTCCAGTGGGTCAGAGGTTTACATACACTAAGTTGACTGTGTATTTACTTCGCCACCATGGCCTTTTTTGCCTTTACCTCCCTTATCTCATCTCATTTGCTCACATTGTATATATACTTGTTTTTCTACTGTATTACTGACTGTATGTTTGTTTTACTCCATGTGTAACTCTGTGTTGTTGGACCTGTCGAACTGCTTTGCTTTATCTTGGCCAGGCCGCAATTGTAGATGAGAACTTGTTCTAAACCTGCCTACCTGGTTAAATAAAGGTGAAATAAAATAAATAAAAATAAAATAGTGACAAACTGTAGCAAGTTTTGATCCTGTATTTTAAGCCTTATCCAGAAATATTGAATTACACTAAAAATGAAAGAAATCACCTGAGGATGGTGGTGGACCATCTGACAGAAAAAGGAAAGGGGACACTTAAAAAGAAAAAGTTAAAATCCAGGCATGGCACATGATTTCACTAAACTCAGGGCCCTAGCTATAGGGAATTACAAAGGGCAGAACAAACCTTGTTCTCAACCATGGCTACTCCTGTCATGGTTTGTGAAATTCTCAATCTTCAACGAAAGTCCATTCAAGTTGAGGATAACACAGCTTCAAAGAACCTTACAGTACAATGATATATGCTGATAGATTTATGTACAATTATTCGCCTGTGTCAAAGAGCAGTGTTCTAAGTGTGGAAGAGCTGTTGGCTCTGGTAAGAATCTTACCTCTGATGTACGGGATTGTAGGTTCGATCCCAGGCTCAGCTCCTGTATGTAGTTGCGTTCACTCTGGGATAGTTAGAAGGCTGTCAGAACTCATGGTGGTAAATACCTGGACTCCCGCCTGTGAAAAGAGAAAAATTTAGAAAAACACCTGGAAAAAGTGGGCACTTAGTTTAAATGAAGACGTGCCTATATTTAAAATTAGTCCATTTGGAAAGTATTCAGACCCCTTCACTTTTCCCACATTTTGTTAAGTTATAGCCTTATTCTAAAACGTATTAAATCGGTTTTTCCCCTCACCAATCTACACATAATACCCCATAATGACAAAGCAAAACTGGTTTGTAATTTTATTTTGCAAATAAATAAAAATAACTGAAATATCACATTTACATAAGTATTCAGATCCTTTACTCGGTACATTGTTGAAGCAGTTTTGGCAGCAATTACAGCCTCGACTCTTCTTGAGTATGACACTACAAGCTTGGCACACCTGTATTTGGGGAGTTTCTCTTATTCTTCTCTGCAGATCCTCTCAAGCTCTGTCAGGTTGGATGGGGAGCGTTGCTGCACAGCTATTTTCAGGTCTCTCTACAGATGGTTGTGGCAGGTTCAAGTCCGGGCTCTGGCTGGGCCACTCAAGGACATTCAGAGGCTTGTCCCGAAGCCACTCCTGAGTTGTCTGGGCTGTGTACTTAGGGTCCTGTTGAAATGTTAACCTTCACCCCATATTGAGAGTTGTACACAAACGGACAAGAGATTTGTTTTGAACCTACATGCACGGCAGGGATTTAACCTGGGAGCCACTGAGACCTTTTACCGGTTCATATGTTTGACATTGACAGTTGTTGAATTGTACTTAAAAAGAGAATGTCAGATTTGAACCCACAATCTTTTGGTTTCAAGCCACTGGTTCCTTCACACTTCTACATGGTTATTTTGTCGCCTTCAAACATATGTTTGGCTTCGAGCTGAGTGACGAAGACATGAAAGTTTCAACAGGAACTGGAGAGGATTCACTATGGAATGGTGAGTCCAGAGTTCCAGAGTGTCTAGATGCTGACTTCAACCCCACTATCCTCTTTACCTGTTCTTCCCTCCTCCTCCTCACTGCAGGGGCAACAAGCACAAAGACTTCCCTCTGCATGCAGAGTACTGAAACCTCAGCGTGGAACTGGAGCTAAAGACAGAGAACGGACACTGACCTGACACCCACATTCCTATACTGTAGTGCCCGTCTTCCTGTCTGTGAAAAACACTGGGAACATACAGTAGTTGTATATAGATTCAACCAATACTTTGACATTGTTCTTGAGATACAGAAAAGTTCAGGAGGCAAACAGAACGTCCACTGATAATGTCAGTGTGTAATGTAATACAGTTGAAGTCGGAAGTTTACATACACCTTAGCCAAATACATTTGAACTCAGTTAACAATTTCTGACATTTAATCCTAGTAAAAATTCCCTATCTTGGGTCAGTTAGGATCACCACTTTATTTTAAGAATGTGAAATGTCAGAATAATAGTAGAGAGAATGATTTTATTTCAGCTTTTATTTATTTAATTTAATTTAATTTAATGGGTCAGAAGTTTACATACACTCAATTAGTATTTGGTAGCATTGCCTTTAAATTGCTTTACTGTTTCGGGTAGCCTTCCATAAGCTTCCCACAATAAGTTGGGTGAATTTTGTCCCATTCCTCCTGACAGAGCTGGTGTAACTGAGTCAGGTTTGTAGGCCTCCTTGCTCGCACACACTTTTTTAGTTCTGCCCACAAATTTCCTAAGGGATTGAGATCAGAGCTTTGTGATGGCCACTCCAATACCTTGACTTTGTTGTCCTTAAGCCATTTTGCCACAACTTTGGAAGTATGCTTGGGGTCATTGTCCATTTGGAAGACCAATTTGCGATCAAGCTTTAACTTCCTGACTGATGTCTTGAGATGTTGCTTCAATATATCCACATCATTTTCCATCCTCATTATGCCATCTATTTTGTGAAGTGCACCAGTCCCTCCTGCAGCAAAGCACCCCCACAACATGATGCTGCCATCCCAACATGGCTTCACGGTTGGGATGGTGTTCTTCGGCTTGTAAGACTCCCCCTTTTTCCTCCAAACATAACAATTGTCATTATGGCCTAACCATTCTATCTTTGTTTCATCAGACCAGAGGACATTTGTCCAAAAAGTAAAATCTTTGTCCCCATGTACAGTTGCAAACCGTAGTCTGGCTTTTTTATGACGGTTTTGGAGCAGTGGCTTCTTCCTTACTGAGAGGCCTTTCAGGTTATGTCAATATAGGACTCGTTTTACTGTGGATATAGATACTTTTGTACCTGTTTCCTCCAGCATCTTCACAAGGTCCTTTGCTGTTGTTCTGGGATTGATTTGCACTTTTCGCACCAAAGTATGTTCATCTCTAAGAGACAGAATGAGTCTCCTTCCTGAACGGTATGACGGCGGTGTGGTCCCATTGTGTTTATACTTGCGTACTAATGATTGTACAGATTAACGTGGTACCTTCAGGCATTTGGAAATTGCTCCCAAAGATGAACCAGACATGTGGTCTACCATTTTTGTTTCTGAGGTCTTGGCTGATTTCTTTTAGATTTTCCCATGATGTCAAGCAAAGAGGCACTGAGTTTGAAGGTAGGCTTTGAAATATATCCACAGGTCAATGTCCAATTTTCCAAGCTGATAAAGGCACAGTCAACTTCTGACCCACTGGAATTGTGATACATTGAATTATCAGGGAAATAATCTGTCTGTTAACAATTGTTGGAAAAAATGACTTGTGTCATGCACAAAGTAGATGTCCTAACCAACTTGCCAAAACTGTAGTTTGTTAACAAGAAATTTGTGGAGTGGTTGAAAAACGAGTTTCAACGACTCCAACCTAAGTGTATGTAAACTTCCGACTTCAACTGTAAGTGCCAAATAGTGTTGCCTTTACTTGTTCAGAGTTTAAACACGTTTATTATAAATGTTGCACAGTTGTAAGTGTACTTACATGTTGGAAAGTGCCTTTCAAATCATGGTGTCCCTGTGCGCCTTGTTCTAATATGAAATTCTATTCATCATTCCTTAGACAACGCTCTTTAGAGATATATCTCAAACAATATATTAACATTGACAATTTACACAGTAAAATGTGATTCATTCCAGAATTTATTGATGTTCTGCACTAAGATGTCATGTATTTCTATATATTTAAACTGATAACCATGATATATGAATATTTTCTTATCAACTGCACAATGACTGGAGCAAAGAATGCTTTATTGGTGAAAAAAAAAGAAAGGTTTTTAAACTTTCACAAAAGAAAACTGGGAATTTCACAAGTCTCAACCTACATCATGAGTCAGTCAATGAGTAGAAGTGCTTTATCCTGTTAGGCAAGGAGTGGGGATGACTATTTCTAGGGAAAATGGCTCCTATGAGTAGGAATTTGATGGAAGGAGTGTCCAACAAAATATCTTAATGCATATAGGTCAATGTACTATTTGGATAAGCTATGTCTATATGCCAATTTTCTACTCGTTGGCTGTTTTTATCCCTGAAACAAAAACCGATGGATTTAAATGAAAAATCTCACAGTTGATATGTAATACTGTACATCACATACACAATGTCCAGGTACCATTGTGATATTTCTGTAACTTACTTCAGTAAGACCAGGTATGACATACCCAGCTCCTATGGTTGAACTATGAATTCCTATGGTTAACATCAATTCTATAAAGTCATATGGGTATTATATGGCCTGTAAATGTGGATGAAAAAGTTTGTGAGAGACCATTGGAGACTCAAATCGAAAGAGACAAACAAACTAGGTCATGTGAGAAGCCACAAACACCCTATTGTGCGTTAACAGATCCTAGGCTCCAGATTTCCTACCAAACCCTCAAGCTTTTTTCAATCCTACCATTACCATTGTGCATTATGCTAGGTTAGCATTCTATAACATAGGTCAGAGTGTATATGTCATGAGAAATACAATACTGAAACACACAGATACTAAATCAGTCAATCGCTAGAAACTAGCTCAAGGATGGCTATTTATGCATATTGTCTTAAAGGGAGAAATAATAATGAATCTAAACAGAGAGAGGACAGACATCTCAACCAAGTCATAGCACCAGATGTAACTTTCCTTAAAATTCAGCATTGAAGGGGTAGTCCTTGTGCTTCATGCTCCTGGATGAAAAGGAAAAATAAACACCATTCAGAGAGACAGTACAGTTTTTCACATGTTCAGAAATCAAATAAACATGAAGTATATTTGCATTCAAAGAAAAGTAACAGCATAACACACATAGCTGTCATCATCACATTAAAATGATGATTTGACTGAAATTTGACTTCATAATACTTATTTAAACAGTTTGAGCCTCTGCAGAGAGAGTGTATACTGTAAAATACAGTACATTGGTCAAAATAAACCACGTAGGGCCTCACCCTGTCATTGGGCAGACTCTCCAGTTCCTGTTGAAGCCCAGAATGGTCTTCATTTCCTCGTCGCTCAACACAAAGTCAAACACCTGCATGGTTCAAAAAGACAATTACCCCACAGCCACACACGTGAACTAAATCAGATGACACACCTCTTCAAATAATGGAGAATTATGGGAGATAATACCTGGAAATTCTCCTGGATACGTGTGGGGGTGATAGACTTGGGAATCACAATCGTGTTCCGTTGGATATGGAAGCGGATCAGGACCTGAAGTGAGGATGACGGAGGGAGGAAAGCGGACATGTAAATGGGATCCCAGGTTAAAGAAAATATCAGTACGGTTCGGGTTGGCTCGATAGTGTGAAAAGGGTATTAGAGTAGGGGCTAGTGGTTAGAGCATTGGGACAGTAACCGAACGGTTGTTAGATCGAATCCCTGAGCTGATAAGGTACAGAATATTTCGTTCTGCCCCTGAACAAGGCAGTTAAAAAAATAAAAAAAATAATAATAATTTGTTTCTGGGGATTATTAGGTGACTGTGATGGTCAGATTGGGAATTCAGCCAGGACACCGGGGTTAACACCCCTACGATAAGTGCCATGGGATCTTTAATGACCTCAGAGAGTCAGGTCACCCGTTTAACGTCCCATCTGAAAGACAGCACCCTACACAGGGCAGTGTTCTGGGGCATTGGAATATTTTTTTAGACCAGAGGAAAGAGTGCCTCCTACTGGCCCTCCAACACCACTTCCAGCAGCATCTGGTCTCTCATCAAGGGACTGACCAGGACCAACACTGCTTAGCTTCAGAAGCAAGCCAGCAGTGGTATGCAGGGTGGTATGCTGCTGACCCACTGTTTCTAGGCCATCATTGTAAATTATAATTTTTTCTTAACTGACTTGCCTAGTTAAATAAAACATTTTAAAAAGACTATTGTACCTGGGCAGAGGTCTTCTTGTGCTTCTCAGCGATGGCCTTGATGTTGGGATCCTCCAGTAGGGAAGGGTCCTCTGGTTTGGCCCTGTTATTGACACAGTGTTACAATCTTTTCACAGGGACAACTGTAAATGGCTGTGTATGTTCAGAATTCATGTACAAGGTGAATGTACATGGACTTTACCAAACATTAGGAACACATTCCTAATATCGAGTTGAAATATTGGATTTAACAAGTGACATCAATAAGGGATCATAGCTTTCACCTGATCAGTCTGTCATGGAAAGGGCAGGTGTTCTTGTTTTGTATACTCAGTGTATTTCTCTCAGGTATCATTAGTTGAAGTATACGCCCTCACCATGGTCTGTCTGGGGAACCCAGGGGGCTGTAGGCTGTCACAGAGATGCCCTTAGAGTGACAGTAGCTGATCAACTTCTCCTGGTTCAGATAGGGGTGGCATTCAACCTGGCAGTAGAAAGAATGTGAGGTTATTCAACTTCACCTACAGTTCTTATTACAACACACGGGATGTACTGTATTATAAGAGAATTAGTGGTGGTATTTTATCTTGAGAAAGATACAGAATTCAATTATATGGTGGATTACAAATAAAAAAAAACATTTATTTTAATTAAGACCCTTTGTGTATTACGGTCAAATAAGCCCAATAAAGATTAGCTGTTTATTCGGGAAGCTGTTCAGTGTGGTGACAATAGAAAGCACAAGGGGGGTCTGTCCACTCAAATAACCAGATAGATATGTACCCGTTAATCACGATGTCTATTGGGATAGATGTGCCTGGAAAACAACAGGAATAGAAGGTCACCAAAGCATCGCTGCCTTGCCTCAGGGAAAGAGGCTGACTATAAAAGGCACTAAACAGGCCTTTATCTGACCAAGCGGTCACTGTGAATAAGACAATGGGGCAGGGATATTGACAATGCGGCCTCTGTCCTTTGAGGGAGGGTTTAAAACAAGCGTTGGGTGATCAGTGTCCTGAAAAGTCTCATTTAGAAGAAGGTTGAGGGATACAAGATACAATTAACGTCACATAAGAATATAGGATCAGCATTGTGTGCTTCACAATGTATTGTGTTGACCCCAGGCGTGCAAGCTTTTTGAGTGACTATCGCCATCAGTAAACACTCATTCAGTAATGAAGGAAAGTCAGTACCTGGTTGTTGGCAGGTTTATACTTGAGGCCTGGCTTGTTCAGGATGAATTCAATCTGGTCTTTGTTAAAGTTGGAGACACCGATAGCCTTGACCAGTCCAGCATCCACCAGCTCCTCCATAGCCTAGTATACAGGACAACATGGCATCCCCATTGTGTGATAAGATTACAATAAACTCAGGGTTGTATTCATTAGGGCACACAACGGAAAACAAAAATGAGCATTTCTTATTGGACCAGGTAGTCCCTGTTTCAGTCCGTTTGGTGTCTAATGAATATAACCCAGTTGAAGTGATGTTCAATTGAAGAGAACTGTAGTGTCCTATAGTGTCTTCGAGGACGCGTCCTCTCGCACTGACTCACCTCCCATGTCTCCAGGAATTTGGAGCCATCGTCGATATTATTTCCATTGCTGTCCGTAGGGAAGAGGTCCTCTCCCGGCTGCGCAACAACGATAGTAATTATAAAAGTCATTAGACACTCCTCTTACAGCACCATACACCTGGGGAATTCAAATCTGGACCTTGAAGCCAGTTCTACTGCTGATTTTCATTCTTCCGCTCGTATCGGGGACTGATTTAGACCTGGACATTAACAGGTAGAACAGAAAACAGCAGTACTCCATACCTAAAGGATTTGATTTGAATACCCCTGCCATGAAACAATGGCGCCTACTGGAGCAAAAAAAGCTATAAGTGTTAAAATGATATTAGTCTCACCTGGAAGCCCATGGGCCAGTGTATCAGGTAAAGATCCAGGTAGTCCAGTTTCAGATCACTGAGAGTCTTCTGACAGCCGTCTTTCACCATAGACTTCCCATGGAATGTGCACCACAGCTGCAAAGAGAACAAGCTTGACTTGCGTAACTACCACCCAATTTCCTCAATTCAATCTAAACCACAAATTCACTAGCCAAGATTTGATCATCTCAATCATATAGCCTTGATATCAAGTTCGTTATTTTAAATAGCATATTAAAAGAGTGGTTCAACTTCTCACTGCAATGCCAGTGGTACAAATTTGAGAGCAGATAACTGTACTGCAGACAGTGAATCTCACCTTGCTGACCACGAACAGTTCCTCTCTCTTCACCACCCCCTCCTTGACCATGACATGAATGCCCTCTCCCACCTCTGTCTCGTTCTGGTAGATGAAGGCCCCATCGATGTGCCTATAGCCTGCAGCTATGGCCGCCTTCACCGCATCAGTTACTTTACCTGGAGGGGACTGGTACAGAGGAGGGAGCAGGAAACAGAATGATTCATTCTTTCAAATGATTCAACTACAACATTATCAAGATCTTCAGTAGCCAAATCGGCAGTTGACGACATGCTTAGGACGCTGAAGGTGCGTTACGGATACGGTGGGGCGTTACTTCGCTCATCGCGCTCTAGCGACTCCTCGACTTTTGTCGTCAGTTTAACAGTATTTCCTCTGACACATTGGTGCGGCTGGCTTCCGGGTTAAGCGGGAGGGTGTTAAGAAGCGCAGTTTGGTGGGTCGTGTTTCGGAGGATGCATGACTTAACCTTCGCCTCCTGAGCTCATTGGGGAGTTGCAGCGGTGAGACATGATTGAAATGGTGAGAAAAAGGGGGTAAAGCACAAAAAAAAAAGAGGCACAGAATAAGTTAGAAGAAAAACAAAAAGAACTGGAGAAACGTAGTCAAGAACGATCATGTGTAATATAAACTGAGTATACTAAGCATTAAGAACATCTTCCTAATAGAGTTGCACCTCAGAACAGCCTCAATTCGTTGGGGATTGACTCTATTATGTGTCGAAAACGTTCCACAGGGATGCTGGCCCATGTTGACTCAAATGTTTCCCACAGCTGTGTCAAGTTGCCTGAATGTCCTTTGAATGGTGGACCATTCTTGATAGACACGGGAAACTGTTGAGAAACCCAGCAGCATTGCAGTTCTTGACACAAGCCGGTGTGCCTGGCACGGACTACCATGCCCCATTCAAAAGGCACTTAAATATTTTGTCTTGGCCATTCACCCTCTGAATGGCAGACATACACAAGACATGTTTCAAGGCTTAAAAATCATTTAACTTATCTCCTCCCCTGCATCTGCACTGATTGAAGTGGATTTAACAAGTAACATCAATAAGGGATGATAGCTTTCACCTGGTCAGAGGAGGTGTTCTTAATGTTTTGAGAACTCAGTGTATTACAAAAAACAAAACTGGATGGAAAAACGCAGCAAATTATTTTAGAATTGTCAACATAAAAAACATGAGCTGGCACACACCCAGAAAAAAGTAGTTTGTGTGGAGGTGCTGACTAAAGGCAAATAAACTATTAACTATCAAAATAAATATAGTCTCAGACTCCACATATAACCCAGTAATTTATTGGGTATTTACCAACGTTTCGGCATCACGGTGCCTTCTTCAGGGCAATGTCATGAGTACTTGAACCAGGTTATGGAGACAAACAGTGCAATTAGTGCAACTAATGACAATAGTGAGGGGTGTGTCATAATGATGACGTTTATTAGAATGAATTAGTGAAACTGTTAAAAAAAAATTTTTTTATGGCATATTAAATTAGGCTATTGTTATCATATAGAAACATAATTGAATATTGTACATAATATTTGCATCAACATACATTGTTTAATTCAATTTCACATATTTAGTTGTTTTGTATTTCATTTCATATTTGTTACATATAATCCTTTTGGTTCAACCTTAATGCATAATAAGCATCATCAACAGGGGGAACATATTAGGTTTATGCTAATAAGCCGTCAAATATATAATACTTGTTCATAAAATAAACGATTGTTTATAAGAAAGGCCTGAGATTAAAGTCAACATTCAGACCACTAGGGGTCAATGTTTTTAGATAGGATATCCAGTAAGCCTCCCATTGTAATAGTAGGATCTCAATGTCACCTCCGGGCTGACGAATCATAAGAGGGTGGTTTACAGAGATACAGTAGGTGGAATGGGCTGAGAGCAGCTGAGGGGTGGGTTCAAAATACCATGATCTATAAATGTTGTGACTGAAAATACTATATACAGTGCATTCAGAATGTATTCAGACCCCTTGACTTTTTCCACATTTTGTTATGTTACAGCCTTACTCTAAAATTGATTAAATAAAAACGTCTACACACAATACCTCATAATGACAAAGCTAAAACAGCTTTTTTGACATTTTTGCAAATGTAAAAAAAAAACTAAAACAGAAATACCTTATTTACGTAAGTATTCAGACCATTTGCTATGAGACTCGAAATTGAGCTCAGGTGTATCCTGTTTCCATTGGCCATCCTTGAGATGTTTCTTCAACTTGATTGGAGTCCACCTGTGGTAAATTTAATTGATTGGGCATGATTTGGAAAGGCACACATCTGTCTATAGAAGGTCACACTGTTGACAGTGCATGTCAGAGCAAAAACCAAGCCATGAGGTTGAAGGAATTGTCCATAGAGCTCCGAGACAGGATTTTGTCAAGGCACAGATCTGGGGGAAAGGTACCAAAACATTTATGCACCATTGAAGGTCACCAAGAGCACAGCGGCCTTCATCATTCTTAAATGGAAGAAGTTTGGATCCACCAAGACTCTTTCCTAGAGCTCGCTGCCCAGCCAAACTGAGCAATCGGGAGAGAAGGACCTTGGTCACGGAGGTGACCAAGAACCCGATGGTCACTCTGACTCTGAGCTCTTGAGTTCCTCTGAGATGGTTGTTCCAGAAGAACAACCATCTCTGCAGCACTCCACCAATCAGGTCTTTATGGTAGAATGGCCAGATGGAAGCCACTCCTCAGTAAAAGGCTCATGGCAGCCTGCTTGGAGTTTGCCAAAAGGAAACCAGATGAGAAACAAGATTCTCTGGTCTAATGAAAACCTGAATGCTAAGCGTCACGTCTGGAGAGAACCTGGCACCATCCTTACAGTGAAGCATGGGGGTGGCAGCATCATGCTGTGGGAATGTTTTTCAGTGGCAGGGATTGAGAGACTAGTCAGGATTGAGGGAAAGATGAACAGAGCAAAGTACAGGGAGATCCTTGATGAAAATCTTCTCCAGAGCACTCAGGACCTCAGACTAGGGCAAAGGTTCACCTTCCAACAGAACAACGACCTGAAGCACACAGTCAAGACAACGCAGGAGTGGCTTCGGGACAAGTCTCTGAATATTCTTGAGTGGCCCAGCCAGAGCCCGGACTTAAACCCAATCAAACATCTCGGGAGAGAACTGAAAATAGCTGTGCAGCGACGCTCCCCATCCAACCTGACAGAGCTTGAGAGGATCTGTAGAGAAGAGTCGGAGAAACTCCACAAATACAGGTGTGCCGAGCTTATAGTGTCATACCCAAGAAGACTCAAGGCTGTAATTGCTGCCAAAGGTGGTTCAACAAAGTACGGAGTAAAGGGTCTGAATATTTATGTAAATGTGATATTTAATTTTTTTATATAAATTAGCAAAAATGTCTAAACTGTTTTTGCTTTGTCATTATGGGGTATTGTGTGTAGAATATTAAGGGGGGAAAAAACATTTATCAATTTTAGAATAAGGTTGTAATGTAACAAAATGTGGAAAAAGCCAAGGGGTGGGTATATATATATATATGTATGTGTAATATCTCTATCGGATGTGTTTAGGTACTATGTATCCAGATGTAATGTGTCAAATAGCAAAATATAGTTATGCAACTACTGTGTAAAAAAAGTTTAATGTACGTAAATTGTACATGTAACAAAAAAGCAGTAAAAACTAAATTATTTTTGTCCTCCAAAGAGGGAACATATATATATATATATATGCAGTAACCTGCAAAATGTCCCTTGTGGATTCAAATGTATACAGACTTGATCACAAGATATTGCACAAAGGGGATGTGTGACTTTTAATGATACAGCTATGAGGAAATGGGTGCAGCCTTTCAACGACAAAATCACAAGACCAAGGCTAAGCAAAGCTTTATTGTAACAGAAACTATGGGGTCTATTGCCTGTTCCTAAAAACGTACAATTTCACATATCTATGGGGTCTATTGCCTGTTCCTAAAAACGTTCACATATCTTGACTAGCTAATATTTTGACAATATAGTAAGGCAGGCTATATAAAAAAAAAATCTAAAATCGAACAAATATCAGTGCTCATTTTATGGAATTGCAGCTGGCTCCTGGTTATTTTTTATCGTCGAGAGCTTTCTAAATAGAGAAAAGTAACGTTAATTGACAATATATTATAGTTCCATAACGGAAGAGAGAAAGCTACGTATTCATATGTCATAAATGCATACCATTCTGTAATTTCCAAAGTTGCTAACTAGCTCAAAGACCAAAGAACTCAAAAAGTTGGACCAAGCTAGCTAGATAGCAGTATAGCTAGCCTACTTGGCAAAATGCAAGTAAAGGGGATTACTTGCTAAATTTAGAACAAACCTTCCACGTCCCGAGACCGATAATGGGCATGTCTGCACCGGTGTTCAATTTCACGGATGTTGCCATCGTCCTCTTTGTTGCAAAATATATCTTTAGATACTTTTTTTGCAATTGCAGACGGTTCTAGTCCAACCTCAAGTGCAGCGACTACGAATGGTACAGCAGCCAGCCCATATTGGTGATCGATTGCTTACGCCTGGAATTCTATATAGCTGAACATCCTGGACAACAGCGCCACCCGGTGCCACCCTCACTCTCTTTATTAATGATTTTTACAATGGCACAGATGAGTCGCTTCATATAAACCTGCAGATGGATTTGAAATGTTTCCAGCATACGAATACGTTCTTTGCAAAACAGAATCCTGAACCAAAATAGTTTAATAGCATTTTCACAAATGGAATAATCATTGCTGCCCCCCCCCACCCCTCATACACCTTGAATTCAACATTTGCATCTTATCAATTTGTTTCTGAAACTTAATCAAAAACGTTTGCTTCACCTCAAGCACTAGAGGGAGACATTACCACACCGTTTAGCTGGCAATCAAACGCTAAAAGGGACAATTGCAAATGTTACGATTTTTTAAAACTTAAAAATACATATACCCATCGAATTCTTGAATAATATAACTTAAATGCCTTGTGAGTTTAGTTAAATTGTCTTACCGCATCAGAACCCAAAATATAAGCATGTTTTTACATTGTTTGTAAACACTATAATTGCCCCAAATATGGTTAAAACTATCACTTTGATTTATGGATGCTCAGTCCTTGCATTCATAGCTCTGTCTATGAATTTGAGAGTGGTCAAATTTCTCCAGCCCCAGCCCCAAATGCACTCCAAGGAAAAACTGAAATTATGCATTTAGTGATACACGCATGAAGTCAAAAGGTTAAATTCTAATATGGTATTGATACTAAGATTTTTATATTTGTGTGAAATGTGAGGAAGAGATGTGGTCAAGCAAGAAAAACAACCATTGCATTGCCATCAATATTCCTATTTTAAAAAATAAGAAAAAGACTAAGATAAAGCCTAAAGCATGTGATTTAGGGGGTAAAATATAGACTAGTCTTTAGTACACTCAACACAAATATAAACGCAACATCTAAAGTGTTGGCCCCGTGTTTCATGACCTGAAATAAAATATCCAGAAAATGTTCCATATGCACAAAAATCTTATTTCTCTCAAATGTTTATACAAATTTAGTTTTGTCCTTTTGTCCTTGTTAATGAGAATTTCTCCTTTGCCAAGATATTCCATCCGTCTGACAGGTGTGGCATATCAAGAAGCTGATTAAACAGCATGGTCATTACACAGGTGCATCTTGTGCTGGGGACAATAAAATACATCTCTAAAACGTGCAGTTTTGTTACACATCACAATGCCACAGATGTCTCACGTTTTGAGGGAGCGTGCAAGTGAAATGCTGACTGCAGAAATGCCCACCAGAGCTATTGCCAGAGCATTTAATGTTCAGCCATCTCCAACGTAATTCTGGAGAATTTGGCAGTACATCCAACCGGCCTAATGACCACAGACCACGTGTAACCACGCCAGGCCAGGACCTCCACATCCGGCTTCTACACCTGCAGGATCGTCTGGGACCAGCCGTCCGGATAGCTGATGAAACTGAGTTTACTTCACCGAAGAATTTCTGCACAAACTCTCAGAAACCGTTTCAGGGAAGCTCATCTGCGTGGTCGTCGTCCTCACCAGGGCCTTGACCTCTCTGCAGTTCGGCATCGTAACCAAATTCAGTGGGAAAATGCTCACCTTCAATAGCCACTGGCAAGCTGAAGAAGTGTGCTCTTCACAGATGAATCCCGGTTTCAACTGTACCGGGCAGATGGCAGACAGCATGTTTGGCATCTTGTGGGTGAGCGGTTTGCCGATGTCAGCGTTGTGAACAGAGTGTACCATGGTGGTGAGGTTCTGGTATGGGCAGACATAAGCTCCGGACAATGAACACAATTGCATTTTATGGATGGCAATTTGAATGCACAGAGATTCCGTGATGAAATCCTGAGGCCCATTGTCGTGCCAATCATCCGTCGGATTCACCTCATGTTTCACCATGATAATGCACGGCCCCATGTCGCAAGGATCTGTACACAATTCCTGAAATCTGAAAATGTGCCAGTTCTTCCATGGCCTGCATACTCACCAGACATGTCACCCATTGAGCATGTTTGGAATGCTGTGGTTCGACGTGTATGACAGCAAGTTCCAGTTCCCGTCAATGTCCAACAACTTTGCACAGCCATAAATAGGGGAGTTGGACAACATTATACAGGCCACAATCAACAACCTGATCAATTCTATGCGAAGGATATGTGTCTCCAGCAGATGCATATCTGTATTCCCAGTCGTGAAATCCATAGACTAGGGCCTAATAAATAAATAAATCAATTAAAATTGACTGATTTCCTTATATGAATTGTAACTCAGTAAAATCTTTGAAATTGTTGCATGTTGCATTTTATATTTTTGTTCAGTGTAATTTGATAACTTCCTATACACTATCTTGAATTTGAACCTGGTTAAAAATTCAAGAAACACAGTATACCATAAGATTTTGTATTTACTTACCCTTTGGTAAGGGCTGGATTCAATCCTTAATGCGGAAGTATCGCGAAAGATCCGTGTAAAAATGTAAAGGTCATTTTTGATTGAGCCAACACATGCATCGTTTACCTTGAATGCAGTCTCCACGAATGCGGAACATTGTCTTTACATTTCAATCAAGCTATAACATGGAACTTCCGTGATATGGATTGACTCCAGCCCTTAATTAACCAGGTTAATCCGGTGTCCCTTCCATGGGACGGTTGAGCTAATGTAGGCTAATGCGATTACCATGGTAAAGACATATCTGATATTGGCAGAAAGCTTAAATTCTTGTTAATCGAACTGCGATGTGCAATTTACAGTAGCTATTGCAGTGAAAGAATACCATGCAATTGTCTGAGGAGAGTGCACCATTTTGAAGATGAAAAGATATTAATAAACAAATTAGGCACATTTAGGCAGTCTTGATACATTTTGAACAGAAATACAATGGTTATTTGGATCAGTCTAAACTTTGCACATACACTGATTTCATCTAGTGGCCAAAATCTAAATTGCACCTGGGCTGGAATAATACATTATGGCCTTTCTCTTGCATTTCAGAGAAAAAAATACAAAAGAACGGTTTTGTTTTCTTTGTATTATCTTTTACCAAATCTATTGTGTTATATTCTACTACATTCCTTTCACATCTCCATAACCTTCAAAGTGATTCCTTTCAAATGGTACCAAGAATATGCATATCCTTGCTTCAGGGCATGAGCTACGGGCAGTTAGATTTGGGTATGTCATTTTAGACTAAAATTGAAAAAGGGGGTAATCCTTATTTTTCTAAAAATCTCTGTCTTGAAACATGTGCAATGTGAATGTGTGGAGCCTACTGTACGTATCGAGTAGTTATTCACCACCATGAAGAATAAGCCAAACCCCAAAAGGCAACCAAAAGAAGAAAAAAAAACACCACTTTTGTCAAAGTCAGACAAAACCTCACAGACCTTTAAATGAGCCGTTCAAAATTCTGAAAAGGACGTAACTGTAAGAAAAAATAAGAAAAGAAACAAGAAACAGAAAAGTTATCAGAGCCGCTGTCTGTGTATCTCACAATGGCTCTCGCTGAAGTTTGTGTCTCTTCTGATCTTCTCCCAGCTGGACTTCTGATTTCCACCCCGTCTCCTCTGATCTGCCTGCAGACATCCGACAGCCTTTTGCCAGCCGGTGAGCTGTCAAAGTACCCCTGGAATCAAACGCCCAGCCATCCCATCTCCATGCTCCGGCATGATCAAAGAGGCACAGGTAAGCCAGACATGGAGCCACATACAATTGCCATCTAAAAAGGTGGAACATTTTCATTTTTTAACGTTTATCTTTTGTGTAACTTGACTAGGCTGAGATGACACGGCTCCTGGAGAACAGAGTCAATGCATCGATCAGAATCAAGGACAAGAAGTTGATCAGTTTTGAAGATAAGAGAGATAAGATCTGACTGTCTCTAGGAAACTTTTGGACAAAAAGTTCAACACTGTAGTGAGTTGTCTGAACACTCGGAAGAATTTGAATTTAAGATGGAATTTTCATCACCTTCCGTCTAAAGCTCATGTTTAAGTCATTCATTAAATACATATATATACTGTCAGTCTCATCCATGTCAAGATATGGCTATATGCTTGATATGAAATACAATATACCTACTATTACCTATGTTAAAGTACAGGCAAGAATATATAGACAAAGAGAAATATGGACAGAGAACACACATGCACACACACACAGGCTATTGACCCAGTATTCCTTTCTGATGCCGCTAGTGATCTACTGATCTCCAAGTCTGGCCTCCCTGATGTGTATGGTTATAATGGGGTCTCTGTGGGCCGGTGGCCATGTTTCCCTTCTTCTCCCTGCTCCCTACCAGAGATCACACACTAAATCTTTGAGTCCTGACCTGTCCTGTGGAGATCAAACAGTATCTCTGTGCTCGGCTCGCCGGACCTCCTCTCTCTCTCTCCGACTCTGTCTGTCTGCCAGGGTGCACTGGGTCATCCCTGTCCACACAGAGGTAATACTGAGTGTCAGCTCCTGCTGAGTTCAACCACATACCATACATTCTGTCTACGGACTAAACACAACATAGGAGATATTGTCATCAGGCTTTTATTAAAAATCTCTACTGCAATCAATGGAAAATGCTTTTTATCAACAAAAAAACATCAAATCAAAATCAAATCATCTACATGATTTTAGTATAGATCTTCACTGGAAATACCAGGAATACTAGCAATCTCAACTGGGTTAAAAGACAATGAACACTAACAAAGCAGTTATCATTGAATTGGGTCTGATCAATGTGAATCAAATTAAAGCAGTGGATTATCATCTTCTGAGAAAAGTTATTTGCAGGAAAACACATAACAATGTAGAAACATAGAAACAGAAACATTGTAGAAAGTCAATGGTTCATGAAATATGAACGTGTCTCTTTCTTTAAGCGTTTGATGGAATTCTGGCTGGACAATCAGACCTTGATGATGATACTTGAGTTCTCAGAAAGAAGAGGAGAGAGGTCATGTAAAGACATGCAACAAGTAGTCTGCACTATCCACCTCACCATCACACAAAATAGCTCCTCTGTCCAGTGGGACACCCACTGCCCCTCTCAGAGCTGGACGACCTTTCACCTCTGCTGGGCACTGAGGCAGACACGAGCCTCTGAGTGTCTGCTTCCATCGTCTGCCCATTCCCTCCCTGTGTGTTTGTAATGCGGTGTGTGTGCGTTCGGAGTGTGTGTGTTTGTGTACGGTCCGTGGAGCATCCATAGTCACGGGCCTCTCCTGGCCACTCTTGGCCCCTCAAACAAGGCAGAGGCTTCAGCTTGATTAATCACTTAGTTCATCCTCTCAGACAGAATACTGCAGGGAGAAAGCAGAGTAATGAAGTGCTTCTCTGATGCCTTGATTTTTTGGGGTTCAATATTGCTTGCTCCCTGTGAATAATCTGAAGATGTTTCTTTTTCGTCAAAACAAGTGCCCACCCATGTCTCCCTCTCGTCAGCCCTAACTGGTGTAAATAAACATAATCAATATAGTACATATTTTGAGAGGGAATCGGAGGCTTTTCCCCTCAAATCACTTCTGAATGGCTGTTCGTCTTTCTAATTATATAGATTATACTGTGTGTGTCAGACATGGGCTCAACAGACGCGGAATAGAAGAGTGCTTTGCCTTTGTACCGGATGGAACAGAGTGTCAGAGTTCCACAAAGGTTGGCAATTACGTTCTCCCATGTGCTTCTTTGTTCATGGGAAGAGGAACTGCACTCGACAGACAGACATGGATAGACTGTCTCAAGAAGAATTGAGGATTGAGGAGTCAAGACTTAGTTGAAAGTCAAGTAACTGTGCAGAGCCGGCGAGTCGAGCAGTAACACTCGTGGCTAGACACATATGCCAATCCCCAGACCCCACTGTAAAACTGGGGTTCAATTCCCACATCCACCTTTCCTACTGTTCTCCTACTTGCCTGCCTCCCTCTGTCTCCTACTTGCCTGCCTCCCTCTGTCACCTACTTGCCTGCCTCCCTCTGTCTCCTACTTGCCTGCCTCCCTCTTTCTCTTACTTGCCTGCCTCCCTCTGTCTCCTACTTGCCTGCCTCCCTCTTTCTCCTACTTGCCTGCCTCCCTCTGTCTCCTACTTGCCTGCCTCCCTCTGTCTCCAACTTGCCTAAATTAAGTGCAAAATGAAAAAAGAATATCAAGTAACCGCTGTCAGTAATTCTCTTTCATGATATCAAATTGTCTCAATAAATGAGTTTTAGTATGAATGTAGGTAATGCATCTGACTTTCAGGACTTCAAATAGCCCCGTTTACTGTAAACAATATTCTGTTGAGAATTTTCACAAACATCCCTCATTGAGGAAATAGATGACACATCAAAAACGGAAAATTCACCTGAAGCTCTTACAAAGAATTGCGCTACTTTCGATCAGCGCTCCAAACGGCTCAAACTCCCTCTGTCCTAACAATTGCAACCCTCTTTGAAAAAGATGCTGTGGAGTGAGGGATGTGACACACATTCAACAGTACACGTAGCGTGATGACTTGTCAAAATCTGTGGGTGATTATTTCTGTCCAAGATATGTCCAACCAAGGATTTGACGCAAGAACTTCCCTTTGCACTCCGCTCCAATAGACACAAAAGAGGAAACAGGGTTTTGGTTAAATATCTAGGGCCTTTTCATTTGCCCATCCAGGGCTGATATCTAAATCTGAAGTTTCACTACTAAACTATAAGACTCAATTGACTTCACCTCCAGACTTGCTACCAACTCCAAACACAGGTAGGCTATTCCATATAAGGGCCAGGTTTCTTACTAATAACCAATAATCACAGATTTATCTGAACAGATATTTCTGATTTATAAATTGTAGCTAGCAAAGTTTTGTAGCAGTAGGCCTGTGTGATTTTCATTTGAATTGAATTTCATGATTTTGGATGATGATGGAATTCTGTCCCTGCAGACTTGTCTGTGTTGCTTGAAGTAGAGGAGGTACATCAAACCACAGATCTAGGATACTACCCTTGAGCATAAGGGAGGATGGAGTATCTGATCCTAGACGAGTGGTTGGATACAAATTCGACCTACTCTGGTCCTATCCATCCCAAACTTCTCCTCTAACCACATCCTGCTTAACAGGAGGTATCTTATTCAGCATGGATTGCTCTTTACAAACACAGGAAACATTTAAACTGTTGACACTTTTAAGTGATGGTTCTGATTGGCTATGCCATGTTGGGGAACTAAAATAACCCTATATGCTTTCTTTATTTAACCAGTTAAGAACAAATTCTTATTTACAATGACAGCCTACCGGGGGAAAAGTTCAGGGGCAAAGAACAGATTTTTATCTTGTCATTTAGGGGATTCGATCTAACAACCTTTCAGTTACTGGCCCAATGCTCTAACCACTAGGCTACCTGCTGCCACAATATAAGTTTCATTCTAAGTCTTTATATGCCCTCATTAAAATGGATGCAGCAATGCTGAGGTTTACTGCCATTTGATTTTCTACAAACAAAGAAAAAAAAAGCCTTCTCGTTTTGTGATTGAGAAGTATCAGGAAAGGAAATAAAAATGTGCAATACTGCATAGCTTTGGAAGTTCACTATTAATTCCTCCGTGCGTATTCGTTGTAAACTCAGCAAAAAAAAAGAAACGTGCGTTCCTGGTGTAACTCGGGCAGTTGTTGTTGCCATGCTGTATCTGTCCTGCAGGTGTGATATTCTGATCCTGCAGGTGTTGTTACACGTGGTCTGCCACTGCGAGGATGATCAACTTTCTGTACTGTCTCCCTGTAGCGCTGTCTTAGGCATATCACAGTCAGTATGGACATTGTAATTTATTGCCCTGGCCACATTTGTAGTCCTCATGCCTCCTTGAAGCATGCCTAAGGCACATTCACGCAGATGAGCAGGGACCCTGGTGTCTTTTGGTGTTTTTAAAAGTCAGTAGAAAGGCCTCTTTAGTGTCCTAAGTTTTCATAACTGTGACCTTAATTGCCTACGGTCTGTAAACTGTTAGTGTCTTAACGACCGTTCCACAGGTGCATGTTCATTAATTGTTTATGGTTCATTGAATAAGCATGGGAAACAGTGTTTAAACCCTTTACAATGAAGATATGTGAAGTTATTTGGATTTTTACGAATTGTCTTTGAAAGACAGGGTCCTGAAAAAGGGACACTTCTTTTTTTTTGCCGAGTTTAGATAGTTGTGTCGCTGCAGCCTTGCAGTTGTTTGTGTTTGTTCTTCTGCCCCGAGAACAGCATGTCTCATGTGCTGTGATTGTTTTTTTGTTTCAGTGAACTTCTAGTGTACACAATGACATTGCAAGAAAAGCCTTCCACGCCCCCCTCTTTTGGGGATTTCCTCTTTTGTTTGGTCACCAGATATTATTCTCAATATGTTTAGAAAAATCTCTTGGACTTCTGTAATTTGTCACGATCATTTGATTTTTATCATGTTATATGGGCATCCTGTTTAGACGGGATATGTATTGCTTTGCACCCAATAGTTTGCACACACACTGGTGAGGGATCGAGGGAAACAGTGTGAGTATTTAAAGGGGCACATGAGTCATTACAGAACGTGTCACTATGACTTAGTGAAAACATTTAAAAAAAAAAAAATGTTTAGAGGACAGAGAGGATTGCAGTGCCCACTGCATATGCGTACTGTGCATTATGGGTGGTGTGTCCACAATGTGAAAAGTGTTGGGTGTGCTGTCAGTGTGTTGTAATTTGTGTGGGAGTAGGCTACTGGATGAGTCAAAGTTCTTTCATGATTCATGTTATACCTAGGCTATTATAGGATTTCTTAATATAATTTAACCCAGCTGGATGGAAACATATAATAGTACTTTTGTGACTGGGTGTGGAGATTCAACAATGCATTCCTATAGGATGGCAAGAGAGGGGAACCACTAGGAGCGTAGGAAATAGACTGCCCTCTTGTGGATCATAGGGGAAAGACAACTTGAGCACGAAGTCAAGTTGAGCATCTTGGACCATCACCATCTTGGTGTTCAGTACTTCAGATATAACACAGATCAGATATTATACTAGTGTTAATGACAGTGGACTAAATAACATTGCCTCGTTAAGAAAAGGATGACTTTGGTTTGAGAGGACGCTACTCTTCTATCAAGTGCTATGTCTGGTGATGGGAGAGCCCTTCAGACACTCACTTTGCCGTAGAGGGGAAAAGAGTGGGCACTTCACTGCTCCACAGAGACTAACCTAAAATGCTGGCAGAAGGTTTGAAGCGAGAGAGAGAGAGAGAGAGAAATAGATCAAATAATGTACACATTGTGTTACGAATCCCTTTTGGCCCGACAGTCTAGGGGGGATGGTAATGAGACCCGTAACATAACTCATGCAAATTATTATTGTGACAAAGTAAAAGTGTGCACGAAATAACCACGACAACAGAAATCTACCGTCAAACTCTAGGTTTATTTATAAACACACGGTAATGGGGGGGAGCAGGAAAAGGGGCTGAGCTGGACCCAAGGAAAGAAACAATAAGTATTCAAAAACACCCCTAAGCTAGACTAGCCTACTTTAACAACAGCTAACTAACTAACCAAAAATACAGTGGGTGGTCCGCCCAGTTCTAACTAGTGTATTTAACAAAGTTCACCTACGGGTAGTGTATGCCCATGGGCGACTTGTCTTGGTTTCCCCCTTTTCCCACCAGCAAACAAACAAACACCATAACCCAAAAACAATACTCACAGGTGATGACAAAGTGCTATGGAGGTGCTTAAACAAAAGAGAGGTTAAGACACAAAGCGAGAGTGAAACACAGAGACCTACAGACATGGCATTTACAGAGAGATTGAGCTAGAGATTGCTACAGAGCAAACAAATGATGGGGTTTTTAAACCATGGGGAAGGAACTGTGATAGGGTAGGAAATAGGAGGAGGTGTGTCTTCTGATTGATGATTGATTGTTGACTGATTGGGGAGTGATGGTTTTCACCTGTGAGGGGAGAAGGAGAGAAAAGACACACACACAGGATACACACACACACAGGATAACTGTATCCGTAACACTCCCACCCTTAAAAGAGCAACCCTAGGGGTTGCGACTACAGTATTTCAATGAATACTCACAACAAAGCAACAACCTTGCAAAACATACAGAAATCATTTTCACACACGAGACAAAGCATCTGCCAACACATTATCAGAACCCTTTTTGTGGCGGATCTCCAAATTATAATTTTGTACAATCAGCACCCAACGCATAAGGCGCTGGTTCTGGTTGTACATTCGGTGGAGAAAAACTAAGGGGTTATGGTCAGTATATACAATCACGGGTAGGGCACTGGAACCAATATATACTTCAAAGTATTGCAGAGCCAACAACAAAGCAAGAGCTTCTTGTTCTATTGTCGCATAGTTTGTTTGACATTTATTAAATTTACGTGAAAAATAACAAACGGGATGATCCACTCCACTCTTGTCCTGCTGCAGTAGAACAGCACCAGCACCTCTGGCACTAGCATCTACCTCAAGTTTGAATGGTTGTTCAAAATCTGGAGCAGCAAGTACAGGTGTACTACATAAGAGTGCTTTCGCTGATTCAAAAGCTCTCTTACAATCAGGGGACGTAGCTAGCTCTCATCTGGTGGTAGGTGCAGGGAATGCAGTTATAGCCAAGACCTTGGCATCAACAGGGCGCACCTGTCCATGGCCAACCTCTTTACCGAGATAGGTAACAGTAGCCTTCCCAAACTCGCACTTTGCCAAGTTCAGGGTTAGAGAAGCAGCTGCCAACCGTTCACATACTACCCTTAGCGAGTCAACATGATCTGACCACTCAGACGAATAAATCACTAGGTCATCAAGGTATGCACTACAATTAGGAACGCCAGCTAATACGGAGTTAACCAGTCGTTGGAAAGTGGCTGGTGCATTTCGCATCCCAAAAGCCATGACTGAGTACTGTAGGAAGTTGTCTGGGGTCACAAAGGCAGAAATCTCAGAAGCACGTGAAGTTAACGGAACCTGCCAGTAACCTTTTAAGAGGTCTAACTTAGTTACATACTTAGCAGCACCAATAGTGTCGATACAGTCGTCCAGTCGGGGTAACGGGAACGAATCTGGCATTGTGACAGAATTTACCTTTCGATAATCCGTACATAACCTGGACGTACCATCAGGTTTAGGAACCAAAATGCAAGGAGAACTCCAAGGGCTTGAACTTGGCTTAGCCAGGTCATTCTCCAACAAATATCTCACCTCATCCCTCATTATCTTCCTCTTGGAAGCGTTGACGATATGGGTGTTGCTTGATAGGTGTAGCATTTCCAACATTAATGTCATGTTCCAACACATTTGTGCGAGTAGGAACGTCATTAAAGAGACATGGAAAACTGTGTAGTAGCCTCACAATATCATCGGCCTGTCCATCCGTTAAATGAACCAGACCGGATTGGATAGACAGCAGCATTTCTGAGTTGGGCAATCTAACACACTGCTGCTGAGTATTGCGCAACTCCAAGCCATCAACATCATCAATATGACAGTCCACTATCATAGCAGTAGTAGCAGAGGAGACAGCAGTACCTTCCTCTGTTTTTGAACTCTCTAACTGTGTGATGGGTCGGGTGTGGTAAGCTTTCAACATGTTAATGTGACACACACGAGATTGGCGTTGTCTATCAGGAGTTTGAAGCACATAGTCAGTTTCACTTATTTTCTTTTCAATTAAATAAGGACCCGAGAAACGAGCTGACAGTGAAGATCCTGGAACAGGTAATAACACCAGTACTTGGTCACCTGGCTGTAGTGGACGAGAAACAGCCTCTTTATCATAGTGTCTTTTCATGCTCCTCTGTGAGGAAGACAGAGCTTCCTTTGCGAGAGCACAAGCTTGGTGTAGGCGCTCACGAAAGTGACTAACCTAGTCCAACACATTCTCATCTCTGGTACACAACTCTTGGGACAAGAACTGTTCTTTAAGGACTTTCATTGGTCCTCTCACTGTGTGACCAAACACCAGTTCAGCCGGGCTGAAACCTAGGGACTCCTGCACAGTTTCACGAGCAGCAAACAAAACTAGAGGAACTCCCTCATCCCAATCTTTCTCGGATTCCAAACAATATTTACGTAGCATAGACTTCAGTGTCTGATGCCATCTTTCAAGTGCACCCTGAGACTCTGGGTGATAGGCGCTTGACACACGGTGCGTAATTGACAAGGATTTTAACACCTGCCTGAAGAGCTTGGATAGGAAATTGGTTCCTTGATCGCTTTGTACCACCCTAGGTAACCCGAATGTCGTGAAGAATTTTATTAAGGCTTTACTCACTACCGGGGCTGTAATCCTTCTCAGAGGAATGGCCTCGGGGTATCTTGTAGCCATACACATTATCATTAACAAAAACTGGTTACCCGATTTTGTCTTCGGTAACGGTCCGACACAATCAACCACCACATGCTCGAATGGTTCACTTATGACAGGTATGGGACAAAGAGGAGCGGGAGGAATAACCTGATTTGGTTTTCCTGTTATCTGACATGTGTGGCATGTCCGACAGAACTGAGCCACATCTTGTTTTAAACCCGGCCAAAAGAAATGTCGAAGGATCCGATCATAAGTTTTCGTGATTCCTAAATGACCAGACCACTGGTGATCATGAGCAAGGGATAACACATTTTGTCGAAAGGCTGTAGGAATCACTATTTGGTAAACAGCATTCCAATCTCCATCCGCGTCAACATGGGATTTCCATTTACGCATGAGGAGATTACCATCAATGAAGTAAGCCACGTTCTTCTTCTTCACATCTTCCAATGAGACAACACTAGAAAAACATTTAGCAAGCTTGTTGTCAACCTTTTGGTTAGCAATCAGCTGCTCACGAGTGACTGGTAACTGTATTGCATCAGCAATAAGTTCAACGTTCTTTGATTCTTTCCTGGGCTGTTTGTCAGAGGTGATCAGCTTCTCGGAGGTATCACACAATCCATCTTCTTGATCAACCTCTTTGAACAGTACAGTGTTCGACAAATCTATCTCGTCACCCTCTTGTAGTGCCTGAGCACGAGTGACAGCACAAGCGGGGAACACATGTGGATAACTCTGTGCCAGCTCATTCGAGAGAGAGTGGTCACTTTTATCCAATACTTCCAATACGGGTACTACCTTTCCTCCGGCAATATCGTTACCCATTATAAAGGTCACACCTTTCACTGGCAACATAGGACATACCCCCACTCTGAATATTCCACTGATTAACTCAGAGTGTACTTTCACAAAGTGCAATGGCACTGGGACAAAACCCATTTCAATACCCTGCACTAACACACTGGAACCACAGTATGTATCGTCAGATAAGGGCAACACATCAGACAATATAAATGACTGCGCCGCACCAGTATCTCTAAGGATTTTAACCGGTCGTTGAGACGCTTCGTCATTCGTTAGGGACACAAACCCCTCGAAAATGAATGGTTCATAACTGCGGTCGGGGATTGAGACTTTCAAACTACAGTTACCCTGAGGCACCTGTTTTGTTGCAGACCTCACAACCGTACGAATTAGAGCAACACCTGTTGGTGGCTTGGCACGAAGAGGCATCCCTTGTTTGCGTTTAAGCAGAAAGCAATCATTAATCATATGTCCTACTTTATGACAATAGAAACAAGGACGCTCATTCTTCTGGCGTGCTTGATATACTACTGCTGGCCGACTAGGGCTAAAGGTAGGAAACTCAGTGGCTCTACTCTCAGTTTGAGCCGAAAACACACTCTTGTGCGTCAACACAAACTCGTCTGCCAACACAGACGCTTCTGCCAGGGAGGATACTTTCTGTTCATTTAGGTAAACTACAATGCGTTCGGGTAAGCAATTTTTAAACTCTTCCAACAAGATTAACTCCCGGAGAGAGTTGAAATCAGTTACCTTACTAGCAGCATGCCATTTATCAAACAGATTTCCCTTGTCTCTAGCAAATTCCACATAAGTCTTACTAGAAGACTTTCTATGAGACCTAAATCTCTGTCGGTATGCCTCAGGCACAAGCTCATAGGCACGAAGAACAGTAGCTTTGACCACTTCATAATTCAAACTGTCCTCCAGAGGTAGCGCTGACAAAACCTCTTGGGCTTTACCAGTTAATTTACACTGAAGTAATAGGCACCATACCTCTTCAGGCCATTTCAATGCTACGGCTATACGCTCAAATACACAAAAATAGGAGTCAACCTCTGACTCTCTGAACAAAGGTACTAAGGCAATCTGCCTACTAATGTCAAATGTGTTTGAGGACACAGCAGGTGAGGACGGCTCACAAACAGGCACAGTAGGACGGGAGGCTAGCCTCGCTGTCTCTGCCTCCAGTTCCATCTGGCGCATTTTGAACTCCAACTGCCTTTGTTCTCTGTCTGCCTCAATTTTACACATCTCCAAATGTCGTTGTTCTCGTTCTTTTTCTGCCTCTATTTTACACATCTCCAACTGGAGAGTCTCTCGCCTAATTTGGGCTCTCTCTTCCACCTCCAGTTGGAACTGTGCTAAACGGACATCCCTCCTGGCATCACCATTTGACAGTGGGGAGAGTGGATCAAAACGGGACAATGTGGCTGGTGTTTTAGCCTCTCCCTCATTATCAGACACCAATGGGCTCACAGGAGCAGCAACATCCCCTACAGGGGTAGTAGGCTCAGGCAGCGGTAACACAAGCACCTGCTCTTCCAACAATACATTTAATACTAGTTGTTTAACCTCCGCCTTAACTAAACTCTGCGGAATCGATACTGAATAATGGTCAGCCAAGGTCATTAAATCAACTCTACGACATTTGTCAAAAACCTCCCACGAAGGGTTATCCAAAAAGGATCTCAAATCAAAAGTAGTCATGTTACACTACTTCACAAGTGCCAAAGAAAATAGCAAACTCTAATGCTACTTCAGCTATGACGCTCCACACTGAACTATACCACTACAACAATCTACATGAGCGGCATGGGTGTCAGTTATGACATATCCCGGACGAGCCCCCACTTATGTTACGAATCCCTTTTGGCCCGACAGTCTAGGGGGGATGGTAATGAGACCCGTAACATAACTCATGCAAATTATTATTGTGACAAAGTAAAAGTGTGCACGAAATAACCACGACAACAGAAATCTACCGTCAAACTCTAGGTTTATTTATAAACACACGGTAATGGGGGGGAGCAGGAAAAGGGGCTGAGCTGGACCCAAGGAAAGAAACAATAAGTATTCAAAAACACCCCTAAGCTAGACTAGCCTACTTTAACAACAGCTAACTAACTAACCAAAAATACAGTGGGTGGTCCGCCCAGTTCTAACTAGTGTATTTAACAAAGTTCACCTACGGGTAGTGTATGCCCATGGGCGACTTGTCTTGGTTTCCCCCTTTTCCCACCAGCAAACAAACAAACACCATAACCCAAAAACAATACTCACAGGTGATGACAAAGTGCTATGGAGGTGCTTAAACAAAAGAGAGGTTAAGACACAAAGCGAGAGTGAAACACAGAGACCTACAGACATGGCATTTACAGAGAGATTGAGCTAGAGATTGCTACAGAGCAAACAAATGATGTGGTTTTTAAACCATGGGGAAGGAACTGTGATAGGGTAGGAAATAGGAGGAGGTGTGTCTTCTGATTGATGATTGATTGTTGACTGATTGGGGAGTGATGGTTTTCACCTGTGAGGGGAGAAGGAGAGAAAAGACACACACACAGGATAACTGTATCCGTAACACATTGTATCATTGTACAGTCTAACAGTTCACTTCCAAGTGGAGACCATGCTAACCTTACCCCAGTGGGGGGTCTCATTGAGTTCAGTGAATGTATATGTTGCTGCCCAGACCTGACCAACCAGAGATGACACAGAGGATGGAGACGAGGAATCTATCTCCCCCCTCTGAGACCACTCCACTGTCTCTTATGCTGGGGCGCGTTTGTCTTTGAAGTAATGAAAGTGATCAGATTGACTTGTGAGGCATTTATTCTGACAGACACAAGTGCATTTTCTCTCTCATGGGTAAGGTAATGCTGTAATCGCTAGGCAGACATGTCTGTCTGTCTGCCTGTCTGATAACTGAACACAGGTGGCACAAATTTGTGATGAGATGTTCCTGCCAGTAATGTATTTAACCGTGTCAAGTTCAATCAACAAGTGTGACATCTTGATGAAGGACACGAGCTGTCTGCTACCTCAAAACAAATAGCCTGTGTGTCAACATGCCTTTCTCAAACAACAAGCCCAAAGAGTGATCAGATTGTCAGGCAGCGTCTTGAAACACAAAACGGACCGGTAGGCCTAATCTAGGCCTAGTCATTTCATAACTATGACCAATAATCTGAGTTCATTTGCACACATAACACACAGGGTGATTGTAGAGTGGCAGAGTGCTTACTGTTGGGCTGTACAGAACAGAATAGCAGTGCTGTGCTTGGAATGGGGCCTGCATCTCTCCAGTGTCCGTAGCCTCATCATTATCCCAGCTCAGTGAATCACATCCTAAGGAGAGAAAGCAGTCTCTCATGGCTGCCTGGTTCACAGCTCCATGGGAGGTGTGGAGGGACAATGATGGAGAATTAGCGGTGAAAAGAGCAAATAAATAGGTGCTTACTACTTGAAAGCTCTGCCACAAAGCCCCAGCAGCCCACTGAAGACAAGAGAGGGAAGAGAGAAGAAACATGTTTTTTTTTCTTCTCTTCATGTCTTGCCTGATGAAAATAAAAGGTTGAGGCTCAAAGGAAGACATAGAGGCAGTGGGGGATAGGAGGTGACGCGAGAGCAGAGAGCCTCACAGAGCGCTGGTGTCTATGGGAAGGGTTTTAATGAGGTGGAGGGTGGAGGAGTGGGTGAAAGGGGGTATTAGGGAGAAGGGGGGGGGGGGGGGGTTTGCTCGTCAGACTGTGACACAGACACTCAGAACATAACATCCTCCTGAGGAAACGATGCACTGACTACCTCTCTCTGGGGCTGAGAAGGACGTGTGTGTGTGTGTGTGTGTGTGTGTTTGCTTGCGCTATCCTTGTGGGGAGCAGAAGTCCTCACAAGGATAGTAAAACAAGGAAAATGTGGCCTGTCCCCACAAGGAAAAAGGCTATTTTAGGCTTAGGGGTTAGGTTTAGGCTTCCAATTAGTGTTGGAGGTTAGGTTTAGGGTTCCAATTAGTGTTGGTTTAGGGTTACAATTAGTGTTAGGGGTTAGGTTTAGAGTTCGAGTTAAGGTTAGGGGTTAGGTTTAGAGTTATGGTTATGTTTAGGGGTTTAGGGTTAAGATTATGTTAAGGGTTATGTTTAGAGTTAGAGAAAATAGGATTTTGAATGGGAATCAATTGTTTGGTCAACCACAAGGATAGTCAAACAAACATTTGTGTGTGTGTGAGTTCGGCAGAGGAGTGGCAGAGGGACAATGATGACAGCTGTCTGTTTTAAAAGGAGCAAGACAGAATAACATTTGCATGTTGCCCTCGAAAGACCCCGACTAAATAGCCTGGAGGCCTGTTGAATCAGGAAGATGTAACTGGGATCTGATTGACCCACTGACGGGGAATTACATTACATTTACATTTACGTGATCATACCATGCTGGGAAAAAACAAGTTGCAGGAGAGAACACAATACAAGGGGATTCAAAGCTTTTAAGCCTCCTGACATGTCATCTTGTGACGCAATCATTTTCAAACTTGATTTTGTGTGTGACAAAACTGCACATTTTAGAGTGGTCTTTTATTCTCCCCAGCACAAGATACACCTGTGTAATGATCATGCTGTTTAATCAGTTTGTTGACATGCCACACCTGTCAGGTGGATGGGTTATCTTGGCAAAGGAGAAATACTCAATAACAGGGATGTAAACACATTAGTGCAGAACAGTTGAGAGAAATAAGCCTTTTGTGTGTATGGAACATTTCTGGGATCTTTTATTTTAGCTCATGAAACATTGGACCAACACTGTGCATGTTGCTTTTATATTTGTGTTCAGTATACATGCTGATATAAATCATTTTAGTGGGCATACGTATATAGTCACATCCGTATTTTTCAATTCAACACTATCCACCCCTAACATAGGTGTCAACTGTTTAGCCGAGTATAGAAAAAGGCAGTCACTGCTAAATGACTTTAGGGCCATTTGACCTCTAAATAAGACTAAGTAGTGTAATGGGTGCAACTGGCAACAAAAGCCTGGTTTAGTGACATTACCTTGCCCACAAGTGCCCATTAGTATATTACCACTGGCAAAATGGACTCCTTGTCTGAGAGGGCAGAATGTCCTCTACCCAATAGAGGGACCTACACACAAACAATTGCTGACACAGACCCAAGTCAAGTGCAGACAAGGCCAATTGTTCAAGATGGGCAGGCTAAAACAGGCATCACCCGTGGAATGCAGACATGTGGACAACATATATTTTCCCCGTCACCCAACTTCATCCAACACATTTGTCCTTTGTCTGAGATAGAATGGGCAATTATCTAGCACCAGTGTTCTGCAATGCTGGCGGCAGAAAAAAGAAGGGGCAATTACATAGTGTTTGCGTTATGCGCAGAGAGAGGAATAGGGAGAGAGAGGTTAGGGAGGGGAGAGAGGGGGAGAGAAAGAGAAGGGGAGAGAGGGAGAGAGAGGCAGCCAGAACCTCGCTAATTACCTCTCCGTGTGAAGGGATGAAGAGGAGAAGGGCCATTGCTTAGGGCCAACACACTTCTCCTTCCCTTCCACCTCACTTCCACCTCTCCTTACCTCCCTATTAGAGGCCCCTTCCCTTCTAGTCTCTGCTCTGTTTATTTCTCAAAGCGGTCTCTCCACTAACTGATCTCTAACGGAGAACACATGGGGATGACACACAGACATTCAGACAGGCATGGGCCAGGGCAGCCGATGCTGGCTGAGGGGTCCTCATTTGTGCCACAGGTGATTCACACCGTGGGCAGAAGTTGCCCGTCTCCATATCTGCACAAAAGCACAAGGAGGATGAAAAGTGTCAACTTGTACCAGTGGTTGCGGACAATTCTTTGACGCATGTGTAAAATAGACTACTGAGAAAGGCCCCGAATTGACTTATTGAGGTACAATCTCTCTGTGGGACTATACAACATAAAGTAAACCATGGCATTGAATTGTGTTCCACTGTTTAAGGACAGGCCACACTGTGCTGAAGCATGATTTGGATGGATTCACCCCAATATGTCACTTTAGGTCATTTACATTGGTTTATTGGCAGACTTGTTTTCCCAATTTAATTGCCCAGCTTGATTTGGTTTATGTATCAACTGAATGCAGTATGCCGCGGTAATTTCAATGGTTTATACAGAACATGATGCTCCCTATTACTACAGTGACACTCATTATCTCCTACTAGAAGAGACAAGGACATTACCCAGCATACATGACCCCATTGGTCCCATGTGGGTATTTGGTGGGCAAGGTGGGCAGGGGCTAGCCCACACAAAGCCCACACCTGCACAAAACAGGCTAGCCTACCAGCCCAACACAGGACAGCCCACACCAGCCCAATACGGGCTAGCCTACACCAGCCCAACACAGTCTAGCCTACACCAGCCCAACATACAGTAGGCCAGCCCACACCAAGCCCAGCTACTTTATATAATGTAGAGGCATGGGCTAATCATAATATTTGGGGGCGTGGTTTACAAATAGCCCAATTAAAGTTGTTAAGTAAAAAAATAACAAAAGATACAAATTGTTGACACTATTCAAACCAATGATGGTTTGGAAAATTAAAGACAATTATCTCAGAATCATCTTGTTTCAGATAGGACCGTAGCTCTAGGTTTACAAGTTATTTTTGTGCAACCATTACTGAGAATGACATTCCAGTAAAACTTTTGTGTTGTGCTATGTCAATATTGTACAATGTGAATGATGAAGTCTGTGAAAGGACTATGGTAAGTGCATGTGACAAACATTTCTCTGGTTTAAATATATGTTTCAGGACCCTGTCTTTCAAAGATCATTTGTAAAAATCCAATTAACTTCACAGCTCTTCATTGTGAAGGGTTTAAACATTGTTTTCCATGCTTGTTCAATGAACCATAAACAATTAATGAACATGCACCTGTGGAACGGTCATTAAGACACTAACAGCTTAGGCAATTAAGGTCACAGTTATGAAAACCTAGGACACTAAAGAAGCCTTTCTACTGACTCTGAAAAACACCAAAAGAAAGATGCCCAGGGTCCCTGCTCATCTGCATGAACGTGCCTTAGACACATTATTCCATTTCTGTTAGTCACATGTCTGTGGAACTTGTTCAGTTTATGTCTCAGTTGTTTAATCTTGTGTTCATACAAATATTTACACATGTTAAGTTTGCTGAAAATAAACGCAGTTGACAGTGAGAGGACATTTCTTTTTTTGCTGAGTTTATATATATATATCTGACAGCAACAACTTTATTGTTCAGATACAATGTAAAGGGCAGCCAATCCAAAAGGGTGGGCTTTATTTCTAGCTGCCCTTGAGGCCAACGAGCAAAGGTGGATCGGCCTAATGTGGGCAGCCTTTGTGAGGCCAATATTTTAGTCTCGCATTGCACCCACATCATGCCAATGTTTGCTGGGTACTTTTTTTATAACCCTTATTTGACCAGGTAAGGTGACTGAGAAGACATTTAAAGCAACAACCTGGGGAACAGTTACAGGAATGAGCCATCTGGAAGCTAGGGATGATTTGGAGGCCATCTTGGGAATTGAGCCAGGAAACTGGGGTTAACACCCCTACTCTTACAATAAGTGCCATGCAATCTTCAGGGTACCACAGAGAGTCAGGACACTCATTTAATATCCAATCTGAAAGACAGCACCCTAAATCACTTGGAATATTATTTTAGAATGAGTGGCTCCAACTGGCCCGCCAACACCACTTCCAGAGGTATCTGGTCTCCCATCCAGAGACTGACCATGACCAGGACCAACCCTGCTTAGCTTCAGAAACATACATGTTCAGGCAGCAGCATACCAACCTGCTTGCCGCTGAAGCTAAGCAGGGAAGGTCCTGGTCAGTTCCTAGATGGGAGACCAGATGTTGCTGGAAGTGGTGTTGGCGGACCAGTAGGAGGCACTCATATATATGCAACACATATATATGAGGGCCAATTCCAAGAATAAACTGTTCAACAGGCTGCTGTCATCAGGCAAAAGTTTTCAGAGGAAGTTCCTTTGCAAAATCCTTTAATTTTAATAGGAATCTCATGTGGTTAGAATTAGTGGGCACCTACAGTATCATAGTATGTTTTATGACGGGTTATTGTGGGGAGTCGTAACATTACTGTCTATGACAGCCATCTTAATGATCAGTCAGTCAGACAATAGATTGTTAGCTCAACGAGCCAAACATTACATTGGCTTAAAACTTTTTAGGGCTGCAATCCCGATCGATATGACAACAGCCAGTGAAAGTGGGGGGCACCAAATTCAAAACAACAGAAATCTCATAATTACAATTCCTCAAAAATATATGTATCTATTACAGTTTTAAATGTAATCTTGTGTCCGATTTCAAATAGGCTTTACAGCGAAAACACCACAAATGATAATGTTAGGTCACCACCAACTCACAGAAAAACTCTGCCATTTTTCCAGCCAAAGAGAGGAGTCACAAAAAGCACAAATAGAGATAAAATTAATCACTAACCTTTGATGATCGTCATCAGATGACACTCGTGGGACTTCATGTTACACAGTACATATGTGTTTTGTTTGATAAAGTTCATATTTATATAAAAGAATCTCAGTGTTACGTTCAGTAGTTCCAAAACATCTGGTGATATTGCAGAGAGCCACATCATTTTACAGAATTACTCATTATAAATGTTGATAAATACAATTGTTAGACATGGAAATATAGATATACCTCCTTAATGCAACCGCTGTGTCAGATTTCCCAAAAACTTTACGTAAAAAGCAAACCATGCAATAATCTGACTCTGCCATGGAGTCAACAGAAATCAGAAATCACATTATAAATATTCCCTTACCTTTGATGATCTTCATCAGAATGCACTCCCAGGAATCCTAGTTCCACAATAAATGTTTGATTTGTTCGATAATGTCCATTATTTATGTCCAAGTAGCTACTTTTGTTAACGCATTTCGTACACAAATCCAAACGCTTGTGCAGGTCCAGCCGAACGTCGGACGAAAACTTCAAAAAGTTATATTACAGGTCGAAGAAACTTGTCAAACTATGTATAGAATCAATCTTTAGGATGTTATCATAAATCTTCAATAAAGTTTCAACCGGAGAATTCCTATGTCTGTAGAGAAGCCATGGAACGCAGGTCGCTATCATGTGAAATGTGCGTGACTGGGACCTGGCTCTCTGCCAGACCACTGACTCAAAGAGCTCCCATCCTGCTCCACAACACAGTAGAAGCCTCATTCAAGTTTCTAAAGATGGTTGACATCTAGTGGAAGCCCTAGGAAGTGCAACTTTATCCATATCCCACTGTGTATTCAATAGGGTCTGGGTTGAAAATCAACCAACCTCAGATTTACCACTTCCTGTTTGGATTTCTTCCTAGGTTTTTGCCTGCCATATGAGTTCTGTTATACTCACAGACATCATTCAAACAGTTTTAGAAACCTCAGAGTGTTTTCTATCCAATACTACTAATAATATGCATATATTAGCAACTGGGACTGAGGAGCAGGCCATTTACTCTGGGCACCTCTGGGCACCTTTCATCCAAGCTACTCAATACTGCCCCTGCAGCCATAAGACGTTTTAATGACTGTAAAGGCCATTGTCTGTCCTGTTTCTCTTTGACCCAGACAAGACCATCCGTGGAGAGGAGAGCCATGTTCGATTCTCAGACTGACCTGCCTGTGATGCAGCTGCTGAGGGGTCAACTAAGGGGACAGCCTGGGGGGGTGACGCAGGAATACTTGGGCCCCCCAGGACCACACCGCCATCCCCATACGTGGCCCCAGCAGCACCGGCCCTACCCCTACCCTCCTCACCCTGCCTGTCCAACCCGGCCTGCCCACCCTCCATACCCATACCCGGAGGACTACTACACAGAGAGGCAGCCTCCAGCCTGGTATCAACCACACAACACATTGAAGGTATGGACAACCTTCTTGTTTAATTTCTCACATGGGAGATAAACAAATATTTCCTTATGTGCAGCCTATGTGATTGATAGACAAATCTACTGTACATTGTAAAGCAGTGGTCCACCAAATCAACCAACCTTTTCTGAGTCAAGATCACTTTCTCAAGTCAAAAACGTAAGCCTGTGCAGCATTAACTAATTAAAAACAGTTCTGTAGCAATGAGGTTTGTGCAGTAGGCTATAGGCCCATGGCATTATCACTGTATACTGGCTTTGGTTCAATTGCCCTGCCAATGCATTGGACATTTTTTTACAATCATATTTCAAAATTTGAGGTAGGCTATATGATCACACCGGTAATAGATTGATCAGTTGTTGTATTACTTCTGAGGCACAGCTGAGTGAGCATACATTTAAATAATTAGCTTTACATTTGTGTTTTACTGTGCTGATGGTGCCTGCATGTGATGGTCAGTCTAAGCAGAGGGAGAGAGCAGCAGACCGACACTCGAATTGCGAAATAAATGTACACGTTAATGTTATTCAATCATTGCACCCACACTGCTCGCGGGCGTCTGCGTAGCAAGGCACTGAAATAGAACTTGGTTCAAATGTTTTTTCATTCAACCTTTATTTAACTAGGCAAGCCAGTTAAGAACAAAATCTTATTTACAATGACAGAATACACCAGCCAAACCCAGACAACTGTGCACTGCCCTGTGGGACTCCCAATCACAGCCTGTTGTGATAGAGCCTGGATTTGAACCAGGGTGTCTGCGGTGACACCTCTAGCACTGAGATGCAGTGCCTTCGACCGCTGCGCCTCTCGGGAGGCCACTTGGGAGCCCACTTGGGAATCCTATTTGTGACACTAGACAAGTCCCTCCTTTCCCATCTCCTCATTGGTTTTTAGGTGCATATACCCACGTGCTATCTCCTCATTGGTTTTTAGGTGCATATACCCACGCGCCATCTCCTCGTTGGTTTTTAGGAACATATACCCATGTGGGTGATTGAAAGATTAACTGAGGTCCACATGCCAGTTCAGTTGGTGGTGGTAATGCACCTTAAAGTTGGTTGCCAACAGCCATATAAAGTCCAAAGAAAAAGAAGCCTGAAGGAGAAGAGATTGCTAGAAACGAACACAGTTGACCCTTTTATCTGTGAATTAATTGTCGGAGTAGAGGACTTGTGGATTTCAGGGAAAAGAACAACCCAATGTTTACATCCCAGGACAAATGAGTTAGCAACAGCACGCTAGCTAGCTAAATTGCCATAAATGTTTAATGCTTTTCAACTTTTCCCCAAATGAATATTGTTGGTTCAGAGTTCGCTTTGATATTTCAATGTGCTTGTACCGATCATGGGCGCAGCATGTGATGGTCCATCTCTCAACGTTCCTCCACTCGCCCTTTCTTTCATTGACACTGACCAAAAAGGGACACCAAAAAATAGCCAAGCCGCTAATAATAACAACGCAAGTCTACCGATACACTTTCCTACTCGTTCATCACAGTGCTTGTTGTGGCATATAAAAGTGTTGAAAAAAAGTGTTGACAGTGCCGAGCAAGAACTTGAACACGAACTCCCTCATAAAAACAAAAGCTCTTTGCTGTATTCGTTGACAGTCTCTCTCTAGTCATGGTTTTAAACATTTAGAAATCTCACAGTATCAACTTTGCTGTAGATTTGATTTATGCCTGCTACTGTTGCTGCCAACATGGTACCTTCGGACACATGAAGTGGTTCAAAATGGGAACACTTCTCCTACCCGGCGCGCAGGGCAGCTGAATCGAGTGCACCTACCGCCAACAGCAAAACGAATTCAAAATCAAGAAAGTACATTTTTCGTTGTTTTTTTTCCCCAGAATGTTTGGTGATCGAATAGGAATGCCTTGGAGATCGACCAGTTGTGATCTGTTGTAAAGTTTGGGTGTTTTTAATTTTAAACTGTATTTAACCTTTATTTAACTGTATCAACGAAGGCACACCAATTCATAAATCAACAAGGTGAATGATGCTCATTGTTGATCCTGTCACATTCTGGAGCTCATATGGCTGTGTATAGTAGGCAATTGAGGTGAGGCACCTATCTCTGTTCAAGGGCAGTGTTGTTACTGTCCCTGGCCCGGTGGTGGTGGTGGAATCTGTATTTTGATTAGATTAGACACACCATATCAAACAAACCTTTGAGAGGAAAGCAATGGATGAGTGTGTTGTGTGAGGCTTGGCTGAGTGTGTGTGTGTGTCTGTCCATGCGTTTTGCCTGTCTCTGCTCTGCCATTGATAGTTAATCTCATGATGTGATTAAAAACGAATGCCGATGTCCGCACATTTGAGCCAGGAACCACCCAAAAAGGTTCTTTGTGTTTCAAGGGTAATTTCTCTGGAATTCTGTCCCACAGGATTTGGCCGGTATTGTCCTGAGAATAAGTCCTCCTCACAAAGTGCTGATGGACCACTGAGCCAAGACTGTCACTGGAATTATAGGGTTAAGATGTGTGTGCTTGTCTGTGTTTATTTTGGTTGTGCTAACGCTATGGCGTAAATCCAGTTTCTTTAGAGTATTCCCCCCTGCCCCCTTCTCTCTCTCTCCTCCCCTAGCTTCTAGCTATGCAACTGAGAGTTTATATATCCCAGTTTGGGGATGTTGGGGCTATAGTCTATGAAGTACAATAACTCCCAGCTCTGTTGCAGTTGGCCCAGACAGGTTACCCATAGCAAGAAATGAATCAGACTTGCGGCCGGTGTTGGGGAGAAGTCAGGGAAACTTCAAAGCAGCAATTCTGTTTTCTCTGGTCTGCAGGAGGCCTTTCATGTGTTAAAGTGTGTCTGGTTCAGGGGAGCTAAGGCCTCACTTGTGTCTCGGTGTGTGCCATTGAGTGTGTGTGTGGGTGTGTGTGTGTGTGTGTGTGTGTGTGTGTGTGAGAGAGAACGAGAGAGAGCGATAAAGAGTGTGTGTGTATACACCTGTGTATTCATTTGTGTTTGTTACTCACACATGTGTTTGCCTGTGTGTGTGTAAGTGATAGCAAGAGGGCCTATCCTCTCAGAAGCAGGGTATCCTCTAAGGTTGCCGGGTGGCATGAGGGACGGATGGATAAGAATCCAGATTGTTTATGCACAAGCAGCCCCTGCTGTGAGCCTGGTGATGCCTGATGTTGACTGTCTCAGGGAAGTTGGAGGTGGAGGGGTTGGTGGGGGGCCCAAAGCTGACAGCCCTATAGACCCCACTGAGGGGCTGGGTATAGGAAAGGGGGGAGGTGTAGTTAGGAGGGATAGCTAGGGATTCAGGCAGTGATCGGGACAGACCACCCATCTGGGCTGGCGCATGAGGGACTCTATCTATGTATCTATACACTCCAGTCCAGACCCCATCTCTGCTGGGATGAATCCAGAGACGGAGCCAGACGTTGGATATTGAAGCCACACAACCAGTGGGCTCCCGAGTGGCGCAGCCGTTTAAGGCACTGCATCTCGGTGCTTGAGGTGTCACTACAGACACCCTGGTTTGAATCCAGGCTGTATCACAACCGGACGTGATTGAGAGTCCCATAGGACGGCGCACAATTTGTCCAGCGTCATCCGGGTTTGGCCGGTGTAGGCCGTCATTGTAAATAAGAATCTGTTCTTAACTGACTTGCCGAGTTAAGCAAAACTAGGGCCTCTGTGGTTCAACAGAAAGGCTTTTATAGTGCAGGCCTACACACACTCTGAGCCTGCCTGGGAGACCCGAGGGCCAGTTGAAATGACTATACAGTACTGTAGCATCTGTGAACTATACCTAGGCTACTCAGCTTTTTTTTTTAGGTTTCTTGTCTCTGGCCAGAATACAGTGTCAGGGAAATAGTTCATCTACCATATGGAGAGACACTGTCGAGCACACGATTCTGATCCAATCCCTCGAAGTGGATAAAGGGGAAACTAAAATATATGTAAATGTACTTTGTTGTATGTGGCTCGAGACGAACAACACTGTTGCCAATATATCCTCCAAACACCGGCTTCTCCGGCATAATCACTTAACTGTACATCTAATTGGATACTTTAGCTCTTTGCCCTGTGCGGGTTAACCCCCATTGAATATGCATCTAGGTGTATTTACCATGACAAGACTACAAGGTTGGTTAGTTTAGTGGTTTAATAGTGTAATTACAGTATCTCATTCACCCTGCTCGAGACAGCCCTGGGATAGTACATTTATCACTAACTACGTTTAGCCAGATAAAGATGGCCTCCGTTGAACTGTATTTAATGGCTAGCTACTGTGTTCTTCTTGCTGTGTATCAGAGACGGAAACAAATATGAAAATGAATAGATGTAATATCGCTGGGAGGAAATAAGACATTAACACCAGCGAGGATGCCAAACAGACTGTATTGAAGAGACTAAATAAGGCCCTTGTCAGTTCATGACCTCGCAAATCATCACGGTCATGATAGGTCAATACGTACAGTACCAGTCAAACGTTTGGACACGCCTACCCATTCAAGAGTTTTTCTTATTTAAAAAAAAAACAATTTTCTACATTGTAGAATAATAGTGAAGACATCAAAAATATGTGTAATGAACCTCGTCCTCTTCTGAGGAGGAGAAGCGAGAAGGATCAGAGGACCAAAACGCAGCGTGGTAAGTGTCCATAATGTTTATTTTAAAACATAACCTGAACACTACGAAATACAAAACAATAAACGTGAAATGAACGAAACAGTCCCGTGTGGCGACAAACACTGACACGGAAGACAAACACCCACAACCCAAAAGTGAAACCCAGGCTACCTAAGTTTGATTCTCAATCAGGGACAACAATTGACTGCTGCCTCTGATTGAGAACCATACTAGGACGAACTCAAAACCCAACATAGAAAAACAATCGTAGACTGCCCACCCAACTCAGTCCTGACCATACTAAAACAAAGATAAAATAACTAAGAACTAAGGTCAGAACGTGACACTATGAAATAACACATATGGAGCCATGTAGTAACCAAAACAGCGTTAAACAAATAAAAATATATTTTATATTTGAGATTCTTCAAAGTAGCCAACCTTTGCCTTGATAAGCACTTGTTGGCTGCTTTTCCTTCAATATGCGGTCCAACTCATCCAAAACCATCTCAATTGGGTTGAGGTTGGGTGATTGTGGAGGCCAGGTCATCTGATGCAGCACTCTATCCCTCTCAAATAGCCCGTACACAGGTCAAATAGCTCTTAAACAGCCTGGAGGTGTGTTGGTTCATTGTCCTGTTGAAAAACAAATGATAGTCCCACTAACCGTAAACCAGATGGAATGGCGTATCGCTGCAGACTGCTGTGATAGCCTTGCAGGTTAAGTGTGCCTTGAGTTCTAAATAAATCACAGACCATGTCACTAGCACAGCACACCCTGGAATGAGTAGGTGTGTTCAAACTTTTGACTGGTACTGTATATCTCATACTGTACTTTCCTCCCCGATGGTTAAAAGAGGGAAATGCACTTTAAAAACAAAATGTACATGTAAAAATACACATGAATTCATTCCAGCATTAAAACTCATTAAATACATTAAAGTAATGATCTTGTTTGACATTTGGCAATTTTCAGATGTGATTCATAACAGCATTTAAATGCTGGGGCTTGAGACAGGACAGGGACGGCCTTCTGTGTGTGTGCCAACTCTCAGATCCCTGCCCCATCATCCACTTACACACAGGGCCTACGGCACACTGGAACACTGGCCCCCATTAAACAAGCAGCCCCCCACATACTAGACGTTATGAGATGAATGCAGTGCATGTAGCAGGTGTCTGCCAAAATTCCATTCCTATTTAAACCTCCCGGCCCATACCAGCGGTTAATCCTATTACGGCTAATTGAGTGAAGTCGTCAGTCTTTTTCAGTTAAACCAAGTTCAGCCTCTAATAGGATTCAAAAGAAAAGCTACAATGGTACAATGCATGAAATAGAATAAGCAACCAGTTAGTCCAGTAGTGTGTGGCTGGAGCAGTGAGCGGTGAGCGGTGAGCATGGGCTAGTATGGCCTGAGAAGATCTGCCCCCCTCCCCTCCGCTGATTTGGGATCTGTTTTATAATGAGAGAGGGGTGAGGCCGGGGTCTCCGGAGGCTAGAGGTGCTGAGAGGGGGGATCAGGACTCAGTGGTGGGAGGGTGTGGTGGTGGGTTGAGGTGCTTATGGTACTAGTGAGGGGTTTGAGGTGGGGGATGTTTGTGGTTGGTGTGGGGAGGTTTGTGGGCGGTGACGTTGCTGTCTGATTATTGGATTGATCCTTATCCCACTGTGCTCATCAAAGGGACCACACAAGGGATAAATGCTCTATTATTTGTGTCATGTTCACGGACAATATGAACCTGGAGTCCATTTCACGCGGATCATATTTGAGAGAAATAGGAATTGCTTCAGCAAAGCCCTTAACATTTCATCATTTCCCTACGTTCTAAGCGGCGAACCAGACAAATTGTTCCAAAATTCGTTCGTGATCTCGATTTTGTTAACACCACCAGGTCAAATGCATCAGTGGCCTCGCGAAAGACCCTAGTGGGATCTTATCTTGTCCTTCCTAGTCACCTATGACCTGCTCCTATCTGAAGAGGATGAGATGCGAGAGAAGACTGCAACTCCTTCAGACAGACCCACTGTGCCCTGTCCTAATTTGATGTAACTTAGCCCCCTCATCCCTTCATCCCCATGTCTCTTCTCCGGCAACCAAGTTAGGCCAAACTGGGGCACCTATTACCAGTGGCGTCAGGAACGAACCTTTGGAGAGGGAAAAGGGACCAGTCTGAGACCAGTCTTAGTTAGTGGTGCTGGGCTGCATGTACTCCCTTTGAAGCGCACAACCATGGAGACCAGGCTAGCAGTGACTACCTTTAAAGAGCACAGCCATGGAAACCAGGCTAGTAGGTGACTCCCTTTGAAGTGCACAACCATGGAGACCAGGCTAGCAGTGACTACCTTTAAAGAGCACAGCCATGGAAACCAGGCTAGCAGGTGACTCCCTTTGAAGAGGACAACCATGGAGACCAGGCTAGCAGTGATACACAGTCACATGAACTAGACCACTATGAACACAGTAGGGGTGAGACTAGAGACACGTCTGTCTGTTCATGACATACAACTATTAGTCTCCCTAGGCAGACAGGCTGTTGCCAGGGTGGCAGGTAGCCTGGCGGTTAAGAGTGTTGGGCCAGTAACCGAAAGGTCGCTGCTTTAAATCCTCGTTTCCGACAAGGTGGAAAAATCTGCCGTTGTTAACCCCCACAACAACTGCTCCCCGGTGTGAATTATGATGATGATGTGAATTAAGGCAGCCCTCCGCACCTCTCTGATTCAGAGGGATTGGGTTAAATAAGGAAGACACATTTTGGTTAAATGCATTCAGTTGTGCAACTGACTAGGTGTCCCCTTTTCCCTAGATCTGAGATTTCCATCACTAGACAACTTAGGGAGCATTTAGAGGACTAGCTGGCATAGAAAGGCCACAGTCACACATCGAAAATAAATACAAATCTTAATTTGGTTTCGGAGATGCAATAAACTGAATTAAAAACCAAAAATACAATTAATGATAAGATATGCAGTATGAGATATGCAATATCTTATACATGTATATTTCAATTGTACGCAACTAAATTCAATTTTAAAATCCCTCAATAATTGGGCTCCCGAGTGGCGCAGTGGTCTAAGGCACTGCATCTCAGTGGAAGGGGTGTCACTACAGTCCCTGGTTTGAATCCAGACTGTATCACACCTGCCTGTGATTGGGTGTCCCATAGGGCGGTGCACAATTGGTCCAGCGTCATCTGGGTTTTGCTGGGGTGTGCTGTCATTGTAAATAAGAATTTGTTCTGAACTGACTTACCTTGTTAAATAAAGGTATAAAAAAGACTGAAATAATATAATAGGTTAAAACAAATGTGAAATTTCACTAAGATTGGCCCAATATAGAACTGTAAAATTCACAACTCTCATTTTCTACAGTCTACTTAGAACAATCCCTTAAGTCCTCTAAGTGTTTAAAGAGCTAACAGGCAAAAAAACAACAGCAATTACTGAGCTAATTCAAATCCTCACACTAATTCCATCGGTGGATGCTGTACTGTGGAGTATCTTGCTGTCCTGTATACTTTATACATATAAATAAAAGTACATTATCTATCTATAGAATCACTGAGGGTGTATGACTTGCCCTGCAGTAGTAAAAGGGGAGTCCATATCATTGGATCCCAACATGATCAGCCACAGTATAATGCCGAATCAGTGCTTCTTGTTGGAGGTGGTCTCTCTAGCAAAAGAGACGTTATCTCAATGAGACTGTCCTGTATAAATGAGGGTTTAATTCAATTCAAAATGAAAGGGAGTAAGAAGAATGTCTCTCAGTGTTTGCAGTCCACTGGGTATTTTCCAGGCCTATTCTATTCTAGCTTGGTTCCAGTCTGATTTATATTTGGCAACAGAGGAGTTTGAGGAGTTGGCTAACATACGGATCTGAGACAAGGCTAGTGCCATTCTTTATTGGGCCACATACTTCTGAAGTGCACAACCCATGTATTGTGGGGTTTAGTACCTTACTTGGTAGGATAGATAGACAGAAAGACAGACAACAGCGTGATTGACTATACTTTATCTATACTATCTATCTATACCGTAAATCACGTGTGGCCTTTCCAACAGGCCGTTAAACTGGCTCAAGCTGTGACAGAGCTCAGGGCGGTTAACCCTTCATTCAGCTGTTGGACATTTAAATGGAAAGCGCAAGAAAAGTCCACTGTGGAGGGACAAAGAGAGCCGTGTAGTTTTAGCTGGGTTTGACTTGTGGGAATCAAGGTTAGGGACAGAGAGTGTCTTCAATGGCTGGTTGAAGCAGGAGTTGTGGGTTTGAATATGTTACATAACAAGCTAAGTCACTTTGGATAAAATTCTTTAAATACTAAAATTGTCATGAATGACACAGAGAGTTTATCCCTCCTGTCAAAGACATGCTAGTTGTGCCACTAGAGGTTCTTGGTTCGAGTCCAGGCTCTGTCGCAGCCGGCCGAGACCAGGAGACCCAAGGGGCGGCACGCAATTGGCCCAGCGTCGTTAGGGGAGGGTTTGACCGGCAGGGATGTCCTTGTCCCATTGCTCACTAGCGACTCCTGTGGCGGGCCGGGACAAGACTGTAACTACGATGAGACAAGACTGTAAGAGACAAGACTGTAACTACCAATTGGATACCATGAAAAAGGAGTAACATTATTATTTTTTTAAACGATGATGGACCTATATATTGCCCTTTTTCCGGCCTGGACAAAAATAAAAATCAGGCCCGTGCTAAAAAGTTTGCCCACCACTGGTCTAAATGGTAAATGGTTCCCCTGTTAGCATCACCAACCCCAGCGACCCCCAAATAAGTGAGGGGGGAGAGGGGTGTTGGTGTTGTGGAACGTACGAACCAAAAATATTAAGAAAGAGAACCCAAAAGAAACAAAGGGGGCCAGGAGAAAAAGTAAAAGATAAAAAAAATAAAATAATTGGATTAATTGGCATAATGCAAGGTGGCTAGGCACAGCGAGGGAGAGTGTCAGTGTTACTAGGCAGAATCCCCACCATCCTCCAAGTAAGACAGTCTGCACAATTAGCCGTGCGACCCTTGACCCCGGTCAGAATAATTAATGAATAACAGAGGGGATAAAGACAAAAGACGTGGAGCGGTTTGGGTGAGGAGCACAGGCGGCGTAATACATCAAAGCGGGCCGGTAATTGGCCCGGTGGCTTTCATTCTTTGCCCTATTTCTTTCAATTCATTGACTCAAAATAATGGGTTCAGGTTCATTATCAACAGGTCGTAAGCTCTGGGAGTGCAAAACTTTCAACAGTGTAGTGGCTAGGCTGTGCTGAGCTGGGCTGTGCTATGTTGATGGGTGAGTGCTAAGCTAGCTAGTCCACCGAGACCTGACGGCATTATTAGCCAACAACGTCCAGGGAAAAGTAAAGAGTTGGACAGATACAGAAGCGAAAAGTCATCATATTTTAAGAACAGTTGAAACTGGAAGAAACACTGCTACGATCAAGCGATAGCCATTATGCTGGAATATAATTGGTACGGGCAGGTAAGTCAAACAGAAATGCTGTTTATAGTTGTGTATTGTTTTGTGTCACTCATTTCAAAGTAAGATTAGAAATAATGTCGAATAAATAACAACAATTATCAAACGGTACAAATATATTAAATAATATGGCATCACTCTTTGAGAATTATGGGCATTTGACCAATTCACCGATAACATTTTCAATAGAGTACACGAATGGACCATGTGCATGTAAAGTTGTAACAATTTAATTCACTTTTAGATAATACAACAAAGCCAGGAAAAGGATCATCCAAAGTTTGATGAACTCGGATGACTAGATAGATATCCCTTTGTCAAGGCCCAACCACTTGGTCTACAGATAATCATCTCTGGCATGCTCTTATCAGGACCACTCGTCTTTTCCAGCGGTGTGGTTATCCTGTAGGGTGAGACGCGTAGTCGAGTTAGGAGAACAGGCTACGAGATTGACAACACGTGCACGGGAAGGTCTGGTGACGTCAGCAATGTTATGGCTACATGATTACTGTAATATTATTATTATACACTAATAGTCTAATGACCATGTAATACGCACATGGTCATAGAACAAGTAGAAGGGGAGGAGAGTTGTGGCATTTCAAATTATTATTATTATTTTTTTTAAAGGTGAAAGCTATAGTAAGGACAGCAACCTGAGTATTTAACAGGTTTTCTGAGGTTTCTCCCTTACACTGAGTGTCACGATCGTCGTCCTCCTCGTCCGAGGAGGAGTAGTTGGAAGGATCGGAGGAACAAAATGCAGCGTGGTATGTGCTCATCGTGAATTTAATGAACAGAGAACACTTGAACAAACTATACAAAACAATAAACGAATAACGACCGTGAAGCTATAATAAGAACTGTGCTGACACAAGCCACTAACATAGACAATCACCCACAACCCACAATGACAAAACAGGCTACCTAAATATGGTTCCCAATCAGAGACAGCGACTAACACCTGCCTCTGATTGAGAACCATATCAGGCCAAACACAGAAACAGACAAACTAGACATCCAACATAGAATGCCCACTCAGATCACACCCTGACCAAACAAAACATAGAAACATACAAAGCAAACTATGGTCAGGGCGTGACACTGAGGTCCAAAGACAATCTTTTGAGACATGGCATGCAAAGAGAATTATAGATAGGATAGCCAAGTGGTTTTAAGAGCATTTGGCCAGTAACCGAAAGGTCGCTGGTTCAAAACCCCGAGCCGACTAGGTGAGAAATCTGTCGATGTGCCCTTGAGCAAGGCACTTAACCCAAATTGCTCTGGATAAGAGTGTCTGCTAAAATGTAACAATTTGAAATAGGCCTGTTATCAATTCAAACTGAGGACAACATCTTGAGACTGATACCCTGTGTTGCCTGATCACAGACAGAGCTGTCCTTTGAGCATTCCATGTCAAAGGACACAATTCAGAAGGAACTGAAACATGTGTAATTAGCCCAACTCACGCTACATACCACGGCGGAGAGAAGAGTGTAGGAGAGTTTAACTCAATTGCCTTAACCCGAGCTTTCAAGCGGAAGACACGTGATTGTTGTAAAATAAAAACACCTCCGCACTTGTTATGGTTCCTATCTAACCTCTTACAACTCACTCTTCTTTCTTTTATTTTAAATTGTGCTTTAATTGCAATTCATATCCTAATAAGTCTAAAGTCAGTCTTTTGGTCTGGAGCGCACCCCGGTGTGATGAAAAGACGGGTGTCGTGTCACATTAGCCTCAGACAGGTGTTCACTCCCTTTCTCTCGCTCTCTTTCCATCTCTCTCCGCTGCGCATCAGATCATAGTGATGCTGAGCCCCCCAAAAAGGGGGAGAGAGGTGGGGGGAGGGGGTGATTGGGAGAGGTGAGAGAAAAGGGGGGAGAGGAGAGGTAGAGAGAAACATCTCAGGAATGTTAACACTGGGATGATTAGCCGTCTCTCGCTACATTAAAAAGACCAGGCTGAAACAACTGTTGGAGCTCTTTAAAGATCGCTATGTTACACCTTTAAAGGGCTTAGAGGCCTGCTGCTGAGCTGACCCACTCTGACATCACACGGAACACCGTTTGAACTATCATGGCAGTTAGTACTCGGGGTTCAGTGAAGTCAAAAACATCTAAACTGTTATCCTATTCTGAGATGAAGATTAAAGAGATAATTGATTGTTTTTGCAGGTTAGAATCCCTGTGATCGTTCTTGTTCTCGACCAATGGCTATAGTATAGATCAGTGATGGGCAACGTAGATGGGGGTGGGGGCCACCCAAAAAATCTGAACTCTGCATACCCCCCCATCCATACCCACACATGCAGTAAGTGCCAGCCCTGCCATTTGGGTGCCTCTAACCAAAACATTTGAGGGACCCCCCTCCTCCTTACGATTACATTTTTTTTTTGGGACCGTGGAGAAAAAGTTTTAGAGTTACATTCCTGCTATTCTACACATTTTTGCCATGGGGCAGAGAGAAGATGTTGCAGTTTTAGAGCAATTGGGTGGAGAGAAATGTTTGGTAATTCAACCATAATTCGAGCAAATTTAGATAGCTGGACGGTAGACTAATTTACCAATCTAAACAAATTTAGCTGACATGGGCTAATCGAGTGGCTGTCTGTGACACAGAAAAACTGCTGTCACACAACCACATTTCAAAATTGCATCTTGTGTATTCTCAAGTGTATTCTCAAGTGTAAATTGAAACCCTCAACAGTTTTTAAATGTGTTTTTCGTTTTTTGAGGGGGGGGGGAATTGACCCACGGGAAACCAGTTGCCCATCCCTGGTATAGATTGTGCTAGCCTACACCTGCTACTATTTTCATGCAAATTAGAGTAGATCAGCTGGTCATCAGAGGGTTTTAGAAGCGAGGAGAACTTGGAAGGAGGAGAGGCTTCACATGCAGACAGGCTAAGAGTACAGCTGATTCGTACATTTCCTCCATGACTGTCTTGGTGCTCGATCCTGGCCCAGGTCCTAAAGAGACAGGACTGGGATGGGGGACTGGGACAGAGACCCCTGGACAAGGGGAGACAAGGCCCCTCTTTGACAGGCCGGCTAAGGGAGGCTGGCACAGTGGTGTACTTTGTACTCCCCGCTCTTGGGGCCTTGTCTTCTTCAATATCAAATTAAACTCAGGCTGAGCTGATTAATCAATTAAGAAATGAGGGGGGTCCATTGATCCAATTTAAACAGACGGGCCTGGACAATTAATGTATTAATCTATAAAGAAATGATTGAATATTAAAATCTATTTGATTAAGTTAAAACAGTACCGTTATGAACTCTAGTAGAGTACTTTGGGGGAAATTTCATGGTTCTTTGCATCCCTCTGTCTGTTGTCAGTGGAAAAAATACATTTGCTTTGCTGGCAAGCCAAATTGTAAGTATTTATAGAACTTTAGTAGACAGTAAAGTAAAATGAAAGCCAGTTAAACAAACAGAATACGCAGGTCAATTACAGTGCCTTCAGAAACTACTCATACCCCTTGACTTATTCCACATTTTGTTGTTTTACAGCCTGAATTCAAACTGGATAAAAAAATTAAAAAAATTCACTGCTCTACTGAGGGACCTTACAGATAATTGTATGTGCGGGGTACAGAGATGAGGTAGTCATTAAAAAAATCATGTTAAACACTGTTATTGCACACAGAGTCCATGCAACTTATTACGTGACTTGTTAAGCACATTTGTACTCCTGAAGTGATTTAGGCTCGCCATAACAAATGGGTTGAATACTTACTGACTCAAGACAATTCAGCTTCTCATATTTTATTAATTGGTAAACATTTCTAAAAAAAATTATTCCACTTTGACATTGTGGGGTATTGCGTGTAGACCAGTGACAAAAGAAAATGTCAATGTAATCCATTTTAAATTCAGGCTGCAACATCAAAATATGGAAAAAGTCAAGGGACGTGAATCCTTGTGATGATCTTGTAAAACGTATATCCAGTCATTATTCCCTTGGGTAAGACATTTTTGTCACAGTATTTGTCTGACACATGGCATGTATCAGATTTAACAAGGCTAATAGAAGTGTATCCAAGTGACCGTGATGTATGATAATGCGTAAACAACACTTAGCTGGGCCACGCAATGCCAGCATTGAGAGTTGTGTGCTGTTGTGTGTCGGAATGTTGAGCTGTTAAGATGACATGGATCTTTTATACATATAACGTATTCACATTATCTGGTTACTGTCAAACAGTGTCTTGTGAGCATAACCACAATAATGATTTTAATTTATGATCTGGCAACTTTTCTTAAATCCTAATTGCTTTACACTGTATGTGGGTTAACTTACCCCCTTGCTTCTACTACCAGAGCACAGAAAGCACCAGACTGACCCCGTAACCAGAAAGGGGACAGTATTCTACCTCCTCCCCCTTCTCCTTCACTCCTCAGGTTTACGCCCGGGTGCCTCTGGGTAGCACAGGTCCTCTCCTGTGTGCGCGTGTGCTCTGTCGCCCTCTCCCCTGTCCCCCTCTGTCAACATGCAACTGTGTGACGACAGGGGACCAAAGACGCTCAGGACAAACGCGCCTTTGTCCTCCACACACAAAGCACATATTATTTGTTCCTGTAAGGTCAAAGTTGATCAAATGTTCTGCTTAGTTCTCATTAAACAGCTATTGCATTATTTGATTTCCCACAATCAGATTACGGGGGTGGGGTGGGGGGTGGGGGGGGGGGGGGGGTAATGAATATATCGAGTGAAAGGTTTTGAACGGTGGCTTTCAGATTTATCCCACATATATACTTAATGTGCACTTTCAAAAGTTTGGGGGCGAATTTTACTCCAGGGAGATCCAAACGGTCAGCTGGAGGAGGAGGTAAGGCAGGGATGCGACCAGTGTAGATTTTTATCTCCAGTCTGCACGTTCTAAGCCAGGCAGGGCTGCTTTTAGTAACTCTGATATAGGAGGAATCAATGAAAGATGATTCACAACACGCAGTAAATATCACCCTGGTCGGAATGAAACCATTTTTCTGAGCTGTCAGCTTTTCTCCCTCAGTCACAGAGTAGAATATAAATCAAAACAATAGGAAAGCAGCATGAGCTTCCCAGAATCAGACAGCCATGACAGGCCAGCTAATAGTTCCCTCTCATTTCATCTACCCTGACATTTGGTGCAAAATGGACCAATTGTTTTCCATTATCTCACCTCTATCGGATCGCTTTCTGCTCTGAGCGGAAGCTAGGATGGTCGGCAGTCATTGTTTACCTAAATGTTCCTGAAATAAGACAGACCAAGAAGGCTTGGTTCAAACCTATTGATGATCAGGTTTGAAACCATTCATGATTAAATATAAGGTTGGAGGTTTACAGTCGGTATGGTCTAGGCAGCTATAAAGTGAGGGGTAATTGCATTGTGTTCAGCCTGACTATCAGCGTGACAATGTAAAAACTGAAGATATACGGTAGGCTATAGACTCTAGACATAGAGAAGATCATAGACAGTTCAAGTCGGAAGATTACATACACTTAGGTTGGAGTCATTAAAACTCATTTTTCAACCACTCCACAAATGTCTTGTTAACAGACTATAGTTTCGGCAAGTCTGTTAGGACATCTACTTTGTGCATGAGACACGTCATTTTTACAACAGTTGTTTACAAACAACAGATTATTTCACTTATTATTCACTGTATCACAATTCCAGTGGGTCAGAAGTTTACATGCACTAAGTTGACTGTGCCTTTAAACAGCTTGGACAATTCCAGAAAATGATGTTATGGCTTTAGAAGCTCCTGATAGACTAATTGACATAATTTGAGTTAATTGGAGGTGTACCTGTGGATGTATTTCAAAGCCTACCTTCAAATTCAGTGCTTCTTTGTTTGACATCATGGGAAAATCAAAAGAAATCAGCCAAGACCTCGGAAAAAAATGTAGACCTCCACAAGTCTGGTTCATCCTTGGGAGCAATTTCCAAACGCCTGAAGGTACCACATTAATCTGTACAAACAATAGTACGCAAGTATAAACACCATGGTACCACTCAGCCATACCGCTCAGGAAGGAGACGCGTTCTGTCTCCTAGAGATGAACGTACTTATGTGCGAAAAGTGCAAATCGATCTCAGAACAACAGCAAAGTAGCTTGTGAAGATGCCAGGCAGAAGCCGCTGCTCCAAAACTGCCATAAAAAAGCCATACTATGGTTTGCAACTGCACATGGGGACAAAGATCGTACTTTTTGGACAAATGTCCTCTGGTCTGATGAAACAAAAATAGAACTGTTTGGCCATAATGACCATCGTTATGTTTGGAGGAAAAAGGGGGAGGCTTGCAAGCTGAAGAACACCATCCCAACCGTGAAGCACAGGGGTGGCAGCATCATGTTGTGGGGGTGCTTTGCTGCAGGAGGGACTGGTGCACTTCACAAAATAGATGGCATCATGAGGTAGGACAATTATGTGGATATATTGAAGCAACATCTCAAGACATCAGTCAGGAAGTTAAAGCTTGGTCACAAATGGATCTTCCAAATGAACAATGACCCCAAGCATACTTTCACAGTTGTGGCAAAATGGCTTAAGGACAACAAAGTCAAAATTCACCCAACTTATTGTGGGAAGGCTACCCGAAACGTTTGACCCAAATTAAACAATTTAAAAGCAATCCTACCAAATGCTAACTTAGTGTATGTAAACTTCTGACCCACTGGAAATGTGATGAAAGAAATAAAAGCTGAAATACATCATTCTCTCTGCGATTATTCTGACATTTCACATTCTGAAAATAAAGTGGTGATCCTAACTGACCTAAGACAGGGAATTTTTACTTGGATTAAATGTCAAGAATTGTGAAAAAATGTAGTTTAAATGTATTTGGCTAAGGAGTATGTAAACTTCCGACTTCAACTGTATTGACTGCCTATATAGAATCAATTAGACAATGTTTGTACCATGTTTGTGCTGTAGCCACATGTTGTTGTCATGTTGTGTTGCTAACATGCCGTGTTATGTGTTGCTGCCACACTGTGTTGTTGTCTTAGGTTTCTCTTTGTGTCGTGTTGTGGTATCTCTCTTATAGTGATGTCTGTTTTGTCCTAAAACATTTTCATCCCAGCCATGTCCCCACAGGATGCCCTTTTTGCCTCTTGGCCGTCATTGTAAATACGATTCTGTTCTTAACCGATCTGCCTAGTTAAATAAAGGTTCAATAGAAAATGCAAAAATGCTTACGACCCCAAAAAAATCTGGTATGTGAGGTAAAAATAAGATAATTAGAACACTCTGAGCGTGGTAAAATATGAAATCAAGTAGAACAATAAAATGGCGGTGGTTACGATAAGACATAGTATTTCATTTTTTCCCTTCAAATTCAATCAATTTGTGAAAATAGATTTCGCCAATAGAGAGGCCATCAGTGAAAATATCATTGCGTTAGGTATACAGTACTACAATGACAGTATTCAGTCTGCTTTTGACATGCATTCTTTTCAGACTACCACTTTGCTATCGGAACATCTACTTAAGACAATATCCAATATATCATGCCGCAGTGGAGGCTGGTAGGAGGAGCTATAGGAGGATGGGCTCATTGTAATACCCGGAATGGAATTCATGGAACGGCGTCAATGTGGTCTGCATGTGTTTGGTCAGTTTGATACCATTCCATGTATTCATTCCAGCCATTACAACGAACACATCCTCCTATAGCTCATCCCACCAGCCTCCTCTGTAGGCTGGTATCTTCTTGGAAGTGAAAAAAACGTGGGTACATTTGTCCTATGAAATTGTACTCTACTTGAGCTACGTTATAGACATCTCTTTACTGAGTGCATATCTTAGGACCTCAATGGTACAGAAGTGACTGCTCGGTACTCCCCTTCCCTCTCTGCCAAAACACAGATTAAAGTAGCCTGCAACGCCACTTCTCCTAACCTCACCCAGAGGATGACAATAAAGAGGATCCATTTAGTCCCAGATCAGTGGTCAACCTAGTGGTCAGCCAAGGTTAGGGACAAAGATGCCCTTCAAAACCGCAGACACAGACACAGCAGTTTACCCATGGGCCACTGCTCTGCGGCGCTGGGCAGCTTTGTGTCTGAGGGTCAGGGAGGATGGAGGAGTCATGTGGCAGGAGATGGCCATTTGGTGATTCAGGGGGAGGTGAGGGTTTCGTGAGTGCCTTCACGAAAGAAAATATTATTTTTAGATGAAAAATCTGTTAATGTACCCTTGAGCAAGTCACTTTACCCTAAGTGCCCTGGATAAGAGTGTCTGCTAAAGGTAAGCTGGACACAGGGGACATTCTGAGCTCTCAAATTGCATTGTTGCAGTTGATCATGCTTCTTGAATCAGTAACACTTTATTTGGATATCCCGTCTGCAGATACTCTACAATCTATCTAAAGACCATCAGTAACATGTCAACTGCACGTCTATTGACTGAATAAGAAAGTGTCTGTCGTTCATCTACAGGTGGTCAACAAACTACTTGTAGACTATCAGCAGCTTTTTAACAGCATTGCCTTTAGCCTTTCAGTAGCATCTCAACATCTCATCATTTTCAACAACATAGTGAACAAAACACCTGAAAACACAGGGAGAACCTTAGAGGCACCCCTCACATTGGCACTGCTAGCTTCTAATCTCTGTCATTTAAGCAGGAGCAAAGAGAAGGACGCAGGGAAGGAGGATGATGACCTTAGATGCCTTAGCTCCCAGGTGTCCCTGTGAACAGCCTCTTGTCATCCATGACAGGGAAGGACCGGGCTAATTGATTTAAAAGAGTGAAAATCGCATTACTCCATTTCGCTGTAATTGCGTCTCCTGCGAAATGACTAAAGAAGAACTGTGTCATTCATCACCCCTCTCCACCCTATGAACCTATTAGAAGTGTATGAAATAGTTTGTAACGTTGCTGCTCCTCTTATTGAAAAGTCTTGATTTGTGTGTGTGTGTGTGTGTGTATGAGCATGTGTGTGTGTGTGTGTGTGTGTGTGTGTATTTTTTATTATTTTCTACATTGTAGAATAATAGTGAAGACATCAAAACTATTAAATAACACACATGGAATCACATAGAAACCAAAAAATTTTAAACAAATCAAAATATATTTTATATTTGAGATTCTTCTAAGTAGCCACCCTTTGCCTTGATGACAGCTTTGCACACTTTTGGCATTCTCTCAACCAGCTTCATGAGGTCGTGGCCTGGAATGCATTTCACCTAACAGGTGTGCCTTGTTAAAAGTTAATTTGTGGATTTTTTTTCCTTCTTAATGCTTTTGAGCCAATCAGTTGTGTTGTGACAAGGTAGGGGTGGTATACATAAGATAGTCCTATTTGGCAGAAGACCAAGTCCATATTGCGGCAAGAACAGTTTAAATAAGCAAAGAGAAATTACAATTACAAATTTTCAAGAAGTTTCTTCAAGTTCAGTTGCAAAAACCATCAAGAGCTATGATGAAACTGGCTCTCACGAGGACCGCCACAGGAAAGGATGACCCTGCTGCAGAGGATAAATTCATTAGAGTTAACTGCACCTCAGATTGCAGCCCAAATAAATGAATGTCAGAGTTCAAGTAACAGACACATCTCAATATCAACTATTCAGAGGAGACTGCATGAATCAGGCCTTCATGGTCGAATTGCTGCAAAGAAACCACTACTAAAGGACACCAATAATAAGATGAGACTTGCTTGGGCCAAGAAACACGAGCAATGGACATTAGACTGGTGGAAATCTGTCCTTTGGACTGATGAGTCCAAATTTGAGATTTTTGGTTCCAACCGCCATGTCTTTGTGAGACGCAGAGTAGGTGAACGGATGATCTCCGCATGTGTGGTTCCCACCTTGAAGCATGGAGGAGGAGGTGCGATTGTGTGGGGGTGCTTTGCTGGTGACATTGTCTGTGATTTATTTAGAATTCAAGGTACACTTAACCAGCATGGCTACCACAGCATTCTGCAGCGATACTCCATCCCATCTGGTTTGCGCTTAGTGGGACTATCATTTGTTTTTCAAAATGACAATGGCCCAAAACACACCTCCAGGCTGTGTAAGGGCTATTTGACCAAGAAGAAGAGTGATGGAGTGCTGCATCAGATGACCTGTCCTCCACAATCCCCCGACATCAACCCAATTGAGATGTATTGGAATGAGTTGGACAGCAGAGGAACTTCTTCAACACGGTTGGAAATGCATTCCAGGTGAAACTGGTTGAGATAATGCCAAGAGTGTGCAAAGCTGAATCAAGGCAAAGGGTGGCTACTTTGAAGAATCTAAAATCTAAAATAGATTTTGATTTGTTTAACACTTTTTTGGTTAATACATGATTCCATACGTGTTATTTAATAATTTTGATGTCTTCACTATTATTCCACAATGTAGAAAATAGTTAAAATAATGAAAAAACCCTTGAATGAGTAAGTGTGTCCAAACGTTTGACTGGTACCATATGTGTGCATGTGTGTATGGTACTGTTAGTTCGTCACATGGCCATTCAGTGTTCGATGACCTCTTTAGCCTATGGATGATTTAAACAGAAACTGAAAGATATTAACGTTGGACAGAGAGATTGACACTAATCAGCTAATTATAGGTTTATCTAGAGTAAAACATCTGTGCACTTAAAATGTTATATGGCATGCTCATACTGATTTAGAGAAATGCAATGATATTCCTAATTCACTCATATCAGAGTTTACAATATCTATTGCATGCTGTCGGATTTTTTATGTTGTACAGTAGATATGGTGATAGATACGGACAAGCGAGTCTTCATTCAAACCAATCAACACTATATCCATCTACACAGTACACACCCCTCTGTTCCCCATATACCGTAGGCTACTGTACATGCGTATTGTAAAGAAACGTACAGTATGATCGTCAACATTTCCAGTACAGGCACATACCACCCCTATACCAACATCAAGCTCAAGGTAACAATTAGGCACACATATATAGCACTGATGTTAAAGTGGCTGTAATATTTAATTTCTATATGAATCATTAAAGTGAGGTGCAGCGGCTATTATGCATTCCTTTTCTAGCAGGATAAAACAGCCCTTAGATGTGGGAGCAGGACTTTGAAGTCTTGTCTCAGAAGCAGGCCAACTCTTACAGGAAGTACCTTGCTCATGTTTTAAATATACCTGCTGTGGTGTGTGGGACTAACAAAGGTGAGCGTTCTGGATGGGCCCCAAGATGAATGGAAAATGGTCAGCCAGGACACACACACACACACACACACACACACACACACACACACACACACACACACACACACACAGTGAGAGAGAGCTGAACAAGCACTTGTCTGAGAACTCCAACTTCCTTCCCAGTTGAGAACTTCCTCGCCACAAAATGTGTCCACTAAACGAAGAACAAAATGACACTAAAACATCGACTAAAGTGTCATTTAAATTTGACTGCTCATTTGTTCAGATAATTAAAACAGTCAGTCAACACAACAACTCCACTAAGGACAGTAGCCTAACGGTATCAGCTTAAGGATTTCCCACAATAATAAAACCATGAACCATTAAGGCCCAGAGACATGTGTGTTTATTAGGTCACAAACAAGCATCCCACCAGAAAAAGAATTCACAACAATATGCCTCTTTCCGACACTGCGAGACATGACTTTAATGGAGCCTTTAAGTGTCAAGTTAAGCATGCACTCTAAAGACAGCATGCACTCTGGGGCGACAGGTAGCCTAGTGGTTAGAGCATTGGGCCAGTAACCGAAAGGTTGCTAGTTCAAATCCCTGAGCTGACAAGGTCAAAATCTGATGTTCTACCCCTGAACAACGCAGTTATCCCACTGTTCCTAGGTTGTCATTATAAATAAGAATTTGTTCTTAACTGACTTGTCTAGTTAAATAAAAGACCATGCTTTTGAAATGTAATCATTGTATTCAGCTATACGTTTACTTATCTGCGTAAAGTTATTTGGGAGTTCAATCATCACAAGCATTGATTTGACTGAGGTAGTGAACATGTTTTTGCAGAATATTTGGCAGAGAAAGCATTTAAAAAAAATACTATCAGTCTCATTCCTCCAATGCTTCTGCTGAAATGTGGAAGAATCCATTTCCCAGACTAGGTGTTTGTTGGCTTGGACATTTCGCTGATTGTTTTGACATGATCTGATGCTTCAGGGTCAAGAGGTTAAGTCACACAAGCTTCCACTTTGCTGTCCTCAGTATTTCTGGTACAGAGAGGTTCTGGTAAGCACAATGCCTTCTGGATGACCTGCCAAGGGCTTCCATAGTAAACTCTCTCAGACTGTGTCCTTGGGTTAGAACAGTGACCTGTCCTCTGTGTGTGTGTGTGTGTGTGTGTGTGTGTCTTGGAGACCCAGTGAGACCTGTGTGTGTGTTTGTGTGTGTAGTAAAGGGATTGCTGAGGAAGTGAGTGTCAGTGAGATAACCTGGGGGGGAATGTGCTAATCAGAGCTGAAAGTGTTTCAGGCAGGAACACAGAACTATCCCCCCCTGCCTGCTTCAGACCAACTGCCATCTGTATTTCTGCCACAGTCAGGCCTTTTCCTAACGAATGTTAGGGTTTGCAATGAGTGCTTGGCTCACGCAAGCCCACACACACTTGAAGGAAGCGGACCTGCTCTCTAAAAAGCTGATGTGTCATACCTTCCTTTCCTGGAACAACATGGCAGCACCTCTCTTCTTCTCCTTTCTCTGTTTCTGGGATCCTGACAGGCAGGCAGTACGGTAGCGCTTCTTCTTCTGTTGCCTGAGTCGTGTTCGTAGGGGTCGGCCGTCACTCTCGGAGCCATGAGTCGATCCTGTGTGGTCAAAGTGATCACTCTGACTGAGATCCAGATACTGCCGGTAGGTGACATCAGCAGGCAAAAGAGAGGGGGATAGAGAGGGATGAATAGGGAAAGAGAGAGAGGGTGAAAAAGGGAGGAGAGAGGGGGGAAAGGGTCTCTGCAGTCTCACCCAGGATACTGTATGTATATGGAGGTACTCGCATCGTTTGGTTGATGGGGTGTCTATGTATGGGGGGGGGGGGGGTATTGTAATGGCATTTTCTGTGTGACCTATATAATACTCACTTACTACTTACACACACACACACACACACACGCACGCACACACACACACACACACGCGCACACACACACACACACACACACAGCTCCAAAGAGCATGCTCTTCAAGACTGACATTCCAAAAAAGGGCAATTCTACTCAGTGTGGAATTATCTCTCCTCCCTCCATACAATCTCAGATGTGTGGTTACAGCTATGAACTGGTTAGCTGCCTCAGCATATCCACAGGAACCATGTCTGCGAACATATCTGTCTGTATCTACACCACAGAAAGAGCATTACTGCACAACATTACTGTAGTAGTATTACTTCAAAATACTTCATGCATTTATAAGTTGGTCAATATAACACTAAAGTTTGGGATTCATAGTAGAAATGAATCCCAACAGTTGTGAGGTTATAAGGTTATGTCCAGAATTGCCAAAGCCTGTCCAAGTGAAATAATAACCCTGTGTTTCGTAATCCAGATTTTTCTGAAGTGAAACAAGAACTTGTGTAAGAGTGAAACTGAGTTAAACAATAGCTGGCCGTCTAGAATAGTGAACAGTAGCTACCTGGGAGTGAGCTCTGTGACATGCAGAGGTGTCATCAAAGACCATAGATCACTGTGCTACTGCAGGACTTCACTGTCTGACTTCAAGGAGAAAGTACATACCGAGGTAAATCAGCGCAACTTAGTCACAGTTGAAAGTAGATTTGAGTATGGATATTATGTCTAGTTCGTAGAGTACTTTTATATGTTAAAAACATCAATTAACGTCTTTGATGTTTAAAGTGGATATTAGGTTCTTAGTTACTTTTGCACTGTCTTACTTGATGTTGTTAGAATGTGAAGGGTTTATCCCTTCCCCACTTTATCCCAACTTTTTATGACCGTCTTCAGCATAAAAGCTCATTTAATGGGATGCCTGAATCTGTCCGTACATTATTTGTGTTTTTTTTGTTGTTGTTGACTTTGACGTACTGCTCATGCCATTTAACTCTCGTTTATCATAACTGACAGAAAATGTCATAAGCGTGATGCACTTTCTTTATCAGCGCCATCACAGCTACGCTGTGTGAAATAATGCGGCATGTTATACATCAAAGTAGGAGACAGACAGTAAGTCAGTCCTAGAGTGAGCCATGGATCAGATCAGTGAGTTGTCTCTCTCTCTTCTCTGCCTGTGAGACATTCCTCGTTTTAGTGGCTTAAGCAGTGAAAACAAGGAGAGGACACAGCTGCCGCCCTAATAGGAGTCAAAGCTCACATGGATGTTCTCCCCACCAGCCATTAGAAAAACAAACGAAACAACAACACATTTATGCTCTGATTCAATCATAAGCAAACTGCATTGGGAGTACACAATATGTCTGCCGCAGGCATTCATCTACAGCGCCAATGTCTGTTCGAAATACTGTTTGATGATGTATATGCTAGTGGAATGACATGGACAGCATTCAACTATGTATTTTGTACAGTGGGACAGAATAGTGGCATGAGTCGAGTGCACAAACAAACATGATTTTGGGTCATTTTGACATAGGAGGAAATAATTCTAAGCGATGTCCAAAACCAATAGAGGGTGTGGGTGCGTCCTCCATTCATCACAACCAGACCCATATATTTGGAGAGTCTGGCCAATGCGGTTTCTTCTTAAGTGATAATGCCCGAGAAGCCACTGTTTGGAGGACACTTTGTCTCGGGCCAGAAAACCATGCTAATATATCCTCCAATGTCACTAGGGTGTGTGTGACTAGGGTGGGTATGTTAGTTTTTGTATTGTCTAGGGTTTTTTGTATAGCTAGGGGTTTTGTTAGTCTAGGTATATGTAGGTCTATGGTGGCCTGAATTGGTTCCCAATCAGAGGCAGCTGTTTATCGTTGTCTCTGATTGGGGACCATATTTAGGTAGCCATTTTTCCATAGGGTATTTGTGGGTTCTTATTCTATGTTTAGTTGTCTGTCTTCACTTCTCATATTAGCGTCAAGGTTTGTTATGTTGTTAGTTTGTTCAGTGTTCTTTCTTTATTAAAGAAGAATGTATGCATATCACGCTGCCCCTTGGTCTCCTCCATACAACGACTGTGACATCCAAACACCGGCTTCGAGGGCATTATCACTTTTATACAACTGGTTACCAACATATTCAAATAATGATGGATGTATTATTTTCATTAAAAAATATATATTTTGATGAATTTATTCAAACTATTTCACGAGATATAGTCCCGACACAAATCTAAGGTTGCTACCCAAGCCGGCTGGTCGTTCGTTCTATTGGTTCGGTTGTCAGAGACGCGACCCAGTCGTTCTGTCTTTTTGTTCTGTATCTATGGATGCGACCCAGTTGTTCATTCTAAATATTCCATTGCCATACTGTCTGGCAACGTTCTTATACCTTGCTTGCTAGCTAGCCATCTATGGCTAACTTACAGTCACGTCAAACAGCAAAGTAGCTGCACTTGCATTTCTTCAAGCTGTTTTTTAGTTACATTTACTAGTTTGTATACATCCATAACAATGAGCTAATGATGCACGATTTGGCCGGGCATAGAAAATGTGCTCTCTCGCCAGGACACTTTTGTTCAGAGGAGATAACCTACAACACATCTAGCACAATCACTTTGTTTTCCATTGACATTTCATTGTATATATCCATAAACATTATGCCAGCTGATTCATGATTTTGACTGGCTGAGATAAACTGTCTGCCGGTCTGTCTCGTCCCGACTCCTGACACATACATTACTATGGGACAGATGGAGATTGAATTTCAATATTGAAACAATGTTTCAAATGTTGGAGAGAACGAGAGCAAGGTTTATAGAAATCTCTTGTGCAGTGAGCTGGAACAGAGTAAATAGGCATTTCAACATCATTGCTTTAGCTGGTGGTAACTTGTGGAATAGACACCGGTTGGAATGTGATTTTAACCAATCAAGCAGGATTAGACCCAGCCGTTGTATAAATGATGATGCATTTACATGACACTTCAACATTCTATGGCAGCCATGTTAGCTCCCCATTAACATTACTTGGGGAATATTTAAACAATTTGAATTAGAACAATATTCACAATTCTAAAAGTTGGCCTAACTCCTCTTTAAATATATGGCTCTGATCACGGCAATCCAATGAATGAAAGAAGGGACGTCACAATCAGTTCCAACAAGTGGAAAAGAATAAACACAAACTCTTCCATTTTCAAGAGTGTCAAAGTCATTTACCAATGTCTACATCGCCGATTCTCCAGTCATGTCTTATTCTGTGCCTAGTGAACTGCAGCGTGTCTTGTCTTCATGCACAGTCCTGTCATTGTCGTGCCGCGCATTAGTGACAGAAGATACATTACTTGGTAGGAATCTAATTAGAGGTCCCCTAACGACCTAATAGGCGTGTCTCCTGCTGCATGTACAGTAGAGAGAAGGCTATTAATCCAAGGACAACCTCTGTCTCTTCAGACAACAAGCTGAGTGTAGTCCGCTGGCAGTCTTTCCATCCGCTCTTGAAGAATGTTGATTGAGTAACAAATGGCATCTTGTTTAGCCCTTAGCTGCCAGCGATGAGACTTGCTCTCTCTTCATTGGTGACAAGTTCAGTATTGTCGTGCGTAAGTCCATTCTGAGCGGGGCCAGTCATCTATGTGAGCTATGTGGACGACAGACGACAGCACTGGTGTTGAGCAAAAATGCTGATTCTATACTATCGTTATGTGCAAAGTGTGCATCTGTGTCTGTGGTCAAATCAGGTGCTTCTAGGACTTTTGTTTTGTAGTACAGACCTCTTTTTTTCTCTTACAACCTCAAGATGTTGTTACTGGTATTGGAGTAAAGGGGAGCAAGCGTTTACAGTTGTCTGCTGCGGTCCTGGAGCAACAAAAAAAAAGTATTTCTGAATGTTCCTGTGTGACGACGAGGATTCCAACTTTACAACTGTGGTACCGACCTACGTTGACCTGAGTTGTTTCTTCTCTGTATTGATTAAACGAGGAATGATGAAGAAAGCCAGAAGCTACTGCTAAAAGGAGACAAACATCTACTATCAGGAGTTCAACCAGCATGGCAAATGGTTTATGGTAAAGTCATGACAATCTCATGGGAATTCACTGATAGTAGAGAGGAATCAAACCCAATGATCAATCAACCAATTCTTCTCAAAATAGTTAAGCGACCGTAAACCAATAAAAAAAAGGACGACAATGATCCCCTTTATAGCCCTAGACAAGAGTGAAACATTTTTAGGCAAGAGGACAAAAATAGGGTCACGATAGTTACAGTACTAAAATTAGCCCCCAGAATAGTCCATCTCTGGTTATTCTTAGAGTAATTGACAGAATATGAATGGCCAAAGGAGGGGTCGTGGTAGAAATGGCCGTCCAAAATTATTTAAAAAAGAAGAACAAGAAAGAAACAATTGTACTAGAGTCAACTACTAGACCCCCCCGAAGGAGATCGTAGAGAGTCCGGACTAGGGGTCAATTGTGATTGGCCGATAACTCCCAAACAGAAACAGGGCGGTCCCGTTGAATTAGTCAAGATATAGGCAAAAGCCATGGGCAGATATCCTGTTGGGATCAAACCCGGGGGTAATCTGATGAGTCTCTGTTTGAAGTGATTATCACGCAGGGAAACTAAGGGATAGCCCGGCTTCTCGCCTAATTAGCGAATTTAGTGCAGAGCCTTAAGAAGTTTATAAAGACACTGGCTGAGGACAGGAGGGGACAGTCCTCAACCTATCAACTCACCAGGACAGCCACCGGATAGCAGCCTCTTAACCACAATCCTACTGGTACTTTGAGCAGCTCTACAGCTAGTACACCAGACCTGAAGACAGTCTATCTGACCGATGAGAATGCCACACTTAAGTGACTGTAGTTACTACAAGATGCGAGACGGAGCCCGAGTTTCCAATGTAAGGATTCATGTTTCAATAGCAACAGTATACATACTCCAATGAAGTCAACTTGGGGACTTTGTTGAGATATTCATAATTGGTTTAGTAAGTTGGTTGTAGTTGTATGGTGTGTGTATACATTTAGGGCATAGACATTTGAAGGATACGGTAGTACATTGGAACATCTGCTAATGCTGTACTTACTGTTACAACATTTTACACTTGCGGTAAATCATCTTCTTACTTCCTGTCTAAAGTTTGATTGGTTCGTCATTTGCTTGAGAAGTCAAGAGGATATGTCTTGCATTCAGGGGTAAAACACGATGAAGAAAAATTGGATGAAACATGACTCATGACTTGCTGCACTATCTGTGCTCTCTCTGAGACTGCACTGAGCAGCGACTTTTATTTTTTTTACGTCTATCTGAGATTGCATACTAACACTGAACTGTTATTTGAGACTACATAGTAACCGTTGCCTGTTGTGTTACCCAATAACTGATCTTAGGTCTGTATGGAACAGGTCCAGAGCCACCTGGAGGGCTCTAAGTTCCACCTACACCAGGCCCAGAGTCAGCAGGTCAAGCAGTACCTGACACTGGGTTCCAAGGTGGCTGGGGGACAGGGGGGCCACCCTCACCCCACTGGGCAGGGAGGGCAGCTCCTGGGCACCGTTCCAGTGATGAGGAACAGCCACCTGGCCCCCCTCAGCGATGGCAGCACCCCCAGCAGCCCTGTTACACTGCTGACCCTGGCATCGAACCATGACAGTGAGGTGAGTGAGCGTTTTGATTTTCAGTATGTGTTCATCGTGGTACAGTTGTCAGAAGTTTACATACACAGCCAAATACATTTAAACTCAGTTCCTTACATTTAGTCCTAGTAAAAATTCCCTGTCTTGGGTCAGTTAGGATCACCACTTTATTTTAAGAATGTGAAATGTCAGAATAATAGTAGAGAGAATTATTTATTTCAGCTTTTATTTATTTCATCACATTCCCAGTAGGTCAGAAGTTTACATACACTCAATTAGTATTTGGTAGCATCTTTGTGATGGCCACTCCAATACCTTGACTTTGTTGTCCTTAAGCCATTTTGCCACAACTTTGAAAGTATGCTTAGGGTCATTCTCCATTTGGAAGACCCATTTAAGACCAAGCTTTAACTTCCTGACTAATGTCTTGAAATGTTGCTTCAATATATCCACGTAATTTTCCATCCTCATGATGCACCAGTCCCTTCTGCAGCAAAGCACCCCCACAACATGATGCTACCACCCCGTGCTTCATGGTTGGGATGGTGTTCTTCAGCTTGCAAGCATTCCTCGTTTTCTTCCAAACATAACGATGGTCATAATGGCCAAACAGATCCATTTCTGTTTCATCAGACCAGAGGACATTTGTCCAAAAAGTACGATCTTTGTCTCCATGCGCAGTTGCAAACCGTAGTCTGGCTTTTTACGGCGGTTTTGGAGCAGTGGCTTCTTCCTTGCTGAGCGGCCTTTCAGGTTATGTTGATATAGGACTCATTTTACTGTGGATATAGATACTTTTGTACCTGTTTCCTCCAGCATCTTCACAAGGTCCTTTGCTGTTGTTCTGGGATTGATTTGCACTTTTCGCACCAAAGTACGTTCATCTCTAGGAGACAGAATGCGTCTCCTCCCTGAGAGGTATGACGGCTGCGTAGTCCCATGATGTTTATATTTGCGTACTATTGTTTGTACAGATGAACGTGGTACCTTCAGACGTTTGGAAATTGCTCCAAAGGATGAACCAGACTTGTGGAAGTCTACAATTTTGTTTCTGAGGTCTTGGCTGATTTCTTTTAATTTTCCCATGATGCCAAGCAAAGAGGCACTGAGTTTGAAGGTAGGCCTTGAAATACATCCACAGGTACACCTCCAATTGACTCAAATTATGTCAATTAGCCTATCAGAAGCATCTAAAGCCATGACATCATTTTCTGGAATTTTCCAAGCTGTTTAAAGGCACAGTCAATTTAGTGTATGTCAACTTCTGACCCACTGGAATTGTGATACAGTGAAGTATAAGTGAAATAATCTGTCTGTAAACAATTGTTTGAAAAATCACTTGAGTCATGCACAAAGTAGATGTCCTAACCGACTTGCCAAAACTATAGTTCGTGAACAAGAAACTGGTGGAGTGGTTGAAAAACTAGTTTTAATGACTCCAACCTAAGTGTATGTAAACTTCCGACTTCAACTGTACCTTGGATTCAATCAATCCCGCTATTTGTTTGTTTTATCTCAGTGTAGTTGTTTAGTAGGTCCTTGCAGTGCCAAAAATAATTCTGTGAGTTAATAACACAACGCAGGTTTGATTACAGAGTCCTAAATGCTGTGTGAACCACTCAGTTATCTCTAGTGACCCGCCCATTCTCTCTAAAATGCTCATCAATAACTTCAGAGATTCAGTTCCTAAAGAGAATCTCTGTTAAGGTTGAAACTAGTTTGATAACAAACATGTTTTTTTCCCACCATGGCGACTGATCTCTTCCAGCATGGTGGTGAAGAAATGTCTGTTATTGGATTAGGATCCTAACGGTCCCTCCCTCTGAATGATGCAAAAAAGAAATGCTACATTGAATTACAGTGAGAGCATTAGCTCACCTAGTGTTCTTATTACCTGTTGTTATGTATCTGAACTGAACTGAGGCTGGTACAATATGACTGTTTTCTTTTAGTTTCCAATGGATGACGTCATTGATGACTTGATTAGCCTGGAGTCCGGGTTCAATGACAGGGGCTTGGATTGTATGGATCCCAGCATCATAATGCAAAACAACGTAAGTATGAATGATCATATTAACTATTATATCAATCATAAATGTAAAAGGAAAAACACTCATTTGATTTGCAAAACTAAGGGTAAAAACAGAAGAAATGAAACAATGCTATCGACATACAGGTGTTTCTGTTTATCGACTCTTGCTGACATGATTCCTTGATCCAGAAGTGATTCCCAGAATATCCTTAATCTTCTTGACACTCATGAAGAGCAGATATTGAGTAGTCAAGTTCAGCTTTAAAGTTAAGTTGCATAACTGACTTCTTTAAAGGGGGATGTGAGAACTACTTCCTCTGCCAAACATGAACTTTCAGGCTTGACTTGCTTGGGAAAAAAGGAGCTGGCTTTGTGTGAAGTCAGATTAAGTCCACCGATGAGTCAAAGTTCATTTCACCAGGGTTGAGGCTTAAAGCATTTCTCACATTTCTCAAGCTGCCGAACAATACAGATTAATCCGCAAGTGATGTCAACACACGTAACTACCCGGTAAATGATGACAGTGTGAGAATAATGTGATAATTAGTATAAACACTAAGTCTGTGACTCCTCTTTTCTCGCTGAAAGCCCTACATGGTCACTACCAGAGAGTTTGGGAATGGTAGTCAAGAAGACATGGGGAGAACGCCGAGACTATGCTAGATATCTACTACCACAAAAAAATATCTTATTCAGACTAGGCATTCCATTAGAAAGAAAATGCCTGGATGGCAGCAGAGACCAATAGACCCAGTGCAAATTATATCTGGAGTGGAATTGTAAAACTTTGAGCCGATGCTCGGACAAAGACTCATTTGAGTAACGATTATAACCACACCTGAATCCTGAACAGAGGTATGTGGTACTTAAGGAGAATGTGTCCCCACAGCATTGAATGTGACAGAGAGATGGAGAGAGATGGAGAGAGATGAAGAGAGATGGAGAGAGATGGAGAGAGATGAAGAGAGATGGAGAGAGATAGAGACAGACAGAGGCAAGCGGACAGGCATGCACATAAACACACACATAGAAACAGAGAGGAACAACAGGATGACAGAAAAGCGGAGGTGTGTGTGTGTGTGTGTGTGTGTGTGTGTGTGTGTGTGTGTGTGTGTGTGTGTGTGTGTGTGTGTGTGTGTGTGTGTATGAAAGACAAGATAGGGGGAGGGGGGTGTAGAGAGTGAAGATCAGAGCGACCGGGAAAAAAAGGGAGAGGAGGAGAGATTTAGCGTGAGGCAGTGAGGCATTGGATTGGGTTAATGCCTACACTCCCGGCGGGCTTGTTCTGAAATGATAGCGCGCTTAAATGGATCAATTCATTTTAATTAGTCATACAGTACGATGCATCACGTCGTTTTGCCATGTCAACATATCCCAGGAACACAGATGGGAGCGGATTGAAGTGATTACGATGTGAGCAGTCGGGGGACTGTCGCTATCTTTCATTTTGATAAGTACCCCCCCCGTTAGAGATAAAGAGAGAGAAAGCCATCTACAGGCAAAGCAAACCAACTGCAAATATTGAAATGTCTGCCGTTCCTTATTTTCCTCCCACCCCCTCCTTCCCTCCCTCCCATAACTTGACCTCTATTCTTATCCCTCTCTACACCACTCTAGGAACTGAATTTCACACATGCACAGTGACAAATTGTCTTTTGCACAGCTTGTGGCGTCTGTGCCGGCTTTTGTAGGATTCCTAGAAATACACAGCTCCCTAAGATTGGACATGCATACAGTGTGTGTCAGAGGCCCACAAACCCCTCTGCATTCCAACAGAGTCCCGAAAAGAGACTGTCGTTGTCCCGCTTGTTCGGAAAATATATGCCTATTTTCTCACAGTGGATAAGCAGCGTAGAAAAACAGTTTGGTGTCTGTTTGGGCGGGTTATGACCCGGCTTTCATCCAGTGGGGTGCTATTTTGAACACACAGACGCCTCTGTGTTCTGGGGCCCTTTCAAGCAGAGTAGCCATAGTGGTCACTGATAATGGCCATTTTAGGCTAGTAAACGGGGGCATGGAGCGAGGTCGTACTCCCAGAGGAGGACCTGAGAGGGCCTTAGGGGACCCAGACAAGGCTGTGGTCAGGCAGGCCACTGGTGGGGAGACATGGAGGCCCCTAGCCTCTCCTGCTGGATCACACAAACGCACTGCCCTGAGGGCTGAGAAGCAATAGGACTGCCAACGGTGCTGTGATTGCCCTCACGCCCAACCTCATCTGAAACCGTACAAATTCCCGTTACCCGTTCAAAGCTTTCAAATGAGCCGAAGTCAACCTGCTTCCAAAAGTTTCAATGACTTTGTGAACTTGAGGTCGCTGAGTCTGAATGAAATGTTCTCTCTGTGTCTGTGTGTCTGTGTTTCAACCATTCCCATCTCCCTCCTCTCCTTCCCTCCTCTCCAGGTGCTCAGCAGCAGCATGCTGGACATCTATGGGGGTGAACCAGGTATGACTACAGCCCCTCATGGCCGAATGACACCCACCTCACGCCCCACTATGCTCACTACTGTAAAAAGGGAAGTGACAGGTACGAACACACTTCATAGCGCTGAAGATTATCAATGCGTCCAAAAATAATCTATGCATGATCACATCGACATGTTTCAAGAGGATAGAAGTGTGAAACTCAAGCACATACTGTAGCATAAAAATACAACACTTTAGGAAACACATTCCTGACAAATCATGTCCGTTACTGGCATCTCATTTTTATTTTTAAATGAATGAATACGTTTAGCTTTTTTTTCAAGGTGCATGACAACAGGAAACGAGAAAGAGTAATCCATTTAGCCATTTTTCTTCTTTGGCTGACTAAATGCTGTGTAGGCGGCATGTCCTAAATGCACAAATCCTAAATCTGGTGGCAGGATTAACCAAAAACCGAGCCTTCCAGTCTAATAAGGTGGTCCCACAGTCTATTACCGACCAATGGGAGACTGCAGTAGAGGTCTAGAGGTCTATAGAGTAGCATGTTCTACTGGGAAAGCCCTCTTCTTTAGCCCTGAATGTGTACAGCATTCATCCTATACAAGCTATTCTACACAAACTACTGTTTCCATGTAGCAAATAGATGTTTCCCTTAAATGTGTAGTGTCTGGATTACAGTTGTATCACTCACATCCCTAATTATCCATGGCCTCGGTTCATAATCTATGGATGCACCATGGATTATTTTGTGTGCTGGTCCCCAACACAAAGGACCTCTGAGAAGCGGTTTATGGATGCCATGCATCAAGTAAAGCTAATTGAATTAGCTCCGCCGAGAAAATAAGTGAATCAGTATATTTTTCATATAAGTGTGCGGTCGGGCAACGGGCAGTTACAGAGGTCTAAATGACCTTATTGAATCAACGGAGACGAATTGAGAAATCCAATCACAGGTTCTGATTATATCATTTGGGAGAAATGTGAACGTGAATATGAACGCTATGGCATGCCTTTCCCCCTCATGGGTAGATCAGCAAATTTGTTAAGCGGACTTAATTGCCAGGCTGAGTGGCTTAAAAGAGGACACAGATTTTTCACAATGAACCAAAGAGAAGAGACGATGCTATGTATGCCAGGCGGGCTGGGAGCGAGCTGGATAAATCGTGTCCTTTCACTGAGTGCGAGTGTGCTTGTGTGGAAGGTTCAGGCTCTGTGGAAGGTTCAGGCTCTGTGGAAGGTTCAGGCTCTGTGGAAGGTTCAGGCTCTGTGTCTGTGGTCTGAGCTTATTTTATGCTCTGTGTGCGTTTCTTATAAGCCTGTGCTCTTTTTTGTGTTTCACAGAACATGAAACGAGAGTGATGGCCAAAGAACGACAGAAGAAAGACAACCACAACTTGAGTACGAGCCGCTCCACTCAATACAAAGTACCTTCAGAAACATTGTGTGGGGCACTAAAGTAACTTCTCTCTCTCTCTCTCTCTCTCCAGTTGAAAGAAGAAGAAGGTACAACATCAACTACAGAATCAAAGAACTTGGAACAATGATACCAAAGTCGAATGACCCGTAAGTTTACCTGACTCAATATTGCAAAGCAACTCCCCATGATCAAGTCTATTGCCATGAATAGATGTACACATGCCTGGCTGCTGTTAAGCATCTCAAAAACTAAGCCCAGCCCGCTAAATGTTGTTCATTGAATTCAAATTAATACTCAAGAGCACATTTCGCTCCTATTTCAAGGGTGTACTTGAGTAGCTATTGTAGTCTTCACGCTCTGCAAAGTAGTGAGTCTGAATCTTCTTTGGGTTCTTAACAGTAGACTACAGCTTAGAGCTCAATGATGAAGATTGGGGTCAAACGCAAAGAGGGCCACCACCCATTTAAATCAAAGTTTGAGCACAATTGGCCCACTAAGGTGGAATACGGAAGCCGGAATTGGAATCCGACTGGCCCAACCACAATTGAACTTTTGATAGAATTTAAATGGAAGGTTACCGCTGTCGCCGTGCCATTAAGACAAGATAAAGAAGATTATTAGCTGTGGAGCAGACCAACGTCTTGTTCCAAAGAAAGGTGCATTTTACAACTGTGTCCTGCTTTTAAAAAGTAATGGTATCAGGGAATGGAGCCTGCACTCTTGGCTTCTTCCAAAGTCACCCCCCCCTTCCAATACCTATTTTTACTTGAGGATTCATTTTACCATACAAGCGGTTCCAGAATGGACTTTCTGTTGACGTACTTATACTTAACTATTCTATTAAAATTCCCATTCAAAAGCTGGATGTAATGTCCGAGAATGAATAATTGGCCATGTAAATCACCATTTCTTATTCATATATAAAAAAAATGGGTTCCTGCATAAGTTTTTGTACAGAACATTCCGCTGAGGCGGTGAATAAAAGGTTATCTTTTATGTCCCTCTGCCGTAGTGATATGCGCTGGAACAAAGGCACCATTCTCAAGGCGTCGGTGGAGTACATCAAGTGGCTGCAGAAGGAGCAGCAGCACGCCAGAGAGCTGGAGAACAGGCAGAAGAAGATGGAGCAGGCCAACAGGAGGCTACTGCTCAGGATCCAGGTATGGACTATGGAGAGAGAAAGACAGACACCCTCAAAACTCGGCCCTCCGACCACTACAGATCCCCAACCCAGCGACTTCCTCATCCTTAACACCATGCCAATGCACACCATCACGGCCCTGATGCTCAATAGAGACCACCCCACCCCTTCCCCAGCCAGCTCAGTGCTCTATACCTACCTAACCCCCATACCCTTACACCCCCACTCCCTGGCAGAGACCGGCCCTGCTCGTATTGATGTTTGTCAAGCAGTTCCCCATCACCTCTCTTCTCTTCCACCTCTCCTCTCTTCCACCTCTTCTCTTTTCCACCTCTCTTCTCCAAGACACAATAATGACCTGATTAATAAACAGAGTGTTAGACTTCGGCTCCATCCGTCCGGAAGGAGGAATCAGGTCAGAATTAGATTGTGAGTCATAATATAATGCCCAGAGTCATGCCTCTCTCCCCCCACTTTTCCCTCACCCTAAAATGAATGCGTTAAACCGGGGCGACTAGGGATTGACATGGCAGCAGAGCAGAGCCAAGCAGACAGCGGAGACGTTACCACAAGTCCTTCAGCCACTGAGACGTCGCAATTAACCACCAAATGAATCAGCACATTCACGGCTCTGTCTCTTACGCCGAACTCAACAGTCAAGCTGAGCTTCTCAATCTAACAGTGTCACAAGGATGTCGAGAGCAACAAAACACACGAAAGTCAAAAGAGGCGTAAAGAGACATTTCATGTGGAGGGAGCTAACTAAATCCTTTAACAGAGTAGAGTGATAGCTTCACAGTGTTAGCCCAAATAAGTGCTGGTGACCGTTGACTGTGGGGAGAAAGACGGCATCAACGCCACGCATCACCCACAGAAACGTCCCAGCTAGTCTCACTTAAATACACTGTTGGAATCCTGCAGAAAGATGCTTAAACGGAGAAAAACAGATGGTTGTAAACTTTGCACCACGTGACGTGGGAACAGTGATGCTTCCAACTGGCATCACATTCCTCGACACTTTTTTTCATCCCCCGTGTTTAATTTTTTTTTTAAATAATTTGCAAAACGACATGCTAGGTTAACCGTTACCAAGGCAGACTGACAACAGACTATTATCCATATTGTTACTGCCAGTAGAGCGCCGATGGGGAGACGTGAACCATATTGCTGACCTGCTGCTGATTGATGAGGTTTTGTCATCGGTTCCTCCCTGTCATGTTTATGACACAAACCCCCGAGGGCCCTGGCTGCTTCCTGAGAGGGGGGTCTGGAGACGAGTGGTAGATGAAATGGATTGGCCTCTGCTACATTAGAGTGCTATTAGAATCCTCTTAAGGATTGCCCCCTTTTTTGTTTTCAATTTTCGCCTGAAATGACATTCCCAAATCTACCTGCCTGTAGCTCAGGCCCCGAAGCAAGGATATGCATATTCTTGGTACTATTTGGAAGGAAACACTTTGAAGTTCATGGAAATGTGAACAGAAATGTAGTGGAGTATAACACAATAGATCTGGTTAAAGACAATACAAAGAAAAAAAAAACGTTATTTTTTATTTTTTTTGTACCGTCATCTTTGAAATGCAAGAGGAAGGCCATACTGTATTTGTCCAGCCCAGGGCAAGTGTAGTTTTTGGACACTAGATGGCATCAGTGTATGTGCAAAGTTTTAGACTGATCCAATGAACCATTGCATTTCTGTTCAAAATGTTGTATCAAGACTGCCCAAATGTGCCTAATTTGTTTATTAATAACTTTTCATGTTCAAAATTGTGCACTCTCTTCAAACAATAGCATGGTATTATTTCACTGTTTAAGCTTTTTGCCAATATCAGATATGTCTATGTCCTGGAATTGTTCTTGTTACTTACAAGCTCATGCTAATCGCATTAGTCTACATTAGCTCAACTGTCCCCGATCCCGAAGAAGTTCTAAAGTCAATCCATAATAATCTACCAGACTATGAGGGATGTGTGCGTGTGTGTCAGGGGGGAGTGTATGTGTGTAATGTGTATGCACCCATGTGTGTGTGTGTGTGTGTGTGTGTGTAAGGGTTGCCAACTCGTACGGAGCTCATTCTGAGAAAAGTAATCTCCTTCATTAAAAGTCTTCTTCTTCAACACTGTTCCCATTCATATGTTTTTGAGAATAACACTGTCCTGATCCTTGGTCCTTTTCTGTGCTTTTCAGGAGTTGGAGATCCAGGCCCGTGCTCATGGCCTCCCCAGCATGGCCACTGCCCTGGGTACTGTAGAGCTCTCCTCCCACCTCCTCAAACAACAAAAACAACAGCAGCAGCCCTTGGCTCCCCAGTCACTGCAGGGTCTCCAGCCACCCCGGTACCAGGAAGAACTGAACAGGGAGTACCTCCAGAGGACCTCCATACCAGCCATGGTCACCGGGGTTACAGACCAGGGTCAGGGGGTGGTTGATGACCCCACCACTTTCTCCGACCCGCTGTCTCACTTCACAGACTTCTTTAGCTCCACGCTCAAAGAGGAGCAACGGCTAGACGAGATCCTCATGGACAACCCGCTCTCGCCTTTCGGCACCGACCCACTTCTCTCCGCCGGCTCGCCCGACGCCTCCAAGGACTCCAGTCACAGGAGCAGCTTCAGCTCGGACGATGGCGACGATGACCTATGATCCCTGACCCCTCCGCGACCCCGTGTCAAAGGTCAAAGGACAAACAGCAGTTGGTCACCCTCACAAAGTGGTGCAGGGATTTGTTCCAGCCCAGCACCAACACATCCGATTCCACTGACCAGCTCGAATCATTGAGAGCTCGATTCGTGGGCTCAGGTGTGTTAGTGCTGGGCCGGAGCCTGCACCCCCTGTGGCACTCCAGGACCAGGGTTAGTTACCACTGGCACTCCCACTTTTTGAAAACTTGATTGAGAGTGCATACAGCACCTCTGCCTCGCAGACAGAACCAGACTCATGAGAAAAAGGGAGAAAGACAATCGGTCCATACTGATCATATAGCAGTGCATTGGACACTGGGGTTGTCGAACACCACTGTAACCTATGCAGACTACTTCACCGTACCTATCATGTCTCTTTGTGACATGCCAAAAGAGGATTGTTTCCTTTTCAGAGGTATAGTATTACTGTTATTGTATAAAAGGACTTTAAACCATTGAGATTCACTGATGGGCCCTATCGAGAGCTAGTTACTGGTGGTTCCTCTTCCAAACAGAAATTAAAATGGAACAGTGATACTAGCCGAAAAAGCCTAACACGTCCTTCGTTCATCTTTACATTTATTTTTATAAAATGTTTTATGTATTTATATGTTTTAATCCATGTATTCCCAAAAAACATGACATTATCTAACATGCTCTCTTTTCTATTGGTGGGGGTGGGGAAAATATAATAAACCCCTTTTTTTTTATAAATCAGACTTGGCGTTTTGTCATTACAATCACACATGCGCACCACATACCCAACACAAAACCTCTCGTGTTTAATTTGTAATATTACGCCCTGCTCTATCACCAAAAAAAGTATGGACACCCGTCAACTTTCATCATTTCCTATCCAACAGGAGCAGTTCAGTTATGAACCAGGAAGAGTGACAGAAAGGTTGATTATCACAAAATCAGAGGAGGCGAGACCTCTGAGGCTAAACGGATGAATAAAGGACCATACAGGGGAGCTGTGTCTGAACAGAGGAAGGTGTGGGTAAAATGAGGGATTCACCCAGGCTGACAGACAGTAAATGAGTGACAGAGAGAGGACAGAGAGAATGGGAAAACGAGGAGTGATGGTGCTGATCCAATTAAGGGCTCTTTAGGACAGGGAAAAGGCCGAATTAAAGGCGAGTATAGAGTAGGCTTTAAAGAAGCTTGTCCGTTAAAAGTTCTCTGAAGAAGCTAGATGACTGGTTTTAAAGAATATACTGTCCAATCATTCATTGAGAATTAAAATAGTTGCTTAAAATAAAATCTAAACTTCACTCATAAAAGTTTAGTCACACTTGTTTTGGATCCATATAACGCTGAAATAGACTAAATGTTTAATTAGTGGATATTTTCTAATCATATTACATTTCTGCATTAATAATACAACAAACCGTCCAGATTGGGGGGGAAAAGCAACATTTCAATGTGTTTCAGTGGATACCCTGTGTTCCTCATCAAAGCTCTTCTAAATGAATGTTTGAGAACGTTTTAGCTGGTGTGTTTCTCCCATAATGAAATTGAAAGATTCCTGCTTGCATCTCCTCTCTAGATACAACATCAAATTGAACCTCCAATCATTATTCAATATAGACAGCCCAACTACAAAGCGATGAGTGATGTTTACAGGTAATTGGCCAACGTAATTATGGGAATTAAATGTGGATTTTCATTAAGGAGAAAACATGGAGGGTCTCAGAGAATTTTGATTGATTTAAAATCCATTTTCCAAAGGCACATTTTGATGTCAATATGATTATCTCCAGATACTCTCCTATTGCAAAAAATATATAAAATACATCATTTGTATACACAACCTTATCATTATGCGACTAAAATAATCAACACATTTCATAGATTGAATGCATTTCAACCCTGTCCAGAATCCTTGCTTCATCAAAGATAATATTGAACAAAGTTCAAGGGCTTCTACTCAAGGGCTTCAAACAGTGATGTGGCCTAAGGCAACGGTGACATCAGAACTTGGAAGTTTGATTTGGAATATCATTAAACCACAGCTTTGGAAACTCAGGGGCAGGACAGGGATACAACCTATATATTGACAAAACAGTCATACATTATTAAGAGTATCCGATAACAGTTTAATATAGAAAACATTAACCGATACATTCAATAACTAAAGATGAATGTAAAGATGTAAAAACAGATTTTATTTAAAGATGTAAAACAGATTAGTATATAATATTTAAATCCTTCCTTGATATGGTGCTGCCATGCCCTCTGTCTAACCTTCTGCATACGACAGAGATTATAATTATTCCTCTACTAGAATAACTGCCAAAACTGTGTGGTTTGTAAAACAATCTTTCCATTGCTTTATTGTATAACTTCTGTGCGTAGCAGAGCATAACCTCACCACTTCCTGAAGCAGGAGTAGTTCAATGCCACAGTTCACCAGTAGGTGGCAGCAGTATGCTGTGTACTCTGGTCAAATAACCAAAGCTCTCGTTTTACCAATCCCAATACAAACACAGAGTTATTGTGGTTGATTTAACCAGCGAGGCAAACGAACAAACCCCAAAAGGCTTTCATGTTAATGTTAATTAACTCCTTCCGTTCTACTTTATTAAAAAAATAATTATGAACATATCATTTTAACATTTACGCCAGTAACATTACAAGTACATTTGAGTTTCTTCTAGATGTACAGTATATGGACTCCAATAAAGACCAGTCTTACGAACCCAATTGATGTAATGAACCTCCGAGGTGCTAGCCCGGCTAACCTTTTCTCACCCCTTTTCCCACGGAGGTTGACGCGGATGCTGCAGAGCTGTCACCTGTACAGCATGCCACAGCTGCCAGCGTAGCGTGCTACACTGCTTCCCCCTGCTGAAGCTGTCAATGGCAACTCTGGAACACAACGAGCACTCTGACACACATCATATTCTCACCTCCTCACCTGCCACACCAATCCGAGCAGGAGGGGAGAAAAAAATACATTTTTACAAACGGTCATCATCCTCTGGCCTGTGACAAGGCTTGTGCACAAAGTTCAATGACATTTGACTGTGAGAAACAAAGTGACAGCAGTGTCATATGTATTTTCAAGCCTGGACTCAGAGTTGCCGTGTGGTAAACAACATGCTGATTTTGATCCAGAGATCCTGGGTGCTGGATACATATGGCAAATTACACTCCACTGATAATCTAGTACAGTACTTTTGACCAATGCCAAATAATACCGTATTCCCTATAATATAATATCTTACTTTTGACCAATGCCAAATAATACCGTATTCCCTATAATATAATATCTTACTTTTGACCAATGCCAAATAATACCGTATTCCCTATAATATAATAGCTTACTTTTGACCAGAGCCAGAGTGTCATTGGATATTTGCAGATACTGTAGCGCCCCTCCGCCATGCTTTACAGTACCACCACAATACATCCCATGATCCTTCGGGGCTGGGCCTCCAATCCATTGAGCCTTTACGAGGCGAGACCACACCATGACCAGTCTCTCACAAACTCCCACGTCAGATGCCAGAAAACCATCGCATTAACGACGGAACACAAATGGATGAAAAATAACCAGCTGGGCTTCGAAACGCTATTAAATTAATGCCATTTCCAGAGGTTTTTATGAATCGAAACAGATGCCAAAACATAACTTCAAACAAATTGACTTCCAATTATTTGAGCCACACAATTCCAGATGTTCAACAGATGGAGGCGCGGAGGGGGGGGGGGGACCAAAGGTGTCTCGAACCGCAGTTTTTGTTTTATTCTGACAAGAAAGGCAGGCGGTTACAGTTGTATGTGTTTTAAATCAGTGGGCGGGGCTGAGAGGTGAGTGGAGGGACATGGAGGAGAGAAAGAAAGCACATCATTAGGAAAATGTCAATCCAACCACCGACAGAGAGAACAGAACACTGTAGCATTCATGTAGTCAGTTAATATCTCCGTGCAGGAAGCCAGGACAAGCCGTATCAAGGTTTCTCTGAAACGTTAATGTGATCCCTCTGCATATCTCTCTTTCAGTGTTCAAATTAAATGAAAAAAAAGAGAAACAATTACTGAACTCACTATTTTATATGTGTGTTCACATGAATAGCCTAGGCATATGGTCATGCGTATGGACATACATTCAATTACATGGCCAGATGTCTATATGCACGTCTATGAACATACCAAGAACTACACTATAAGAAGGAAGGTACTGATGAAGTAGTTGCAGCCGGCAGCCTCCTTTATGCCACAGACTCGGCTAATAGTGTGTCTAGCTGCACTGTGTCCAGGCTGGGTCCTAGCTGCCTCTGATCCCATTACAAGGAGGGCCTGAGGGAGCCATTGGGGATCCACCAGGGATCCAAGATGTCCGCGTTATCCAGCCTTGGCCCATAGAGGAGCCATCCACTGGGGCCCAATTGGGGTTCAATTGTGGCTCCCTGATTCGGCCTCGTTCTCCACACTAACGGGTTGCCTTTAGCACCTCCGGCCCAGCCTCTGATCTGAGGGGGCCAAAATATCCCTTCTCCGACTCCCCCTCTCCATCCATAATATCTCCGGCTAACGTATTCTAAATGGAGCAGAAAAGCAGGTCCGTTTTGTTGGGTTAGCGTCTAACTTTCCCCGTTTAATTCCTCCACTATTGGGAACTGCTATGCTAATCCTCCCATCATTGGCCCCCTCTCCCACTCTTCCTCGTACTCCCTCTGGTAACCTTCTGTAATCTGGGTGACCTTGATGGGGCAGTGGGGTTGGTGGGGGGACAGCGGGGGTGGCTGGGGGTGGGGGCGGCGGGGCCGTGGCCATGGAAGGCCCTGATGGATTTGTAATTCAAAACGGGAGCGACAGGTCTAAGGCTATGACGGTCGCTGCTTTAACCTCCAACACCAGAACCCTTACCGCCCCGAACCCCCCCAAACACCTGAGGGGGAAACCAACCGAGCAAAAAATATTCTGTAAAAAAAAAAAGTTGAATCTAACAGTGGAGAGTGCAATTGGACAATGTGCTGTAGTGTGTGTGTCTGTCTATTCTCCTGCGCGTCTCCGGCGTAAGTGAGTGTGTGTTAGTCAAGAGAGAGACGAGGTGAGGCGAGGTGCAGGGTGTGACGTGTGGGTAAATGTCAGCCAAGTTTGGGGTTGATATGATGATCATTACCACAGTGAGATAATTGGCTCTAGCTGTGTGGGCCGAGGCGTTTGGTGGGCGCCTCTTCTCTCCAATGGGCATCTTTCTACTCGTCTACATTATTCATCCACCTCTTTATCTCCCTCTCCTCTCCTCCCTCACCCAGGAATCCAGGCCATCGCTGGGCCTTCATTCATAATTGATGGGTAATTGTTTATTAAATGCAAGACCTGACACTATTATACCTATTACCATGTTTGCAGAATAGTAGTGTGTGCATTTTTTTTTGTGCATATTCTAAAGATCTTAGGAGATGGGATCGTATGCATGAGTGGGTATGGATGGATGGATGGATGGATGGATGGACGCAAGGGAAAACAGAGGTGTAAGGAAAGGGGAAGAAAACGAAAGAGAGGAGGCCGGCCGAGGGAGGAGAGGAGCGAGAGGAATGATGAAGAAAGAATTCAATGTGATTGGCCCGTGTGGAGTTTGTGAGACGTTAAGTCAGTCTCCATACAGAGTGAGAGGAAAGGACGAGAGACAAAGGAGATAAAATAACCTCTTTTGCTCTCATTACATTGACTCTTAATCTCTCCACGGCCCGTCGTGGGCAATCCCAGCTCTGGGCGTTTGGAGGGTAAAGCCAAAGCGGATTCGTTACCTGAGATGAGACACCGTGTTGGGCTATGGTCAAAAACAGTGCACTATATAGGGGAAAAGGTTGCCATTTGGGACACAGAGTGAGTGTCTCTCTGGCCACCACTGAGCCCAGTTAAATGTAATACCTCTCTATCAGGGAGGGACAGAGACGCAGAGAGGTCCTGATTGGGACCAGGCACCACTAGAGGTCAGTGTGGCTACAGATTTAAAAGGTATCTCTAAATGCCTGACAAGGCTGAGGCTAAAGCTTAAGATGCAACCATCACAAAAGGGAGGACAAAACATAATTCAGGTGATGGAAATGAATCAAAATGAAATGATTAAGTTCAGTTAATTACTCGGTAGCTTAGGCAAATCAGCTTAACTTATATCGAAATGATTATTTCAGCTAACGCATCGCCAGGCAGGCAGAAGATATTTAGCCAACATGTACTTAAAACAGCCTATATCAGTGTATATAAAGTAGGAACTCGGTTAATGGATTAGATAGCATACTGTGTGCTACATGTATCCTAACACATATTAATGTGCCATTAAGTTATATTAAGTCTTGGGGAAAATAGTTTTTTTTAAATCTATGCATATCCGCAGATGCCTGAGTGTAAAAGGATGCGGGGTGTTTCATTTCCTATCGTACTTGGTGTCATATCACACTAAGTGTTTGTATCGTCGATGTGACGCCACAGTGTGATTGACAGTCTTGTTCAATACAATTCCCTTTTTACACACATTTATTAAACAAAAGCCCTCATTGAAATACCACACACACACACACACACACACACACACACACACACACACACACACACACACACACACACACACACACACACACACACACACACACACACACACACACACACACACACACACACACACACACACACACACACACAGAGAGAGAGATGAAATGAAAGGAGGAAATATTGTGTGAGGTGTAGTGTGTGTAGAGATCTGTATGATGGAATGTCATTACCTTGGCTGGGTTCAAAGTGATTAACATGGAGTGTTGATTAAGAGATCGTAGCCTGAGGAGTGGGTGTGTTGCTATTCTAACGACACAGTTCTGAGGAGTTCGCTCCTCTCGACACATAAACACACAGTAGAGATCCAGCTACCGCTGGCTTCTTTTAAACAAAATGTATTAAAACAATAACACGGTTCACAATAATAGTCTAAAATAGACTCTGCATGAAACATTTTGTATACTGAGTTAATCAGAGTTAACGTATGCTGTGATAAAATAGCACAATTTACGACATGATAAATACATAATAATATGACGAATAATTGAAACATTTGAAATGACACACACAATGTTGTGTAATACATTTGAACTGGAGACACTGCACTTCAGGCTCAACCTAGTGTTGTAGAAACCTTGTGGGAAAGTGCACTCTGCCTCAACTCATAATCACTAAACGCAGCCTGGATAAAGAAATGGCTACTAGTGAAATCAACTATAGGTACATGAGAAACAACAGAACATACTATTCTGAAGTTTAAACATTTTTTGGGAAATGAAATCAATTACAAAAACAAATAACTATGAAAAGGGTCCATCAGATGTAGGTCTCAAATAGCCGCGACCCGATCTAGATACAAATCTCCTCACCCTTCCAACAAGATGTACACTACTGAACAGTAAGGAAACAGAAGATCCACAGGCAGACCCTCTCAACGCTGTCGAGTTGATTAACTGAACTAGAGAGAGAGAGGAGTGAGGAGTGAAACGCCCATCTATCCAAAAGCCTATTTATACCGCCTGACGGTGATTATACAGGGGTAGAGCAGGCTAATGCCATCCAAATGAATGAGCAAGCCAACTTAAATGAGCTCCTCTGTTGTGCTATGGATAACATGCGTCGGCGTTCTGTAAATAATACCACAGCAGCTGTCACCCCCCAGCACAAACACATCGTACGGAGCAGCTACGTAGCTGAATGCCATGTTAGGATTAGCTAACACAGATGAGTGAATACATCATGAACTGAGGAGAAGTCCAACAACAGTTTACAGTACAGAAGGATTCTTCTGCAACAAATAAAATGTAATTAAGGAGTGGGGAGAGAAGAGGAGAGAGAGGTGGGGGTGCGTGTACACACACACACACACAAGCGCACACACACAACATGCAAATGCTCCTTTGTTACTTGTCGTTTTGCATCCTAATACACAGAGATTAAAATACCTTTTTTTCGCATTATGGAATTTGTCATGTTCAGTTGGAGCTGTCATATCTAGGAGTGTGTGCGTTAATGTGTGTAATCTGCTTTGCAACACATCAATTATGATGGCTATTCCTCCAGCGCCTGGGTTTTGATAGCAGCCTTTATGGTAATCAGTCTTCTCTTGTTAGGCAAGCAACTTGTTTAGTAAATAATGATCCACTTTGGCGGAGGCTGACTGCTGTTCTATTATGATGCTGGCTGGCTGGCTGGCTGGTGTGTGTGTGTGTGTGTGTGTGTGTGTGTGTGTGTGTCTGTTTGCCAAGGAGCAAGGATCAGGCAGTGGACACCAAAAAATGCTTTTGGTTATAATTCAATCAAAGCCGCAGCGTGGTAAAACAAATACATATTTTACAAACTCTTCCACACAAACGTTCACTGTCTCACCCAAGCAGGCCACAGAGTGCATGTGTGCCAGTCTGTTGCTTGCCCCTTAAGTAGGAAGCAGGTAGAAAGAAAAAAGAGAACCTTTGAAAGCTTTCCACCTTCTCTCCAGCTTCCTCTCTCTCTCCCTACCCCCATGCCTCCCTCTCCCTCTCTATCCTATCCCCCTCCCTCTCCCTCCCTACCCCCAAGCCTCCCTCTCCCTCTCTATCCTATCCCCCTCCCTCTCCCTCCCTACCCCCATGTCTCCCTCTCTATCCTATCCCCCTCCCTCTCCCTCCCTACCCCCATGCCTCCCTCTCCCTCTCTATCCTATCCTATCCCCCTCCCTCTCCCTCCCTACCCCCATGCCTCCCTCTCCCTCTCTATCCTATCCCCCTCCCTCTCCCTCCCTACCCCCATGTCTCCCTCTCCCTCTCTATCCTATCCCCCTCCCTCTCCCTCCCTACCCCCATGCCTCCCTCTCCCTCTCTATCCTATCCTATCCCCCTCCTCTCTATCCTATCCCCCTCCCTCTCCCTCCCTACCCCCATGCCTCCCTCTCCCTCTCTATCCTATCCCCTCCCTCCCTCTCCCTCCCTACCCCCATGCCTCCCTCTCCCTCTCTATCCTATCCCCCTCCATCTCACTCCCTACCCCCATGCCTCCCTCTCCCTCTCCCTCTCTATCCTATCCCCCTCCCTACCCCCATGCCTCCCTCTCCCTCTCTATCCTATCCCCCTCCCTACTCCCATGCCTCCCTCTCCCTCTCTATCCTATCCCCCTCCATCTCACTCCCTACCCCCATGCCTCCCTCTCCCTCTCCCTCTCTATCCTATCCCCCTCCCTACCCCCATGCCTCCCTCTCCCTCTCTATCCTATCCCCCTCCCTACTCCCATGCCTCCCTCTCCCTCTATATTCTATCCCCCTCCCTCTCCCTCCCTACCCCCATGCCTCCCTCTCCCTCTCTATCCTATCCCCCTCCATCTCACTCCCTACCCCCATGCCTCCCTCTCCCTCTCTATCCTATCCCCCTCCCTACCCCCATGCCTCCCTCTCCCTCTCTATCCTATCCCCCTCCCTCTCCCTCCCTACCCCATGCCTCCCCTCCCCTCTCTATCCTATCCCCCTCCATCTCCCTCCCTACCCCCATGCCTCCCTCTCCCTCTCTATCCTATCCCCCTCCCTCTCCCTCCCTACCCCCATGCCTCCCTCTACCTCTCTATCCTATCCCCCTCCCTCTCCCTCTCTGGGGCTGGGGCCTCGGGGAAAGGGGAGCAAAGCCACAGTCCTAATTCGTGCTCTCCCTGCAGCGAACGTAAGATAACAGCAGGGCTTAAAACGCCCGGCCCCTCTCCCTGTTCCTTCTCTCTCCCTCAACAGAGGCCTGTTTGTTCAAACTGCCACACCTGAGACTGCTGGAACATCAGCGCACAGCCACATCACCGCGAGGGCGTCTTCAAAAATAAATATGTTTAAAACAAGGCCCTCCCGTTTTGCTTGGCTCAGATCCTCCTCGTAAGTCGCTCTGGATAAGAGCGTCTGCTAAATGACTTAAATGTAAATGTAATGTAAATGTATCCCCCTCCATTTTTTCACGCTCTTATTTGGTGTGGAGACGGAGAACGGGCCTTGAGAGGCTGGTGATGGTGGGGGGGTGGGGGGGGGGGGGGGCTGATTACAAACACACCAACGGGCTCTGGAGGGCTTTAGCTCCTGAGGCCCATCGGGAACTGCATGGATCAGATGGAGGTTTCTGTCAGACCCAACACTTCAGTCAGGCCTTCACTCGATTCCCCCAGCATCGGCACAAACCCGGACTGGGCCGCCTGGAAATCACTCACAGACCCAGGCGTGCAAGTGCTGCATGAATATTGTGGTGCAACATAAAGCACCGTAGACAGCTGCATTGAAGTTACTAGAAGTGCTGAAACAAATTCAAGCCTTATATTGCCAATCAACGGGGAGAATTTGGGGGAGAGTGAAGGGGAGGAAAGAAAATGGCCGCCACCTACGTACTTATCCCCTCAGAATCTCCAGTTAAAAGAGTCCTAAAGCATACCACTTTTAAAAGCAATCAATTGGCATTGACAATGAAGGAAATATATATAATATCAGATACTTTCATTGTTTGTTGATTGTCAATATATTCAGTTTACTTATATTGTCAATATATTACATTTGCACTGCCTCCCTTAGTTCTACCCCTAGAAGTCATTCCATCAGGGTTGAGTGAGTGAGAGAGAGGGGGCTTGAATCCCATGACAGAACAATGAGTACCTAGCTACCGATTCTCAGCGCATTCAGTGGTGTGAAATGGCTTTATTTATGAAGTAGTACAGGCAGGTTGGCAGGCAGGCAGGCAGGCAGGGAGGCAAGCAGGCAGGCAGGGAGGCAGGCAGGCAGGCAGGCAGCGCGATAATGCAGTCAGCCACACACTACAGCCAGTAGCTATGCAATCCTCACGCATTTTAAAGATGGATGCTGTTTTGCGCGAGGAATGGTCCATCATGTGAAAGGCAGTCAGGGGGACTGAGGTAAAATGGTGCTGGGATAAAAAAGAAGGCCAATATTTCTGTTCCGTAGCGGTATTCTACAAGGGATTGTTGGTGTTGAAACTATTTCAAAGATATGATTCCGCATGATCATTATTCATCTGATTTGAATGTCGTTAACTGGAGGCAATCACGTGTGAGGTCTGCAGATGGAGGATTTGAATAGGCCGGAGAAATGAAAAAATGACCTTGAGATGATCTCCTCCCTCTGTCGGTTTGCTTGATCATCAAGTCGGACTGATGGACAATTAAAAATCACACTGATGGTGACATGGTCATTACATTTAAATCAGCAGCATCAGTAGTTACAGCGCAGTATTCACTGACTCTTTTGACGCGTGTTGAGTCTAATTCTTGGAATTGTGTGAGAAAACAGTTGCTCTCTAACTGGCCATAAAAGCATCACTAGATCCCTTTTTGCCGACACCTGGGGAAGTCAGGTGATCAGGAAATCAGGAAATCTCTGCAGCACTGCCCAGAGAGGAACAACTCCTCACCAAAATGAATCCATTACACTCATTGCAGATACACCCACCTGTGGAGACAGATGCAGACGGGGCGGCCAGGGTCTCCTTCCTTTCCACTCCTTCCTCGCCTACCCTCTCCCTCTTCCTCCTCTACCACCACCACCCTGTCTTTCTCCACTTCTGGATTCCACTCATACCACTCCTCAATTTTCCTCCTCTTCTACCTCTGTTTCGTTGCCTCCATTTCCACCTCTCCCTTTTCCTCTCTCTCATCCCTCCCTTGGCTACCTCTTCCTCCCCTATCCCGCTGTCAGGGGGGAGAGCTAGGTGAGGTACTGTAAGGGGTGTACGTGGGGGAAGGTGGCCTATTTTACCTCAGCTTAAACCTGACACACCTGTGGAGTAGTGAAGCATCAGGAACACCCCCCCACCCCCCTCCCCCATTGTTTCTTCACTTCATTCTGTTACCAACTAACTGCAATCCCCGTTTCCCGAGGGCCACGTAGTCCCAGTGGTGTTTACCGAGTAGCTAGGGTGAGTTACATTTCCTTTTAAACAAACTCAACAAACGTAGCCAGGACAAGTCAAAGTTACGTGATACTTGATTAGGCTTGCCTGGAACTGCACACTCCCAGACACATTTTTAACAGCATGACTTACATGGTTAAATGGAAACCAAATGCCAAAATAAACGCTCCAGAGGAGCATCTGCCGGCAAGACACTCGAGAGGAACTTAAGGTTGTTATCATCAGTATCACTGAGAGTGTGTACTGTATCATATAAGTCAGACAGGAGAGGAAATATTTTTTCCATCTCTTCACAACCCTTAAAGACTAAATATAGAGTCTGGTTTTTGTACCGTTGGATCACATATTTCAGTCTGACCCTGTTTCAACAGACAAAGAAAGCACTCAATGTTTTTTCCTTTCCCCCCCCCTTCCTCTCCTTTTCTCAACACGTCTAATATCTCACTTCTTCGTCTGCGCGAAGCGATAGGATTTACAGCTAAAACAACAGTGGGGGCTCAGATGCGTTCGCTCAGTAAACTGCTCGTTTGTTAAAAGAGAGATGTTATACTCAGGTCACGTTGGTTCCCATCTTGTTTTGCCAGGTGGAGCCGCCACAGTCGCACTGTTTTGATACAACCCAGCTGGCAGAGGCCGATACCAGTTCAGTCTGAGGAATTGGCCTGTGCAAACAAACACACGGATCCCCGCTGCATCTGCCAACCATTAGCTATGTATCGGCAGGGAGGGACGGAGAGTAACAGAAAAACAGAGAGAAAAACAGAGAGAGAGATGGTGTGCGCGAGAGAGAGAAACGGAGAGTGGGAGAGCGAGAGATTGTGTGTGGGAGAGAGGGATAGATAGAGAGAGCGAGAGAGAGAAAGGGAGGGAGGGAGAGAGAGAGAGGAGAGAAAGAGAGGGAGCGCTGAGAGAGATGGAGGACGAGTGAGAGGTCCTTCTAAATAAGTCTGATCCTGTTTCAGAGCGAGCAAATCAACAACAGCCCCAGCATCATTATTCATTAGAGATGAATATGGCCAAGGAGGTTTTAAAAGCACACCTGCTCTGTGTGGGAGGGCTGCATGCCCACTCACTGACTGACTCCCCCATGCACTGGTCCTCTGAGAGGAGTGGGCTGGCCTGTCGTCTACATACCTCAACCCCCCCATGGGAGATACCACCTAATTCTTACAAGTGGGGGGAGTTACCGCCACGCAATGTGAAGTGCTACGATGGGGGTTATTCAAAGTGAATTTATGCCACTTATTCATTCTTCATCATTCTAAAAGTACAATTCAACAGTGCAATATGAGTAAGTAGGTGAAGTGAAATCCAGAATTGTTTTTATGGAGAATTCCTGGTTTTGCGCCAAGTACACGTTCCCTGCAAACATGGGATTCTATTCTCAGGCAGTCCAACACAATGCATGAAACTGATGAAACATTTGCTCTGCTAAGCAATTCCAGAGTGTCAGAACGATTGAAGCTTTTACTCGTAAACACGCACTTCTCCCGGGAATAGTAAATTGTTACAAAGCAAGGAAAAGCTTTCGTGTTGATGGCAGAGAAGTGAAAGCCACTCACATTGGTTACAAACCCTTACCGTGTGTATGGATGTGCTTTTCTGCTTGAAAACATCTCCAGTGCCAGGGGTAGAGTGTGACTGAGAGAAAGGAGGGAGAGAGATAGAAAGAGAGAGAGAGGGAGAGAGGGAGAGAGAGAGAGAGAGAGAGAGAGAGAGGGAGAGAGAGAGAGAGAGAGAGAGAGAGAGAGAGAGAGAGAGAGAGAGAGAGAGAGGGAGAGAGAGAGAGAGAGGGAGGGAGAGAGAGAGAGAGGGAGGGAGAGTCAGAGGAGGAAAATGGAGAAGGGGGGGTAGCGGCGGAGTTGTTTTCATTGGCGCATCTGCGTTGAAAAACTCCCGCTAACAGGAAAGTCTAAAAGTAAATGACATCACCGGCGAAGCCAACAAAAATGTTTGTCATTGAAGTAACTTGACAGTGATATTAATTATGCTGACACTTATAAACTCATAAAATTATTGAGCACTGATTGCTGCAATAATGCCACACCGGCTGCCTGTGCTTTTTCAACATTTACTCTGTCACACCCAGTTCTCTTCTAAATACACAAAATGAAATAAATGAACACTGGACTTCCTAGTTATGGTGAAGTTAATAGTTCAGGATTTTTATGTCCCTGCATCCAGTATGAAGGAGGTAGTTTCGCGAGCCATTGCTAATTAGCATTAGCATGCTCGCTGCACCCAAAGACTTCCAGATAGTTACCCCTCCTGAACTACTGTATTTGATCAGAGCCGACTGTGTGTGTGCATTTCTCTGTATCTATCTTCACGGGGCTTTCCTTTCGCCCCCTGGCTCTGTTCATTAGCTGAGACTTGTTCCCCTGCCCCGCTCCACAGCACCGCTCCTGGTGCTAGTCATTCTTAATTTCAGAGGCCCCTCAGTTCCCCCACTATGCCCTCCCAGGGCCCCAACACAACCCCCTCACCAGAGCCTGGTCCTCCAGCCTCCACACACATTAACACTCAACACAGAGTGGACCACATCATGCATAACCTACTATAGCACCACCCGGGTCAGGCCTGGTCAGATATAGAGATAGATACTGGAGTAGTTTCAGTCAATCTACAATAACAGACAAGGGCTAGACTGTGGGGTCTAAAGGTCTGGAAGACTCAAACCAACTTTATTGGTAGGAGAGAGAGAGAGAGTTCAGAATGCTAACATTGACACTATTCATCTCAGATGAGTGGCGCGTGCATGCTGGCTGACTTGTTACCATAGAAATCAATTCCATAGCACACCACCCTTCACCACCCATGATTGTCTCACTGTTTGGGAGGAGAGACTGACATAGCTGTATGTATGTTAAATGGTTGAGTGGACATAATTAATCACTTGGTGCTGAGGGGTATTTCGCGGAGGAATGGCGACGGCGTAATTTGTTCCAATAAGGCGTATCTGAAGGAAAGGAAAACGTGCTCAACCACGTTGCAGTCTGAGAAAACATTGTGGAGGAGAAACAGACAGCATGGAGCACTGAGAGAATCCTCCCTCCCCACTATGTCAGACCCGGCTGGGCTGCTACTCAGGCAACCCTCCCCTGGCTGGCTGGGGCTGCTCACGCTGTGTGGGAGGGACTCTGGAGACATCATCAGCAACTCCACCATGAGAAACCTTGCTGCCTTCAATCACGTTGTCGCCTGTAATTAATATTAATCATCGTTCCTCCATTTCAATCCTGCTGCTGCTGATAAATATTGATATGGTGCTGTGATGACGATGAGCAATAACAAAAATAATGTACTGCTACCATTGGGCGAGGTCGTGAAAATGTGAGAAATTGCAAGCACATGCATCTACACACACACAAGCCCCCCCCCCCCCAACCCCCCCACTACCATTTCTCTGTCGACTTCAGATGATACGGTTGGCATGTACGCTGACAGTGAGGTCACGACCCTATGATGACCACACCCACAGTAGCCCTGACCAGTCACGGCTGGCTCCTGGTTCAGGAGGAAGTGACACGTTGACACCCAACTGCCCTCTACTCTCCCCCCGTGTGGACTGCTCCTCTCTACTGAGGGCCTGTTTCAACCGCCTGTTTACAATTTAATTGTCCCTAATCACTGTTGAAGGTCAAAGCCGCTCAGTGAAACAGTGCCTCGGTCTCAGCACACACATGTACACTCACACACACAGGAAACTTCCAACTGTCACTGCCAACTGGGAATCAGGGATTGGACAGCCATGCGTTGCCCCAGCAACCACCTAGGCTAGCTACACAGCACTGTACTGTACTACTGTCCATTATGAATAGGTTATTTTGGAAATACAGAAAGGGAGTGAAAGTAGTAGTCTCATAGGAAGTCATCGGGAAGCTGAAAATTAACAGTGAAAACATACATCGCTATGAAAATATCCACATTTCTGCTATTACACAGCACAGACACACAGACAAAGACAGAAAGGGAGAGATAGAGAGAATATATAAAAACAGAAGTAATCATCTGTTGGTGTTGGTGTGTGTGTGTGTGAATGTGTGTGTGTGTGTGTGTGTGTGTGTGTGTGTGTGTGTGTGTGTGTGTGTGTGTGTGTGTGTGTGTGTGTGTGTGTGTGTGTGTGTGGACTGGAGCAGAGGATGGTGTCTGAAGGTCAGCGAGACATTGAGGCAATCACCCTAACGATAACAAACGAGGGAAAGAGAGGGGACCTGCTATGCCTCCGTGTAATCACACGCGCGCTGACACACACACTCAGTCTCACACACGCAGCATTGTTATTTTATTTACTGTACATGCGCGTCTAGCCTTTTGAGGCCTCACCAGCCACTGAAGACACTATCACATGGAAATAGAAAGAAATATGAGAAGGTTGATCCTGAAGGGATGTTTATACAAGGAGAGCTAGAAGCAGGTGGCACTGCACACGACTGTGACATTCAGCCTAAAGAAAATGATTAATGGCCCAGTGCACTACAATATCATCATATAGCATGGAAATATACATAGTACTGGTCAACTGTTTGGACACACCTAATCATTGGAGGGTTTTTCTTTATTTTGACTATTTTCTACATCGTAGAATAATAGTGAAGACAACAAAACTATGAAATAACACATATGGAATCATGTGGTAACCAAAAAGGTGTTCAACAAATCTAAATATATATTGGTTGATGGGAATAACCAAAGTGATGAATTATTGCAGGGGCGAATTACTTCATGAATGTGTATCGTGTGACATAAAGTAGTTATGGCACAGATTATTGAAGTGTGTGTGTTGATGTAAAATGTTGCTTATGATGTTATGTCTATGGGAAATTATGCATTTATGGTAGTTTTGGGGCTATCATTTTACCTTTATTTAACTAGGCAAGTCAGAACAAATTCTTATTTTCAATGACAGCCTAGGAACAGTGGGTTAACTGCCTGTTCAGGGGTAGAACGACAGATTTGTACCTTGTCAGCTCAGGGATTTGAACTTGCAACCTTCCGGTTACTAGTCCAACGCTCTAACCACTAGGCTACCCTGCCGCCCCAATGATGATGGAACATTCCTAGCTGAAGGGAGAGTACTTAAGGTGCTCAGTTGGGTTTTGCCTGGGGGAGAGCAGGTAACAGGTTGGCTAGAGTAGAGTAGTCTCTACACCTGAGGTTTGTTAAAGGCAAAGAGTTGTTGCCGGAATAGTTTATACTGAGAATGTTTGATTTATTCAAGTCTTTGTCAACATCCTGTTTGTTGTTTTCTGTACAAGTTTTATTAGCCAATTAGTCCTGCACCTGTTAATATTGTAAATACAAGCCTCTAAGATTGGTGAGCACCAGAACATCCTGTCTGTCTCCTCACTGTCCAATCCGCTGCTTCGGTTACTGCTTCACAAAGACCAAGTCCAAATTATGGCAACAAACAGCTGTAAAACAGCAAAGAGAAACGACATCATTACTTTAAGACATGAAGGTCATTCAATCTGGAACATTTCAACAACTTTGAAAGTTTCCTCAAATGCAGTCACAAAAATTAATCAAGAGCTATGATGAAACTGGCTCTCATGAGGACCGCCACAGGAAAGGAAGACCCAGAGTTACCTCTGATGCAGAGGATAAATTCAGATTGCAGCCCGAATAAATGTTTCACAGAGTTCAAGTAACAGACACATCTCAACATCAACTGTTCAGAGGAGACTGCGTGAATCAGGCCTTCATGGTCGAATTGCTGCAAAGAAACCACTACTAAAGGACACCAATAAAAATAAGAGACTTACTTTGGCCAAGAAACACGAGCAATGGACATTAGACCGGTGGAAATCTGTCCATTGTTCTGATGAATCCAAATTTGAGATTTTTTGGTTCTAACCGCCGTGACATCGTGATACGCAGAGTAAGTGAACACTGTCAGTGATTTATTTAGAATTCAAGGCACACTTAACCAGCATGGCTACCATAGCATTCTGCAGCGATATGCCATCCCATCTGGCTTGTGCTTAGTGGAACTATCATTTGTTTTTCAACAGGACAATGACCCAACACAATGACCCAACCCAACACAATGACCCAACCCTCCAGGCTGTGTAAGGGCTATTTAACCAAGAAGGAAAGTGGTAGAGAGCTGCATCAGATGACCTGGCCTCCACAATCACCCGACCTCAACCCAATTGAGATGGTTTGGGATGAGTTGGACCACAGAGTGAAGGAAAAGCAGCCAACAAGTGCTCAGCATATGTGGGAACTCCTTCAAGACTGTTGGAAAAGCATTTCAGGTGAAGCTGGTTGAGAGATTGCCAAGAGTGTGCAAAGCTGTCATCAAGGCAAAGGGTGGCTACTTTGAAGAATCTAAAATATATTTTGATTGAACACTTTTTGTTGTTGTTGCTTACTACATGATTCCATGTGTTATTTCATAGTCTTGATATCTTCACTATTATTCTACACTGTAGAACAATAGTATAAATTAAGAAAATCCCTTGAATGAGTAGGTGTGTCCAAACGTTTGACTGGTACTGTACATGCTCACTGACTGTACAATACCTTGACATGGAACCGTCTTACACGACTCTTAAAGGTCCAATGCAGCTGTTTTGATCTCAATATCAAACCATTTCTGTGGGAACAATTAAGTACGTTGCTGTGATTCTTATTTTTTTTTTTAAAGGTCAAAAAGAAGAAAAAAAATTCTTATTAGCAAAAAGCAATTGATCAAGCAAGAATTTAGCTATTGGTTTATTATCTAATCTACCATTTGGCGATGTCACCAGGCAGGCCAAAACGTCATCCCAGCGCAACAGGCAGACATTTCAGGCCGTCTTTTTCAAATAGCTCTTACACTAAAAAGAGCATTATCATAATTTTCACAATTTCACAGTAGTATTCCAACCTCATAGTGTGGAAACATATAAAATAGGGATGTAAAAATTTAATGGAACATTTCTAAATGTTTCCCCAACATCAACATGAAAATTGCGCGTTTCTATGTTTTCAATTGGAACTGTTTTCAAGTTCAATTGGAACTGAGAGCATTTTTTCGCAACACTAAATCTTCTTAACATCTGTTTATATGCACCCCCAGGAAGAATATGACACTTATAAAAAAAGGCACTGAGATATGGTCATTTTCACGTTTTCATAAATTCTTAGATCGTTTGGGAATTGCGTATATGAAGACATTTGTGAATCTTCTATAGCAATACAGGGGTGGGAAAGCGGCTGTGGTTTGGACAATGAATAGAAACTGCAGTAAATAAAACCTAATAAAAACATCTGTCTCGTCCAGGACCGGAGTCTATGCAGACTGGTGCACAATAGCCAATCAGAGATACAATAGGCCTTTATTCAAACAAGCCATTGCCACACAGGCCTGCCACCATTCACTTTGAACTGGACTGTGTGTTTACAGGCAGTTGCAACAGCGCGACTTTAGATCATTACAACGCATTTGCCAAATGCCACAAAATACACCTGAATGGATTTCTGCAAAAATGTAAATACCACTGGTGTCCTCTTACATTTTTTGGAATTTACAGTCCTATTGATCAAACAAGCATGAAAAGGTAGGCTCTCTCTCAGGCCGTCAAAATTGCACTGATAAACAATGGGGAATTGTAGCCTCCACGTCCTTCTGCAGCTTGCCTGCCTGCCTAAGGTTTCCTAGCTTGTGTACTGGGGGTACGCGCAATGCCGTCGAGGGTACGCCAAATAGAAATGGTATTCACATTTTTTAAAATTCAATCTCTATATATTTTTTAAACATTTTTTTCTTTTTGACATTTTCAGACATTTATATGTTCCAATGGGGGAGGGTTTTTTTCTCACCTGAGTAGCCTCCTTTCACTGCCAAAAAATAAAATGAAACCATCTCGTGTTGTCACGCCCTGACCTTAGAGATCCTTATTATTCTCTATGTTTGGTTAGGTCAGGGTGTGACTCGGGTGGGAAATTCTATGTCTTCTGTTTCTTTGTTTGTGGCTGAGTGTGGTTCCCAATCCGAGGCAGCTGATTGTCTCTGATTGGGGATCATACTTAGGCAGCCCTTTTTCCCCACCATTAGGTTATGTGTCAAATACAGGTAGCCTAGTCAAATAATTCCAATCACATTAACCGTTACTCTCTCGCGGGAATTCCACTAACTGCTGCTCATGTTGGTATCTGTACTGATGGTACCATGAAACAAATAAAAGCCATGACAGGGAGACATAGTGGAGTGGTAACGCGTGTGCAAGCAGTTGCTCCTGACGCCACTTGGGTACACTGCAGCATCCACTGAGAGGCTCTTGCTGCCAAGATAATGCCTGACAGCTTGAAAGGCGTTTTGGACACTACAGTGAAAAAGGTTAACCTTGTTAAAGCAAGGCCCCTGAACTCTCGTGTATTTTCTGCACTACGCAATGATATGGGCAGCGACCATGTAACGCTTTTACAACATACAGAAGTGCGCTGGTTATCAAGGGGCAAAGTATTGACAGTTTTTTTTGTATTGAGAGACGAGCTTAAAGTTTTCTTTACTGACCATCATTTTCACTCGTCTGACCACTTGCATGATGGCGAGTTTCTCACACGACTGGCCTATCTGGGTGGTGTTTTTTCTCTCCTCAATGATCTGAATCTAGGATTACAGGGACTCTCCGCAACTATATTCAATGTGCGGGACAAAATTGAGGCTATGATTAAGAAGTTGGAGCTCTTTTCTGTCTGCATTAACAAAGAAAACACAGGTCTTTCCATCATTGTATGATTTTTTTGTGTACAAATGAACTCAAGCTTACGGACAATGCCAAATGTGATATAGCGAAGCACCTGAGTGAGCTGGGTGCACAATTACGCAGGTACATTCCTGGAACAGATGACACAATCAACTGGATTCGCTATCCATTTCATGCCCTGCCTCCAGTCCACTTACCGATATCTGAACAAAAGAGCCTCATCGAAATTGCAACAAACGGTTCAGTGAAAATTGTATTTAATCAGAAGCCACTGCCATATTTCTGGATAGGGCTGCATTCAGAGTATCCTGCCTTGGCAAATCGTGCTGTTAAGACACTGAAGCCCTTTGCAACCACGTACCTATGTGAGAGTGGATTCTTGGCCCTCACTAGAATGAAAACTAAATACAGGCACAGACTGTGTGTGGAAAATGATTTAAGACTGAGACTCTCTCCAATACAAGCCAACATTGCAGAGTTATGTGCATCCTTTCAAGTACACCCCTCTCATTAACCTGTGGTGAGTTATTCACCATTTTCGATGAACAAATAAGGTTTTATATGCAAGATAGTTAAATAAAGAGCTAAATTATTGATTATTTGAACATCTTGGCCATGTTCTGTTATAATCTCCACCCGGCACAGCCAGAAGAGGACTGGCCACCCCACATATGCTCTCTCTAATTCTCTCTTTCTTTCTCTCTCTCGGAGGACCTGAGCCCTAGGACCGTGCCCCAGGACTACCTGACATGATGACTCCTTGCTGTCCCCAGTCCACCTGACTGTGCTGCTGCTCCAGTTTCAACTGTTCTGCCTTATTATTATTCGACCATGCTGGTCATTTATGAACATTTGAACATCTTGGCCATGTTCTGTTATAATCTCCACCCGGCACAGCCAGAAGAGGACTGGCCACCCCACATATGCTCTCTCTAATTCTCTCTTTCTTTCTCTCTCTCGGAGGACCTGAGCCCTAGGACCGTGCCCCAGGACTACCTGACATGATGACTCCTTGCTGTCCCCAGTCCACCTGACTGTGCTGCTGCTCCAGTTTCAACTGTTCTGCCTTATTATTATTCGACCATGCTGGTCATTTATGAACATTTGAACATCTTGGCCATGTTCTGTTATAATCTCCACCCGGCACAGCCAGAAGAGGACTGGCCACCCCACATAGCCTGGTTCCTCTCTAGGTTTCTTCCTAGGTTTTGGCCTTTCTAGGGAGTTTTTCCTAGCCACCGTGCTTCTACACCTGCATTGCTTGCTGTTTGGGGTTTTAGGCTGGGTTTCTGTACAGCACTTTGAGATATTAGCTGATGTACGAAGGGCTATTTGATTTGATTTGATTTAGACAAAATAATGGGCAACTGGGTGTTTTTATACATGACCCTAAGCATTATGGGATGTTATCTGCTTAACTAACTCAGGAACCACAGCTGTGTGGAAGCACCTGTTTTCAATTGACTTTGTATCCCTCATTTACTCAAGTGTTTCCTTTATTTGGGCAGTTACCTGTATATATATATATATATATATATATATATATATATATATATATATATATATATATATATATATATATATATGCCCATTTCTTATGTACCATATATATATGCCCCTTTTCTTAATTGTAATGGCTTGTTAAACAATACTTTTCTTTATTCATCAGAACAGATTAGAATTACAGTGATTAAGAATGTGATTTCAACTGCACAGTTCAATTTTCATATCAAAAGCCTTAACAAGTTAGAACATGTACTAATAAGAGAAAGAGAGAGAGAGAGAGACTTCTGTCTGTGATAGAGAGAGAGAGAGAGATTGAAAGAGAGTCACATTGACTTGCAACACACATCGACTTTGAGTGAATGGACCCTGTTCGTTCGTTGTCTAGATTAATGTAAAGGCCATGATGTGGGGCCTTAATTAACAGCGCTGCTAATTAACAAGCATTTGAAAAACAGGGGGGGGGGGACACACACAGCGGGCCGCCGTAGTAATCACACGCTTCGTTGAGGCCGGTGCCAGCCCACTACTCAGTATGCAGCCCGCCCGGCAACCCCCCCCGTCTACCAATAACATGAGTGGGAGATCATTGAGACATTAACACTGGTCAATAAATGGAGGCCCCACTATTGCATCTAAACAGCCTCAGGCAGGGTAGAGAGAAGAGGAGAGTAAGGAAACGCCTCAAGAGAGAGGCAAGGGCAGAGAGGGGAGGGATGGGGAGAGAAAGGGAGAAGGGGTTGAACAGGAGAGAGAAGAGGGGAAGAGGGAGAGAGAAGGAGAGAGGGGGGAGCGAGAGGGAGAGGAAGAAAGAGAGGAGAGAGAGCCCCTCACATCCTCTCTGAGCAGCAGGTGAGCGATGGGTTTTGACATTTACACCCACACACACTGCTAACTTTAATTAAGACGTGATTGTGTTGTTTTCTCGAAGTGAAGTGGCTGCTACAGCAGACAGGCCGTGGTGGATGCTCTACCTACTGTACGTCCACATATCCCATAACAGATTCTCTGAAGCTATAAATCCAAACAATATGCTTTTTTAAAACCAGGAAGTAGAAAGCTGATCAATTCAACTACTCATCGAAGTCCTATTTACAGTGAGAAACGACACTTTGAAGAGCCATGGTAAGTCGATCTAAGAGCGCAGAACAGCTGTTGACCCAGCAAGACCTGTATTCACAAAGCCTCTCAGAGCAGGAGTGCTGTTCTAGGATCAGTTTTGTCTTTTAGATCACAATGAATAATATTATATGGACAGATCCTAAATAAGCACTCCTACTCTGAGAGACTTTGTGGATACAATCCCAGCACCTACTCTGAGAGGCTTTGTGGATACGGGCCCTGGTGTGCTACACAGACAGCCTAGTACAGTAACCATGTACTGACATCAACCTCTCTACTGTACCAGTTGTGTGAATCTGCCAGCCAAACAACCTGACTCAGCATCTCTGTCTCTCTCTCTACTGAACTCTGTTGAACCGTGTTCATCCATTCTGTCTCAGAGAAAGCCTGGTGGTTTAGTTTTCATTTGGAGGTGGATTTAGTCCCTATCAAGCATCAGCAGACCAGTATCAAACGCATATGAACACTGTGCTGTGGGGCTTGTAACCTTGTAAACAGCAGCTGGCAACCCTCCAGACCCTCTCCAGTGGTGTGGAGTTGTGACACTGATCCCAGCAATATCGCTCCCTCACAGCACACCCACACCCCTGTGTAATAGACCCTTCAAAGCTCACCTCTATCTATATTTTATTTGCGTCTGTGTGTAGTGTGTGTGTGTTTTCTTCCCTCCTCCGCCTCCTTCCTTCGCCAACCTTGGCTTCTTTATTGCTTGTTGTTGACATGGATCTCTTTAGCGTTCATCAGGAGGCAGCGGGGGGGGGGGGTCTTCTGCTGCTAACCAGACGCCTGCCGCCTGCTACCACACTACCCATGGTGCACTGCTCTGCCAGGGCAACAGACAGAGTTATTATTGAGCGGGTCAGGACTCAGGCTGAATCCCAAATGGATCCCTATTCCCTACATGGTGCACTGCTGTTGGCCAGAGCCCTATAGGGTACCCTATGGGCCCTGGTCAAAAGTAGTGCACTATACAGGGAATAGGGTGCCATTTAGGACGTATCCTCGAACAGCGCAGCCAGTCAGTAGTGCTTGAGGCAAAGATACACACACTGAAATGATGTTCTCAAACAGACTCCATGTTGTCCTCTTTATTCTGACAGCGAGCGGCGGAACATCCACAAACCAATAAGCAGCTTGGCCAGACGTGACTGCTGCTGCCATCTCAGGCCTGGAGGGGCTGGAGAGAAAATGATTGTTTTTATTGTGGGATGGTGCTGTCTGTGTGACAGACTAAGTGCTGTGTGTCTGTGCCACTCCGACAAGGGCAAACGGGTGAGATGAACAGTGTCTAAAGGGTTTTCGAAGGACACATTGAGAAGGGTTATGGTCAGTTCTGAGGGCTGAATGGTTACGACAAAGGCCTGGTATATACAGACACATACTGTGTATAATATGAAGAGGAATCTATGATGCAAGTTCTGGAAATCAACAAGGTCTTGGTGGCGAGGGTAGTTTAAGAATGCATACAGAATGTTAAGCATCGTTATGAACTGCCATTTTGTTTTTGCATTTTTGCCAGAGGGAATATAATAGATTTTTGTGTTGACGCCGGTTTATTTAAATGGCCAGAGCAAAAAAATATCTTAAAATGCTGCTGATGATAATGAAAAGAATAAAATAACTCCCCAGCCGGCTTATAAAAGAAAGCAGACAGATGTGTTTGAAGGTCCTCCTTCAAAGCCCGGCTCGACACCATGGCCGCGTCGGGGGAATTTCTGTTATTAATTGAAGTTAATTTTCGGGGATATCAGTTTTCCGGGCACGTGGGAAAGATTGATAGCCCTTGCCACTGTGTCTCCCGAGTGTTGGGGAAATGACACTGTTTCTTCACCATTGAGCCTTCACTTTTATCATCACAATTCAAATGATAAACATCGCAGACCAACCTTGCTGGGGATCTGGCTGGAGGAGATTTCCATAAGATTAATTACGCTCGCCAGCCAAAGACAGGGATGGGCGGAAGGGGCACATTTTCTTTTTTAAATACGATGGGAGGAGGTTGCATAGAGGGGGTGGGCGGGAGGCGGTGGGAAGCCATTCGAATAAGGGAAGTCAATTGGACAACAGCTAATTAGTGTGGACTAGCATGGATTCTCAAAGACACCAGAGGACACGGGACCCTCTCTGGGCCTGTGATGTGGAGGGCCACGTGGCGAACCCCACATTTAATTAGAACACTTTGATACCCACAGGAGTGCCTGGCGAGCCCCGGGGCATCCTAAACACTGACTGACACACGGCACACTCCGGCCGCTCCCCGCTCTCCAATTAGAGAGGCGCCACGCTGCGCTACCACACACTCCACACACACATCTAGAACCGTACCACTACCACACACTCCATACACACATCTAGAACCATACCACTACCACACACTCCATACACACATCTAGAACCGTACCACTACCACACACTCCATACACACATCTAGAACCATACCACTACCACACACTCCATACACACATCTAGAACCGTACCACTACCACACACTCCACACACACATCTAGAACCGTACCACTACCACACACTCCATACACACATCTAGAACCATACCACTACCACACACTCCACACACACATCTAGAACCGTACCACTACCACACACTCCATACACACATCTAGAACCATACCACTACCACACACTCCACACACACATCTAGAACCGTACCACTACTACACACACACACACGCTCTGCAGTACATCTACGCACAGCCGCCAGTTGCCAGACCAAACAAGCACAGCCTTAACCCGCCCGTCAGTATTTGCGTGCCTTTCCAATTTGGCATTTGGATTAAATGGTTCCTAAGATGCCCCGAAGGGTGTCAGAGAGAGAATCTCTCACCTGAGCTGAGGTACAGAGAGACTGCAAACCCAGTGATTAAAACAAGGATTATTTTTTTTAGGGGGGATAGAGAGAGAGAAAGGAGGCATTGGTGTGTGCAAACTGTCTGGCATGAGGAACAGACACACAGAGTTTGGTTGGCATGCCGATGTGCAATCTGCAATATTAATGTGGGTTGGGCTGAATAAAAGATAACAATGTGGGGAGCTTTACTGTGTTACACTGGTGTATTTTTAATGTGTAGGGATAAACCTGGCACCACAACATTTTACAATGCTTGTCTTACGTGAACAAACACTGGGTTCATGCATTATGCAAATCGGGATGCTTTCATCCAACAAGTGTTTAGTAAACAAACTGCTTACTCTTTAGCTAACAAGATGTTGCCGTAAATAATAGATCTTCAAATCTGCTCTCTGTCTTTCTCTCGCCAGATGGAGAAAAGAGGAGAGTTGTCGTGTCATTTCCTGTATTATTTAACACGTTCCCCTCGCCGCCGCTTCCCCCGCTGCTCAACGACAAACAAACACAAGCAACGAGAACATCAAGAGAGGCCTCGGCACGCCGTTGTTGTTCTGTCACAGAACACAGCCCTGTGAAAACACGTCCTTTTGCATAACAAACCCCTGCTAGAAATGTATTATCCAGCTTTGAAATATTAATAACGTGAATCTGACATACACTTCTCTCAAAGAGAAAGATGCGTGACTGTCTCCACCGCGACGGGAGAATAGTGTGCTTAGAGGTTTTAATCAAAAGAAATCAATAGGATAAATATTTGATCTCGAAAGACAACGGCAACTCACAGTAGCGAACGCCATCATAGACTTTGCATGCGTCTGTCAACGTTGATTCTTCCAGAAGCCTGTCATATGAAAACATACTGCATATGTCAGGCTGTGTGAGGAACCAGCAGAGAGACTCTAAGACATTGCTGTAATGGTGTTGCTAGGACATGGGCCTCATCTCAACACAACAAGCCTGTCCTGTGTGTTAGTCTGTTTATCCAAGGTTCAGTCGGTTGCAGTGTTTCGTCAATAACCTTGTTTGGTCAGAGATGATCTTTATCGATGGAGGAAATCAAACAAACAGAGAAGCACTAATGGTTTGATAATCACTGACAAGGACAGGGCTCCTCTTAACCACTATGAGCTGGATGGTAGGCTTAGAGGAGGAGCGTTTTGTTTCCCACACCCACACCCCCATCCCCTAACCCCCCCTTCACGGATTATAAAACCCTATTACCATACCCCTCCTACACTCAGACACTCTCCCCCCCCCACACACACACACCCTGCCCCCCCCCACTCCCAGAGGTGTTGGGTGTCCTTTCCCTCACCACACAACCCCCCACCTGCCCCCTTACACCCCCTGCCCCCCTCCCCTCGGTACATGTGGGGCCCTGGGACCCCAAAACACCCCCAGATGGGTTCTCATTTCCCCACGCCGACACCACTCATACGCCTTTTTAAGCATAGAACCACGTTGTATACATATAAATGACATATGCCTTCAAAAGCCAGGTCCCATACATATAGATGTTGCTAAAACTCAGCGTGACTGGCTGAAGTGAACTCTGATTCATGTGGAACTCCAACAGCTGTCAGAAATTACGCCCAATCGTCTTTCCTCTAGGCACGGATTGGGCGGCGAGCCCAGACTGTGAGCGCCAATGGCTTTATTGAGCCCGACAAATTGAGCGACTGTTAGAAAGCCAGTCATTTGGCCTTATAATGCACTTTGTCATTGTTTGCCTAGATTTTGGCGGTAATACCAGCAGTATATCACTTTGAGGTTGAATGTGGTGTATGGTGTACTCGCCGCCGAGGTGTATAAGATTTACACCCCTCTCAGTTCTTCTTCTCTCCTGTTTTCAGTTCTGTCTCCTGTATCAACGTGCCTCTCAGCACAGCGTGTGTTCCTTTCGAAAGCGATTTGTCAAAACGTGACTGAGGGAGACGCATCTTTCTCACGCTCACGTCAGTCTCTCCGTCTTCCCGCCCTTTTAGAGGTGATGTGAGCGAGATGGAAGGGAGCTGTCAGAGGATCCCGAACGTGTATCAATCAACATGGATTTGTTGTTGGAAACCGACGTGTACTGTATAAATCAGGTTACTGACTCTGTCTGTACATTTGTGTTATATCCCAGTAGTGGATTCATACATATGAGATTATTGTTTTGATTTGTTTCCGCCACACTCGGTATGTATAATTAAGGCCTGGGGGCTTTTAAAAATCACCATTCCCTTTGCTATACTATATCAAGTCAATTTGATGACAGGCATAAACATGCTATGGTGAGTTAGCTATAGGGACCTCGACAGTTCATGTAGCCAGTGTGATCATGGTAAAAGTGAATAGGGGCCAAATACTGTAGCATACACAGATAAAAAAAAGAAGTCAAGGTCTCTCTAGGGTCAGACTGGCTGCTTTTATTATGTTCTTTTTCATTTCTTCTTTTTATTTATTCAATAAAAGGTTTGATTTCCTCCCAAAACTCTTATCACCATCACTTTCCACCTGGGAGAAAAAAAGAAGAGTTTTAAACAATATAACAGTTGAACTTTTTGAATACCTCTACCAGAAGCCAAATTGAAAGTTAATCTTCAGCCAAGTCTGGTGCTTTCCAATGATACACTGCCTGCCTCGTACTCACTACAGACTACACACTTGATATGCTTCTTCTTCTTCTTCTTCTTCTTCTTCTTCTTCTTCTTCACTGGAGTGTTTATTACTCCAAAACGGGAATGGAACAAGCCGGTCACAAAACCCAATCAAAGGTCTCAACATGGAAACGGTTGGAACTGGTACATGAGGTACTTCTTAAACATCTCCATAATCACTCAGGCCAAGCGACCAAAACATATAACACTGCTGAGCTTCATCCATTCGGCAGCTGCTATCCATTACCATATGATATATATTCTGTATATCAACAAGGAAAGCATGAAATAAAGAGTTCCATATGCTTTCAAAATGCCATTTGTGTGCAGGACGTTAAACGGTTTTGAGTAATTTAACATGATCCGCTCAGAGAAAGAATCTCTCCCCCTTCCAGCAAATGTTCCTCCACAAAGGTGGAAGGCATGCAAGTACAATAACATTTACACTGGAAATCACAACCACATTGTGGGCTTGTGTTGTGTCAGGTAAGCAGCGCCATCCAAACCAATCCACACACTGTGCTGTGCTGCTGGGCCCTCTGCTGTCTGCTGGTGGGTGTCGGACCTGTTGCTGCTTGGCTCACAGACATACAGTGTTGGCAGGGGCCCAGGATAGCCTATTAAGGGGAACGCCAGCCAACGCCGAGAGACAAACAAGGCTCGTCTCCGCTCCGTGACATTGTGTTACGCTAAGGCTTTAATCGGTGACAGTTCGCCGCTAAACTGTTGTAAACACCCCTCGTCAGCGTGGGCGGAACTGTGAGAGAAGAGCTAACGGCAATCTGTTGGTAAATTGATGAGGAGGGGCTTTTCCACTCCTCCTGCCCCCCGTTGGCATGATGCCAGGCCTGGCGTATCAACAGGCTGGCAGGGAGAGGAGGAGAGAAGGACTGGGGAGAGGAAGGTGGAGGGGAGTGGAGGGAACGGGAGGGGGTGGGAGAAGAGCCCTCGGGATCCAGCGGAGGAGAGGAGATGGGGGTTTAATGTGAGAGGATCAAGAAGGATTCAAGGTTTCCCCCTAAAAATAACTCCCAGTCTCCCACCACCATATTCTATCCAGTATCCACATCCTAGTCTGGAGCTTGCTCCACTCTCTGTGAGTTCAAAGTGACAGTTCACATTGAGCAGGGTTGCCCTGCCTGTGCCGGAGAAGGCTTTTAGCTGCAGCTAATTTACAAAATGGCTTGTGTGAACAACCTCTGGCCTCACCCCACCCCCTTTCCTCACTTCAAAGCAACTTTGTCAGGGGAGAGATTAGAAGACACTTAACCCCTAACGAGCCATATGAGGGACAGAATAAAAGGTTTCTTCGCTGCACTTTTATTTGATGGTTTCAATATGAGCCACGGGGTGGGGAGGGGAGGTCTCGAGCTCTTGATGGCGTCATATATAAAACAACCTTCTGTCTCCGACCGGCACGACTCATACATTTACATTTAAGTCATTTAGCAGACGCTCTTATCCAGAGCGACTTCATACCCACCTCCTTTTGACCATACACAGCTGTTTGACTGTACACAGCTGTTTGACCGTACACAGCTGTTTGACCATACACAGCTGTTTGACTGTACACAGCTGTTTGACTGTACACAGCTATTTCCTCACTCTCTCTCTCTCTCTTCTTTTTGTTGTTGTTGTTGTTGCAAAATAGGCCAAAGTAACTCCCAAGGGTTTCCCCCTGGGGTTTATGTGATATTTAACTACGGCCACAGTGGCATTTACTCATTTTATATGCGCAGAATTGATGTCAGAATCTTATTCACAGATTTCCGGGACGCGGAGCAAAGGTGGCCCGGTCTCTGTCCCGCTGTGTATACAGTGGTATTAAGTGAACTATTCACAACCCGGTACGGTGACATGTGCATCGCTATTTTGTCTATAACTCCGCTGCCTCTCCTCGCCTCGCGCCACAATTAAATGCGAACCTTAGCATTTGGAGAGGGTGACCCTGCAGGAGCCAATTTGTTGTCCACTGCACCTCACCTTCAACACAGAAGAGCCGGCTAAACCTCTCTGAGGGGCCATCTTGTTGACAGGGACATGGGATGAATCAAACAACACGGACACAGAGACGCACGCTGTGGCTTGGTATAGAGTCACCCTGGAAATAGTCTATTAACAAGCTGCGTCTAAAATTACACACTGTCATTTCCTCCAACAGTACACTTCTTTTCACTACTAGAGCCACATAGGGCTCTGGTCCAAGGTAGTGCACCATAGAGGGGGGAATGAAGTGTCATTCGAGATGCAACTAGAGTCCAGAAAGACACTTTCAGCATCCCAAGCTTTAACCAGTGGCCTCTGCATATATATATACAACGATTAAACCAGAAACTGTCCTGAAAGACAGTCCTTCACCATATAAAAAAAAACCCCGTCAATATTGAAGTCAAGTCAAAGTTACAGTATGGAGAATTGGGGGGGAAATGAAAGAACGATAAAAGAAAATGCCTGAGAAAGGGTTCAGAGGATTGACCCGCGGGGCTTAAAATCAAATTGCGACGGTATTGTATCCCCTCCCATTTCCAGTAGTGCCGGTAAGCTCCTTATTGATACACGTGATGAGACCACCCATACCTGGGGCTCATCCCCCGGTCATTGTACAGGACGGAGGATAGGAGGGGGAGAAGGGGAGAAATCACAGGAACCTTTTCTTATTCTTAAAGCTAAAGTTAAAGTTAAATCCCCTGGGTGGTGGGATTCTGTCTCACTCCTGAATCAATCAAATAATTACCTTCTGGTCTGCATGCTCGTTCATCAAGTACTTTAATGTTTTATGCAAAACATAAAAAGTATTAATCTTATCCCCCTTTTTTTCCCCGACTGGTGGATCGGTCGGTACCCACTTTTATCTCTGTAAAGTTGCTGATGTGCAGTTTTGAGATTTCTATAAAACATACTGTATCGCACAGATTGCTTTTTTAATTTGATGTTTAGTCTACAGGAACCCAGATTATTGCACTCAGCGGACTGGGTTGAGAAAGAAATTTGAGTATCAGCATAACTGTTCGGGTGAAAATAAATCTGCTCTTGAGCCAATGAGAGGGCAAGTCATGTAATGGTTTTGTTTAAATAAACAAAATGTGCAGTTTTTCCTGAGATTCCTCTGTTTGTAATTGTCAGTTATAACCGTTAACATCTGTTTGGCTCTGACGTCCCTTTTACAAATGGCCCCAACAACACCCATTAGACAAATAGGCAGGAGCGGACATGGCGAAAGACAATGTCAAACTAAAAGTCAGATGGAGATTTGGGAGTAATTCTTTGGAAGCAACCTGATGAGGACCATAATGCCAAAACATGTTTTAGATTTAAAAAATCAAACAAATGTTTTACTTTTATTTCTCTCCAAGAGCGACTTGAGTATCTTCTCTTCATTACATTTGATTATTGTCTCCACAAAATGATCTAGGCCCAGAGGGAGTAGGATTCAAATCTCTTGTTGTAACAATAGACTTGATTGCTCCTTGAATCGAAGCGACGGAGAACAACACCTGTGAGAAAAGGAAAGTGTTAAAACGGTTGGAAGGGTCGTGGGTGTCTGACACCAATGTGAGTGTCTTCTGTCTGTTGGCGATGGGTCTAAAATATGGAGCGTTAATTCAGGTCCTGACACGTCTTCCTGGTTTTTTTCTGCTACTATTACATTTCTTTGCAACATATCACCCTTTGAAGGGAACAGAAATATGTTTTAATCAATGGTATTTCACCTATGACGGGCACAGGCTGGGCTTTACTTTAGCTCGCAAAAACATGCAGTAGACCTACTACTATATTTGTATAACCATACAAGTAAGAATTGATTCAGAGCACTATCTAACAGTATCTATCTACTCTAACCAATCAAAAAAGCATTCCATTCAGACATTCAAATCTTGGGCATTCAGTTTACACTAAAGGGCTGTAGGGACTAGACAGATTCAACCAATCCCCTTAGTTTCCTGCACAGTTAGGGGCAATTCCATGGTAACGGAATTATGCTGAGACTCAAGAGTTTTCACTTTAAAATGTATACCAAACAAAAATCATTGATTTCAAAGTTTAACCTACCACAGAACTGTGCACAATGACTACTTTAACAATTTCCATTGAACATTTTACAAAACCATTCACAGGAATAACCACAGATACTGATTTTGGTAACAGACAAAAACTGATGGAGATTTTACCTTAATTCTGTTACCAAACTTTGCATCTGCACAGTTTTTCCTGTGAATGTGTTTTTGTCAAATGTTCAGCGGTCTGTGCATAGAGCAGTATGGTTTGTTAAACTTTGAAATAAATGTTTTTTGTTTGGCATACATTTTCAAAGTGAAAAATCGGAGTCTAAGTGTAATTCCGTTACCGAGGATTGTCCATAGTACTATTCTCTTTTAAATATGACCAGTTTTCCTTGCTACTGAACTGTGTCCACATAGGGGGAATCAAGCCAACCTATTCCTGGCCAAACCATCTATCTTCAAACAATTTCAAGCTAAAGCTACACTCACTATGAATGCCACATTTTCTTTTATTTTCCCCAAAGAAAAACAGAGGAAACATGAATTAATACTGAAATGCTAAGCAACGAGCCTTCTCCTCCGCTCTCCCACCGAAATAGAAAGAAACAAGCGTCCCTCGTCCTCCTTTCATCCTGCTCCTTCGACTTCCATACAATGTACATTTCTAATGCATGAGGCCCATGGTAAGGCATTGTGGAAGAATCCAGCATCAACCAACAGAACGATCCATAAAACATGGAGGCATGGCGTTCAAAGCCATGGTAAACGCACCTGACATGGAGAGGAGGGAGAGGACGTGCATCTTTTGTCAGATAGGGAAGGGAGAGAGGCAGGAGTAGTGTCCTGTAGATGTACACAGTGTGGTGGGAAATAGAAGAGTCACGACTGTTGTGACGGGCAGTAGGAAAGAACGGGTCTGCTTATAGGTGACATGTGAAGCTAGCTTACCTTTCAAACTCCCTTTGTACGTCTTCTTCAGAGAGGGACGGAAAGAGAGAGAGAGAGAGAGAGAGAGAGAGAGAGAGAGAGAGAGAGAGAGAGAGAGAGAGAAAAAAGAGAGATTGTTATATCAAATGGTTTTATCTTCTAAAAGTTGGTGGGATTCCTTTGTTTATTCGACTGAATGATTCTCATGATAGTGACTGTAGCCTATACATCTAAGGGTTGTGTGAAGCTTTATGTGAGTTTGTTTACCACACTATCATGTTCCAGGAAGTCTTGTAATTCTATCACACAGGAAACAGATATAACTAGATATGAGGGTTCACACACTTTCCTCTGAGGGCATAATTGGATTGCGTTTGAACCGTTCTCGTCACACACAACCACAACACATTGTTGTCACAATATGAGAAACACACTCAGAGAAAGACATTAACACTCGTGCCAGGCGGGTATGGAAAACTGTAGATTCTCACATAATTAGATACAATTCACCAGAGGAAAATGTATAGGAAAATCAGATGAATCTACAAAATATTTAGATTTTTTTTTTAACCCACAGAGGTTAATTGGAAGAAATAACTATTTGTCTGTTGAATTAACAAACTGTGAAGGTAACTACGGTGGACTGTGTTGCTAATTATCGTTTATCACGATGATGGACATTGATAAATGTGTAGTAGAAATGAGCTGGAGCAGGAATGTTGAAAATGTCCACCATCATGTCCGTCTGTTTTCTTAGGACAGGAGCACCAAATCCCCTCTAAAAACTGTCAATACATTTCAGTCATGACCGCTGTCCTCGATCCATAATCTCACAGTCCCTCGACGGACAACCCACACTGGCCCACATCCATGATCCGTCCACACATATGGTCAAGATGACTTAAGAAATAGAAAAGAGACAAGTCCAAATGAAATAAATAAATAGACCGAATAAATAAATAAATAAATAAACACAAGCTAGTGTTCTCATCCATTTTTGATGACAAGCTCCTATTGATTGGGTCCGTTTGAAACTAAACAAGCATATCCATGCCCCAGAGCGCACACTGATCATTATTTATGACATATTTGGGTGGAAGAGAAGAGGCCGGAGAAGTTTTCTTGGCATAATAAACCGGACTGCTCTCTATTTTACCGTGCGGTAATCTACTGGGTGATCCCAGAGACTCACAAGGCTAGGCCAAGTAGAGCGGAGTAGTAACTTTTGGAGAGAAGGGGAAGAATCCTATAACAAACGTGACGGGTTTAATTATCGACAAAAACACACACACACACACACACACACACACACACACACACACACACACACACACACACACACACACACACACACACACACACACACACACACACACACTCTCGCCATAACAACACTCAAATCCCAAATCAACTGCATTTCTTACAGAGATCTACATAGAAATGCACAGGGGAAACACACACAAATAAATGATGAGTCTTTAAAAGAGCGGTGGATGATCACCCAATTTTGCCCGTCGTAAGTGTCAGCCGCTGGGTACAAATCATAACAGCGCCGACGTGTGATCTTGTTAGCCGCACCTTGTCAGGACGCCGAGGCAACAGCTTAATCTGATCTATGAACAGGCCGATCCAAGCAGCTACGCGGCTGGGTGGAATAAACCTGTTCAACGTGCAGATAAGCCCCGGAGAAAGATGAGACAGGCCCTAATGTGACAGGTGATACACTTCACATTTAACAAGCTTACGCTCCTGTGTGTCCGTACATACAAACAACCCGTAAGTAGCTTAGAAATCAATGGCCAGCGAGCAGGGAGCAGACAGGGTTTTTATTTATTTCCTGAGGTGTCTAGCAGACAAGAGCTCAGCCATCCATAATCCATGTTTAATATCAGGAGAGGAAGAAGCCCCGGTCGGGCCAAAATGGCAACCTCGGATATCCAATTTGAGCCCAAATAAAAAATTGAACAGTAATGAAATACTAATCAAGTGGCTTGCTTACTTAGCTGTGATCTCTGATCTCCGCGTCTGATTATGTTTTCTCTCAGGTGTGTGTGTGTGTGTGTGTGTCCTGATCTCTGAGCTGTGTTGATGTGTCAGCTGGCCGGCCTCCTATACTCTCCAGACGAAACGGTCATTCCATATATCAGCCTGGTAACGTTACACAAGCTGGACCAGCCGTCGTATTATTAACGGCACCAAGCTAACTACACTTTAAAAAGCCAAAAGTTTGTGTGTCAGACGCAGACCAACGCAAAGTCGCTGCAGGAGGTCGGTATAGTAACGCCACAAAGATCAAAGGCTTTTCCTGACTTCACACACACACACACACACACACACACACACACACACACACACACACACACACACACACACACACACACACACACACACACACACACACACACACACACACACACACACAGACCAAACCCTGCATGATTCCTGAGCTGGTGGACAAGACTTCTGAGATGTCTAGAACTGAAACTAGGCCGTCTGGACATACAGATAGAACGTCTATATGGACTGAGTGAATTAAGAGAAAGATCGACTCCATAAAGCTGAGTCCCACCACAGGCCTTCCTTCCTCACAGGTTGCGCTGTAAAACAAATCAGCCGACAATCACATGTTCACAAAGTCCCCTTCATGGTATCATAGGAAAATGAAGTTAAACACTGATATTATCTACTCCAGCTGAAAGGATCTCCTGTGTTAATCCATTCCATACCTCTCATTCTTGTCAACTCTCAAATCTCAACACAAGCCATCTCTTCCTCCATGTGAACGAGATGGAGAAAAGAGGAAATGCTAGCTGCAGGTTGTGCTGAGAATGAGAGAGAGAGAGGGCATGAAAGTAAGTGTCCCCCTCCTCTGATTTGAATTGCGAGGTGCAAAGTGAAATGGCTGCACTCCGCGATAGCGTCAAAAGAAGCACGAGTGTCAGTGAGACTGGATGAAGTGGAGGAGGGGGGTTTGGAGGGAAGAAGGGAAGGTGACAGACAGAAGAACCCGTCCCCAAGGTGCTCTCCAAGACCAATAGATAAAGATTCCCCTGGGGACATTTTTCTCAATTAGTCCTCAGACACAGTTCAGTAATTCAGTGGGTGTTGGGTTACCATTTGTCATGAGACCAACAACAGAAAAATGTCACTCCATGCTTTTCTCCCTTTACTTGGATATGTCACCTCAGATGTCACTTCAAAACTATAAGCCTGGCTTGCATTCAAACAAAGGGACTGATGCACACACACATGTAAGCACGCACAATCACACACACACACACACACTGAACGGTGGGTTCATGCGTTGCTTATCGGCCTGACCGTTGTGATGAGTCCAGTCTTTAATGAACATGAGGTGTTCTCCACCAGAGAGAGCCAGTGTTTTAATCCTGCTTGGCTGAATGTTACTTCTCACCTCAAGAGTCTCAAACAACGAGACATCTGCATCAGGCTATCTGGGCTTGTCACTGAGCTTGTGCACTTATTGTCCTTATTTACGTCTCGGGAGACAAACCAGAAGGATCGAGTCACCTTAAAACAAAGAAAATACAAACCACTAACGGGCGATGTTGACACTGTAGGTAGTCTGTCCAAAGTAAAGATGTAGGACGGCTGGAAAACATGTTAATCTTTCACCCGACACTGTCTGTGTTTGAACAGTTCTCTTCGACTACAATATGTGCTCCTCCAACAAAAGGAGAAGCTTTTCTTCAAACACGAGGTGCAAGTTCTCGAACGTTTTGTATTACACCCGTTTAGCCACGTTCATTCTGCCGCAACAAAAGGAGCCTTTGCTTGTGTGTCACCTCGGAGACAAAGCCATACCAAGACAGATGAATTCCAGAGGATGTGCTTGTTTCTAAAGAGAAAGATCTCTTCTCTCTCAGAAGCCTTGACACCACACCGCCAGATACAACAACATGTGCCCTTTCAGGAACATCTTTGCAGGCGCAGTGGAAGGAGGAGTGGGAGGACGGGGCCAATGGAAAGTGCCCGTGACAAACCAACACTTCCACCTCTTTATAAATTCACTACCCAGTCAAAATCATCAGACTGCTTTCCGGGAAAGAAATAATGAATAATAGAAACATTTTGAAATTCATTTTCAGAGAGAGAAACGGATGAAAACCTGAATATAACCCGGTTAGATTTTCCACACCAGGAGGGTGTTAGGTCTTGTCCCCTTGGCTTGCGACTGTGTGCCATCTCTCTCCCTTATCGCTCTCTCTGTCTGCATGCTTAAGAGAGGAGGCCTGGGCCTATTAGGGAAGACCTAGTCTGAGGCGGTAGGAGACAAATTGTGTCAGCGACTGTGCCCAGGCCCATCTCATCTCCACCATCATCATCTCACATAAGTGACCTTATCATGAACAGAGAGCGAGAGAGAGAGAGAGAGGCTCCACCGCGTAGCGTGCAGTCTGGCCTGCCCTCGCAATACTGATGGACCGCCAGTCTATAACGGGGAGAATAATATGCCTCACTCTCGCTGTCCTCTCACTTAGACCCCCCCCCCCCCCACCACCCCAAACCCCCGCAGGGTCAAAGGTCAGGCCATGTCTGTCCCGAGTGGTCATTTAACTCTTCTTAACACAACAAAGAATGCAGATTACATCCCTGTTGCATGAAAAGGTTACACACGCCGTGCCAAGAGGTCTCGGGCTCTCATTGCATATTTAGAAAATACTTGAAGCTCTCGGCTCGGCCCCGACGGCAGGAATGACCACAGGTCCAGGGATGCTCGCGCAGTTGGAGAATAACGGTTGGTTCATCCTTCTGGCGACCTTGGAAATCTTCTCAGCTACTCACAGATACAAACCCTGGCTCCCTCTTAAGCCTTTCATTATTAATATAGTAAGAAAGAAGTAGTGAGAGAAAAGTAGGGAGACTACGGGGTTTTATAATACTAGAACCCAGGAGAGTTAGTCCACAATAGACCACAGGAGGTTGTTGGCACTTTAATTGGGGAGAACGTGCTCATGGTAAAGACTGGAGCGGAATCAGTGGAATGGTATCAGAGAGATCAACGTTTCCATGTGTTTGATGCCGTTCCATTTGCTCCGTTCCGGCCATTATTATGAGCCGTCCTCCCCTCAGCAGCCTCTGCTGACATAGACAGGGATACGTGGAATTATAATTCAGACCTAAAATAAACCCAGAGGTTGTTCAAATGGAAAAACAGGACTTGTCCTGTGGTAAATCGAGGCTACACAAACTTGAACAACCCTCGAAGAGTATTAGTATGTTTCATTTCATAACCCATCATTTTGTCATTTGTCATGTCTCGATGCCAAAATCAGAGCTCTAGTGAAACTTAAAACAAGCAGTGAAACAAAGACCCGGCCACACAAAGACATTGGTGCTGTTCCAACATCATGCCCAGCCTCTGGCTTGATATGCCCTCAAAACAGTGTTGTTTCTTTCCCTTCGTGTAAGGGTTGTCAGCAGTCACCCGACTCTGTCTGACAAGCCCCCTGCTACAGTACTGGCTGTCCCACAGGCCTTAGTCTGACCAAGCGGAAGAAGAAGGAAGAGCTACATGTTTTACACTACTCGTCGTCAGGGAAAAAACAACCGTAGAACGTCTGATGGACCGGAGGCTGCTGGAAGCACAGCAAATAGAAGGACGTGTTTTGTGTTTCTTCTGTATGTCAGATGTATTTATCAATGTATAACTATGTCAAAACGAAACCATATATGGACCGCATGTATCCCTTCACACAAAAAAAATGGAAATACTGTGTATCAATACAGTTGAGGAGTTCACTCAATGGTTGGACGAACACCCGAGACCAGTAATATCTACAGACACAACACAGTAAAGAGATGATGACTTTTCCCTCGTTGGAATTCATGTTGAAAGTTGAATTAAGATATTTATAGGACGACACGCTTTTGAGCTGCGAGCAGAGAGAGAGAGACGGAATTATGTCAATTCAAATAACATATTCTTTATATCAGAACAAAATAATGAAGGGGCTATGATGTCTTCTCTGTAACAATCAACGAGTTCTGGAGGACATTTCCTCCAGAACCGTGATCTAGCAGAACAATGGGTCTGTTCATGGACAATTAAAACAAAGTGTCAATGGAGTTCTGCTGGGGAACAGTGATGAGCATAAATGTCCTTTATGGCCTGTGCAAATGGTTCCTTCTATTAGAGACACCACATTCAACCTTAAAGAAGAAACATGGGATTCTTCTCGTTCTTGTTTCTCTTTTTCTCTGTTTTACTCTTTCCCTGTCGCCCTCTCTCTTTCCCTGTCGCCCTCTCTCTTTCCCTGTCGTCCTCTCTCGTTCCCTGTCGCCCTCTCTCTTTCCCTGTCGCCCTCTCTCTTTCCCCGTCTCCCTCTCTCTTTCTCTGTCGTCCTCTCTCTTTCCCTGTCGCCCTCCCTCTTTCCCTGTCGCCCTCTCTCTTTCCCTGTCGTCCTCTCTCATTCCCTGTCGCCCTCTCTCTTTCCCTGTCGCCCTCTCTCTTTCCCTGTCGCCCTCTCTCTTTCTCTGTCGTCTCTCTCTCTTTCCTGTCGCCCTCCCTCTTTCCCTGTCGCCCTCCTCTTTCCCTGTCCCTCTCTCTTTCCCTGTCGCCCTCTCTCTTTCCCTGTCGCCCTCTCCTGTTCCCTGTCGCCCTCTCCCGTTCCCTGTCGCCCTCTCTCTTTCCCTGTCGCCCTTTCTCTTTCCCTGTCGCCCTCTCTCTTTCCCTATCGCCCTCTCTCTTTCCCTGTCGCCCTCTCTCTTTCCCTGTCATCCTCTCTCGTTCCCTGCCGCCCTCTGTCTTTCCCTGTCGCCCCCTCTCTCTTCCCCTGTCGCCCTCTCTCGTTCCCTGTCGCCCTCCCTCTCTTTATCTTTCTCCCTCTCTCTTGGTTGTTTGGGGAAGGTGACAGTGCGTCATTCCCTCTTTCCTTCTGACTGTTCCTCCCCAATCCCTGGGAGTGGAGTAATCATCTCTTTACCATGGCGCCGGCTGACACTTTTGGAACGAACCAGAGGGCTGAGGTTGGTGAATGTGATTTCACACACGGCAGGGTTTGCAGGTGACAGGACTGGGGGACTATCTGATTAGTCCCTTGCTGTAGTCTCTGAGCAGAGCTACAGAGCATGGTGCTCTACGGTCTCTCTCCCTCCCTTCTACCTCCCGACTCAGCCCCCTGTCACCATAACAAACACTCGTTATTTTTAATATACTTATTATAGAAAGCCTCTCTCCTTGCAATTTGTACAAACAAACATGTGGGGAATCTGTATGGAGATAGAGATATATGCATATAAAAACAAGCACATTATTTGCATATGTTATGGGGAATTTTGGATAATTGTGAGCATGCATACTCATCCACTCACGCACATATGCGCACACAGACAAACAAACACAGACAACAATTTGCCATGATTGTAGATCTATCTGTGCCAAAAAAATAATGTTTTAATGCTACGGGAGTCAATTGGCTCATTCATCCCACCCTCCTCTCCCCTGTAACTATTCCCCATGTTGTTGCTGTGAATGAGAATGTGTCCTCAGTCAGCTTACCATGTCAAATAAGGGTAAGATAAAGGAAATAAATAAATCAAGGGGGTGTTCGTATGTGTGTGTACGTGTATGCTTGTGTGTGTGTGTGTGTCTACGCACATGTGTACGTGTGTGTGTGTGTGTACGTGTGTGTGTGTGTGTGTGTGTGTGTGTGTGTGTGTGTGTGTGTGTGTGTGTGTGTGTGTGTGTGTGTGTGTGTGTGTGTGTGTGTGTGTGTGTGTGTGTGTGTGTGTGTGTGTATAGAAGTAGAAGGTTAATGCAGACCTGTGAGCAGAGATGACAGCAACTGGAGGCCAGTGAACAAAACGAGGCGTCCAGGGACTTTCATCTCCATATGCACTGGCCCCTTTGTTTCACTCTAGTCTCAGATTTCACATTTATTGCCAGGCTTTGGAGAGGGCAGCGTGACCTTGAGAGGACCCCGTAGTCATCTATTCCACTCAAACCCTAGTTAATTAGCAGCACCACGGTTTGGGGTTTGCTAAATCACCGGACAGAGTCGTCAAACCACAAGCTGACAGGCCGCGATACAAACGCCTAAGCAAAAAGGAAAGGACCACGGTACTAACTAAAATAATTACAGAATTGTGTAGTGGTGTGTGTGTGTGTGTGTGTGGAGTAAGTGTGTGTTTGTGTGTGTAGTAAGTGTGTGTGTGTGTGTGTAGTAAGTGTGTGTTTGTGTGTGTAGTAAGTGTGTGTGTGTAGTAAGTGTGTGTTTGTGTGTGTAGTAAGTGTGTGTGTCTAGTAAGTGTGTGCGTGTCCTTATAATCTGTGCTGGGCCACGTCAAAGGCACTGGACAGAGAATAAACATGCTCCAAAAAAAGGGACTGGAACTGAATAGAGGAGACCCCGTCAAATGTTTCAAAGGACTGTCAAGGCAAACATCAGCCTGCTGTCAGAAATGCCCCTTTCCCCCGAGGTAAGTCTAATGGAGAAGAGGGAGAGTGACCTGCCTCCCTCTCCCTCTGTCGGACAGGCCTATTGTTCCTCTTGACAATCAACAGCCAGCCAGAGGTTACGCGCAGGCGTTCAAATCACTCACCTTGCAGGGTTTCACCTTCTTCCTGAACAACATCCGTGAGCAGTTTTTAACACTCACTTTTCAAAAGAAAAGGAGAGAGGAAAAATGTAATATGGCAATTTAGCTAAATAATTACAGCATTTTACTCCTCTTCCGTCTACACTCGGAGGCTCCGCTGGCAAAAAAAAAGCTAATAATTCAATTTCTCAGTGCCTGTAATTGTCACCGATGTACCTAAAGGTCATATCATTCACCCAGAAGAAAGGGAGGGAGAGGCTGGAGACATGCTCAGAAGAGGCAATTTAACACAGGGCTAATGGGAGCAGTGTTACTCAAATGGACGGAGCGTTTCGGTTAGCAGCCATTTGGTAACGGTGGGCTCATACTGTATTGGCTCTCTCCCTGGTCGCTACGCCCTCCATCACCAGCGCCATCATTCTCAGGTAACTAACAGATGAGTGATGGACCCAAAATGGAGATGACGTTTAGGCCTGTGTTAGGGGTTAAGCCTGGTACGGTCGGGAGGCAGGATTTGGGGAGTAGCAGCCCTGGTTTTGAAAGTAATTGACTAACACAGTGCTGGGTATTAAAGTCATAGAGTGCCAAAAGGGAACACATAGCCGCTTGACCCAAAGCCACTGTGGAATAATCTAGTATTCAATCCAGCGTGTAATGACTGCTTGGGCTGTCAATCCTCGGAGTTCTCTGTCTCTGCCTGGCTCCCCCACTCTCTGTCTCCCTCTGTCTCTCTCTCCCTCTCTTCCTCATAACTCCCCCTCGCTCCCCACTATATCACTCCACCTATCCCTCTTTCTCGCCTGGCGTGATGCTGCTGTTTCACAGAGAGTAGATGGAGGGACGACAGAGTTGAGGGTTGACGGAGAGGCCTAGAAGAGCCAGGCTTTAGGTTGTTAAGTTCAGAGGCTCACGCCGTATCTACCCACGGTCCCTCCTCCATCCTCCAGTCTAATCCAGCGACACCAGAGGGGTCAACACACTCTCCGTCTCGCCCACTGCCTCCTCCCCGAAAACAGGGAGCACCGCGCACTCCTCAGACTCCCTCTCAAACAGGTTATTCGTGTTCAATACAAATGAATGTGGAACCGTTGGTGAGTTCAGAAGCGGTGTCTTTGGGAGCGGGGGAAGGCATCATTAAAGAGTGGAGCGGTTCGAGCAATTTGCTTAACCTCTCGGCGGTGTCTGTTCTCTGTGATCAATAGGTTTTTATCCACCTGTGCGAGTCGTCCATAATGATGAGCGGACCGACAGACGGATAAGAAGCTCTGAGTCAGAAGAGAGGAGAGAAACGTGCTCTCTTATTAAAATCATGAATCTGTCTCCTGAAAAACGCTCTCCGTGGACTTTCTGCATGGTTCATGTTAGAGAGAATGTCGCATCACAGTGTTGTAATCTTTGCAAATAGTATTTTGGGTCTTTTTCCTATTATGTACAGTATCGATTAGCGTGCCGCAGGCATGATGAGATGTGTGAATCACACACAAATCTTAGTCAAATCAAATCTCATTTTATTTGACACATACACATGGTTAGCAGATGTTAATGCGAGTGTAGCGAAATGCTTGTGCTTCTAGTTCCGACAATGCAGTAATAACCAACGAGTAATCTAACGTAACAATTCCAAAACTACTACCTTATACACACAAGTGTAAAGGGATAAAGAATATGTACATAAATATCTATAAATGAGTGATGGTACAGAACGGCATAGGCAAGATGCAGTAGATGGTATCGAGTACAGTATATACATATGAGATGAGTATGTAAACAAAGTGGCATAGTTTAAAGTGTCTAGTGATGCATGTATTACATAAAGATGCAGTAGATGATATAGAGTACAGTATATACATATACATATGAGATGAGTAATGTAGGGGATGTAAACATCATATTAAGTAGCATTGTTTAAAGTGGCTAGTGATATTTTTACATCAATTTCCATCAATTTCCATTATTAAAGTGGCTGGAGTTGAGTCAGTGTGTTGGCAGCAGCCACTCAATGTTAGTGGTGGCTGTTTAACAGTCTGATGGCCTTGAGATAGAAGCTGTTTTTCAGTCTCTCGGTCCCAGCTTTGATGCACCTGTACTGACCTCGCCTTCTGGATGATAGCGGGGTGAACAGGCAGTGGCTCTGGTGGTTGTTGTCCTTGATGATCTTTATGGCCTTCCTGTGACATTGGGTGGTGTAGGTGTCCTGGAGGGCAGGTAGTTTGCCCCCGGTGATGCGATGTGCAGACCTCACTACCCTCTGGAGAGCCTTACGGTTGTGGGCGGAGCAGTTGCTGACAGGATGCTCTCGATTGTGCATCTGTAGAGGTTTGTGAGTGCTTTTGGTGACAAGCCAAATTTCTTAAGCCTCCTAAGGTTGAAGAGGCGCTGTTGTGCCTTCTTCACGACGCTCTCTGTGTGGGTGGACCAATTCAGTCCGTGATGTGTACGCCGAGGAACTTAAAACTTACTACCCTCTCCACTACTGTCCCGTCGATGTGGATAGGGGGGTGCTCCCTCTGTTGTTTTCTGAAGTCCACCATCATCTCCTTTGTTTTGTTGACGTTGAGTGTGAGGTTATTTTCCTAACACCACACTCCGAGGGCCCTCACCTCCTCCCTGTAGGCCGTCTCGTCGTTGTTGGTAATCAAGCCTACCACTTTAGTGTCGTCCGCAAACTTGATGATTGAGTTGGAGGCGTGCAAGGCCACGCAGTCGTGGGTGAACAGGGAGTACAGGAGAGGGCTCAGAACGCACCCTTGTGGGGACCCAGTGTTGAGGATCAGCGGGGTGGAGATGTTGTTACCTACCCTCACCACCTGGGGGGCGGCCCGTCAGGAAGTCCAGTACCCAGTTGCACAGGGCGGGGTCGAGTCCCAGGGTCTCGAGCTTGATGACGAGTTTGGAGGGTACTATGGTGTTAAATGCTGAGCTGTAGTCGATGAACAGCATTCTCACATAGGTATTCCTCTTGTCCAGATTTTTATTTATTTTTTAAATTTTTTATTTCACTTTTATTTAACCAGGTAGGCTAGTTGAGAACAAGTTCTCATTTGCAACTGCGACCTGGCCAAGATAAAGCATAGCAGTGTGAACAGACAACACAGAGTTACACATGGAGTAAACAATTAACAAGTCAATAACACAGTAGAAAAAAAATGGGCAGTCTATATACAATGTGTGCAAAAGGCATGAGGAGGTAGGCGAATAATACAATTTTGCAGATTAACACTAGGGTGATAAATGATCAGATGGTCATGTACAGGTATTGGTGTGCAAAAGAGCAGAAAAGTAAATAAATAAATAAAAAAAACAGTATAAAAACAGTATGGGAATTAAGTAGGTGAAAATGGGTGGGCTATTTACCAATAGACTATGTACAGCTGCAGCGATCGGTTAGCTGCTCGGATAGCTGATGTTTGAAGTTGGTGAGGGAGATAAAAGTCTCCAACTTCAGCGATTTTTGCAGTTCGTTCCAGTCACAGGCAGCAGAGTACTGGAACGAAAGGCGGCCAAATGAGGTGTTGGCTTTAGGGATGATCAGTGAGATACACCTGCTGGAGCGTGTGCTACGGATGGGTGTTGCCATCGTGACCAGTGAACTGAGATAAGGCGGAGCTTTACCTAGCATGGACTTGTAGATGACCTGTAGCCAGTGGGTCTGGCGACGAATATGTAGCGAGGGCCAGCCGACTAGAGCATACAAGTCGCAGTGGTGGGTGGTATAAGGTGCTTTGGTGACAAAACGGATGGCACTGTGATAGACTGCATCCAGTTTGCTGAGTAGAGTGTTGGAAGCCATTTTGTAGATGACATCGCCGAAATCGAGGATCGGTAGGATAGTCAGTTTTACTAGGGTAAGCTTGGCGGCGTGAGTCAAGGAGGCTTTGTTGCGGAATAGAAAGCCGACTCTTGATTTGATTTTCGATTGGAGATGTTTGATGTGAGTCTGGAAGGAGAGTTTGCAGTCTAGCCAGACACCTAGGTACTTATAGATGTCCACATATTCAAGGTCGGAACCATCCAGGGTGGTGATGCTAGTCGGGCATGCGGGTGCAGGCAGCGATCGGTTGAAAAGCATGCATTTGGTTTTACTCGCGTTTAAGAGCAGTTGGAGGCCACGGAAGGAGTGCTGTATGGCATTGAAGCTCGTTTGGAGGTTAGATAGCACAGTGTCCAATGACGGGCCGAAAGTATATAGAATGGTGTCGTCTGCGTAGAGGTGGATCAGGGAATCGCCCGCAGCAAGAGCAACATCATTGATATATACAGAGAAAAGAGTCGGCCCGAGAATTGAACCCTGTGGCACCCCCATAGAGACTGCCAGAGGACCGGACAGCATGCCCTCCGATTTGACACACTGAACTCTGTCTGCAAAGTAATTGGTGAACCAGGCAAGGCAGTCATCCGAGAAACCGCGGCTATTGAGTTGCCAATAAGAATATGGTGATTGACAGAGTCGAAAGCCTTGGCGAGGTCGATGAAGACGGCTGCACAGTACTGTCTTTTATCGATGGCGGTTATGATATCGTTTAGTACCTTGAGCGTGGCTGAGGTGCACCCGTGACCGGCTCGGAAACCAGATTGCACAGCGGAGAAGGTACGGTGGGATTCGAGATGGTCAGTGACCTGTTTGTTGACTTGGCTTTCGAAGACCTTAGATAGGCAGGGCAGGATGGATATAGGTCTATAGCAGTTTGGGTCCAGGGTGTCTCCCCCTTTGAAGAGGGGGATGACTGCGGCAGCTTTCCAATCCTTGGGGATCTCAGACGATATGAAAGAGAGGTTGAACAGGCTGGTAATAGGGGTTGCGACAATGGCGGCAGATAGTTTCAGAAATAGAGGGTCCAGATTGTCAAGCCCAGCTGATTTGTACGGGTCTAGGTTTTGCAGCTCTTTCAGAACATCTGCTATCTGGATTTGGGTAAAGGAGAACCTGGAGAGGCTTGGGCGAGGAGCTGCGGGGGGGGCGGAGCTGTTGGCCGAGGTTGGAGTAGCCAGGCGGAAGGCATGGCCGGCCGTTGAGAAGTGCTTATTGAAGCTTTCGATAATCGTGGATTTATCGGTGGAGACCGTGTTACCTAGCCTCAGTGCAGTGGGCAGCTGGGAGGAGGAACTCTTGTTCTCCATGGACTTCACAGTGTCCCAGAACTTTTTGGAGTTGGACCTACAGGATGCAAACTTCTGCCTGAAGAAGCTGGCCTTAGCTTTCCTGACTGACTGCATGTATTGGTTCCTGACTTCCCTGAACAGTTGCATATCACGGGGGCTATTCGATGCTATTGCAGTCCGCCACAGGATGTTTTTGTGCTGGTCGAGGGCAGTCAGGTCTGGAGTGAACCAAGGGCTGTATCTGTTCTTGGTTCTGCATTTTTTGAACGGAGCATGCTTATCTAAAATGGTGAGGAAGTTACTTTTAAAGAATGACCAGGCATCCTCAACTGACGGGATGAGGTCAATGTCCTTCCAGGATACCCGGGCCAGGTCGATTAGAAAGGCGGGTTAGGGCAGTGTGCAGTGTGGTTTCGATTGCGTTGTCTGTGGACCTATTGGGGCGGTAAGCAATTTGGAGTGGGTCTAGGGTGTCAGGTAGGGTGGAGGTGATATGGTCCTTGACTAGTCTCTCAAAGCATTTCATGATGACGGAAGTGAGTGCTACGGGGGCGGTAGTCGTTTAGCTCAGTTACCTTAGCTTTCTTGGGAAGAAGGACAATGGTGGCCCTCTTGAAGCATGTGGGAACAGCACACTGGGATAAGGATTGATTGAATATGTCCGTAAACACACCAGCCAGCTGCTTTGCGCATGCTCTGAGGGCACGGCTGGGGATGCCGTCTGGGCCTGCAGCCTTGCGAGGGTTAACACGTTTAAATGTTTTACTCACGTCGGCTGCAGTGAAAGAGAGTCCGTAGGTTTTGGTTGCGGGTCGTCAATGTGATCTGGGGAATCTGCGAAAATACTAAATATGCACCTGTATGTTTCTAGCCAGACCATGTAATACTTGTCCATGCAGCACAGAAGTATCTAGCAATAGCAATACCAACCCAGCATCGCTGCTTTCACCCCCATCGCAGAAGGGAACGGCACCTGTCACACTGTTTGAGCAGAGGTACGGGAATGGGGGGGGGAAAGAAAAAGCACTGCTGCACTTCACAACACTGTCATTGCCATTTATAATACGCATTGCAGTATAAAGAGGGCCATTAGGGCCCCAACCTGGGAGCCATTAAATCATTTTAAATCGCTGTAACATCCCATTAGTGTCAGTGGTGAGACCACATAATAGTCTGTATTATAGAGATCACCACCGCGGACCCATTTGGACTAAATCACTGCAGCCTCTCTTCTCCAGCTAGGATCCTGATCCCCCCGTCCCCAGCGCACAGGGACACTCGTGCCAAAGAGAGGCTGGATACTCTGGGGGATCTCCTAGTGCGTTTGAAATCAGAAGGATCGGCTGGACCGTCCACAGCACCATCCTATGAATTAGGCATGATGCTATTATGCTATCTGTGGCTGTTTCTGTGGGGAAATCACGCAACGGCAGCAGGTTTTGCTTGTTTAGTGGACAAAATATCAATTGAATTTGAACCTAAATGCACTACTGACATGTGTTGATATACAAGCATAATTAGGATTGGAAGATGGACTTCACTCCCCAAATCAAATGGCTGCAATCTGGGGGAGGATAACAAGTCAGAGCTTGTTGGGGTGGATTTGCAATTTGGAGATGAGATGGACAATGTGGTAATAGCAAGATCCAGTGGGCCCTAACTAACCTGTGAGGAACCAGACCATGACAAAACAGCCATGCAAGTGATCATAGGTCACACAATCATAGGCCTGACACACAAGCATGACAAAACAGCTATGCTAGAGGTCAGAGGTCACACAATCATAGGCCTGACACACAACCATGACAAAACAGCTATGCTAGAGGTCAGAGGTCACACAATCATAGGCCTGACACACAACCATGACAAGAAGCCAGGGATCACGTCATGAAACAAATAATGCTCTCTATAACAACGAATCAGAATATAAAGACAGGGAAGGAAAAAACATGTTCAGAACGAATAACTGACTGCTGATTGGACGTTAAGACACCTAGAAGTTTTTTTACTAAACAGAAACGAAAAGCAGAACAAATAGATGAGGTAGGGGCTTTGGGATTGAATAAAAACTCCATGAGAAATATGCATCTTCCATTACATATCTATACATTTCCCTCTCTTCCTCCACATGATAAATAGCTCCTTCCACAAACCCTTGGTCTGCCCTATGAGTTCTTGGAGGAACAAAGCTATGATGAATGGATTAATGCCAGAACCCAAGCAAACACCTCTCCTGGCCGATAAAAAGAGATCCTGCCAATGACAATTTGGGGACTCTGGTGACCCGAGGAGTGGTCTATGGGGTATGCCCCCCAGAGAGGCACGGTGATGGAGCCGAATCACCATTAGGGGGAAGATTAAGTGCCCCTTGCGTCCGACACTCACTTCATTATACATGCAAGCCCTCACCCCACTCGCCCGGCGCATCTCCCGAAAAGGCACTTTGATTGCTTATTTCTTGACTGTCTCCGTTGGCAACCCCGGGCTAGAGAAACAAATCCCATTGGCCGCGTGCCCCTCCTATCAGGCAGGGAGAGGAAGAGAGAAGTGAGAGTTACATTTTTTTTATTGTGCAGGATACTTGCACAGGTGGGAGGGACATTTTCTGAACCTGTCAAATGTTCTGTGTCTCAGGAGGATGAGGAAGCACAGTCGTGGCATTCCCAAAACGACAGCTGACAAATAGAGAGCCCTCGATATGAATGGCTGTACTTGGAAACAATGGGTATGAATAAACAACAGCTCCCACACAAATGCTAATAAAAATGATGGAGAAGGGGGTTTGGGAGGCTAGTGTCATTAGACAAGCTAAGAAAAACAAATAGGTATGCAGCACTATATTAAACGACTGGATAAAATGACCATTTAATTACGTTGTCTTGTTAGACTAAACTGAACTGAAACATATACTGGCATACTGCATTTTAGTCCAATCTGTTCTCAAGGACCCCTTTCAAAACCACCAATCACCACAAATCGCCGGCTGATATTTCCGCCAGATTTTTACGTCGTTTTTACAAGCGGTGATCAGAGGAAGGGCTAAAGTCCTCGTCGGACATTTAAGAGCCAAAGTGGGCTCCGTGAGGACTTTCATGGCTCTTTAAGTCAATTCCAAATAGATGCCACATGTGTTCCAACATTTCAGGGTAGGGGGACAACCCCCAACACCCCTACAGGGTGTAAAGCAGGAACACATTTTATATAGGAGAAAAAGCTGAATAAAGAAACACTTTTAGAGCGGTTTGGGTGAAAGGACAGTGTGAATAATGAACTGCTAATCTAAGTTACTCGGTCGGGCTTCAGTGTACTACTCATCCTGTTATGAAGATAACCAGAGATGTTTTAATATGTAACGCCAGGAAACTGTTTTTTATTCTGACATTTCCAAAGTGAAGAAATCAACAGAAATGTCCTCAGGCACCCCTGTGTTCAGTGCAGAGCAGAGCACAGTTAAATTCATCCTGAGAACCTTCAGAATTGATTAGGCTATTTTGTTAGCTAGCTATTGGCTACTAGGAAATCAATACAGTTTTCATAACACGGCAATGTAATCCCAATGATTCTTAATCCGTACAGTGCTGTCTCCTATCAAAATAAAAAATGGCTACTATTGACAGGAGCCATCATGGACCTGAATACTTTAGTTTTAACAGCCTGATGGTAGGTATCAGAGTACTAAGAAAAATGTATATTTCACACCTCAGAGCTGAAGATAAGCTTTCAATCATCGCTCAATGAACAAATGTTACACTAAGCGTACCTCTGTCACATATCAACAGATACTCAGCTTTGACATCGAAACCAATGACGCCGGACTCACTGTAGGACCAAACAATTCTGTTTTCTCTCAAGAAATGTAGGGCATCGAACAGTGAGCTGTAAAAAGTACCGACGTTATCTTAACCACATGTACAAACCACATTATGAAGAATCCATAGTCAAACCAGTTGTCTGTAATCCAAACAGAGATGTACTGTGAAGTATGAAGGTTTTTGATAGCACTAAGTGGAACGTTTGCTTGGTGCAGTTATAAGCAGGCCACAAGTTACATATTAGGATATTTTGGGGGCAACGGCATGAATGTGGAGAGTACTCCACTGGAAATACAAGATGCCATTTTCACAAAATAAAATTCTATGCAATTCCGCATTAACATTTATGCCCAAAAGCCATCCATTATTAAATATCATTTGAGAGTGATGAGTTGAAAGTGACATTAATGGTGGTAACGGGATTGATATACTTAGACTCAAATTTAGACACACGTCGTCATGCACACACAGACACACACCAAATATTGGGGGCGCTCTCCACCTGTAGTGTGACGAGACTCGTATGCCAAGACATTTGTGAGAACAGCTAATAGGCATTTTTCTGAAAACCCTTAATGGGTGTTACATTATAAAACCACATCCATATTCATGCAGACTGACAATGAATGATGACAATAGAATTACTACTATTAACTCATATATTTCAGATTTTGATTTATGTACATATTCACACGCATAATCCCCAAAAAATCACAGCATTCACACCGTATGGTACATTTTGTATCCTAATATTATTGGATTGATTGAATATATTATGACACCAAGTCAATATATAAAAAAAATATGGTTACAATATGGCTAACCATGCTTTACGATACGTTTCATCACAGCATATCTACGGACCATTCCTCACAGGGGTCAACTGCGTCCAAGAAGCGTATGTCAAATCGATGAATGTAGATCTATTAAAAACATGTTTGCGTGCATAGATTGACATGGTGGATCGTCAGCGCTATCGATTTCCTCTACTGTGCTGTTCATGAGACGCCACATTCAATCTCAACTTTGCTCAAGTAACTAAGATATTGTTCCCGCTCTCCCTCGTTTGCGTAGGGCAAAAAAAGTGCTGTGGCGAACGTGTTTTTATCAAGTTCCCTCGTGCAATTAATCGAGGCAAAAGTACAGTCAACCAAGTACAGTGGTCCTCTAAAGTTGAAACAAAGGGGCTCTATCTCCTGATTTCAATCAGTTATAAACGATGCAGTCGTTGAAGGCCCACAAAAGAAGACATCTCCACTCTATAGTCACATGTAATTACCCAAGTCGGCTGCTCCGTGGCGCGTGATCTTTGGCTGACAGGAACATTGACTGATGACCTTCCCAGAGAAAGGACTCCCCGGTCAGGTCGCCCAGCATGCTAGGCTCTCCTCAACCTCCATACTGTAACTACCCCTCCCAGCCCAAACATCTCAATACACCCCCGTCACACCCGACTTTCAAATACAAAGCTATTGATAAATCAGACCGTCAGTGTGAAAGTTGGTCTGGCCTATCACTCACAATCAAGGATCTATCTATCACTCCTCGGCTTTGTAGGGCAAGAGAAATGACTCCTCGTCGTCTCGGCCCCGTGCTAATTTGACACAGCCCACTTGGCTCGCCATAATGCCTCTGTCACTGTCAGTCCTTGGTGGAACCCCCACACTGTACAACTTGGACACAATTACCGGCCGTTTACCGGCAGCCATTATACCAGCGGTGTTGCCCGCGCCGCTCCTCACATTGCCACGGCTCATCAAGCGTGGACGCGGCCCATTAATGAACATTGTTAGCATTTCTCTTAAACTTCTCTTCTCCCGCCTCTAATAAACAGCCAGTGTTCCATGAAGGAGCATTGCCATCCTCCATGTGACATGATATTTATTGTCCGCTGGAGGATCTGCTAGAACACGAGGAGGGGTGACAGTAGACATCAGGCTGGATGGAGAGCGGGACACAAAGAGAGAGAGAGAGAAATGGAGAGGCCCCAAAAAAAGAGAGAGCCAAAGACAGGTACAGAAAAGGAAAGTGAAGAGAACATTACGTCCTAAATCTACAGGACATCACAGTAAACCGAAAAGAGCACCATTATGACCAGAACTGCATTGGTAGCTATGAATACATCAGTGGCCATCAAAGCTGCCTTGACACCTGTTTTGTCCTCACCGGCCCAGAGGAGTGGACACCCACTGTGACCTAATGGCATCCGTGTCCTCTAAAGACCGCTCATTTCCTGCTCTGCCCCGGGGTGGCGCCGTGTGACACAACAGGGGCCATCTTTGGCGAGGGGGTCACCATCCATCACGGGCCTGTGGCGCTGCGCTTACATCGAGGTTTCCAAGGTAATTATACGCTGATCAGAGGAGTCAGCGGTGTCACCCCGCGGTGGTCACAGGCTGAAACTCAAGCTGAATCACACATACATGTAAGCAAAGGCACACTCACATGCAGACCGACACATACACAAAAACACACAGGCGCACACACAAATACAACCCCACCCCCCCACCCACCCACACTTTCCCCACACAAACTGCGACAATGAGTCATGCGTGTCACCCCCACCCAATATCCTCCCTTCTCACAGACCCTCTCCTCCCTCCCTAACCCTTCAGACATTATGGGTAAATTAATGAAGCCCAATGCAACTGCACTTGAACACACAAAATGTCCTCTCATTAGGCTCCTGCCTGCCTGCCATCCCAGGGCCACATCATGAAATATACAGACATTTTAGGAAGGGTTCAAATCGGCCACGTTATTTATTTATGGCCAGTTCATAGGGGCTAAGTCTTATTCTGGTGGGAAAAAAAGACAATCGGGAAAGGAGAGAATGCCATGTGTGTCACACCCTGATCTGTTTCACCCATCTTTGTGCTTGTCTCCACCCACCTCTAGGTGTCGCCCATCTTCCCCATTATATTTATACCTGTGTTCTCTGTCTGTTGCCAGTTTGTTATGTTTCGTCAAGCCTACCAGCGTTTTTCCTGTGCTCCTGTCTTTCTCTTGTTCCTGTTTTCTATTTGTCCCGGTTCTGCCATGACCCTGAGCCTGACTGCTGTTCTGTAACTTCAACACAACATCTCCACTTTGTTGACGCTCAACACTGGGGCCCCACAAGAATGTGTGCTCAGCCCCCTCCTGTACTCCGTGTTCACCCACAACTGCGTGGCCATGCACGCCTCCAACTCAATCATCAAGTTTGCAGACGACACAATGGCAGTGGGCTTGATTACCAACAACGACGAGACAGCTACAGGGAGGAGGTGAGGGCACTCTGAGTCAGGAAAACAACCTCTCACTCAACGTCAACAAAACAAAGGAGATGATCGTGGACTTCAAGAAACAGCACCCCCCCCCCCATCCACATTGAAGGGACAACAGTGGAGAAGGTGGAAACTTTTAAGTTCCGAGGCGTACACATCCAAGACAAACTGAAATAGTCCACCCACACAGAAAGTGTAGTGAAGAAGGCGCAGCAGCGCCTCTTCAACCTTAGGAGGCTGAAGAAATGTGGCTTGTCACCCAAAACCCTGACTAACTTTTACAGATGCACATTTGAGAACATCCTGTTGGGCTGTATCACAGCCTGGTACGTCAACTGCACGCCCTCAACCGCAAGGCTGTCCAGAGTGTGGGGCAGTCTGCACAACGCATCACCGGGGGCAAACTACATGCCCTCCATGACACCTATAGCAACCAATGTCACAGGAAGGCCAAAAAGATCATCAGGGACAAGAACCACCCAAGCCACTGCCTGTTCACACCACTACCATCCAGAAGGCGAAGTCAGTGCAGGTGCATCAAAGCTGGACCGAGAGACTGAAAAACAGCTTCTATCTCAAGGCCATCAGACTGTTAAACAGCAATCACTAACTCAGAGAAGCTGCTGCTTACATTGAGACCCAATCACTGGTCCCTTTAATAAATGGATCACTAGTCACTTAAACAATGACACTTTAACAATGTTTACATATCTTACATTACTCATATATACTCATACTACTTGTAACGATCTTCTTCATCTGATGAGGAGTATGAAAGATTGAACCAAAACACAGCGTGGTAAGTGTCCATTTTAATCAAATATAACTGAACACTGAATACAAAATAACCAAAGTGAAACAATGAAAATCGAAACAGTTCTGTATGGTCACTTCCGTCATCATGAAGTGCTTTGAGAGACTAGTCAAGGACCATATCACCTCCACCCTACCTGACACCCTAGACCCACTCCAATTTGCTTACCTCCCAAATAGGTCCACAGACGATGCAATCTCAACCACACTGCACACTGCCCTAACCCATCTGGACAAGAGGAATACCTATGTGAGAATGCTGTTCATCGACTACAGCTCGGCATTCAACACCATAGTACCCTCCAAGCTCGTCATCAAGACCTGGGTCTCGACCCCGCCCTGTGCAACTGGGTACTGGACTTCCTGACGGGCCGCCCCCAGGTGGTGAGGGTAGGCAACAACAATTCCTCCCCGCTGATCCTCAACACTGGGGCCCCACAAGGGTGCGTTCTGAGCCCTCTCCTATACTCCCTGTTCACCCACGACTGCGTGGCCACGCACGTCTCCAACTCAATCATCAAGTTTGCGGACGACACAACAGTGGTAGGCTTGATTACCAACAACGACGAGATAGCCTACAGGGAGGAGGTGAGGGCCCTCGGAATGTGGTGTCTGGAAAATAACCTCACACTCAACGTCAACAAAACTAAGGAGATGATTGTGGACTTCAGGAAACAGCAGAGGGAACACCCCCCTATCCACATCGATGGAACAGTAGTGGAGAGGGTAGCAAGTTTTAAGTTCCTCGGCATACACATCACAGACAAACTGAATTGGTCCACTCACACAGACAGCATCGTGAAGAAGGCGCAGCAGCGCCTCTTCAACCTCAGGAGGCTGAAGAAATTCGGCTTGTCACCAAAAGCACTCACAAACTTCTACAGATGCACAATCGAGAGCATCCTGGCGGGCTGTATCACCGCCTGGTACGGCAACTGCTCCGCCCTCAACCGTAAGGCTCTCCAGAGGGTAGTGAGGTCTGCACAACGCATCACCGGGGGCAAACTACCTGCCCTCAAGGACATCAACCACCCGAGCCACTGCCTGTTCACCCCGCTATCATCCAGAAGGCGAGGTCAGTACAGGTGCATCAAAGCTGGGACCGAGAGACTGAAAAACAGCTTCTATCTCAAGGCCATCAGACTGTTAAACAGCCACCACTAACATTGAGTGGCTGCTGCCAACACACTGACACTGACACTGACTCAACTCCAGCCACTTTAATAATGGGAATTGATGGGAAATGATGTAAATATATCACTAGCCACTTTAAACAATGCTACCTTAATGTTACTTACCCTACATTATTCATCTCATATGCATACGTATATACGGTACTCTATATCATCGACTGCATCCTTATGTAATACATGTATCACTAGCCACTTTAACTATGCCACTTTGTTTACATACTCATCTCATATGTATATACTGTACTCGATACCATCTACTGTATCTTGCCTATGCTGCTCTGTACCATCACTCATTCATATATCCTTATGTACATATTCTTTATCCCCTTACACTGTGTATAAGACAGTAGTTTTGGAATTGTTAGTTAGATTACTTGTTGGTTATTACTGCATTGTCGGAACTAGAAGCACAAGCATTTCGCTACACTCGCATTAACATCTGCTAACCATGTGTATGTGACAAATACAATTTGATTTGATTTGATTTGATTTGGTGAAACACAGACCCAGAAAACAACTACCCACAACCCATAGTGGGAATACAGGCTGCCTAAGTATGGTTCTCAATCAGAGACAACGACAGACAGCTGTCCCTGATTGAGAACCATACCAGGCCAAAAACAAAGAAATACAAAAACATAGAAAAAAGAACACAGAACGCCCACCCCAGTCACACGCCACACTAGCATTAACATCTGCTAACCATGTGTATGTGACCAATAAAATGTGATTTAATATTTGATTTGATTCTCACTATCACATAATAAACATGCACAACATACACCAGAGACTGATTACAGGCACTACACCAGAGAGAGAGAGAGAGCGTTTTTTCTCTCCGACAGATGAAATAGTTTCAGCTTGTTTTTGACAGCTACAGCACAGGCGTGTGGGTGTGTGTGTGTGGCCATTGCTGCAGCGTGCGTCTGGTTGTAATAATTAAAGCCTACCGTACTACCGACCTGAATAAATTAATACTTCCTGTGTGAGCAGCAATGTGCCACTGCACATTCAGACATGCTTTGTTCCTCCTGATGACTTTTTTCTGTTTCTTGTACTGTTTCGTTGTCGTGTGTGTGTGTATGCACATGTGTGTGTGTATGTGCGGGCGCACTTTGCGTATGCTTGTGTGTGTGTGTGTGTGTGAGCGTGATAAAAGGATGTGAGTGATAGGGGAAGCTGTCTTTAATGTTGCACATTTATCTCACGAATATAAATGAAAAGTTTGGCCCCTTTTTGCTTTTTATTTTCATTCTAATTAGTTGTGAAGGAGAGAGGGCGGATGCTTAGAAAGGCACGAGGTTTCAGACAACCCAGGGCGATGCTCTGTGAGACGAGAAGTGGACAGGAGAACATACAGCCGGCACACAGCACACAGAGCAAGGCTTTATTCAAATCACCATAAACCTGCAATGTTGAATGGTTTTGCACGGAACTGGTTCAAATCCCAATTCATATTCCCTACGGCTGTTTTCCAAGCCTTGCCATTCATCCAACATCTTCAATTAATCCCGACTCTCCATTGGCAACACACTGACACTGCACTGACAGTACCCTCGCCACAACATAACATAACGGATTATTTGAAAAGCAACCTGCCCCCTCTCCTCCTAGTCCACATTCGCCCCATAAAACATTTACCCTATCAAGCCATTTACCATTTCCTCTCTTCCACCCTCTTGACCCCTTAGTGGAGGGGAACCAGTGCATTTAGCATTAGACTCTGATGTGGTGATGGTGCTGGTGGTGGTGTGACAGTGCAGGAACTTGTGCTCTTGTCTAGATAGTAGTGTAATTAGGGAGGAAGCGGTGGCAGGCAGGCGCTAGCTAGCTACCAAGCCAGGGTAAATCCCATTATTTGGCCCCTCTCCCGGAGAGTGAATTGCGTGTCAAGTAGGATGCATGTGGTAACCACTATGAAATTACCGCTGGGAGGGGAGGAGAAGGGAGGCTGAGGGCATGTAATGCACTTCCATTGTGTTGTCGAGTGCATCCAAATAAGCAGTGGTAAATGGAGGAACCGCGGCAGAGCAATGGGGCTGGGGGTGGCAGGGATGAGAATCAGTGGGATGCTGTTGGTGGGACCACCTGTAGTTGGGGAGATGCTATATGTGTGTGTGTGTGTGTGTGTGTGTGTGTGTGTGTGTGTGTGTGTGCGTGTGTGCGTGCGTGCGTGCGTGCGTGCGTGCGTGCGTGCGTGCGTGCGTGCGTGCGTGCGTGTACAGTGCTGGTAACTCACAAATATGACTGCGATGATAGAGCATGTTGAGAAATAGAGTACCACCCACAATCCCTCCGTTTTTTTGGTCTGCCAGAAAGCTGTAGTCAGAGGATTTTCAAAGGCCTCCACTCTAGTAGCAGTACGACTAGGGCACAGAACTGCAGACTTCGGAAGCAGAGGGAAATACCTCAGGCTTACAGAAAGTCACAGGAGAGAGACCGGGACATTAAGAGAAAAAAAACAACACTAAAACTGTCAGATGAGGACACAAAACAGAGTTCCGGAAATCTATTATGAATCAAATACATTTGAAAGGTAGTGGCAGAATAATAACACAGAAGGAAGAAAAAAGGAGAAGAGGAGACTCATACAAACTGCCTCCAGCACAGCTAGCTGCCGCCGTTCATCAACAAAGGCCTCCAGTCAAGACTCGTTTTTTTCCCCATGTAACATTTATCATCAGTGCTGTCCGTCAGAGGCAGACGAGGCGCTGATCTAAACCAGACAGCAGCCTCATGACAACAGCAGAGCTACAGAGCTAGGTGATGGTCTCAGCTCAGGAAGGCTAGCTAGCTAGTCCCCGTGTTATTAGGTCTAGAGAGACATGCAGACACGATATTGCCATGACAACAACAAACAGAAATCTCTTTGTTGGAAGAGAAAATAGAAGCCTTCAGTGGGATCGCTGTAGATACTTTGGGCCCAATCATACTAGTGTTGTTTAGACTTCAAACACGCCCTCCGTAGAGGAAGTGTGTCTCCTGCTAATAGCTGGTAGCATGACTTGGTTAAGCTGCTTATTTCAGCCATAAATAATGCATTTAGGCAGATGCGCTTGACTTTTGTAGAATAAGAATCGCTCTGTGACTGACACGTCGGTTTGTTGAATCTGGAGTTGTATCTACATGTTCACCTTTGGAAATAGGCCTGTCCTCTTTAATATTGCTTTGTTAACATAACTATGACAACCATCCCTAACAGCACATCGCCCCTTACATCCATGACAAAATTTGCCTTCTATTTTTGGGTGCCTGGAAACATTTTTATAGTCGAATCAAAGCTACTGAATAGACTTTATATACATATATATATACAGTGGGAAGAACAAGTATTTGATACACTGCCGATTATGCAGGTTTTCCTACTTACAAAGCATGTAAAGGTCTGTAATTTTTATCATAGGTACACTTCAACTGTGAGAGACGGAAATTAAAACAAATCACGTTGTAAGTAATTAGTAAGTAATTAATTAGCATTTTATTGCATGACATAAGTATTTGATACATCAGAAAAGCAGAACTTAATATTTGGTACAGAAACCTTTGTTTGCAATGACAGAGATCATACGTATCCTGTAGTTCTTGACCAGGTTTGCACACACTGCAGCAGGGATTTTGGCCCACTCCCCCATACAGACCTTCTCCAGATCCTTCAGGTTTCGGGGCTGTCACGGGGCAATACGGACTTTCAGCCCCCTCCAAAGATTTTCTATTGGGTTCAGGTCTGGAGACTGGCTAGGCCACTCCAGGACCTTGAGATGCTTCTTACGGAGCCACTCCTTAGTTGCCCTGACTGTGTGTTTCGGGTCGTTGTCATGCTGGAAGACCCAGCCATGACCCATCTTCAATGCTCTTACTGAGGGAAGGGGGTTGTTGGCCAAGATCTTGCGATACATGGCCCCATCCATCCTCCCCTCAATACGGTGCAGTCGTCCTGTCCCCTCTGCAGAAAAGCATCCCCAAAGATTGATGTTTCCACCTCCATGCTTCACGGTTGGGATGGTGTTCTTGGGGTTGTACTCATCCTTCTTCTTCCACCAAACATGGCGAGTGGAGTTTAGACCAAAAACCTCTATTTTTGTCTCATCAGACCACATGACCTTCTCCCATTCCTCCTCTGGATCTTCCAGATGGTCATTGGCAAACTTCAGACGGGCCTGGACATGCGCTGGCTTGAGCAGGGGGACCTTGCTTGCACTGCAGGATTTTAATCCATGACAGTGTAGTGTGTTACTACTGGTTTTCTTTGAGACTTTTTCCCAGCTCTCTTCAGGTCATTGACCACGTCCTACCGTGTAGTTCCGGGCTGATCCCTCACCTTCCTCATGATCATTGATGCCCCACGATGTCACGCCTGTTTTTGTATTGGGGTTTTAGTAGGTATTGGGATTGTGGCTGAGTAGGGTTGTCTAGGAAAGTCTATGGTTGCCCGAGGCGGTTCTTAATCAGAGGCAAGTGATTATCATTGTCTCTGATTGGGAACCATATTTAGGCAGCCATATTCTTTGAGTGTTTGGTGGGTGATTGTTCCTGTCTCTGTGTTTGTAGTCACCAGATAGGCTGTATAGGTTTTCACGTTCCGTTTGTTGTTTTGTATTAATTGTGTTTTGTCTTCATTAAACATGTATCGAATTAACCACGCTGCATTTTGGTCCGACTCTCTTTCGACGGAAGAAAACCGTAACAGAATCACCCACCACAAGAGGACCAAGCGGCGTGGTGCCAGGCAGCGGCAGCAGGAGCTACGAAGTTTGGAGTATACGACTTGGGAGGAAATAGACAGGTGGGCGGTCGACCCAGAGAGAGTGCCGGAGCCCGCCTGGGATTCGCTGGAGCAGTGCGAAGAAGGTTATCGGAGAATGGAGTTGGCGAAGCAAGCATGGCGGTGCGGACGAAAGACCGAGAGTCAGCCCCAAAAATGTATTGGGGGGCTCAGGGAGAGTGTGGCAGAGTCAGGGTTCAAACCTGAGCCAACTCCCCCTGTTTATCGTGAGGAGCAGCGATCAAAGGACTTCTGGACTTGGGAGGAGATATTGGATGGAAAAGGACCCTGGGCACAGCCTGGAGAATATCGCCGTCCCAAAGAAGAACTGGAGGCGGCGAAAGCGGAGAGGCGCTGGTATGAAGAGGCAGCACGGCGACGCGGATGGAAGCCCGAGAGTCAGCCCCATAAATTTATTGGGGGGGGGGGTTGGCTCAGGGAGAGTGTGGCAGAGTCAGGGTTCAGACCTGAGCCAACTCCCCCTGTTTATCGTGAGGAGCCTAGGAGGAGACCAGAACCAGAGCCGGTGTTGGAGGTGAGTGAAGCAGAGACTGTGAAGGAGTTAATGGGGAAAGTGGAGGAGAGAGTTATGAGGGAGTTGCTAGGTTGGTGCTTTAGGTACGATATTCGCCCGATGGAGCGTGTCGGGGATTTAATGGCACCTGGGTCAGCGCTCCATACTCGTCCTGAGGTGCGTGTTAGTCGGCTGGTGAAAATTGTGCCAGCCTCACGCACTAGGCCTCCTGTGTACCTACCTAGCCTTGCACGCCCTGTGCCAGCCCTGCTCTCAGGCTCTCCAGTACACCTTCACGGTCCGGTCCATCCTGTGCCACCTTCACACACCAGTCCTCCGGGGACAGCTCCCGCACCAGGCTTCCTGTGCGTGTCCTCGGCCCAGTACCACCAGTGCCAGCACCACGCACCAGGCCTTCAGTGCGCCTCGCCTGTTCAGCGCTGCCAGAGCCTTTCTCCTCTCCAGTGCTGTCGGAGTCTCCCGCCTGTTCAGCGCTGCCCGAGCCTTCCTCCTCTACAGCGCTGCCGGAGTCTCCCGCCTGTTCAGCGCTGTCCGAGCCTTCCTCCTCTACAGCGCTGCCGGAGTCTCCCGCCTGTCTAGCGCTATCAGAGCCTTCCTCCTCTCCAGCGCTGCCGGAGTCTCCCGCCTGTACAGCGCTGTCCGAGCCTTCTTCCTCTCCAGCGCTGCCGGAGTCTCCTGCCTGTTCAGCACAGCCAGAGCTGCTAGTCTGCATGGAGCAGCCAGAGCTGCCAGTCTGCATGGAGCAGCCAGAGCTGCCAGTCTGCATGGAGCAGCCAGAGCTGCCAGTCTGCATGGAGCTGCCAGTCTGCATGGAGCAGCCAGAGCTGCCAGCTGCCAGTCTGCATGGAGCAGCCAGAGCTGCCAGTCTGCATGGAGCAGCCAGAGCTGCCAGTCTGCATGGATCAGCCAGAGCTGTCAGTCTGCATGGAGCAGCCAGATCAGCAAGAGCCACCAGTCAGCCAGGATCCGCCAGTCAGCCAGGATCCGCCAGTCAGCCAGGATCCGCCAGTCAGCCAGGATCTGCCAGAACCACCAGCTAGCCAGGATCTGCCAGAGCCTACTACCTGCCTGAGCTTCCTCTCAGTACTGGGCTTCCTCTCAGTACTGGGCTTCCTCTCAGTACTGGGCTTCCTCTCAGTACTGGGCTTCCCCTCAGTGCTGAACTTCCCCTCAGTGCTGAGCTTCCCCTCAGTGCTGAGCTACCCCTCAGTCCCGAGCTACCCCTCAGTCCCGAGCTTCCCCTCAGTCCCGAGCTTCCCCTCAGTCCCGAGCTTCCCCTCAGTCCCGAGCTTCCACCTCAGTCCAGTGGGGTCCTTGATGAGGGTTATTAGGCCAAGGTCGGCGGCGAGGGTCGCCAATCAAAGGACGCGTTACAGGGGGACTAAGACTTGGTTGGAGTGGGGTCCACGTCCCGAGCCGGAGCCGCCACCGTGGACAGACGCCCACCCGGACCCTCCCCTATGGGTTTAGGTGTGCGGCCGGGAGTCCGCACCTTGGGGGGTTCTGTCACGCCTTGGTCTTAGTATTTTGTGTTTTCTTTATTTATTTGGTCAGGCCAGGGTGTGACATGGGTTTATTTTGTGGTGTGTTTTTGTATTGGGGTTTTAGTAGGTATTGGGATTGTGGCTGAGTAGGGTTGTCTAGGAAAGTCTATGGTTGCCTGAGGCGGTACTTAATCAGAGGCAGGTGATTATCGTTGTCTCTGATTGGGAACCATATTTAGGCAGCCATATTTTTTTGAGTGTTTGGTGGGTGATTGTTCCTGTCTCTGTGTTTGTAGTCACCAGATAGGCTGTATAGGTTTTCACGTTCCGTTTGTTGTTTTGTATTAAACATGTATCGAATTAACCACGCTGCATTTTGGTCCGACTCTTTTTCGACGGAAGAAAACCGTAACACACGAGGTGAGATCTTGCATGGAGCCCCAGACCGAAAGTGATTGACTGTCATCTTGAACTTCTTCCATTTTCTAATAATTGCGCCAACAGTTGTTGCCAAGCTGCTTGCCTATTGTCCTGTAGCCCATCCCAGCCTTGTGCAGGTCTACAATTTTATCCCTGATGTCCTTACACAGCTCTCTGGTCTTGGCCATTGTGGAGATTTTGGAGTCTGTTTGATTGAGTGTGTGGACAGGTGTCTTTTATACAGGTAATGACTTCAAATAGGTGCAGTTAATACAGGTAATGAGTGGAGAACAGGAGGGCTTCTTAAAGAAAAACTAACAGGTCTGTGAGAGCCAGAATTCTTACTGGTTGGTAGGTGATCAAATACTTATGTCATGCAATAAAATGCAAATTAATTACTTAAAAATCATACAATGTGATTTTCCAGATTTTTGTTTTAGATTCCGTCTCTCACAGTTGAAGTCTACCTACGATAAAAATTACAGACCTCTACATGCTTTGTAAGTAGGGAAACCTGCAAAATCGGTGTATCAAATACTTGTTCTCCCCACTGTGTATAATGCAGTGGGGCAAAAAAGTATTTAGTCAGCCACCAATTGTGCAAGTTTCATCATTTTCATCATAGGTACACTTCAAATATGACAGACAAAATGAGGAAAAAATCCAGAAAATCACATTGTAGGATTTTTAATGAATTTATTTGCAAATTATGGTGGAAAATAAGTATTTGGTCACCTACAAACAAGCAAGATTTCTGGCTCTCACAGACCTGTAAGAGGCTCCTCTCTCCTCCACTCGTTACCTGTATTAATGGCACTTGTTTGAACTTGTTATCAGTATAAAAGACACCTGTCCACAACCTCAAACAGTCACACTCCAAACTCCACTATGGCCAAGACCAAAGAGCTGTCAAAGGACACCAGAAACAAAATTGTAGACCTGCACCAGGCTGGGAAGACTGAATCTGCAATAGGTAAGCAGCTTGGTTTGAAGAAATCAACTGTGGGAGCAAGTATTAGGAAATGGAAGACATACAAGACCACTGATAATCTCCCTCGATCTGGGGCTCCACGCAAGATCTCACCCCGTGGGGTCAAAATGATCACAAGAACGGTGAGCAAAAATCCCAGAACCACACGGGGGGACCTAGTAAATGACCTGCAGAGAGCTGGGACCAAAGTAACAAAGCCTACCATCAGTAACACTACACCGCCAGGGACTCAAATCCTGCAGTGCCAGACGTGTCCCCCTGCTTAAGCCAGTACATGTCCAGGCCCGTCTGAAGTTTGCTAGAGAGCATTTGGATGATTCAGAAGAAGATTGGGAGAATGTCATATGGTCAGATGAAACCAAAATAGAACTTTTTGGTAAAAACTCAACTCTTTGTGTTTGGAGGACAAAGAATGCGGAGTTGCATCCAAAGAACACCATACCTACTGTGAAGCATGGGGGTGGAAACATCATGCTTTGGGGCTGTTTTTCTGCAAAGGGACCAGGACGCCTGATACGTGTAAAGGAAAGAATGAATGGGGCCATGTATCGTGAGATTTTGAGTGAAAACCTCCTTCCATCAGCAAGGGCATTGAAGATGAAACGTGGCTGGGTCTTTCAGCATGACAATGATCCCAAACACACCGCCCGGGCAATGAAGGAGTGGCTTCGTAAGAAGCATTTCAAGGTCCTGGAGTGGCCTAGCCAGTCTCCAGATCTCAACCCCATAGAAAATCTTTGGAGGGAGTTGAAAGTCCGTGTTGCCCAGCAACAGCCCCAAAACATCACTGCTCTAGAGGAGATCTGCATGGAGGAATGGGCCAAAATACCAGCAACAGTGTGTGAAAACCTTGTGAAGACTTACAGAAAACATTTGACCTCTGTCATTGCCAACAAAGGGTATATAACAAAGTATTATCTCAAAGTATTGAGATTTTTATTTATTATTTATTTTCCACCATAATTTGCAAATAAATTCATAAAAAATCCTACAATGTGATTTTCTGGATTTTTTTTCTAATTTTGTCTGTCATAGTTGAAGTGTACCTATGATCAAAATTACAGGCCTCTCTCATCTTTTTAAGTGGGAGAACTTGCACAATTGGTGGCTGACTAACTACATTTTTGCCCCAGTGTATATATATATATTTAATTAATGTCACGATCATCGTATGGAGTAGACCAAAGCGCAGCATGGTTAGAATGCATTCTTCTTTATTTAATGGAGAACACGAAGAACACTTAAACAAAAACAACAAAACGAATAAGACGAACATGACCGCTATATAAACAATGTGCTAACGTGCAACATAACATAGACAATAACCCACAAAATACTCAAAGAAGATGGCTGCCTAAATATGGTTCCCAATCAGAGACAACGATAAACACCTGCCTCTAATTGAGAACCAATCTAGGCAACCATAGACCAACATAAACACCTAGATGAAAACAACCCCATAAATCTACAAAAACCCCTAGAGAGTACAAACACCCTAGAATAAGACAAAAACACACATATCACCCATGTCACATCCTGACCTAACCAAAATAATAAAGACAACAAAGAATACTAAGGTCAGGGCGTGACAATTAAGCCAAAGTAAATCCAAGCTGAGCATTGCCGTTTAACAATACGTTCCTCATTCACCACGCGCACAGGATTCTGATACAACAGGTGTAAAACACTACAGTGAAAGTCTTCCCTTGAGAACTTTTTCCCAACAATGCAGTGATAATAATATATCGAATAGAAAATAATAAAAAAACACCCCAGAGCTATGATGCGAGTCAAAGGAACAAGAGGACGCAAGTATATGCAGGTCAGTGCCCGGTTACGTAAAACATCTTAAGTGTTTCCCTTAAGGAATAATTCCCCCTTACCTAAGGGAATTGTTTAAGGCTGTTGCATAGAGCCCCTCAGACGTTAGTTAGCCTTAGGTAAGGGCATTACGGTAGTTCGAAGGCATGTACTGCAGAAAGAGTCTCTGGTTGTCATGTAGACGACCCGATTCACTGACAACTTCTCCTCAAAGAGACCACATTGATTTAGGGGGATCTTAAAATAGAACTCCTACATTCAAGATAGGAGAAACAAATTGATTCAGAAAATAATAAAAGTGACTTTTTTCTCAACTTGTTCCTATGACTTTCTAGCATGTCAAGCTAACGTACATAGTAGGTGGCTAGCTAGCCAGCTAGCTCTGGAGCCATGGATCGTGCACCTTCCATGGTTTAGCTAAGTGACAGTAGCTAGCTAGCTGGTTTATGTTTTCCTTTTGCAACAGGGCAGAGGAAAGTAACATCCACCTCCACAAATGCTGTTTACATTGATATCCATACTGAATGAAGCACTTTAAGGACCTCATGGGCACCCTTACATTTCTCACTTACTTTAAGGGGAAAGTTGCCATGAAATGTTTTGTGCAACCGACTTAAAGTTAAGGAAACTTTAAGGGACAAATTAGGGGGATATTAAGTTATGATGTTGTATGCAACCTGGCCCAGTACCTTATTCAATGTGCAGTGGTACTGGAGTGGTTGAGGTGCGTGTGTACATGAAAAGTGACAAGTAGTAGGATATGCATGTAAACAGGGCTAAAACGTGACTGGAAGCAGATAATATACTAATGCCAATAATCAATCAACTCTAATCACTCTGGGCTCCATATACTGTATGTTACATGGTGATATGATAATGATTCGGCCATTCAGCAGACGCTTTTATCCAGAGCGACTTACAGTTCACAGATAATGACATACTATGCCTTTGGGAGTGGAGGCGCTTATTTGAGAGCATGGGAATACGGGAACATGGGAATATGGGAATATTGGAACATGGGAATATGGGAACATGGGAACATGGGAATACGGGAACATGGGAATATGGGAATATTGGAACATGGGAATATGGGAATATTGGAACATGGGAATATGGGAACATGGGAACATGGGAATACGGGAACATGGGAATATGGGAATATTGGAACATGGGAATATGGGAACATGGGAACATGGGAATACGGGAACATGGGAATATGGGAATATTGGAACATGGGAATATGGGAACATGGGAACATGGGAATATGGGAATATTGGAACATGGGAATATGGGAATATTGGAACATGGGAACATGGGAACATGGGAACATGGGAATACGGGAACATGGGAATATGGGAATATTGGAACATGGGAATATGGGAACATGGGAACATGGGAATACGGGAACATGGGAATATGGGAATATTGGAACATGGGAATATGGGAACATGGGAACATGGGAATACGGGAACATGGGAACATGGTAACATGGGAACATTGGAACATGGGAATATACAGTGCGGCACTTCAGACCCAGAGCCTTCGATGGATTACTATCTCACTTAGTGCTTATTTACAGGAAAACACCCATAATCATAAAAAGTAAGGTGGCAAATGAACATTCAATGCCACTATCAGCCTGCACAGAATGTCCATGAAACAATGACGCGTGAATAGGCATGTAAATATGTCCCCACGCAGCTACATAACAAACACTACTTTCCATCCATGCATGAACAAGACTTAAGAACAGACCAATATCGCCAATACAAAATAGGTCTCCACATCCTCGTTTTTTAAGACCTTGTCTTATGGCAGGGAAATTTGTCTCATTTCAAATGTAATCCCCACTGGTGTTACACTGCTAGGAGAGCGAGAAGAGAGAAACTCATATTACTGTACCCCCTCCCTAGTCACCCAGCCCCCCCCCCCCTCCCCCCTCCCGGCTGAAATTAGCACATTGAATAGCTTAGAGGTGGGTACTAATAGCTGGAAGCATGTGGACGGGTCCCATGTACAAATATCCACGTCAGTCAGGGATTTTAATGTCTGACCTTGGGCCAAATCCCCCAACTATTGTCAGTGTTTATCATGGGAAGCATGTAGGTAGTACAGTACACACACAGGGGCAATGAGCTGATGTACTGTATAGTAGGGATGTGTAGCGTACAGCTAGATCCCACACATGCAGAAACATATCGCACTGTAAGTGGTCCAATAAACTGTATGACTATTAGTGAAAATGTCACCTGATCTTATGGTAATGTGATTCGTTAGATGCCACAAGAGCCGATAGAAGAAAAAAAGTCTGTGAAAGAATATGGCTTCTGTTATCTTACTACAAAATCGTACACCTCTGTTTGTAACTCCGACCTCCGAATTAATTCTTGGCAAAGTACTGTACATGAAAATATTATTTGGAATGAAACTAAAAGTATGGCAATAAAGTAAAGTAGAAAAAAAGTAAAGTCCTTGTAAACCCTGCATTACACTAGAAGCATAATAACTTCCTCCTCTCTGTTGCTCCTCTTCTCCTTCTTCTACTTTGTTGTGAGCAAATTGGAGAAAAAAAAAACAAGGTAAATTCTGCTGGTATTTGTCAGGGAGTTCTTGCTGGTCCCCAGTGATACTTATTTGATCTTGTTTGCTTCATTATTCATCTTGTGGGACCCTGTTGTGACTTGTGGATAAATGCCATATGAAAGCATTGTGATCTGAGGATGCTTCTCCACTTTTATCCCTGCTCCCCAAACAGATCAATTAGTAAAACTAAACAGTAAATTATTAATCAGCTTGCTTTGTGTCCTCGTTTCGGCGCTGGAAGAAAACACTTCATTAGAGTGAAAAACATCTCGTGATTGAGGGAAAGTATAAGCCGAGCTGATGTCGCTCTGGCGTCGGGAAAATAAAAGAAGAGTATAATTATCGAGGATGTCCATCATGCCAGGTAAGTTTATTTTCCTCCAAACGCCCCCCCCTAAAATGACGTGCACTTGTAAAATGGGGTCAAGTAGAGTGGTTCAATGTCATTGGCGTCGTGTGTCGCCCGATGGGTGCTTGTGATTAAAATAACACCAGGCTGTTACATGTCACGGAGAGGCAATCATACCATACTTGCAAAAATATTCAGATCAGTCGAATTTTAATGAGGTGTATGGACTCGAGGGTTACCAGCCACCAGAGAACCAACCGGAGGATGGAGGGATGGAGAGACAGCAAGGTACACAAACCTTTTTCCACAAAGAAAGAAAAGAGATCCAGCATTCCAGGGCCCACTCCCTTGGTCTACAGATTGCTCCCCTGTCCTGAGTTCGGAGCAATTTGAATAAATTATTCTGGGGGAGAGAAAAAAAAAATGACTTGGTGGGTTCATTTTGCGCAAAATTACATTTTCACTGGAAAGGTTTATTTTGAAGGGAGCTTGAATGGCTGGAAAAGGTGCAGCTGAGAGAGCCAGGCAGGCAACCTCGCCCGGGTACGGTGTGGAGGAGAGGAGAGAGAAGGAGAGGCGTCAGTAATTAAAAGCGATTGCATTTCTTCCCGGATGTCTCCAGAGAGCAGAGTCAGTGGAGATGTTAAACCTTGCTTGACACCCCAGTTGGATAATTGTGGGTGTGGGAGCCAATCAGCGGAAGATGTCTCCTCAATTGAAATCTTGTCAGTTAGTCGAGATTAGGCCCTCCTGTATCGGGCGCCATTAGCTTTGTTGCATGTCAATGTTCGAGTGAAGATGTACTCAAGGTCCGGCTGCAAGGGTAAAAAGGAATGCTTGACGGTGGATATATAACAGGCAGATTTATTCAAGCTAAAACCCAGTGTGGCATTTTCTGAGGAAACCATAAAAAACCCAGGGAATTTACGCAGCCTTTTGAAATTGCACGTGTTACCACTGACCTAACCAGGTGCCCAGTGGAATAAGAACGCAGTACATAGGGATGTGTTCCATATTTTTTTTAGGTAAAAAAGCATTTCAACATCTTAAAATGTCTTGTACAACAAGGAGACGGCAAAGAGGTAAATAGTCTGACTTGGATTCAACACATACAATCAAAGACTATTACAATTCCACTCATGTTCGTGTTGAGTCATAAAATATACAGTACTGTATATATACACGCAGTCCTCTTTTTAACTACAGATATTGAATGATATTATAAATCTGGGTCTGGAGGAAATCAAATAGGATGCGTTAACACCGCCGTAAATGATTGGTTAATAATCTGTGACAGCATGCAATCTCATTAATAAAAAAGGGGTACCGTTTTAGCCAGGGTTTTAAAAGAGGGGACCAACTCAAGAATGTGCAGTGAATTTTATAGCTCTTCAGTCTGGCTGGCGTGGGGCCATGCCTTTGCATTCCCTCATGGTAAATATTTGTAACAGACTTTCCTCCTGCAGGACAAAAGCCTCTTTCACTGAGCAAGTCCGTAACCTCGGAGCGAACGCGGGGTCAGGCCAAATAAACAAGGCAGTCGTGCCAAGTTCACCGGCCCCAATGATTCCTGGGCTGGGCCCGCCACATACCAGCTTCTCTCCTCATCACAAGTGGCTGAGTGCTGACAGATGTTTCTGCTAGCCGGGCTAAATGGAAAAGAGACCCCTCCTCCTCTCTCTCTTTCCTTCCCTCTGTATCTCTCTCTCTCTCGCTCTCCGTTTCTCCTCTAACACGGGCTTTCTTTCTCGTCAATGCTGCTGGTGGCCACTTGTAAGCCCAGACGGAACGGCATTCTCAGATTTATGGACAATGAACTGCAGTAGATTCCAGTGACCAAACAAAGACTACCCGAATGAAGCAGCAATCGAACCGACCGAACAGTCAGAAGTACAGTATTTAAACTCAAACCAGAATACCTGAACAACAGAGACCCTAATAGTCAGAAGAGTCAAATATTCAATAGACGGGTTGGTTGTTTAGCAACAAAACCGACGCATGCGCAACTATGGGGCAAAACAACAAAAAAACAACTATGGGGCAAAACAGACGGGGTTGTCTTAGACAACATTGTTGACAACATGTAAGCCATATTTCTTCCCCAATGTTTATTGAAAACAAATACATTTGCACGATGAGCACTCGTTGTCTCTCAAATACGTTGTTAACGTTGTTGGTTTTTGCCATAATTAGCTTAGACGTAACAGTGAAAACACCTCAAAACAAGACATGGTATCAATAACAACATACAACGAGCTGAAACGAGCCACGTACAATTCCCCACATGGCAGGTTCTTGTCATTGGTGCTAGCTTTCTGGCCATCCAGAATCACAACGACACACGGACCTCTGCCCCATTGAAGCGTGTACGTCGTTTTAGTGACGTTGTCAGCTTTACCCACCTCTATCAACTTAGATTTTCTTGAATGACACCAACACTCATATGTGAACACAACACCTTCTCCCTCATACAGGTTCTCTCGTACAGTCTGAGCTCCTAGCATTGAGGTGTGTAACCTGAGAGCCAGGTTCTAATTATCAGCTCCGAGGAGGCGGTGCTGCGCCAACACCGTGGCCCAGCGAGACCTTCCCTGGCTGGGGTCGGGAACCCTGTGAACACCCCTCCACCACCATGCGTGGAAGAAAGTGAGACGTCGACTCACGGCCTAGCCCACCAGACTTTTACCCCACGATTAGAGGAGCGGCGGAGGCGTCGCTGTGAGGTGTAACAGGTTGTAACGGGTTCACGGCCGGGCAGCTGGAGGGCCAGACGGTAAACAGTTGTTGCTGGCTGCTGTCTTGAGCCCCAGACAAAGGCTCAGTGTGGGAAACAACAGGTACAGCTGTGGGGAGCGGAGTGAGACATCGATCCGGAACTGCACACGTTTGACACCCCTCTGAGCTCTCCACTGACGACCTCGCCTCAGCAGTCAATCCATGGCAGCCAGAAGTAGTAGTGGTGGTATTGTTTGGTTTGTAATGTCTGTATTAATTTTATTTATTTTTTATTTTATATCATTATGATTATTATCATGTGCTCAGATTGGGTCAGAGTTTCTACATTATAATAACCTCTACAGTGTACGGATATCATATAATATTATACAATATGTATAAGGCTATCAAACCAATCCCGTATTTATATTCTAATAACAATGTTAACTATGGGGAAAATGTAAAGAAGGATGTCTCCTTTGAAGAAGATTTGTGTTTGTGTTTATATATCAATGCCAAGTCTGTACAGAGGGACACATGAAATATATTAAAAAGGAAAAAAGTGGTTGCCATTTTATCTCCTAAGTTCTAATAATCAGTAAAAACATTAATTATTGATAAGACTGGCAATTGATTAGTTAATCAGATAATGTAATTGAAAAATGAAAATCATCAGACTTGAGTGAGTGTCTGCCACATTCAAATCCACATGGGGGTAGTGGTGATGGTGGAGGGGGTTTTCATTTCTTTGGGGATCGGCCTACGTAGAATTTCATTATTACCAGGCCACACTATAAAAGCAGAGTGGTGATTAAAAGAACTTGATTGATTTGGCTCTCGTTGGAATTAGCCGTCCCGTTCCGTCACATGACTCCGTGTGTGTTTGTGTGTATGTGAGGGAGGACCAGCAGTCGCAGCATGTCCGACTCTCGGAGAGAACGTGTGTGTGTGTGTATGTGTCGTCAAGAGGTGGCCCCACTCCCCCAGTTTTCACTGTAGAGCCGTCTGCACCGCTCCGCTCTGCACACACACACACACACACACACACACACACACACACACACACACACACACACACACACACACACACACACATACACGCTCTGCACTGCTCCACACACACACACACACACACACACACATGCTCCGCTCTGCTCCACACACACACACACACACACACACACACACACACACACACACACACACACACACACACATACACGCTCTGCACTGCTCCACATATACACACAAGTTCATACACACACTCTCACACACGCTCACAGACACGCACACACTCCACCAACCCACAGCACAGAAAGAGAGCGCCTCAGCACCAGCGGACACAAAAGCTATTGATTTTACTATCCACCACAATGAATGATCATCCTTAGCCAATTTCTGAATTTAGAAATGAGTTCAATACTAATAATGATAGTGGAAGGCTCCTTTAAACTTTAGAGAATTGAGAGAGAGGAAATGGGCTAGAGAGAGAGAAAGATGGAGGAAGGGAAGATTTGTGTAGTGTTTGGCTTTGGAAGAAGAGAGGATATGACTTCTTGCCACGGGTGTAATTAAATAAAGATGACATCAGTATAAATTACTACATTTTACTCTCAAATACAATTCATCTTATTTGACTTTCCTCGATGGACTGAAAAGCAGAATAGGGCTGTATTCTATATTGCTCTCCTTTTAGATTTTTAGCAACTGGCAACTTTTAAATGAAACTATTTAAAATCCACCTCTTTTCATGCATCCCTCTTCGGCTTTAATTACGCAATTTTCAATATACAGGATTCTACCAAATTCATATGCAGTCATATTATTTCATGCCTCATAAAGATATATTGTCGCCAGTTTCACATTCTCCATAATGCTTTCCCGCTAAACACGGTCTTCCATAAAACAAAACCACATAAATATATTTAACATTCACTTTGTTTGGACCAACAAAAAAAAATTTTTTTTTTAATGTCAAATGAAACAATAGACAAGCAGAAATGCAGGAACCAAGCTGTAACAATTATATCTTTTCTCATACCTCCACACAAAATTCATGGTTATTCAGATAGCACCAATAAAACTTCAGAAATATCCATGGCAAGAAAGCTTGCTAGGGCTGTGTGTATGCGCCCCTGCATGTGTGTGTACATACATGTGCATGTCTGCATACTGTACGTGTGTGTGTGTGTGATCTCGCAAGTGTGCGTGTGCACGAGTTCATGCGTGCACACGTGTGTCTCCATACATGTCTGTGTATGAGAGAAGGGGGGGGGGGCAGTCTTTTATTTCGGCAGCATGCAGGCAGGCACACACAGTGGGGTGATGTGTGTTAATCAGAAGCCCTCTGCCCCTGCCGGGGTGTTAATTCGGGGCCCGTTAAAGAGAGGTGTAGATTAATAGATAAAGGAGGTTCATGGGAGTGTCAGCCTGATACGGACGCACAGGGTTCACGGGGCTTGTCAGACGCCTGCTCGGATTAAGCTTCAGGTTCCTTCTCCATTGTGGAAGGTGAGAGGTTAACCATTTACCCAGTTCATTGGGCTCTCAATCAGGTTTTCAAGGTGGGATGGTGGAATATCTACATAAAGACATAGCATCTGTATGCCCCTCAGGCTTCATTTGTATAGAGCTGAACTGAGGGCAATGCAATGCACGAGCAATACGCTACGTGCCATTGGGGATTACAGGGACATTGAATAGGGTGAAAGAAGGAATATCATGTATATGTGCACGTGTAAAACTACAATATATTAATTGGATCATATTTGTAAATGCAGAGATGGTGATGTGTTTGGATAAAATATCTACTGGCTGTCGGTTAATTCCTAAACCCTTACGTATCATAGGCATACGTCTTAAAGTGGGGCGCAACGCTTTACTCTTCCTCTTTACAGGAATCCCTTGGAATAATGATGAAAAGAAGGGAGGAGGAAAGACAGGGGAGAAAAAGAGAGGAAAGGGATAAAATACAGAACATGAAACTCTGAAAATGTGACTTATAACAAGCAAAATTACACCCTGCTGTCATTTATATTATGGCTGCCCTCTATAAAGGTGTCTTTTAGGTGTGTTAATTGAATCCGGCACTATTTTCCAATAATAATCGGTAAAGTTCAGCCATCCATCCCTCACAGGATCCCTGCCGCGTGCCAGAGGAGGACGTATCTATTTCAGTGGCTTAATTTATTTTCATGATTCGTTGATAATGACTGCAGTGCAGGCTGTACATCAGAATTAACCTTCATTTCACTGAGGTATATTACGATGACAGCCTCAGACACATTTCACCTACACAAAGGGCATTCTCCCCTTCCCTCTCCCGCACTTTATAATCATCCTCAGCAAGACGAAGATTGCTTGATAGCCGATTAATTTTCATAGGAAATCAAGTGGCCAGAGCTCCCCCTCCATACCACCCCCTCAATGCCACCACACCACACAAGCTTGTGCTTAGTGACTTTTCTGGCAATTAGGTATTTTATTTAATCTTTTCAAAAAAATAATAATTCTAAATTGCATTTTTTACTAACCCCTCCCTCCCTTCCTTGCTATTGCCGCCTGGTAATTTATTTTCGGCGATGGCAACATAACAAAAGTCCTGTAAATTAATCAGGGACATCAAGCGACAGAGAGAGGAGAGAGACGGGGGGCCCTCTCTAATTTCTATGCAAACCATTAAGTGTCAGATATAAATTCTGCCATTTACTATGGTTTCAGTCAAAAGATGTCATTAGGGACGTGACGTCATATTTGAAGCCAGCGCCGGATCATCATGAGCTCTTTGTTCTTCTAGCCTTTGTAGGATATGGGCACTAAAAAGGCCCTATGCAAATTACAATAATACACTTCGCTAAGCACCGCGGCGACGGGCATGATAGCGTATTTCGAGTGAAACCAAAGCAACATTCAATTTATGGTATTAACCCAGGCACATGCAAAGGTCTACAAAAAAAGTGATGAAGAAATTGGTCCTCGCTGCATGAAGTTTGTTTTCCCACCCTCATTGACATGGCACCTATAATAAGGAAGGCTGATAATTAGAATATTCTAGAGAGCAGAGAGCAGCCAGTGCTCTGTTGGAGCTAACAGCTGGGTGTGTCTCTCTCGCTCCTCTCTCAAGGCCTGAACCAAGAGTGCACACACACACAGACTGTCTCTATCATAGGGCATACACCTCTATTGGCTGGAGCACAGACTCGCAGCCTGCAGGTACGTGTGTGTTGGTGTGTGTGTGCGTGCGTGTGTGTGTGTGTGTGTCTCTCTCTCAGAGACACTGATTCTCAGCCCTGTCTGTGCCAGCAAATAAATATAATCAAGCCTCCATTTACATACAAATGGGCTCTCCCCCTCTACCCCTAGTAATCTGCTGCCTTCATCAGGCAGGAGAGTCATATTCACTCCTCACTGCAATTTCATATTTATCATCAGATGGTCTATTGATAGTGATTTTTTTCTCCTCCACTTCATTTTATTATTAGAGAATATTGAAGGCATGTTGGGGCTGATGAGGCACATGTGCTCCGTGATTTCCTGCCGCGAGGACATGATTATCACGACTATTGACATTGTCACTTCTCCCATCACTTGTTGTTGCTTTTACCGCCCCGTTTACTCCTAAGATCTGGCTACATTATCATGCCGTTTAGATAATGTGTGTAAACGCTGGGGGGACAGTGCCACCGACGTCCGTGTCACTAACGTGCCTCATTCACTCAGTGTCAAGTTGATGGGCTATGGACCCCTGAGAGCGTGTCAATCCCACTTTGGACAAACACCCTCCATCAAAATGATCAGTAACACTGGGGGCCGCCGAGATATTACTCACACAGAGGGGGGGTCAGAGAGAGAGACAGTCAGAGAGAGACGGAAACAGAGAGAGAGACGGCCCCACATGAGGACCTTCATCATGACTACTGATACAGCAGCACTTGGGGGGAAAGGAGGGAGAAATGTCCCATAAAGTATCTTTACCCTTTAGGAAATGGCCCTTTTAGGCAGAACGCCGATAGCCGTCAATAGCGACCTACTGTATTGTCAAGGTCCATCTTCAAAATGCAACTTGTCACCATGTAATTAATGTCAGAAGCAAGGCGGGACAACACATGAAAACATCCACCATCCGCCTACACTTTGTTGCATGCTTGACTGTGTAATCTTTGTTATGCATTGGATAAGAACATTCAGAGCGCTTGCACTATTAACCCGTTTCTGTCACCCTTCTCTGGCCTTTTAATCAGGGTTTAATAGCTGTTATTAACTCATTAAGGACCCGTTGGGGAGCTGCTGTGACCTCCAACAAAAGTTAACACTCTGACGCAAGAGTTATGTCCTCATGTTCAATCATTTAATTGCGACCTATGCAAATGTGCTGCCGCTCGTTACCAAACCAGCTGAAATAATTAAGTAGAGTGGCTCAAATTAAAATACAAATGGGGAGAATATTGCATTAGCCAGTACCCATCCCCCAAAAACGATGCCATTAAAATGGGTTCAGTTGTTTTGAGTGAGCTCAGCAGCCTTGGCAGAATGTGCCTTTCTCTGTGTTTTTATATGAGGCATCTTTAGGATGTGTGGACTGGCTTTGACAAGTATACACAAATAGAAACACAGCAGCACCACACACGGACGATTTTCCACCTTTGTTTCCGTCTGGCAGAGAAACTTGTCAGGTCTCATACTACACGCCTAATTTGTCTACTCAAAAGCAGAAAATGATTTCATCAACATCTAATTCCATCATAAGTGGTAATCGGAAGCCGGGGAGTCAAGCGACCGCGTGCATGTGTTTTGTGCAAGTGACAGTGTGTGTGTGTGTTCTGTCCGAGTGACAGTGTACCATGTGACTGCTGCCAGTGGAGTATGACAAAGCAATGCAATGAGCTGTGATACGAAACTGATGTTTTTCTTCAGGTGTAAACACAAGATGTCTTCAGCTTCGAAGATCAAACTGAAGTGAGAGAAATAGGTCTGACAGCACTGCATATCTACAGACTGACTGTCACAAGTAAATGACGGTTATTCGCGAATAAGGAATTATTTTTGCAGCTGTTTCCTGTCTTTTTGGGGGAAGTGTGACCGTTGTGTTGACGGAACAGAACCAGGAAGTGAGTTAGGATGTTGATAGTTTGTCCTGCCATGTGTCTGACTACAATTAATGGATATCAGTTTCGATCAAGCCTCTCTACTGTACGTATGGGCATTGAACAGAGATAGACAAGCAAATATTATGTATGTATTTGTTTTACGTTAGAGTACTTCAAAATGAGTAGAACATCACAGTGGAAAGTATTCCGAAACAATGACAGGTGTACTATGATAATCAGATACAGTTCAACTGTTGGTTGCTCCGCCGTTGACAGAGAACATGATGATGAATGCAGCAGTTTGTTAGGACAACACCCCCCCCGCCTGAGTGATATACCTGAGAGCAACCACAGGAGCAATCTGCATTTCCTCTGGGGGGAAAGAAACTAGCAAATTAACCAAAACTGTCACTCAGGAATTACGACGGAGCTGAATACTGCAAAATATGTTCTTTGAAGTCCTCATTTCAGCAAAAAATTATATAAATATAAAATTACTTTATATCTAATTAAAATGATAACTGCATTCTCATATTTCTAACTCTCCATATCCTCAGGGCCAATTGGGATAGAGTGAGTTTCTTCCCCTTCTGCAGCCTTTCTGTCTCTCTCACGCCCTCCTCCACCGCGGCTCTCTCTCTCTCCTCCTGAACTGCTCCTACAGCAATATCACATCATTACCATCTTCCCAGCCGAGCTGCAGCCAGCCGTTATCATGCAGCCTTATTAATCTTCTTGTCTTATCAACTTGCAAATCACAAACCATTGAGCCTTATGGCGTGGTTTTGGGTTGGCCGTTATTCATTTTGTAGGTCTACCTAGCCTCCCGGTCCACCCCTAAATCACCTGACGATTGTCAGTCTCTTACTTTTGCCCTGGCCCCGGTGGCCCTGTTCTGTTAGCAGTGGCAGGGATCCACTCTCTCTCTCTCTCTCTCTCTCTCTCTCTCTCTCTCTCTCTCTCTCTCTCTCTCTCTTCTCCCTCTCTCCATCCACCCTTGCTTTCTCTTTCTCGCTCGCTCTCCATCCTACCCTTTCTCTCTTTCTCCATCTCTCTCTCTTCATCCTCCTCTAGTCATTTTCCCCTGCCATTAGTATTCTGGTGGGATAAAGCAGAGCCAAGCAGAGCCAGGCAGAGCCAGGCAGAGCCAGGCAGAGCCGCGAACAGCCAACAGAACAGAGTCGGGGAAAGTTTATTTAAAGCGTCACCACTGACCCCGTGATCCTGTTCTTCACTTAAGTTAAAACATGTTTTTACTAAGGCTAAAATATTCAATGTGTTGGAAATGCAGTGTGGCTAATGCTATGCTATTTGAGGAAAATATGTGGGTAAAGAGCATGTGTGTGTGTGTGTGTGTGTGTGTGTGTGTGTGTGTGTGTGTGTGTTTGAATTTGCATTTCCTTTGAAAACTTTGCATGATAAATTACTTTTTCTCGCCCTCGGCTCATTAAACGCTCTACAACAGGTAGATATCATTAAATATTAAGCAGAAGACAAAGTGTTCTATGTGGACATACCCACACACCGGCCAAGTCTATGTGGACCAAAGTATTAATCCACCATCTCATCTAACATCAGTTAAAACCGACAAATCTGCTTTAACTTCATTAACTTAATCATTCAGAATTATTTACAGTAGAACATGAGAGATTTTGACTTCAACATCGAGTTAATAATGATGAAAAGTACTAATTGCCAGAAAACATTTAAGATGCAAAGTAGTCTGTCATTCCGGTAATGTAACTGACAGCCCCTATATTTTTTAAATCTTTTTTTATTTCACCTTTATTTAACCAGGTAGGCTAGTTGAGGACAAGTTCTCATTTGTAACTGCGACCTGGCCAAGATAAAGCGTAGGCATTCGACACAATACAACAACACAGAGTTACACATGGAATAAACAAAACATACAGTCAATTATACAGTAGAACAAAGAAAACAAAAAGTCTATATACAGTGAGTGCAAATGAGGTAAGATAAGGGAGTTAAGGCAATAAATAGGCCATGGTGGCGAAGTAATTACAATATAGCAAATAAACACTGTGCAGATGTGCAGAAGATGAATGTGAAAGTAGAGATACTGGGGTGCAAAGGAGCAAGATAAATAAATAAATACAGTATGGGGATGAGGTAGGTAGATAGATGGGCTGTTTACAGATGGGCTATGTACAGGTGCAGTGATCTGTGAGCTGCTCTGACAGCTGGTGCTTAATGCTAGTGAGGGAGATATGAGTCTCCAGCTTCAGAGATGTTTGCAGTTCGTTCCAGTCATTGGCAGCAGAGAACTGGAAGGAAAGGCGACCAAAGGAGGAATTGGCTTTGGGGGTGACCAGTGAGATATACCTGTTATACCTATATGCATTGAAAACCTCAAAAAGACAACTTCCATAAAAATGTGGATGAAGAGTAGGCCTAGGTTACTTGTAAAAACACACATCCACCCTAACACACGGCATTAAGGCTTTCGCAGTGGAAGATATTTTAGAGGAATATTTTCCAGGAATACGTGGCCAACATGATAATTCCCCAAGCTTATCTAATCAATTCTGCAGGCTTCATCTGACTCCTATCAGGCCCCTTAGAAGAAATCAGCTCTGTTACACCTCAAGAACACTTATGAATAATGAAAACTGTCTCTTAAAAAGAAAAGACCGCTTAAGGACAAAATGTTGATTATAAAAAGTGCCTTTTATCCATGTCTTCATATTTTAGGATTCTCAAGATGCAAGACTCTGGGTGAGGTACTAAAATAAGGTACTACATTTGACCAAAAATTCATTTGAGATTTGTCAAAAGTGCTGACAGTACAAAAACAGGTATTTGGATAGAGACATTCAGATTCAAGTCTCTCCATGCTACCACTTTGATCTTGCGTGTATCATCTTGTCCTAGAAACTGGTCTGAACTCCGTAGTTTACAGCAGGCAGCACACCATGGTCGACCACTAATCCAACATTAAAGTCATCCATCTTTGAAGGGGCAAACGGAGATTGTTACATCCATTTTTTTTTTACTTTTAAATTAATGATACACGCCCACTGAAGATTATAACTTAGAAATGCCTCATTGACTTAGTTTTCAACTGTCGTTCCTTATCAGAATCCAAAAATATAAGCTTGTTTAACTCCATTGTTTACAAACAATGCAATTGATATCATGAACGGTCAGTCCTTGTATCCATAGCTCTGTCTATGAAATTGAGAGTGGTTCCATTTCTCCAGCCCATTCCCTCAGCTGTTTACCAGCAGTGGCAGGGTGGCCACTTTGTTATTGGTTGAACTGCTGCTTTAAACACAGCCTGAATTTAGAATTTACCTCAAAAGTCTCTAGAGTGTATAGCCAAATTCAGGAGGTATCAGATCATCTCCAGATGACCAGTCATTAAAAACATAATATGTGTACCTGTGTGTGTGTGTGTGTGTCTGTGGATACAGTAGCGCCGTTGTGTGAGTAAATGAAGAGAGTTAAAACACTGAGACAAACCCGAAAAGTCCTTTACATGTTTAACAGCATCATTTAACAGTGTCCTATTTTGTCATGCTATTGCTATGCAGAGGCAGTTCCAGAGAGACAAGGCAGGCTTTTTATGCCCGCCTATAAATTAGAGCGCTTGTGGGTTGATGAGCAGTGAAGGGGAATGGTGCCTGAATCCCGGGTGAAGCTGCTGTGAAGGGAAGGGAGAGGTGACGGAGACAGGCAGCTGGAGCCCACTTTTGTGGCCAGAGGATACACACACACACACGCACGCACACGCACACGCGCGCACACACACACACACACACACACACACACACACACACACACACACACACACACACACACACACACACACACACACACACACACACACACACACACACACACACACACACACACACACACACACACTAAATGCATGGACCCCTTCACACACACTCAAATCCAGATGAGTGCTATCCTCTATCCTGTACAGGTCTTGAGGATAGAAGCTGCCGCTGGGTTTCCCTCCACACACTAGGAGATGGAGAGGTAGGTATATGCTGGCCTTACATTGCCAGCAGTCGGGTTCTACGCTCCTCTCGTCTCATTTCCTTCGGTGAGGATTTACATTCTGCTCCTGGCAGGTCGACCAACAAATTGACCAGGAAACCACGGGAGATAGGCCGGAGGCTTTGGCTGAGCTGAGGGGGGAGAACAGAGAACAGCCTCCCTCAGTGGAACCACTGCTCAGTGCCAAGGGTTCCAGGGGGAGGACTAAGGGAGTCGGAGCAGTGGACGAAAGGCTGCAAGGCAGGCAGGCTGACTGCATATGGACCTTCCCAGGGACCTAGTGGGACTCAGAGGCCAGTGTCCCCCCCCAGCGGCAGCCTGCAGGCCAGAAGCCCAGGGCTATCGCTCCACAAATCAGCCCAGTTTGCCAATAAAACATGGGAACCAACCAGGGAACCACAGAGTTACCTTATAACAGTGAATCCTTTACCACACAGAAAGGTCGTCAAACCAAACGAACAGATTTCTCTCTTTGAAAAAACATCTCCAGGCCACATTGGCCCCGTCGGTCTGTCTCCAGTCCTCAAAAGTACATCTCAATCTTTAATTCACTGATAAAGAGAAAGGGAGGGGGAAAGATGGAGCACTTGGAAAGAGTGAGTGTGGATGTAACATTTTTTAGATTTTGACATTTAGGTCTATTAAAGGGGAACTGCAACAGCTGATTTGGCCTCTTCTTTTGGCTTGCTCCTCAAGAAATGCTGGCGGACATGACAGGAGCCAAACATGACCTGGCTTGGGGGTGTGGTTTGACTTGAGTGTTTCTTGGGTGTGTCCTTGCCACCACCAAGACACACCCATCTGTCAGAACCTTGACCGCAGCGGTTTCCCCCCAAACTCAATGACAACAAACAAACCTCCTGCAGGTTGAGGTCAATAACTACAGGTCAAGTCTCAGATGTATGCTGAGATGCCGGAGGAAGCTTTGAAAAGGTCAGTAGATGTAATAATATATCATATAATATAAGCCATTTAGCAGACACTTTTGTCCAAAGCTACTTACAGTCATGCAAGCATACATTTTATGGATGTGTGGTCCCGGGAATCATTACCCACTACCCTGGCGTTATAAGCGCCATGCTCTACCAACTGAGATACAAAGGGCAGAGTAATATGAGAAGATGTGATGGCTGAATTCTTGTAGATATTCTAAACTAAGTGTTTTAACAGGTCCCTGTAGAATAAACAACCCTTTGCACTGTTTCTATAGAAACGGTGTTCTTTTAATCTAGCAAGGTGCTCCTTTCACCCTTCATTGTCATTCCCAGCCATTGCAGATAATGTGCCTATCTGCATTTTGTCTGTGGTTAATGGGGCTCCCTTGGCAAACATGTCAGAGTGGTCATACCTTCCTGTGTGTTGTCCCGTATAGAACAGGAGGGTTTCTCCCTCCCCATATTGACTGGCACCATTCAACTCAACAATGAAAAAAGACAATACAGGTAAAAGTTGACTCCAGTAAAAATGTAATGCAGAGTTGCCTGGCCTCTCTCAATTTAGAGACATCAGTATCAAGCCCGTCTGTCAATCTGGACTTCATCACGTCGTCTTGCAAGTCCCCATGTGCCGTCTCCATACATGTTTCTGTGAACACATATACATTCCCTGTTCTATTACCAACGGCGGTTACGATACGTAATCCGACACACAAACGGGTACTAATGTTGAAGTCTGAACAGGTAAGACCAAACCTGCCCAATTATAGTCTCTCCATCAAACGACCGAGGCTGGCGCCTGGCAGAAGCATCTCCAGTCCTCTGCATCTGTAAAAATAGGCAGAATTGTTGCATTCAGTGACGCATGGAATGAAAAGGGTGTTGCAAATGCTGGACATTTCTTCTGTACTGTATAATTAGCAAATACCTTCAGTCCCACATTGTGGATGTGCTGAGTGCCAGGTCTCTCTCCATTCAGAGACGTCAGTGTCAAGCCTGTCTGTCGGTCAGGCCTCTATCACATCGTCTAGCAAGTCTCCAAGTGCTGGCTCCATAGCTGCATCTGTGAACATATACACATTCACTGTTCTATTACCAATGGCAGTTAGGATAGGTGATATCTGACAAACAAACATACAGTACATTCGGAAAGTATTCAGACCTCTGGACTTTCACCACATTTTGTTACGTTTACAGCCCCCCCTCATCAATCTACACACAATACCACATTATGACAAAGCAAAAACAGGTTTTAATATTTTTTTGCTCATTTAGAAAATATTACATTAACATAACTATTCAGACCCTTTACTCAGTACTTTGCTGAAGCACATTTGGCAGCGATTACAGCCTCGAGTCTTCTTGGGTATGATGGTACAAGCTTGTCACACCTGTCTTTGGGGAGTTTCTCCCATTCTTCTCTGCAGATCCTCTCAAGCTCTGTCAGGTTGGATGGGGTGCGTTGCTGCACAGTTATTTTCAGGTCTGTCCAGAAATGTTTGATCGGGCTCAAGTCCGGACTCTGGATGGGCCACTATAGGACATTCAGAGACTTGTCCCAAAGCCACTCCTGTATTGGCTTCGCTGTGTGCTTAGGGTCGTTGTCCTGTTGGAAGGCGAAACTTCGCCCTAATCTGAGGTTCTGAGTGCTCGGGAGCAGGTTTTCATCAAGGATCTCTCTGGACATTGTTCCGTTCATCTTTGCTTCGATCCTGACTAGTCTCCCAGTCCCCGCCACTGAAAACCATCCCCACAGTATGACGCTGCCACCACCATGCTTCACCATAGGGATGGTGCCAGGTTTCCTCCAGATGTGAAGCTTGGCATTCAGGCCAAAGAGTTCAATTTTGGTTTCATCAGACCAGAAAATATTGTTTATCATGATTTATGTATTTTTTATTTTATTTAACTAGGCAAGTCAGTTAAGAACAAATTCTTATTTTCAACGACGGCCTGACAGATTTGTACCTTGTCAGCTCGGGGGTTTGAACTTGCAACCTTCTGGTTGCTAGTCCAACACTCTAACCACTAGGCAACCCTGCCACCCCATTCCTACTGGTTGTTTGAATTTACATGTCAATAAATTGTCATGCCAGTATTCATGCTTGCAGATAGGGGGAGAAATAACATATATGGAACCATGTAGTAACCAAAAAGGTGTTAAACAAATCAAAATATATTTTATATTTGAGATTCTTCAAAGTAGCCACCCTTTGCCTTGATGATAGATGTGAACACTCAGTTAGCTAGCATGCTCTAATTGTAATGGTTGCATTAGCTCCCTGTTAATTCACAGTTATTTCCATTCTAACAGACGAATCATGAATCTACAGCCATCAACATACTAACATCTAATGTGCTTCCTTGTGTCTATTGTCAGAATAAACACCAATCAACTGGGACCTTTGGCTGCGTATTCCTTTCTTTATAAACACAATGCAAGACAGTTACTAAGAACGATCACATCTGTTAAATTAGCTACCCCCATAGCGGCATCCGTGACAATACAGAATACACTTGTATGAGCTACGAATGAACTTGCAAATCCAACTTGTAGTTAGCTAATGTTAGCTAGCCGGCCTGCCTCAGCTAGCATTAACAAATAACGCCACATAACCAGCAGTATGTAGACAATACACAATAAACGTGTATAAGCTACGACCTAACTAAGTTGTAATGCGCTAGGTAGCTAATTATCTATGCTAACGTTAACTAAAACATTTGCCAGCCTGCCTCAAAAGAGCTGCCTACATAAACAGCAATAGCGTTATCTAATGTCGTTAGCTAAGTTATACCAGAGAGGTCTGGTCGTTGCACACCAATACCCTAGTAAAACTGATTATCCTACCGATCCTCGACTTCGGCGATGTCATTTACAAAATAGCCTCCAACACTCTACTCAGCAAACTGGAGGCAGTCTATCACAGTGCCATCCGTTTTGTCACCAAAGCCCCATATACCACCCACCACTGCGACCTGTATGCTCTAATCGGCTGGCCCTCGCTACATATTCGTCGCCGGGTCATCTATAAGTCTTTGCTAGGTAAAGCTCTGCCTTATCTCAGCTCACTGGTCATGATAATAACACCCAATAGCACGCGCTCCAGCAGGTATATCTCAATGATCGTCCCCAAAGCCAACACCTCCTTTGGCTGCCTTTCCTTCCAGTTCTCTGTTGCCAACGACTGGAACGAATTGCAAAAATCGCTGAAGCTGGAGACTTATATTTCCCTCGCTAACTGTAAACATCAGCTATCCGAGCAGCTAACCAATCACTGCAGCTGTACATAGCACATCTGTAAATGGCCCATCCACTCTACCTACCTCATCCCCATATTGTTTTTATTTACTTTCTGCTCTTTTGCACACCAGTATTTCTACTTGCACATCATCATCTGCACATCTATCACTCCAGTGTTAATTTGCTAAATTGTAATTAATTGCTACTATGGCCTATTTATTGCCATACCTCCTCATGCCATTTGCACAAACTGTATATAGACTTTCTTTTTTTCTATTGTGTTATTGACTGTACGCTTGTTTAATCCATGTGTAACTCTGTCTTGTTGTTTGTGTTGCACTGCTTTGCTTCATCTTGACCAGGTCGCAGTTGTAAATGAGAACTTGTTCTCAACTAGCCTACCTGGTTAAATAAAGGTGAAATCATATATATATCTTTTTTTAAATACTAGGGTCCTTCGGCAGGGCATCCAAACTATATAACTATTATACTATATACTTTTCAGCCTGCTGTCCTTTGAACGAGTTGGGGGGTGATGAAACAACGATGTCACGACATCCGCCGAAGTCGGCTCCTCTCCTTGTTCGGGCAGCATTCGGCGGTCGACGTCACCGGCTTTCTAGCCATCGCCGCTCCATTTTTCATGTATCCATTTGTTTTGTCTTGTTCCCTTCACACCTGGTTTTCATTCCCCACTCACACCATATGTATTTATTCCTCTGTTCCCCATCATGTCTTTGTGTAAGATTGTTTGTGTTACGTGTATTTTGGAATAGTGGATATTGTTACGCACATTACTTTTTGTCTATGTTCCGTGTTTGGGCACATTTTATGTTACTTTATGCTGTCATTTTGGACCGGAATAAAAAGTGGGCCTGTTCACTACACTCTGCTCTCCTGCACCTGACTTCACCTCCAATACACACTCCTAACAAACGGAACCCATTCAATGAAGGGAAGCAAAGTGGCCGATTTGCACGTAGAGCTTGGAAAAAAGGGGGCATGATTTATTGACACAATTTTAATCCAAACCCAACCTTTATTCACTTGTTGTGACGCACAGTCGCAAAACTCTGTTTTAGACGGGACTGACTTTATGAACAATTTTATGCTATTTGTAGTCAATTTTGACACTTGAATAAATGTTTCCGACTCATATATTATTACATACTGTAGTCCATTTTCAAAGGGATTAGTTACTTTTTAGGGGCAGTTGCTCTTTAATGATTAAGAATTGAAGAACTGGACTGGTCCGAAGCCCTATGCTATGTCCAGGCACTGGCTAATTACGTTTGATCTAAACTGCAATGTTGAAACCAGCAGTAATTGCACTTAGCGAGATTTGAAAGCTCGAACTCATGCTGTATTTAGCACCCTCTTCATTCAAAAAGAGTTGGGCGTGAGAACATCTGAAGTAGCTAGAAGTAGTTATGCCCACTAAAGAGGGCCTAATACTTTAACTCGACACAAGATTTCAAAACCTCAAACCTGAAAAGTCTGTCTTCTCCACCGACTCCTAGTGCTGAGCCATGAGCATGTCCTTATGTACTGTAGGCACATAGCATGTTTTATTGTCTGTCTGTTCCCAGGCATCTTGAACAATTAGACGGTGCAATCAGCATCCATCAACCCTGGTCAAAAGAGCCAGAGAGAGAGCAAGGATCCCACTGTTACAGGGCAAATGGCCAATTGATGCCATCTCCTGAGAGCGTGGGACATGCAGGGTAAAACAATTATCAGGAAGAGCTGTCCATGGTGTACTGCAGCACTATCGTAGCACATAGCCGGCGTGCAGTACCCAGCTCTGCCCTCCCAGGTAGGGCCGTGCTGACTGGCTGAGAGACAGGGAGCAGAGAGAGAGAGAAGCCTGGGGAAAGGGGGGGACTAGAGATGAGGAAAGAAGGAAGAGGGACTGAGACCAGGAACGGTGAGCCTCCTCCTGTGACAGTGTTCCGCTGTGTTGTCGCCTCCGTGGTGGGGGACTTGTTTCCCCCGTCGTTTGTTGCCGCTCCGCTCTGTACCCACTGCCCTCTCGCCTCTTCCTTAATGAGTGTGGATGCCCGACTGCCTCGGCTGCCTCAGCACCTGCCATGGGTGGCGAGGGGTTAATCCTCGGTGGGTCTCTAACGCCCCTGGGCAGGCTGCGGAGGAGCAGGCAGGAAGAGCTGACAGCAGCAGTAGCAGCGGCTGAGAGGAGAGGGTGACAGGAGGCACAGATACCCTCGGGTTCCCCCCGTAGCACGCTAGAATGAATTGTTTCAGACGCTGCTGGATGCCTGACAACCGGCCTTCATAAATTACAAAATGAAGATTGATAATCGCTTCTCAGCCTCACCTCCTCCTCCACGTGTGTGCACACACAAAGTATGCACGCACACCTGCAAGAACACACACACACACAAAAGAAAGATTTATGTGAAAATCACTGTCATTTGCAGAATGCTTGTTTGCACCAGGTAGCTGCTCTCCTCCTCAGCGAGGGCCGGGGTTGAAGAAGAAAACCCGTACATGTTTTATTTATGTGGAGGAAAAACAACTCCTGAGGAGCCTTCTCTCGCTTGTGATGAGAGAGAGAGAGAGAGAGAGAGATAGAGAGAGAGAGAGAGGAGCACTTTGAAGCACCGTGGGGAACAGGGAAGGACCATGAGAGAGAGAGGAGAGTGTTGGGGCCTACGCAGCACTCCATTTTGAACTCTTTGGCTCCCAAACGAAGGGAAGGAGTGTTAACTAAACGGCAGAATGAAGGTCAAACACAAGTTAGCTGGAACATTGAAGAGATGTCACAACTTATTATGAACAAAACCGGAGAGAAGGACTCTTACACAGAGACAGGGATAATAAAATTTAAAAAACCAAACCCAATACAGGCTGCCTAGCTCATTCTCTTACAGACACCAGTCTCCCTTATTCTCCTCTACTCTCTCTATAAGGGTCTCTAGTATGTTGTGATTGGTTAATATCCTGGTTACTATGTCTGTGAGGAGTTGGTGAGAACTGTATAAAATATCATACTGACTGCCCTGTTATGGCATATGAAAAAGGCAGAGAATCACTAAAGCCAGCAATGAAATCAGGGCCGGCTAAAAGACAGAGGTGGGGTATGAATGTATCCATATCCATTTTGCCTTTCCAACCCTCCCAAAAGGAATTGAGTGGCGAATAAATAAAGAACATTTAACCGCTCTCGTTTTCCTCGTTGCCTCCGGCCGTGTTAAATTCACTTCGCGAAAGATTGATGCTCCTCTATCTGATGCGTTACGAATGTCTGTAGGCGCCACCCGCCCTCCTAAAACCGCCCAGCATCAGCATAACGGGCCGCCCGAAACAGCGGCAAGCAACACACTCCACTCGGGGAAGTTTATTGACTTGTGAAATCTCATACAGAACATCCTTTTAAATTTTCTGAGGCCGATAACCTTGGCTTGTAAGTTGCTTACTCAACAGACCTTATTACGGAGTTGGGGGGGGGGGGCGTTACCGTCGCTTCTACTGAAAGGTCAGCAGTGCTGTTAGCTACCGCTCCCCATTTCATTATGATCATGCCATTATCACAAGCTGATTCACAAATTGGCATTGGGGGGGGGGTTAGGGTAGGGGAGTAGGAGGGGGGTAATAGGGGTGCAGACAACAAACCTCCTCGCTCAGAGTGCAGAACGAGACTCGTCCGTCTCCCATCCTCTCCTTGTCATGGGCTCCACCGTTAAATTGGCAGCAGTCCAACGAAAGACAGAGCGAGGGAGAGAGAGAGAGAGAGCGAGAACCTTTGCATGCAGACACACTAGGATGTCTTCAGGCCCTGTCGGAGAGGAGAGGAGGGGTGGAGAAAAGTCAAATAAAGCTGACTGATGCTTTCTCCTTTCTCCGTCAGACGGTCTAAAATGCCAGACATGATGTAAATCATGGTCCCATGACTGTCCATCCTGGCTCGTTGTCAGTTTCCTGCAGGCCGTCTCCTGTCTTCGCTGGGTGGTTTGGACAATTGTCTCAAAGTGAGAGAGACTCCAAGATGGATGTTTCTTCAAAAGCGTCCCCGCTTCAATAGCCTGATGGCCGACATATTTCAGTACCCGGACACATCACCATCAAAAGGGACACTTTCAATAGTTAGTCTCCCTGTACTGAACAATAAATAATTGAATATGCTATAGGGACGATACGAGCGGAGGAAAGGTGTGTAAGGGATTTGTCCCCATTTATCTCAACACCTATCTAAAGCGTCACCTTGGACATTTTAGAGATGGGCCTGGGTTCAAGAAACTAATGGTTCAACATGTCTTCATATTCTATTCCACCATTCAAGTATTAGTACTGTGCACATTAGATTCTCGCACAATCCTTTTTAATATGCCATAAAGGGCACTCATTCAGACCATATGGGGTGAGCGTGGTTGTGTGTGTGTGTGTGTGTGCGCGCGTGTGCGTGCGTGTGTGTGTGTGTGTGTGCGTGCGTGCCTGTATGCGTGCGTGCGTGTGTGTGTGTGCGTGCGTGTGTGTGTGTGCGTGTGTGTGTGCGCGTGTGCGTGCATGTGTGTGTGTGTGTGTGTGTGTGCACGTGTGCGTACGTGTGTGTGTGTGTGTGTGTGGGTGGGTGGGAAGCCTATCTCGGTAGACGCATAGCGATGACAGTTATGACGGGGTAACAAATGTGCGGGGAGCGTTCTGGGCTCCAAATCAGTGCTGCTGAAACAGCACCCAGGTGCTACAGAACACATTGGCTGCGCTGAATGAGCTTACCCCCATAACAAGAGCTGGCCTGAGACCACGCGACGAGAGGTGCAATGTAAATGCAAGCTATAATTATGACTATTATTACCACTATTAAAACTAGCTCGGTCTCGAGCAGAACAGAGGGCTGGAGAGCGATGGATTGAGGGAACAAAAAAGAGGGGGGTACTGTAACCCAAACAGTGAAAGAAAGAAAAGCGATAAAATACTAATTTCATTTGGCTCTGGTCCCAGTGTATGGTGTAAATCAGCCATAGATGGTGTACAGTATATGTCCCAGCTCTGACCTGCCCGAGCATATTGACTTAACCCAGTTGTCAAGGCTATGCAGCACTGTGTATATTTCCACAGGTGAGAGTTAAAATGTTCCTAAAGCTAGGAGCCTGTCTGAGATGAATTACCTCCGGCCCTGTGGCCTCTCCAAAACATCCCCCTCAAACATAATCAGGCGTCTGTCAGAAACAGAGGGGCGCTAGCTCCCAGAAGACGCTCGACATCGGAAATAACTGCAAGTTTAAATAATTTTCAAAAACAGCAGGCCAATAAATTTCCACGAGGGGAGGTTAATTTAGTAAGGTGAAACCTTGGTGCAATTACCCTGTCCGATTCCTCTCTCCTCCGTTCCTCCTATGCCTTCGTGCCCCGAGGGCGCCGGTCTCTGAAATGTCACACAGAGGAATTATTTTTCACCTGAAGAATGCAGCTCTGAAAAACAGGCTAATCTGGACAGGCCTCAGCTAATAACATACAGCAGCACCTGTCACTGAATATTAGTTCATTAGCTAACTCTTAGTCATTTAATTCCTATCAAAACAGGAAAAGCTTTAGACAAAGTTGGCAATGATGAGCGATCTGAGAGAGAAAGACAGATAAAAAGAGATACAAAGTGAGAGAGAGAGAGAGAGAGAGAGAGAGAGAGAGAGAGAGAGAGATATTTCAGTGATTAAATTAGACTGGCAGTTTGGTCTGACTTCAGTCAATTAGCTTGACTAAATGAAATCTAAAAGTAATGGCACTCGTACAGTTCAGTAATTACCGAGGCTCATGTTTATCCAGGGCTCCTAAATGACTCCCAACCCATTACACGTGTTTTGGTGTCCTGAATATGACACAGTGTGAGACGCATAACAGTCACACACAGGCTCCCCACCAACCCCACCCCCATCCCGTCCACCTATCTAAGCTCTCCTCCCATCATGCAGTTCTGTTTTGATAGCGCCTGGATGGAGGGAGCTGCTATCTACAGCGATGCTCTACCATGTCTCTAATTACGACGGTATTTTAATCTAGTCAAATCAACCAGATCCCAATCAGATTTCCCCAGGCCCTGACGGGCTCCCACCTCCCAGGAAGAGAAGACTCTGAGCTGAGCTTCAATCCTATTTCCTTTTTTAATCAAAGTCTGACTCAAGCTGTTCCTGTGTGAAGGGAGAAACGATCGTGCTGTGTCTTTTTGGAAACCAGTGGCCAAACTATGTTGCCCAAACACACTTGCTGGCTGGCACACTCGAAGACAACCCGGAGCCAACAGTTGGGCTCTGGTCTGACTCTGGATTAACGTGTGTGGGAAGTTGCTAATTCAAACACGGCACAGTGTGGGCCTCTGGGAAAGTTTTGCAGTTTTACCCCAATTGAACAGTGGTTTGTAGTTGTAGTATTTAGTTTTGGTTTGGAGCAAGTTTGTAACTCATTAGCTAGTAGACTTACAGTGCAGCTCTATAGGAGGTCTGACAGAGTCCCCCACACAGCATAACAAACAATGAAAAGCACAGAGGTTTACAGTCATTTCATAACCCTCTCCGCGGTACCAAGAGGCCATCATGTCGTCACTACACTAAATCACGAAGGTATGCTAATCTTAGCTGAAATAAACACGTTCCTCCATATTCAATGTTGCTGATTTATAAAAAACGAATCGAGAGCCGAGCTCATTTGCACATCAAAGGTCTGAGTTAGCAATCTCCCCAAGCCTCTTGCTTATTCCCCATCACTTCCCCGCCCATCCCAGCTAAATACCAACAAACCCAAACGGCAGGAGTCCAAAGACCTCGCATTAGAATTTATAAACAGTTTAAAGAGATAAGCAACACATTTACAAATGTACCATAAACACCATTAATGTTTTTAATATTCATAACAACTCCCCTCTGATGTGGTAAACGGTAGCTGTAAATGCTAAATGTTGTTTTGAATATCTTGTTCGCTAATTGATTGAGACTCGTTCGTTAAGGGAGACGCACACAAGCGAGATGCGGACGGTTTCAGCTGTTTTTTTTTCTCTTCTCCTTTGCTGGAGAAAACTGCACGCGACAGGGTTTTCATCATCTAGTCAAATAAACTATCAGCCCTCTGAGAACTCAAAGCTGCTAACACAAGATATTACAGAAAGATATTGCAGAATATCTGGACGGAAATTCATATTAGAGACAAATACTTCACACTACAGTAAGCCTTGATCAACTTGGCAAGCAGAGGGGGTGTACTAAGCCGATTCAATGAGTTAGCCAGCTAACTTTGATAAACAACCAGAAATAACTATTTTCTTTATGGTTCAATAAGAAAGCTAAACTTTGATCTGTGTTTTTGATTGTTGGGTCAATTAGACCAGAACATGTATTGAAGTTATTTTAGGAATGTTTAGGCAAGTTAACTCTCTTACAAGTGCAGCTAGTGAGTCCCTATTTGTGTTCGCTTACGTCAAGTCTGTTTGTAGGAAGAAAAAAAACATGCGTTACTTAGAAATGAAAGACGAGCATCGATTGGACACAAAGGAGAGCAAATGCAAAACATGATGAATATGTGCCAAATCAATTACCAGCTGCTAACATAACCCACTGGCCTAATGAGGCACATACAGTTCAAAGGACATAATGTATGAGAGGGACCCAGGGAACAGGGGTGAGACTCTTGCTCTCTCTCCCTGTCATTGATTTGGTTCTGAGAGCACGGCGAGCACAGCATCCTGAAGGGGCCTTTTGAAGTGCACATTGTAGTGAGTCTCCTGTAACAAATCACCTCCTTAGCGCTCAAACAGAGAACCCATGATCAAACCGCCACATCTCCACACACACAGGCAGAGACATGCAAAGGAGTGGGAAATAACGAGGGGGGAGAGCGAGGGAGATGAGAAGGAAAAATGGAGTGAGTGGGCATACACTCTGGCATGGTGGGGGGGGCAAATCATCTGCTTTAAAAGAAACCATGAAGAAAACAAGATAAATACTGACACGAAAGTATGGATGTAAGCTAGCAACACATCTGATTCGAGGTCTGTGTTGGGGGGGTGTGTGTGTGTATGTGTGTGTGTGTGTGTGTGTTTTGTGCTGTGTGTGCAAAAAGCCCAAGCTCCATCAGATCTCAATGCCTCCACAAGGGAAACACTCTGCACACACATTACATTGCACAGGTGTTGTAATAAATAAATAAAAAGATTGGATCTGAATGCCTACACACACACACACACACACACACACACACACACACACACACACACACACACACACACACACACACACACACACACACAGGGGGTATCACTAAGCATCTGCGTGGAAGAGGCAGGTCCTAGAGGTGAGGGATGAGAGCAGCTTTACAGTAGCAGGCCCAGTGAGCCAAGCCTGTGTGGGCGCGCTGCTCTCCAGAGGCCTGGGGTTGGGAGGAAACCCACAGATCCACAGACAGACCGACAGACAGACAGACAGACAGACAGACAGACAGACAGACAGACAGACAGACAGACAGACAGACAGACAGACAGACAGACAGACAGACAGAGAGAGAGAGAGAGAGAGAGAGAGAGAAGGGACCTGAGTGGGAGAACCAGAAAGAGATAGGGAGATACAGAGGGAGTGAAGAAGAGGAAGGGGATGCAGAATGGTGGGGCAGAGGACATCCAAAGAGAGAGATGGAGAAAAAGAGAGACACACAAAAATAAAGTGGCGAGAGACGGAGCCTCTCAGAGCCTCACAGACTCCCTCAGCCTGGATGCAGTCTCCCTGTCTCTCTTCAGTCACCTGACCTTCCACATTATGATAATGTAATAAACGCAGCAGAAAAGCAAATCCCAATACTTGTAATTTCCTCTCCTGCGCGGACTTCATGTAAATGCTTGTGTCCGTCGCCATAGGGGGGAGCGAACAGGCAGTGCTGCCACACGGAGATAATAGCAAACGTGTTCGCAGGGGATGCTATTTTTACGACCACGCTAACCAAATTCGATCCTTCAGCACATTTCTTCAGGAGAAGACACAGGTTCTCCTTTTTTTTCCTTCATGTACCTATTTCAATGAATATTCAGTGGAGAGTGAAAGTACAGAAATGAATTTATCCTATCCTTTAGCTCCGGGAATCAAAGATGTTCTGTTTCTTTGATAATGGTGTAACATACGTTTACATACTGTGGAGATCAATGCGATCCTTGTCCCATCCCCCCACAGCACAGAAGATGCTCTCTCTTTCCCTATCAGTCCTTTGACACCCAGTGTGTGTGTGTGTGTGTGTGTGTGTGTGTGTGTGTGTGTCCGTGATGTGAGTGCACTACACTTGCTATTCCCCAGGTTGTGATGAGACTCCAGACTTGTGCCTCTGTGTTTACAGCTCTGTGGGCTTGTTTCCTACTCAGGACGAACACTGACAATGATGATGAATAAGTGAAGAGTCTCTCTCTATCTCCCCCACTTGCTCCCTCTCTCTTTGGCCCGGTGCTTCCTTTTCTTTATCCTGACTGTCCCCAGTCTCTCCTCTGGCAGGAGGACATACCGGCTTCCTGGAAGGGGAATGCTCTCAGAGGGGTCTAGGGACAAGCACATGGATAGAGGGAAAAAACACCTCTTTATCTCAGACTTCAGTGGGAATATGCAGGGTGGGGAGGCAAGGAGGCTAGGGAGGATTGTCTCTCTGTGTGTGTGTGTGTGTGTGTGTGCGTGTGTGTGTGTGTGTGTGTGTGTGTGTGTGTGTGTGTGTGTGTGTGTGTGTCTGAGGGGAAATGACACACTCCGAGAGAAAATGGAATGCATTAAACAGAGTTCTCTCCTGTGGCAACACACACACACACACACACACACACACACACACACACACACCCTCCCACCCAGCCTTTTTATCCTCTCCCAAAGGACACCTTCATTATCCCTTACTCAACTAATTATAGAGCTCCAACACTACAGCACACTAACTAAATGGCATTTCTTTATCTCTCGACTAGAGACAGGCTCCTCTGTAAATACCTAGTTACAGTGGGTTATAGGCCCAGCAAAGACATTGTTATATACCAGTCACTAAGGGTTCATGCCCAGCGTGACAAATAGCACATTAGAAAAGCTTTTTCCCGCTGAAATGTGTCGGGTAAAGGCCATAAACTAGCTCCTCATAACATGTTTTGGCGCTGGGAAGGATCCTCGTTCGTCTTGCTTGCTGGGGCTGTTGTGGAATGCAAACAGGAGGACGTGGTTTGGTATTAAATTCAGTATTATGCAACATCAAGTGCGTCCTCGCCTCAATTAAAACAGACGATCACATTAGGCCTTAAATCTTGAACACAGACGGCTGAAAGGAACCATGACTGGCTAATAGTGTAATGCCTTTTGTCTGTGGGATGTGGGGGGGGGGGGGAATCCGTATCGTCAGTAAAAACAATGCATCAATTAAGCAATTAGCCGGAGTGCCGCAAACGAACAGAACAAACTGGGCAGCTATCCAAGCCCTCCCTCCTCCATCCCCAATAAGGCAGGCAGGCACCATGCCAAGGGGCTTGTCGCATTCATTATGAAACATCACAGAGCAGAGGGTTGCCTTTCATTCTGCCAGAGTGGAGGCATTTGTCTGCCAGCCAGAGGAGAGGAGGCGAGTGGAGGAGAGGAGATGTTTTGTTCCAACAGATGTTGATGCTGTTAGCGGGGTGGAGGGGTAGCGAAGGGCACATGGCTCGGTCAAGGCTTGGTGCTTGGTTGGTGGGAAACTATTGGTGGGTGGGTTTATGGGTGGGTGGGTGGGGGAGGGGGGGGGGCACAACAAAGCAATGTGCCATGGCCCTCTTCACTCGAACACAGATTAATTAAGCCATCAAAGCAGGCCTGCAGTGGCAGCCGGAGCTTAATTGTGGTAATTGGGGTTAATAAGGTGCCATTACACACTGATCACAAGTATTGTTTCATGGAGGCGGGTAAATGGAGCTGGGTTAAATACGGGCGGGGGTGGAGGGGTAGGTGGTAAGAGGGTTGGGGTAATGCCAGTTTGTTTCAGTTTTTTTCCCCCACACAATGTTTGTTGTCCTTGGAGAGTGAGTGAGAGGCTGGTAAAACATGGCGGTTGCAGCCCAATTATCAATAGATTAATCTATGAACGGATTGAGCAACCATTCAATAAATCTATACATACATCTATGTATTGTCGATAATTCACTGTCGTTAGCAAGAAGAACCCTGAACAGACCTATTAAGGTCACTCAGTCCTTCCAACCATACATACAGTTACCATCCCTCCTGGCCTAGTACCATGCAACCACTTCAACAGGAAGTCATCAGTCCTTCAAAGCAGTGATAGTTTAGACGTGTCCTGGGTCCAACCTCAGTAACATCTTCTGAAAACGGAGACCGGCGGTGAGAGATGGTGAAACAGGAAATCAATGTGACGAGGCTAGCTCTCTGATTAATGAATAGATTTCACGTCTGGCTAGCCTCAGTGACGAGCCTCTTAACGTCTTTATATCAGCCGTGGCTATATCACACTCTCTCTCACTCTCTCACACACATACACACGCGCGCGCGCAGACACACACACAGAGGCTGTAGCGGACAGACTGGACATAGTGGAGAAACATGACATGACTGAAAATGGACAGAACAAAACAGCAGTTAGTTGAAGCGTTGCACAGAAATACTGATATGCTTAGTATGAAGCCCATTCTCTGACACAGGCTGTGACAGTTCTCTCTTTCCACTCCAATTCCATAGCAATTACACAGCTCTTACAGAACCACTATTAGCCTGGCTGTAGCCCATACATTTGTCCTGCTCACTCCCACTGGCAGAGAGCACTTCACCAGTTTAAAGTGCAGAATTATCATTTGCACTAGATTAAAATGATGCGGTCGCTGTTGCGCCTTTCTCTTTTGAACACTAACTGAAACCAGGGGTCGCTTGATGTACAGTGCATTAAATGAGTGGTTTGAGTATGATAGAATGCATAGAGCACAGGCACTTACAGGATGTGAAAGAATCCCTCTAACCCTCGACCAGACAAGTGTGTACTCTGGCCTCTGATGAATAAGACCGATCTGACAAGTCCTGTCTACATCCGTTTGGACTTGAATGTGAACACTGTATGAATGAACAGAGTGCTTAAACAGTCAGGCCTAAACTAGCAAAGCTCTGCAGTGTGTGTGCGTGTGTGTGTGTGTGTGTGTGTGTGTGTGGTATTTGTGTGTGTGGGGGTGTATATATATATATATATATATCTATCTATCTATCTGTGTGAGTTAGCTTCATCCCTGCAGGCTCTCCCCAGCTCTGAGTGGTATAGTTTTGGCAGGCAGACAGACAGTGAGGGAGAACAGAGCTAGGTGGGGCAGGGATCAGCACTGACTCCAGTCATTCAGCCACATCTGACTTTGATTAATTGGCTCTGTCTCTCCACCCAGCACCCTGACAGAAAGGTAGAGCCCAGACGCACTAGGATGCACTGGGAACCTTCAACAGGAAAAGACACACTGCACACACGCACACTGCACACACACACTGCACACAAGCGCACACACACATGCACACTGCACACACATGCGCACACACACATGCACACTGCACACACTCCACAGACACACACACACACACACACACACACACACACACACACACACACACACACACACACACACACACACACACACACACACACAGTCTCTTGCTCACTCACTACACCAATGCAGAATCGTCCAAGCTGGTGAGAGTTGTTGAATCTCTGCTTAAATGATTTAAAACAGTAGTGTGCCTCCCTGCCTCCCTCCCTCTTTAAATGCACAGATCCCCCATGGTGCTGCTTAAATTAGTCCAAAAGGGAGTTATTTTAATGCAAACGTGTTTCCACCCTGGCTCCTGATGTCTCATAAGTTACAATGCTCACCTATGCACTTTTTCCTTTGACTTAGTGTATTTCCTCCGTATGTCTGCCAAACGCACTCCAGGATATCTATTCTGTCCGTCTGCTCAGTGTGTGTGTTTGTGTGTGTGTGTGTAGCCCTCTTACAGCTCTGCATCTCTCTGACTACCAGTACAACCCTGACAAACCGTAGCTGCTCTAATGATTTATCGGTCTTGGAAAACTTCAACAAGCAAGCCATTTTATAAATCATCTCTAGTTGCAACAACATAACCTCTGTGCGTTTTCTAATAAAAGTGCTTATGGTAAAGAGGACCTCTTTAACGATCTCCAAGAGAGTTGAATCTATATACATAATCGCTGATATTTCCATTGAGACAGAGTTGTTGAATTGCGGAGACAGTAGCGTGATAAACCTTTGGAGAGATATATTTATCGGTCCTAAACGCTGTAACATCAATTCAGCACAGCTGGTCTTATTAATAGAGCTTCAAGCAATCATTATCATCCCACTACATGAGTGCACTACATAGGCAATAGGGTGCCATTTTGGAAAAGCCTAGGACTGAACAGCAACACGGCAGCGCTAATTCTCCCTACCTGGCTTGCCATGTGGTACAGTAATTGCACTTGTAGCCATCAGAGTCAATACCATGATTACATATATGATCTCAAGTATGTTGCTTTGTTGTTGCCTGATGGAAGGTTCTTAAGGCTGTTTACTGTACCTGCCTGTCGGGGCAGGAGGTGTAATTATGTTGCTTTGAGCAGGAGGTGTAATTATGTTGCTTTGGGCAGGAGGTGTAATTATGTTGCTTTGAGCAGGAGGTGTAATTATGTTGCTTTGGGCAGGAGGTGTAATTATGTTGCTTTGAGCAGGAGGTGTAATTATGTTGCTTTGAGCAGGAGGTGTAATTATGTTGCTTTGAGCAGGAGGTGTAATTATGTTGCTTTGGGCAGGAGGTGTAATTATGTTGCTTTGAGCAGGAGGTGTAATTATGTTGCTTTGAGCAGGAGGTGTAATTATGTTGCTTTGAGCAGGAGGTGTAATTATGTTGCTTTGAGCAGGAGGTGTAATTATGTTGCTTTGAGCAGGAGGTGTAATTATGTTGCTTTGGGCAGGAGGTGTAATTATGTTGCTTTGAGCAGGAGGTGTAATTATGTTGCTTTGAGCAGGAGGTGTAATTATGTTGCTTTGAGCAGGAGGTGTAATTATGTTGCTTTGAGCAGGAGGTGTAATTATGTTGCATTAATTAATGGGGGGGTGCGAGAGAGAGCGAGAGAGAGTGAGAGAGAGAGTGAGAGAGAGCGAGAGAGAGTGAGAGAGGGCGAGAGAGAGCGAGAGAGAGCGAGAGAGAGAGAGCGAGAGAGAGCGAGAGAGAGCGAGAGAGAGTGAGAGAGAGCGAGAGAGAGCGAGAGAGAGTGAGAGAGAGAGAGTGAGAGAGAGCATTAAACGACATTAAAGTAAATAGATGCAATTTCACATTTATCCGGAATTGCCTGACTTGGTCAAAGTGTGTGAATGGACCCCCTCAATCTCTCCTACAGAAGGCTAATTAAGACAAGAAAGTATGATTGAAGTAGCCTAAACAAGCTCAAATCATCAGTCCCAGCAACACAACACAGTGGTCTCCTGTCTCCCCTGCTCTCTCTCACCCCTCAACGCCGGCGGGAGTCAGATGATGTCTAATAGACCCTACAGGGACACAGCACCACTTACCACCTCTGAAGCACCCAGGTCCCTTCTGCTGCTTGTCACAATGGAGCGGAGGTCCATACTACTGTTTGATACCCTCTCTTTCTAACAGCTTCATTGAGAGGAAGGGAAAAGGGAACACTCCATACTACTACCTCCGAAAGCAGCCTCTCGCCCTCTGATTCGTGGCAGTGTTGAACATGCTCCCTTCTTTTGTAAGAGACAACTGATGTACAGATAACGGCCTGGCTGCTACTGGGGGTACTTCCTTATGCACTGGTGTAAAAGAAAAAACCTTATAGGCTGTAATGGTGTTTCATGATTTGATTCCACACAATGGGAGCTAGCTATTGCCTCTTGTGGTTTGTAATCCACAGGCCAATATCAATACCACTAACTCCTGTAACTGCCTAAAGGGGGTAAGAATGCGCATATGTTTTACTTTTTATTTTTCGAATGGAAAGAATCGGTTTCAGAACAATAGATAGTGAATGTCTCACTGTGACCTGCTCCAGATAGATAGGCCATGTATAACAGAAACTGACCTTTAAAAATACAAGATGCTAATAAATAGCTGTGGCGAGAGCCAGGCACTCCATACAAATGGACCGGCGGGAAACGCCTGTTTTAATTCTTTAGAAAAAAGGGCCCTCAGCCACATAATTGATCCCTAAAGGTAAGTCCCACACAGGAACCTGGGGACACCGCTCTCTATCACTATAAAGCACTACACTACTCTTTGTTTTGGGCTCTGGGAGGAAGGGGATTTAAATATACAGTATATTCTAGTCATATAAAGGCCACAAATGGTAAGCATTTTAATGATGAAACTGTTTTGATGTGCAATTCCTACTGAATATGTAATAGAGACGGTGTGTTTTGCCCCTCTCCAGTGACGAAGGCAAACAGTGAGGTTCGGAGGAAACGGATGCAATAACAAAGTCACTGAATCAGTGTTATTAATGACATGCTGGAATAAACACTGCAACTTAACATGAAAGTCATAATGTTCCCTCCTTGGCTAAAAAGTGCTGCTTCTGCTGCACCTCCTCCCCCAGACAGACAGACAGACAGACAGACAGACAGACAGACAGACAGACAGACAGACAGACAGACAGACAGACAGACAGACAGACAGACAGACAGACAGACAGACAGACAGACACACACACACAGCTTCAGACAGCTTTGGAACTTCTCTATGTCAGTTTGTTGGTTCAGAGGTAAAAGAGTATTTTCAACCTCTTGGAAATCAATGTGATAAGGGGGATTATTCCTAAATCAATTAGTCTACTCCACTGTTTTCGAGTGCCGCCATTGATCTGGTGATAAACAAGAGATTTATGAGTATATCGACCCAATTGGGGTTTCTGTGGCCTACCAGAGTACAAGAGCCCGAGTACAATCAGTGAGACTTCTCTCTCTGCAACCACAATGTAAACACATGGGTTTTGGCAGGACAAATCACACTCTCAGGGCGGCTGCCTGCGGTTAGCTGTGATTATAGGTCACAGACACTGTCACAGCCACTTCAGCACAAGAAACATCCTAATACTTCCACGTTTCAGGTACAACCAGCTCTACTGGGACGATTTCTGGCATTTGTGCTTGTTGTCTCTATGCTCCGGCGGTAAAACGAGCGGTAAAACGAGCTCTAGCTAAATGTGCAGTTTCATGTAACCGAGAGTTATCCCTGGAAAATGAATCCAGTAATTGCATTACCGAGTTAGGTGGTGCTATAGAGATTACCTTAGACCAGCTGGGTAAACATATGACACACAGCACAAACATGTGCTTAATGTGAAATATTACACTGATTAAATCATGACACACCAACTCCTTCCTCGCAAGTACAGTATAAACATTGAACAAAAATGAAGAAATCCAAAACATTTGCCAAGGTACAGCAATGGCAGACAATTTAGACTGACTTCTACAAGACAGTACAGGGAAGGGAGAACTCAGGGGCTGGAAATGAATCCGTAAGTCTTTCATGGCTGGGCATGGTATGGCATAGTAAACTGTAGGTTCCGGAGTCACAATACAATGTTTCTTTCATTTCTTTTTAAACTTCAAGATAGGATTTTAGTCACCAACATATCATAGTTAAAACATTACACCGTTTAATTGTCAGATTCAAAATCCAAGGACAGTTCCTTTGTTTCCTCTACGTACCCAGCATGCACCGTGCCTCCAAAATATCCCATAAAATCCTACCGCGGCACTTAATTGTTCAGTATGAAGCCAAAGCATCTGAAGTAATTCCAATCTCTTTCTCCGATGAATATGTGCAATTGTCCTCTTTCCCCATTCTAATGTAATGCCATCTGCGCCGCGACGCGATTGGCTCGGTGTTGCCATTGCTGCCAACCGGGGTCAGCGCCACCATCAAGCGGTGTAATTGAGTAGTTAGTGGCAATTTTCTCCCTTAATTTCCATCTGCGAAAAATCCGGGTGCCTGGCATGGAAAATAGCACATTACACCAAGCAGCGATTGTGGTGAAGTGTAATAACATCGTTTCCACAGTTTGAAAACTTCCCCGAACAAAGGAGGATCATGTCATATCCACCCAACCCCCACCCCCCCCCAACAAACACATGAACTGGGGTGCTACAGAGGGAGACAGAGGAGACGTACCCATAAAGAATGGGAGATGTCCATTAACATACAGATAATTACCTTCCTCCGACACGCCAGCCCTCCCTTCAACACTATAATCCCGTGACAAAGCCCTCTCGCTCACAAACACCATGTTGACACCGAGGGCAGGCTTAAAGACGGCGGCCATTTTGTCTCTGCATATTTATCATGACACTCGTATCAAAGAGAAGGTTGATTCATGAGCGTGTAACAAATAAGCAATGCCGTTCCGTGTGTGTTTCCTGACAGAAAAGGCCAGGGCGGAGTTGTAAACTAATGGTCCAATAGGTTTGAGCAGGTGCGAACGTTGCCACTCGATACATTTCTCTGGTAGATTTACGCAGATCATAAAAGTGACATCGGGGACAAAGAGGAGAGGAAATACGAGTCTGACTTCTAATGGCTAGGTTATCACACAGAGGATTTTATTCATTGTGACGCACGCACACACACACACACACACACACACACACGCACACGCACACGCACACAAAGGTCACATATTAAAGTGTTGGCATGTGGAAAATAAACGCTTTATCCCAAGCCCAATGATCTTCCTAAGGAATGTACAACAGGAATGTTTTCACTAAAAATGTTTTTAGAATAATACATTAAGCACATTAAGATAATAAAAGCAGTAATAGTAGTAATTTAATCGATTCACTCAAGTCTTGTCCATAAACTCCTGCCTCTCTGCTTAACGCATGCGGCAGCCCAGGCCTTTCATTCATTATCTACAACGCTCTGATGATGTGGTAATGACAACGGCATTGTTTTTTTTAACACTTAGAGAGTCTGTGAATCAGAGAGGCTTTCATTACAGGGCTCAACGGGCTGGCGGATTATCAAGGGCAAACAAAAGATCATTAACAACAGGCAGGATCTGGGACAGCCCAACCTGCTCTGTGCTGTGGCAGGAGGCCCCTAGTCTCAGGGTTCACTTAACGCATGCAGGTCCTTTCAGCACACAGACGCTGCCACAGCCTTCGCAACCACTCAAACAGCATAATTAGTGAGATCTCCTGTTAGGAAAGGGAATGCAATTTATTTTTCCTTCTCTCCTCATCCTCCCTCCCACCACCTCCACCTCTCTTTCTTTTTTGAATAGATATTAATACTTTGAATTCTGGTGTGAGAGGCCCTCAGGTCGACATTGTTTAAAGCCAGGTTGTAAATGAGGATAAAAGAACGATGGATGATAATGTGGTACCTGGATAATAAGGTACTGAATTGCTATACGGTATGCTGTTGGCTTACTCTTGGATTCTGGTCAACGAGAGTACCCAAATATCATCTTTACATTTCATTAAATGAAAAGAAAACAACAACATTACTTGTACATGGTTTCCAAGAGTCTGAGCTCTCGAGGCAGGAGGAAAGATACCCAAGTACCCCATCCCTGTCTCTTTGTCCTCTGGTGAGCTCCTCATCAGAGGAGACCAATCTCAACCCACATCAGACTGCCTAAAGCTGTCTGTCTAACATTACAACTCACTCATAATCCACTGCATCAATAATTGTGTGAATGCCTAGTGTGTGTGTGTGTATGCGCTCATGCGTGTGTGCGTGTCTGAACTTATAATGTGTGTATTCGTGATGCAGTATAGTATGTGCATGCATAAGTGAATCTAGCCGTCTGCAGCAAACGCCTTAAAAGTATTTTCAAAAACACACACGTGTGTCTGTACGGGAGGCGAACTCAAGGAAAAAGCAAACAATGCTGGAACTAGGCTTTTAAAGCAAATGCTTTGAGTATAGACACCATGGTAAAGAAATGGGCACCGAAGGACCTGTAACGGTCTTCCTTCACTGGCTCAGTCAGCACCCAAAGAGAGTGAGAGAACCGTCAGTTCTGACTACTTAGAGTGAAGGCAAGGCAGGGATTTTTTTTTTATATTTAAGGAGTAGGGACAGCATTCATTTTTAAAACCTCCTCAATAAAATATCATACAGTCGTCCCATATTCCTCAGTATTATAATGATATGAATTCTTAAATGTAAATGCGTTCCGAGCTTCTTCTTCGGCAAGGCATCAGATCTCATTTTCTACTTTAAGCTCTTCCGTTAATGTTTATGCATATCCACACGCATGATACACATCTCGTTTTAAAGCCTCCTAATGCAACCCTGATCATTTTGCCTGACTTTAATGGGGCCGTGACTTGATTGGCCAGCTTCCCTCTTTAAGAGAAAAAAATACAAGAAAAAATAGGATCAAATGTGTCTTCACGTGAAACGCGGCGAATGTTTCTTTTGAAACTTCTCCCTCTCCTCTGCTGCGGCGGAGGACTAAATACTTCAAAAACAGAAAGACCTCGTTATATTTCGAGTTATGAGGCATTGTTTCATTGGGATAATGTGATTGATACATTACCGTTCAAGTTGAACATTTACAACGCGACGAAATACAAAAAGGCGATGGTAGTAGCAAGTCAATTGAATGGATAACATGCAAATGAATGAAAAATCACACCTAAAAAAAAACAAACAGATATTGTACATTTATATTCTAAATTGAAAATGACAAGACAAATAGTCATTGAGAATATTATGCATCTCATTATCAGTGTTCTATATGCCAGGGCCCTTGTAAGGTTCTGATGGACCCAAGCGACTTCCTCCTCCCTGAAAACCAAAGTAACCTTTCTAGTTCATGACAGGATGTTGTCATTTCGCATTCATATTTATAACAACTGAACAGATGTGGTTGCTCCAACAGCAAAATGGGTAAATTGTTGATAGAAGATCATCATATGACTACAACAAAAATGTTCAGGTTGAAATCAACTTCATGAATCAATCAAATGATTCAGCAGTTGTCAGAAAGTGCTTGACAGATACCCAGTCTAAAACCCCAAAGAGCCATCAATGCAGAGGCAGAAGCACTGTGAATATAACGTATCTCTGTCAAATAGGGAAGCTAATTAATACCAAACAACAGGATCAGATATACTGGAACACAACAAATACTGTAACGCAACTTCGTTACTGTAAAAAAAAAGAAGAAGTTTTTTAAATGCTTTAAGATATTGTCTTGACCCTGCAATCTCCTGTGATGTACAGTAATGGACCCCTTGGTGTCCTACTCGTTGAGAGGAGATTGTAGTGACGCAGGCAGGAGAGGGAGTGGCCTGCCTGTCTGGTGTCACCGTTAGTGTGAGGAGGGAAGACACAGGTGCAGGAGAGTCAGAGTAATGGAACGTCATTATTACACTCAGAAACACAGGAGAGAAGAGTCAAAATGGCTCTGAATAACAGAGAAAACATGTGTAAGAATCCTCATCTTTTTTTTTAACCCTCATTTCTTACAATGGAGCTTTTATTTTCCAAATCTACAGCCTGCAATGGGAAATGAGAAAATGAAAAATGAACAACAAACTGTGCATAGGAAATGGTAAATCCAGTAAATATCACTGTCCTCAATTGCTCAGCAGGTACAAACATGTGCTCCAGGCTTTGAAAGGCTTTGAATACAAGGCTAAAGGGACAGAAAAAAGGGAATCCATTTCAACCCTCTTGATCCTGTGTAACCCTGACACACTCAGAGGAGGAGGTGAGGGGGTGAAGAGAGGAGGTGGTGTTGAGGGCCTGCAATGGGGGTTCCTTGGCCTCCCTCTGCTTTGATGCCAGAGGAGGTCAGCAGGGCTGGAGAGGTGGAGGTCTGGAGCACAGAGGAGGACACTCAGAGGAGGAGGTGAGGGCCTGCAATGGGGGTTCCTTGGCCTCCCTCTGCTTTGATGCCAGAGGAGGTCAGCAGGGCTGGAGAGGTGGAGGTCTGGAGCACAGAGGAGGACACTCAGAGGAGGTGAGGGCCTGCAATGGGGGTTCCTTGGCCTCCCTCTGCTTTGATGCCAGAGGAGGTCAGCAGGGCTGGAGAGGTGGAGGTCTGGAGCACAGAGGAGGACACTCAGAGGAGGAGATGAGGGGGTGAAGAGAGGAGGTGGTGTTGAGGGCCTGCAATGGGGGTTCCTTGGCCTCCCTCTGCTTTGATGCCAGAGGAGGTCAGCAGGGCTGGAGAGGTGGAGGTCTGGAGCACAGAGGAGGACACTCGGAGGAGGAGGTGAGGGGTGAAGAGAGGAGGTGGTGTTGAGGGCCTGCAATGGGGGTTCCTTGGCCTCCCTCTGCTTTGATGCCAGAGGAGGTCAGCAGGGCTGGAGAGGTGGAGGTCTGGAGCACAGAGGAGGACACTCAGAGGAGGAGGTGAGGGGCTGCAATGGGGGTTCCTTGGCCTCCCTCTGCTTTGATGCCAGAGGAGGTCAGCAGGGCTGGAGAGGTGGAGGTCTGGAGCACAGAGGAGGACACTCAGAGGAGGAGGTGAGGGGCTGCAATGGGGGTTCCTTGGCCTCCCTCTGCTTTGATGCCAGAGGAGGTCAGCAGGGCTGGAGAGGCGGAGGTCTGGAGCACAGAGAGGGGCATGGTCCTCCTCAAACAAATAGAGAGATGGTGGCGGTAGGTAGGTAGGTAGGTAGGTAGGTAGGTAGGTAGGTAGGTAGGTAGGTAGGTAGGTAGGTAGGGGCACTTGGCATTTCCAGTGGCTGACAGGCCAGCTTGTTTGTGGGCTCTAATGAGCACTCGGACTCCATTAATGAGCGGAACTGAGTCCATTATCATCATCATTTCAAAAGGAGGCCGGGCTGCTAAACAGCTCCCTGCATTAGCAGGAGTTGTCCTTGTTGTTCCATTTGATCAGTGATGGTGGCAGGGGGTTCACCACACCCCTGTCTGCTACAGTCTGATTACTACAGTACAGGTACACAAGCTGATACACACACACACACACACAGACACACACACACACACACACACACACACACACACACACACGTACGCAGTTGCACCACACAGAACATGCACACACACACTGATTGGCCTTCCCACTCCGTGTTCCGTTCAGCTGGGGAAATGAGTGATGGAAAATGAGTCAGAAGTTATGACCCTGCGAAGAGAAGCCATGATGCGAGCTAACAGTGTGCTGACATGCTGTAGCTAGGTTCAAGCTAACAGAAGAATAAAAAAAACGCAGCAAATAAACACTGGGAACTACTGGATCCTCTAAATTCCATCTCTCTACCACCTTTTCAAGGGACATCACATCAAAGGACCAATTAGCGTGTGTGTGTGAAATTGGGCGTTGTGGCTTCAGCACCACTGTAAAGGGCTGTCATGGCCGGGGCCAGCCAGCTCACTGAGCAGCTGTCTGCAGTGTGGAGCCCAGCCTGCACACCTACCTCCCCTCTGCTGCCTGCTGACAGGGCCCCTCCTGAACCTGCCTGGCCCCTGAATGTGTGCCATTCTCTCTCTCCCCCTCTCTCTCGTTTTGTTCTCTCCTCACTCCCTCTAGCTCTCATTTTCTCCCCTCCCCTCTCCCTGTCTTTCCCCTCTCTCTCTCCCCCCACCTCTCTCCCGCTCTCTCCTCACTCCCTCTTCTCCTTTCTCCCCACCTCTCTCTCGCTCAGTCAGTTAAAGGATTTTAATTAGGCCTCGACTGCACAGCGCCACACAGCGCTTTTGTATCTCCTGAATGGTACAAGGGCTGTGAATCTGAACCAGTTCACAGCAAAGGCACTGATGTGAGGGAGGGATGGAGAAAGGCCTCTTTTTCCTCTTTCTCCCTCGCCCTTTATTTTGATATGTTCTACTTCACACCCATTCGGTCTCTTCTTTCAATGTGCCCTTCTATCTTCTTCTGTGGTTGTGGAACTATTGAAATGTTAACGTGTCCGTGTTGCCTTTGATATTTAAGACAAAGGGTACAGCTCAGCAGACTACACAGCCGATCTGCTCAAACTGTAAAAAAAAAAAAAAACATATTTCATCTCACTCTCTGTCGTGCTCCGCCAAGACTTTTCCCTGTGTATATTTCCAAATCGCCATTTCATCTTTCTCTGCCCTTTCCTCCACTGCAACGACATCCAGTACTACGTTCGACTGAAGAACGGACAATAAGTCATTCATTCATGTTTTTCCGATTCACTGCCCACATTGTGGATTCTCCCATAGATGTGGTTGTAAAACCAGTCCTGATAGTCTCCATACCATTTCAATTCTAGCTATATCATATGCATGTAGTACAAGGGAAACAATATATACAGTCAATTAATGAAGTCTTATTATACAGTTACAGGCTAAATTCATACAAGGAATTATACACGGCATCAATCCGTACAGTACACCATGGCAACCTAATGAGCAATGTAAACTGACAAACATGATAACAGTGGATTAAATATCTGTACGTTCTCATACTGTATATCTGGTGTTATTACACAAGCTGCTGAGTGTCACCCTAAGGAAAACACTGATACCAGGGATGGCACCGAGCCAGCAGGGTCCAGACCCCCCCCCCCCTCTCTCATCCGTCCCTCCCTCCTCTTTCCTCCCCTCCCTCCTCTGCCCTTTCCTCCCTCCTTTTGGTATCATTGCGGCGCAATAGCCTTCGTTTACCAGTCGAACCAAAATTAGCTGGGCAGGTCTTATCCTCTTCATCACGCCATCACACCATTCAAGGCGCCGTGCGGGCCGGGCAGGCGCCGTTTCCTTTGGCTCTCTACTGACAGTCCTATCTGACAGCGTTTTACATCTCCCCTGCTCTGCCTACCCCTCCACTTCACCGCCAGACAAAGACATTAATACCCCTGGTGACTGTGTTTTAATTAAGCAATTTCATGCAAATTACACATTTTAGATTGTCAAATAATATACTGCGCAAAATTGTAAGCAGGCTGATCTGATATGCATGGAGTGTTATTCTTCCAGGCGCTGTGCATACATGGAAAATGAACAAAAATGCTAATTTCGAATCTATTATGCAAACAGTGAGATACTTACATAGATTTGCACGCCTTTCTTGGCATGGCTGAACTGCACTCTTGAATTCTATGGATGGATGGATGCCTGGATAGGATTTCTAAAGCGGTTTATTTTGCTTTTATTTTCCTTTTCAATCATATCTTTCCCGATTACCTTTAGGTACAAATATTATTCCTATTCTGGCATTATTACAGTAAATGTAAAATATGGCAGGTTATGGCTTTACTTTATAAGGCATTTTAATTGACATTACCTTCACATATAAAGATTTGAACAACCCAAGAAGACTAATAATGTATTTTTTTTAGAAAGTCATAATGAAACGAAGACCATAGTAATTTACGCGGGTGATCCTCCAATCCTCAATGTTCTCCCTTTTGTACATAGAACCCATTTTAAATTCATTAGAATCCACCCAAGCCTTAGCACAGTGGAATCAGTAACGATGACAAAAATAATATAACGTTGTACTTTATTATAGGTGGCTTGATTTAATCTCGGGGTCCTACCTCGTGAGAGTCCTTAGAACAAGCGACGTTCTTAGAGAAAGAGAAAGAAAAAAAACGTTTCACGAAACCACAGGCGCTAACAGTCAGCGAGGTGGCACAGGCAGCTACCGCAGCACAATGAGGCCCTTCTTAACAGGAGAGGAGAGATCTTGCTGTTTCTTTGTGATTTAAATACATTTAATCAAAGGTTTGTTTCGATATGCTGCCACTTAATAGTGTACATTACCACATGCAATAAAAAGCGAATGATTTGCCGTCCTTCCAGTCACTTCTTTTAATAGGGGACAAATAGCGGGATAAGAGCGGAGATGGTGACATTAATGACAGGGTACAGAACACAGGCCTTGACGTGGGTTTTCCAGTCAGAACGTGGCGGTTCATTTTAATAATGGACCCTCATACAATAATCAAGGAGGGGTTCTTATAACGAGAACTAATTTCAATACACCAACAACAAAAAATCGAACCGAATAGCGAGGAACTTTCAACAGCCAGTCAAAAGCCACACGGAGACGGCTAATCCCAACGGTCTGGCTTCAGTCAGTCAGCAGGAGGCCTCTCTAGGCCCTTTCCACTGTACACCCCTGCAGGGAAGGTTGTTATGATTCCTCTGATTTCAATGAAGTCAACAAGAGCAAGGCAAGATTAACATCGGATAGAGAGAGTCAGGAGTTTTTCCCCGAGCACATGACCTGACCAGGAAAACACAAAATGCAGTAACTAGGTCTAATATTGACTCTAACTAGGACCTAGGCCATGTCCGAAAAGGCATTTTGGGTATGCAAAATGTTGTTTTACAGTATATGACTTCAAAAAAAATGTTTTACGCTTTAAATGCTAGGATGTCATACTAATTTCAACTTTTCATGTCGTAGAATTTGCTGCACACTACTGAGGAAGAGAATCGTCTTTCGAGACCTACGTATGTTTGACAACAGCTGATAATTCGAAATGGTTACGCGCTGTACATGAATCAACGCAACTGTGTATTAGATAAGCATTCTCATTATGGACGAGCCTAGTATGTCGATATTTGTAGCTTACTGCACTTCTATTTACTAAACAGTACGTTGTAAATAGTATGTAGTACGATTAGTACACAGTATGCAGTTTTAGGAAGAAGGCTAGACAGCGTTCCGATAAACTCCTGAACCTATAGACTCCTATAACCTCCTCAACCTATAGACTCCTATAAACTCCTGAACCTATAGACTCTTATAAACTCCTGAACCTATAGACTACCATCATATAATGACCACATGGTTTTGAGTCTGAGGACGGAACACCGCAAAGCGCTGCGGTACAGTAGAGACTTTTAGGCTGATGTATTTACCACAGACATACTGTTACTGCCTGGCCTGGTTTACAGAAGGAATTCCGAGGCATCCCAGACCAGGGCTGTGTTGTTAACAAACAAGTCTGTTTCCAGTGGCCCAGCACATCATCATTCATAAGGAACTATTCAATTCTTATTCAAGGCTCAGACGCAAGGCACAGCAGCTCTGTCCTGTGGTGAGGCCTGTGATGGAGATAAAGACAACAGTGTATAGCCAATTCCATGTCACACTCAGTGTTATGGGCCTTTATTTTAGGACATGTTAGGGACGTACTTTTACACTGCCTCATCCCCTCCACCCTATTTCTCTCTCTACTTTCCCCTCTCTCTCCATCACAATCTAAACAGAAATCTGATCTGAATTCAAAGCCCCGTCATCTCTCCGAGGTACCATACGACTGCCGAGTGAACCCATTGTGTCATCCGGCCAGGGCCTGTGTCCTGTCCTGCGGTCAGTCAGTTTGTGTGGATGTAAACAAAGCTCGCATGACATCGAGGCGTGCTGGGGGGAATCAGAAGCTGGCAGCTTGTCGACTCCACAGTGTTCCCGGTGATGGGGTATTAAACGGTAATTACATGATCCGAAAGGCAATGTGATTAGTGCATGGCAACAGTTGTTATTGATCCCAAGTGTAGGATCTGTGGCCTGGTGGATAAATGTTTATCATATGGCTCCGGCTTGACTTCGGAAACAGATTCAAACGCTCTTGTCAAACAGCGGATGATGAAGTGAGGGTTCAAGAGTCGTTCGTAAGTTCAGTACCAATGGAAGTCTGACAAACAAACCGGGCTAAGAGGTTAATAAACAAGGTGATATTGGGTAAAGAAAAGGCACCCAAAGGTTGGGCACTGCACTACGTCATCATACTGTAAAAACCACAAAGGTGTTTATTTCACAGACTGGGTGTCATGTCACCCCAAGATTTGTTCTTCTCCAAACTAAATGCCAACAATGAGGCATCTTCTTGAAATGGTCTAGGAAAACTAATACAATAATGAGTTATTTTACTAGCCATTAATCAAGCATATCGCTTCACAAAATGACTCAGCAAACCTCAGTCATGGCATACAGAGCCAAAAACGCTGTAAAAATACAACAAAACCTCCCTAAATCATCAACACAAATCAGTGACTACTCATTATTCCGGCGTTGCGACAACAGTTTCCAGGCCTCTATATCACGATGAATGGAAAGCACAACAGCCCCAGAGTCGTGGCGTCTCGTTGACTGTGCCTCTAGGTAATCCAATTGATCTGCAATTCATTTTCGCAAGCGTTAAATCAATGCACAAAGACACGAAAAGCCCCGGGTCTTATAACTTCAGTCAGAGATACCGACAACACTTTGTAACACAGATAATCATGCTAACGTTCCTTGTTTGTTTGTAACTCGGTTACAGTATGATCAATTTGGTGAATGAGAAAAGCGCCTATACGCTTGGGGGGTGGGGGGTGGGGGTGGGGGGGTGGGGTGATTTAGCATGAAGATCATGTAGAGTGAAATGTGCCTTTTCCAGAGTGTATTTATGGATCGTTCTCCCTACCTGTGGACCTGAGAAGACTAGCGGTCACTGATTGGCGATCCAAATAAAGAAAAAAGGAGGGGTTTAAGAAGAAGAGGAAAAAAGTCAAAAAGAAAGAATAGCTTTTGCTTTAATCTGTTATGTACTGCACTCATGTCCCTCTCCGCTACCCACAGTCCTTAGCAGGCACAGTGGATCAGCGCCCCAGAGGCATCGACGGCTCTTTCCCTGTCACAGACCGTACACACCAAACACACCCGAACCACTTCCTAGCACTGCAACACTCCATTCTCACCTCCCCATCGCAAACAAGAAGCAACACAACACACAGCACACAAACATCGACTGGTATCTCATCATTCAAAGTACAGTAAATCTTGAGCTAGAGCGATACTACCCCTCGTTCCATATTGATTGATAAAGCAGCAAAACATGTCATTATAATTGATTCCAGATGAGCTTACCCGTAGTGCCTCGGAATCTGAATAGCAAGCTGGTAATTAGGTCATGCTGTTCAATTTTTAATGATCTCTGAAAATCATATTCATGCTCACAGTGTGCCAGGTACAGCCGGCCCAGAGTGATACATCATCATTCTGTGACATGAACACAAGGCCTATCCGTTTAATTGTGTGACCTTTGCAGACCCGGGGCTGTACGCTGTGTTGAGGAGAACTATTCAGTGGGGAGTGCATGGGGAGGATAAGTGATGGTTATCAGGAAGGAGAAGTGCACAAGGCAAGCTCATCATAAAACAAAGCAGGGCAGATGTGGCATCGATCAATCTATCTTCAGTTTTTTCTTGGAATACTTACTCAGATGCGTTTTGTTTTCTTGTGCATTGGCAGGCAGCAAGACAGGTGATATGCAGGTAATTCATCTACTTTCATCACGCGCAGGATAATGAAAGAAAAGCGATCAACAGTAGACATTCAATCCAACTCATCTTAATCCTCATCAACTCATTTTGTCCGATGATGACTGATTGATTTCTGATTTGATCAATCAAGCGTAAAGGCACACACAGCATTTGGCGAAACGGGGCGATCAGATCAACTATCAAGAGCTCTTGACCCAAAGGTCAGCCCACGGTTGGGACATTTTTAGCAGGCTGGTAAAGGCCAACGGATCATGCATATAGCCGGCTCTCTTGACTTCCCTTGTCAAAGCTCATAGGTAGGATAGTCCAAGCATACAATAATAATCCAGTGTCACCGGGTCAACCACCTTGGGCAGACTGCTATTAGATTAACACTAAAGCGCAGGCTGAAGTATAGTATAGGGAGAGACTAAAGAGATGGTTTGCGGCAACACCTCGTTCACCTTCCTCCATGTAAAAATGCATCATTAGTGAGTGATTGCTCATCCCGCGCCAGCTTTTCACAGTAACGTGCATTTGATCCTATAATTATCCTCCCGGTGAAATGACTGCATCTGGAGTTTCCAAACTGACAACTCTATTTGGACAGAAATAATCCCCTCTATCGTGGCTGCTGATACCTGAAAATAATCTACCCGCTCGAGCGGGAAAGACAAGCGTGTCTCACATGCCTTCTCTGAGGCAACGTATGCGTGGGGCACGATGCTACTGGTGCCGAGCTGCCGGTAATTCAGCCATCCTGGTTTGGCTCCTTGAAGCATGTCGTTTTATCATTGTACGGGTTTGGCTGTTGCTGCAATTTAGTAAAGGGTGTAAATGGGGGTAAGAGCTACAAGGGTGACAGGCTTCAGATGCTGAGTGGGATCCTGATTACCCAACCTGCCAAAAACCCACCTGAGATGCTTTACTGCATTGGATACCATGGATAGCACAGATCACTGCTACTACTCACCTCCTCAATAACTCTACTCTATGTGAATATAGTTATCCCTAACTAACTAACTAATAGACTCCATGCACCAGCTACAAAAACAGATCAAGTCTAATACTGACGAGCATGTCCATGCTCCAATTTGAGTATATAGATACAGCATTTTACAGTATGCCTTGTGTATCATTCTGATAAATGGTTTTATTGACATTTCCAGTGGGACAGCTACGCATCATCTACAACTGGAGCTCCTGTTTTGGTCTATTCATAGCGATAGCAATTTGAACCAAATCGCCACATTCTCACACTTACTAGGGTGTTAAATTAAAAGCAGACGATTTTGAAATGAATTGAGAAATTCTGTCTGTGGAAGAGAACCAAAGAAAATACAAATGCAAAAGCAACTGCTGCAGAAGAAGAGATCAAATATATAGAAATGGCACCTTAATACCGTCTAAACAACTTGCGGCCTTCGTTTTATTAGTGGTCCTCGTGTTAATACATCATTGTAAGAGGAGCGTGAAGGACAGACTTTGATGGGATTACTGCGGTTCGGCTATAATGGCACATTTCTGTTCAATTAAAATTCAGGAAGACAACGATACATCAAGAGAAAGGGAGAGGCGACTGTAGTGAGAGAGATAATGAAGCAAGGGCGACGCACTTATTATTAGGCCAATAATAAATAACAGAGCTGAAATTACACTCATAAATAGAGCCACAGTCAGCAGGCCCATTAGCGTTGCCAGGCCGACATGACAAGGCAATAATGCTGGGTAAATACATGCTGTTTATTCATTTGGACCCGTTTTGGATTTAAATAGTGCTTAGCCTAGCCGGGCGAGGTAGAGATGATGAACAACTTCCCGGCGTATAAAATGACAAAGGGCAAATAACATGCACGATAAAAAACATTTTATGTCACTCATTTGGTAGAGAGAGAGAGAGAGGGAGAGGGGATGAAATAGCACTGGATTTGACACATTAGCTGTAGCAGGCAGCAAAGCTGATTTTCAGCTTCACTGGTAAATCAGAAGGGACTACAAAGAACGATGCTGCCAGCTTTGCATGGTCCGTTTATGTATTTATGTATTTATCTATTTACATTACCGTGGGAAGCTTTGGTGAGTAGTATAGTGCATCATGCTGGTGGGAATCCCCTTACTAATAACACTAAGCTGTGAAGAAGGCACAGTGATGCTGAAACGTTGGTGGTTTACCTAATAAATTACTGGGAGCTTGTATGTAGAGTGCAACTCCATTTTTATAGCCTACTGTAATTACAGTTGAAGTCGGAAGTTTACATACACCTTAGCCAAGTACATTTAAACTCAGTTTTTCACAATTCCTGACATTTAATCCTCGTAAAATGTCCCTGTCTTAGGTCAGTTAGGATCACCACTTTATTTTAAGAATGTGAAATGTCAGAATAATAGTAGAGAGAATGATTTATTTCAGCTTGTATTTCTTTCATCACATTCCCAGTGGGTCAGAAGTTTACATGCACTCAATTAGTATTTGGTAGCATTGCCTTTAACTTGTTTAACTTGGGTCAAACGTTTTGGGTAGCCCGTCCACAAGCTTCCCGCAATAAGTTGGGTGAATTTTGGCCCATTACTCCTGACAGAGCTGGTGTAACTGAGTCAGGTATGTAGGCCTCCTTGCTCGCACACGCTTTTTCAGTTCTGACCACAAATGTTTTTATAGGATTGAGGTCAGGGCTTTGTGATGGCCACTCCAATACCTTGACTTTGTTGTGTCCTTAAGCCATTTTGCCACAACTTTGGAAGTATGCTTAGGGTCATTCTCCATTTGGAAGACCCATTTGCGACCAAGCTTTAACTTCCTGACTGATGTCTTGAGATGTTGCTTCAATATATCCACAAAATGTTCCTACCTCATGATGCTATCTATTTTGTGAAGTGCACCAGTCCCTCCTGCAGCAAAGCACCCCCACAACATGATGATGCCACCCCCGTGCCTAACGGTTGGGATGTTGTTCTTTGGCTTGCAAGCCTCCCCCTTTTTCCTCCAAACATAACGATGGTCATTATGGCCTAACATTTCTATTTTTGTTTCATCAGACCAGAGGACATTTCTCCAAAAAGTACAATCTTTGTCCCCATGTGCAGTTGCAAACCGTAGTCTGGCTTTTTTATGGCAGTTTTGGAGCAGCGGCTTCTGCCTGGCTGAACGGCCTTTCAAGTTATGTCGATATAGGACTCGTTTCACTGTGGATATAGATACTTTGTACCTGTTTCCTCCAGCATCTTCACAAGGTCCTTTGCTGTTGTTCTGGGATTGATTTGCACTTTTCGCACCAAAGTACATTTACCTCTAGGAGACAGAACACGTCTCCTTCCTGAGCGGTATGATGGCTGTGTGGTCCCATGGTGTTTATACTTGTGTACTATTGTTTGTACAGATGAACGTGGTACCTTCAGGCGTTTGGAAATTGCTCCCACGGTTTAACCAGACTTGTGGAGGTCTACAAAGGTCTTGGCTGATTTCTTTTGATTTTCCCATGATGTCAAGCAAAGAGGCACTGAGAATCAGTCTCAATGTCATTCATCAGTGATTTAAAAATACCAATTGGGACAAATTCTTCCAGTTTAAAAGTATTTTGTAAGGTGTTCCATGACGATGGCGCAGAGTACATAAAAGCCCTTCTACCAAATTCAGTTGGAACATTTGGAACAGTTAGCAGGATAAAGTCCAGCGAACGAAGAGAGTACGCACCACATTTCTGAACAATAAAAATGCCCAAATAAAAAGGTAGTAAACCCAAAATGGCTTTGTAAATAAAAGTATACCAGTGACTGAGCCTACGAGTGACTAGAGAAGGGCAGCCAACCCTGGTATACAAAGTGCAGTGGTGCGTAAGGGTTTTGCAGTTTAAAATAAATCTCAAAGTGCTATGGTAAAGGGTGTCAATTGATCTCAAACACTGAGCGGAAGCATTCATATATAAAATATCCCCATAGTCTAGTAAAGGCATAAATGTAGCTGATACTAGCCTCCTTCTGGCTTCAAAAGAAAAACAGGCCTTATTCCTCAAATAAAATCCCAATTTCAGCTTAAATTTTTTTGTAAGTTGTTGAATATGCAATTTAAAAGAGATGCCGTCATCAATTAAAATTCCAAGATATTTATATGAGGTTACAATCTCAATCTCATTGCCCTGACAGGTGACAACCCTAATTGCTCATGTAAGTCTGCTAAATGACTAAAATGTAAAAATGTTTATTACCTCAAAATTAATACATAGCTTAAAGATGTGTGTATTTTTGCAATATAGACGGTGACGCTACAAAAATACACTTGAACAATAGGCCTATATCTAAAAATACACTTGAACAATAGGCCTATATCTAAAAATACATACAGCCTTATGCTATTATATACACTGCCGTTCAAAAGTTTGAGTTCACTTAGAAATGTCCTTGTTTTTGAAAGAAAAGCATGTTCCATTAAAATAACATCAAATTGATCAGAAATACAGTGTAGACATGGCTAATATTGTAAATGACTAATGTAGCTGGAAACGGCTGATTCTTTATGGAATATCTACATAGGCATACAGAGGCCCATTATCAGCAACCATCACTCCTGTGTTCCAATGGCACGTTGTGTTAGCTAATCCAAGTTTAGCATTTTAAAAGGCTAATTGATTATTAGAAAACCCTTTTGCAAGTATGTTAGCACAGCTGAAAACTGTTTTTCTGATTAAAGAAGCAATACAACTGGCCTTCTTTAGACTAGCTGAGTATCTAGAGCATCAGCAGTTGTGGGTTCGATTACAGGCTCAAAATGGCCAGAAACAAAGAACTTTCTTCTGAAACTCGTCAGTCTATTCCTGTTCTGAGAAAAGATGGCTATTCCATGTTAGAAATTGCCAAGAAACTGAAGATCTCGTAGAACGCTGTGTACTACTCCCTTCACAGAACAGCACAAACTGGCCCTAACCAGAATAGAACGAGGAGTGGGAGGCCCCAATGCACAACTATGCAAGAGGACAAGTACATTAGAGTGTCTAGTTTGAGAAACAGACGCCTCAAAAAGTCTGCAACTGGCAGCTTCATTAAATAGTACCCGCAAAACACCAGTCTCAACGTTAACAGTGAAGAGGTGACTCCGGGGATGCTGGCCTTCTAGGCAGAGATCCTTTGTCCAGTGTCTGTGTTCTATCTTTATCTTTTCTTTTTATTGGCCAGTTTGACATATGGCTTTTTCTTTGCAAGTCAATACCCCATAATGACATAGTGAAAACAGGTTTTTAGACATGTTGGCAAATGTATTAAAAACTAAAAAACTAAAATAACTCATTTAGATAAGTATTCATACCCTTTGCTATGAGACCCGGAATATAGCTCAGGTGCATCCTGTTTCCATTGATCATCCTTGAGATGTATCTACGACTTGATTGGAGTCCACTTGTTCAATTGATTGGACATGATTTAGAAAGGCACACACCTGTCTATAAAAGGTCCCACAGTTGACAGTGCATGTCAGAGCAAAAATCGAGCCATGAGGTGGAAGGAATTGTCCGGAGGGCTCCGGGACAGGATTGTGTTGAGACATAGATCTGGGGAATGGTACCAAAACATTTCTGCAGCATTGAAGGTCCCCAATGAATAAAGTGGCCATCATTCTTAAATGGAAGAAGATTGGAACCACCAAAACTCTTCCTAGAGCTGGCCGCCAGGCCAAACTGAGCAATCAAGGGGAGAAGGGCCTTGGTCTGGGAGGTGACCAAGAGTCCAATGGTCACAGAACTCCAGAGTTCCTCTGTGGAGATGGGAGAACCTTAAAGAAGGACATCTCTGCAGCACTCCACCAATCAGGCCTTAATGGTAGAGTGGCCAGGTGGAAGCCAGTCCTCAGTAAAAGGCACATGACAGCCCGCTTGGAGTTTGCCAAAAGGAACCTAAAGGACTCTCAGACCATGGCAAATAAGATTCTCTGGTCTGATGAAACCAGGACGTGTACTCAAAGCATGTGCTGGGAAACTGTCTTCCCTGACATTTTCAACCTCTACCTGACCAAGTCTGTAATACCAGCATGTTTCAAGCAGACCACATAGTCCATGTGCCCAAGGAAGCGAAGGTAATTTCCCTAAATGAGAACCGCCCCATAGCACTCACGTCCGTAGCCATGAAGTGTTTTGAAAGGCTGGTCATTGCTCACATCAACAGCATCCTACCGGATACCCTAGACACACTCAAATTCGCATACTGCCCCAACAGATCCACAGATGTCGCAATCTCAATCTCACTCCACACTGCCCTTACCCACGTGGATAAAAGGAACACCTAAGTGAGAATGCTGTTCATTGCCTACAGCTCAGCGTTCAACACCATAGAGCCCACGAAACACCTTCTTCTGCAACTGGATCCTGGACTTCCTGACGGGCCGCCCCCAGGTGGTAAGGGTAGGCAACAACTGCCACGCTGATCCTCAACACTGGGGCCCCTCAGGGGTGTGTACTTAGTCCCCTCCTGTAGTCCCTGTTCACCCACGATGGCATGGCCAAACACAACTCCAACACCATCATTAAGTTTGCTGACGACACAACAGTGGTAGGCCTGATCACAGACAACGATGAGACAGCCTATAGGGAGAAGGTCAGAGAACTGGCAGTGTGGTGCCAGAACAACAACCTCACCCTCAATGTGAGCAAGACAAAGGAGCTGATCGTGTACTAGGGCAGGCCGCACATCACCAACAAACTATCATGGTCCAAACACACCAAGACGGTTGTGAAGAGGGCCTTAAAAGCTTCTACCCCCAAGGCATAAGACTGCTGGACCCCCTGTATATAGACTCGCTATTGTTATGTTTGATTTGATATATACACTACCAGTCAAAAGTTTTAGAACACCTACTCATTCAACATTTTTTCTTTATTTTTACTATGTTCTAGAGTAATAGTGAAGACGTCAAAGCTATGAAATGACACATATGGAAGTGTAGTAAGCAAAAAAGTGTTAAACAAATAAAAATGTTTTAAAAAATGTAGATTCTTCAAATAGCCACCCTTTGCCTTGATGACAGCTTTGCACACACTGGGTATTCTCTCAACCAGCTTCACCTGGAATGCTTTTCCAACAGTCTTGAAGGAGTTTCCACACATGCTGAGCACTTGTTGGCTGCGTTTCCTTTACTCTGCGATCCGACTAATCCCAAACCATCTCAATTTGGTTGAGGTCGGGGGATTGTGGAGGCCAGGTCATCTGATGCAGCACTCCATCACTCTCCTGGTTTTCTAAAACATTTGACCAGTAGTGTGTGTGATGTATATATATATATATATATATATATATATATATTATTTTTAATAGCAGGACACCGTGAAGTCCATTATTACACTGAAGAGCATGAATTAGGCTATTAGAGAAGGTTTGAATCCTGAGCAACTTGCAGCAACAGCATTGTTTGAAGTTCAATAGACCAACATAGCTACAGTAATAGATCAATGCTGGGTGCTGGAAAACCTGGCGAAGAACATGGTTAAGGTAGATATTGTGGTGCTTGTGTAAATTTCCTTTATTTTTCAGCTTCAGATCAATTCCTACTTCTCACTTAAGACGTTGTTTGGGTATAACGCTACAAGCTTGGCACACCTGTTTATAGGGAGTTTCTCCCATTCTTCTCTGGAGATCCTCTCAAGCTCTGTCAGGTTGGATGGGGAGCGTTGCTGCACAGCTATTTTCAGGTCTCTTAAGAGATGTTTGATCGGGCTCAAGTCTGGGCCACTCAAGGACATTCAGAGACTTGTCCTGAAGCCACTCCTGTGTTGTCTTGGCTGTGTGCTTAGGGTCGTTGTACTGTTGAAAGGTTAACCTTTGCCCCAGTCTGAGGTCCTGAGTGCTCTGGAGCAGGTTTTCATCAAGGATCTCTCTGTACTTTGCTCCGTTCATCTTTCCCTTGATCCTGACTAGTCTCCCAGTCCCTGCTGCTGAAAAACATCCTCACAGCATGATGCTGCCACCACCATGCTTCACCATAGGGACGGTACCTAGTTTCCCCCAGATGTGACGCTTGGCATTCAGGCCAAAGTGTTAAATCTTCATTTCATCAGACCAGAGAATCTTGTTTGTCATGGTCTGAGATTCCTTTAGGTTCTTTTAGGCAAACTTCAAGCGGGCTGCCATGTACCTTTTATTGAGGAGTGGCTTCCGTCTGGACACTCTACCATAAAGGCCTGATCGGTGAAGTGCTACAGAGATTGTTGTCCTTCTTTAAGGTTCTTCCATCTTCACAGAGGACCTCTGGAGCTCTATCAGAATTCCCATCGGATTCTTGGTCACCTTCATGACCAAGGCCCTTCTCCCTCGATTGCTCAGTTTGGCCGGGCAGCCAGCTCTAGGAAGAGTCTTGGTGGTTCCAAACTTCTTCCATTTAAGAATGATAAAGCCCACTTTGTTAATTGGGGACCTTCAATGCTGCAGAAATGTTGCTCTGACATGCACTGTCAACTGTGGGACCTTTTATAGACATGTGTGTGCCTTTCCAAATCATGTCCAATCAATTGAATTTACCACAGGTGGACTCCAATCAAGTTGTAGAAACATCAAGGATTATCAATGGAAACAGGATGCACCTGAGCTCAATTTTGACTCTCATGTCTTTGGATAAACAATCAATACTGAAACTTTCAGATGAAGTTAATGTTAAATTGATTCCATTAGTTTATTTTCTCACTGTTTAAGTTTTCCAAGTTTTTAATTTCAAGAATCTAATTTCTTCTGAACTATTTTCTTAGGAAGAAACATAGGAAGAAACTTGAGAACATTTTCAATAACTTTATTTCGTAAGTTTCTTCTAAGAATAAAGTTAAAGATGCACAATGCAGATATCGCTCTGCCATTTCCTGATTGCTAAAATTCTAATAGTTCACTTAATTTCAGTTAGTGACAAAACAAGCAAGTAGAGTGTAGAGAATCATTGTACCATCTAAACCGTGTAAAACATATTTTCAATAACCAAAAATACAGTATTTTCAGCTGGTGTACAAAACCAAAAGTAAAAGAGCAAAAACAAAACTTAAGAACAGGAAGCATAGAAAAACACACAAAGAACAGATCTACCGCGTCTTAGGCTTGCTTTCAATGACAGATCTATAACTCACATTTCTCTGTGGATTTGGTCGGGTCTCCCAAAAAGAAGAAATGTCTTCTTAAGGTTTTTTGAATCAGGGCCCTGGTCTTTACTTGTTGCGGGGTCAGGCTGTAATGGTGTTGCGGACACCTGAATGGGGCTGAGAGCTGCTGTGTTGTAGGATAAAGCAAGAGGGCATATCACCGTAGCCTTTGACTCTAGACTCTCTGTGACAAGTCCAAATCACTGGGGATAAGCTCTCGACTGTTGTACAAGGGACAAAAGTTGTTTCTTCATGCAAGGGCTGCAATATTGGTAATGTGAGAGAGAAAGCTCGAGGTCCCCGTCTCTGTGCGACTTTGGTTTTTATTTCCCAGGGCATTCAAGGTCACTAATAAGGACGTGCTTATGCAGAATGTGCCAGAGCTGGTCTTTTTTCTATCTTTCTCCACCCTCTTGCCTATTCGCTCTGTTTTCAATTATTTACAGTTCTTGAAAAATCGAAAAATAAGTAGTCAAGCTTTTGGACATTCCTGATGTCGTGCTGCAGCACTTTCCTCTGAAACATCATGCATATTTAAAGTTAATAAAGCATATTCCTTACCTTTTATCCAGGCTTTTTAATGTGAGATACAGAGAACGGAACATCAGAGAAGCATGCAGATAGATCTCTGTGTGTCCCTGGGTTCATCAATGCAGTAACAGCCATTCCGGTCCCACGGGAGAGCTGCAGCCATCCCCACCACAGTAATCATTACTGTAAAAAAGGCAAACTACCACAAATAATTGTATCAATAATTTGACAACCCTCAGAACTGGTGCATACCTACAGGTAACTGCCAAAATAAAGGAAACACTTGAGAAAATGAGGGATACGAAGTATATTGAAAACAGGTGCTTCCAGACACTCGCCATCGGCGCCACACACACAATTATACTTCAATACACACACACAAAACACAAATAAACATGCATATTGACGCCGCACACACACACACACACTTTCACACTCTCCACATACGCTGCTACTACTCTGTTAATTATCAATCTTGATTGACGAGTCACTTTTACCCCTACCTACATAGTACCCCTGGACATTGACTCGGTACCGGGACTCCTTGTATATAGCCTCGTTATTGTTATTTTGTGTTAGTATTTTACTTTTTATTTTCAAATGTTTTTACTTCTTAACTCTGCATTGTTGGGAAAGGACTCGTGGGTATGCATTTCATGCTTACATCTACTCCGTGTGTATTCAGTGCATATAAGAAAGACATTTTTATTTGATTTGTAGTTCCTGAGCTAATTAAGCAATTAACATCCCATCATGCTTAGGGTCATGTATAAAAATGCCCAGTTGCCCCAAATTTTGGCTACCATGGCTCGAAGAGATCTCAGTGACTTTGAAAGACGGGTCTCATATGAGCATGCGGGGTTCAAAGTGTGTGTGTGTCTGTCTGTGTGTCTCAGTCACCAGATCTCAACCCAATTGAACACATGGGAGATTCTTTAAGAATAGTGTTGAAGAATGATGTCGCATCCCTCCAATATAGTTCCAAACACTTGTAAAAATCTATGCCAAGGCGCATTGAAGCTGTTCTGGCGGCTCATGGGGGTCAAATGCCCTAATAAAGGAAAAATCCACCCAAAACCACTCCTTCCTTTAATTTACAGTTCTAAAAAACACTAATATGTGAGAATCATATTTTTTTGTGAACAAATGTTTAATTTTGGCATTATAATAAGATTGGTAGCAACATGGAATATTGTTGTGGAAATCTGTTGCAGCCAAGTTGACTACAAAATCCACAATGCAATGCTCTCTCTATGGCCTGGCTAGCAAACATAGCTAAACACAATAATACCAAAGACAATATCAGAATGTAATGTAGCTAGTTACAGTGTATTCGAAAAATATTCAGACCCCTAGACTTTCTTTACGTTACAGCCTTATACTAAAATGTATTAATTTGTTTTTTTTCCCTCATCAATCTACACACAATACCCCATAATGACAAAGCAAAAACAGGTTTTTAGAAATAATAATCACATTTACATTAGTATTCAGACTTTGTTGAAGCACCTTTGCCAGCGATTACAGCCTTGAGTCTTCTTGGATATGACGCTACAAGCTTGGCACACCTGTATTCGGGGAGTTTCTCCCATTCTTCTCTGCAGATCCTCTCAAGCTCTGTCAGGTTGGATGGGAGCATCGCTGCGCAGCTATTTTCAGTCTCTTAAGAGAGGTTCGATTGAGTTTCTCATGGTCTGAGAGTCCTTTAGGTGCCTTTTGGCAAACTCAAAGCGGGCTGTCATGTGGCTTTCGTATGCCCACTCTACCATAAAGGCCTGATTGGTGTCCTGCAGAGATGGTTGTCCTTCTGGAAGGTTCTCCCATCTCCACAGAGGAACTCTGGAGAGTGACCATCGGGTTCTTGGTCACATCCCTGACCAAGGCCCTTTTCCCCCGATTGCTTAGTTTGGCCTGGCGGCCAGCTCTAAGAAGAGTCTTGGTAGTTCCAAACTTCTTCTCGAGGTAGGTATATTGCAAAAATATGATCAATGGCTCATTCGAGAGAAGACATCCTCCCGAGTTATGACATCGGACAGTATTGATATCTGATGGATGTATGATAGACGTTTTCACCATCTAAAAATCGTATTCCCATTAACGTCCAGTGTAGTGAGAGAGACTTTATCACAGTGCTATGTCATACTGGACGGATTTCTGCCTGCTTGAACGCCAATAACTCAGATACACATGAAATCATGGGAATAGATAGAACATCACTCAGACATGTACAAAAACAATATAACATTCAAAATGGGTGAGCCTTTCCTTTAAGGAACTTCATGTTGGTGTTCCCTTTATTTTGGCAGTTACCTGTAGTTCTCTACAGATAGCCGCACAGTTTATCATTCAGTTCTTTGAGAATCTCTGAGATTACATGCTGTGAACATAAGAAATGCAGATTGTATGGAAAGTCAAGTTGCGCTCGAGTCTGGTTGCCATAGACCAAGGGAGACCAAAGATATTAGGTGAGAGAGAGACATAATCATATACAGTAAGGCCCCAGCAGGACAATGGGGATATCACAGATGAAAAACAACAGACAGTGTCCTTTCAACAGACATTCAACAAATTGACACAACTTTATCACTTTCTTTTGTACCCATTCCTTCTTATTGTCTGATGGCTGCGTGTGCTCTCATTGGTTGTGCATCATCTAGTGTGTGTGTGTTACAGTGTGTATCCGTGTGTGTCTCTAACTGTGAGTTCTTATCTGCTGTGTATTGTCTCCTGCCTGACAGTAAGGCCCTAATGAGGGGGACAGCCTGGCTCGCCTAATATTGTTTTGTCAGGGTATTGTGTGTGTGCGTATCCGTGTGTGTGCGTGCGTGTGCATATCCGTGTGTGTGTGTAAGTGTGTATCCGTGTGTGTGTGAGTGTGTGTGCGTATCCGTGTGTGTGTGTGTAAGTGCGCTGGTCAAACAGGGCCATCTCCACTGTAAACAAAAGGCTAGTGGTGGATTTGGTGGGAAGCTTCAGTGGGATGGTCATAAATCACTAGGCGAGCTGCTGGATTCTGACAGGCTTGTACAGCTTTATCTGCGGCACAGCTCTCGCCCGCCTGTCTAGTGTTTATGCATATCCGCTGGATATCCCAACTCTCAAACAGGAGCTGCCGCATCTCTTCTCAAGGCCTCGGCAAGCTCAACTACTGTAGCACCTACCGTAGGAGAGATGCGTTTCTTCAGCGTTGCTTAATCGATTCTGCTGGGGCGGGGAAAAAAATAAATGTTTCTCTCATCATTTATTTTACGGACCCTTTGATGTGTGCTTTTTTAAAAAGGGTTAATATGTATAGGGTTAATCTCTCAGGTGATTTTTTTCTCTCTCGGGTGATAAAGGACTGACCAAAAAAGAAAAACACGAAGTTGTAGAGGGAGTTCTTCAGAAGTGTGTTGTGGAAGCCTCCATACCAGCACGACAAAGAAATTACAGAATAAAATAATACAAAATAAAAACTTTAGTGGAAACTTGTTCACTTTTCAGGGCTGACCCACGCTACTACTATCCATTCACCTGTAGTTGTTTTCCTTTGGCTTTTTCATTACCAATCCAATGCTTGAAGCAATTATTCATGACTGTCAATGTCCATTCCTGACTACAATGTTAAGACGAAAGTTCAGAGGGTTAGGATACAGCCAGACCTAGACCCATTTCTCTCTGCATTTCTTCCCTCCATCTCAGCTCTCATGTGTGTGTGTGTGCATATACACACCTCTTCGTGGACATGTGTGTTTGCGTGTGCATATACACACCTCTTCGTGGACATGTGTGTGTGTGTGCATATACACACCTCTTCGTGGACATGTGTGTGTGCATATACACACCTTTTCGTGGACATGTGTGTGTGTGTGTGCATATACACACCTCTTCGTGGACATGTGTGTGTGTGTGTGTGTGTGTGTGCATATACACACCTCTTCGTGGACATGTGTGTGTGTGTGTGAGGGGTGCTGATGGTGGAGTCGCCAGCCAGCTAGCCAGGAGCAAGACCTGGGGAGCCAGTGAGAGGCATGAGTGGAGTGGGTCTCCATGCAGTCCCAGGCAGCTCCAAGCAGCTCCACAGCACCCAGCATATTCATAAATCAGCCCTTTCAGTAGCTGTCAGAGGCTCCATAATGAGGGTCATTATTCAGGCAGGGTGTCAAAGCTACTATCAGAGGGACCGTCCCTGGAAATCACACTCACTCTGCTCCTTGTTAAATAAACAGTGCAGTATACAAAATGGCAAACAAGCCGAGGGTCAATCTGATACAGTGCAAGGGCACACTAGGCCTCCAGAGTAATTCACCCTCAGGGAATACCCCATGGCTGGGGAGATGGATTGTATAAGGCCCTCAAAAAAGATTAATGGAAATCAAAGACAAAAAGGAACAGAGGGAGAGAAGCAGAGAGAGAGAGAAACAGGGAAAGAGACAGACTGATAAAAAGAAAAAGCATTGTGGAAGATAGAACTTTAGGACTGATGGAATTATTGTACATTACAATAATAACATATGAACACAAATGTATAACATTCCATAAATAACAATCTGCCTACTTACAGTACGAGATGAGAGAAATCTACATGAGATTAACTTTTTTTTCCCTGCGGTATTTCATTCAAAACCAGACTGAAATCCAATATTGTCAGATACTGTCTGTAGGCCTCCAATACTGAGAAATGACAAAGTGACACCAAACTTTGGCCCTAACCTCAAACACTAGCTCATGTAACGATGTAATAATATCACGGTCTGAATATACCTTATCAAACATTCAGCTTTTTATTGCTTAGTTAATATCTGACAGCGACCTCACAAGCTGTTTTAATCATTCTGGGTGGTGGTGCAGTCGTACGGTGTGTAAAGAGAGAGCAGGTGTTAGACAGAAGGCAGACAGATAGATCACTACCATGGGCATGGTACAGTAGTACGGTGTGTAAAGAGAGAGCAGGTGTTAGACAGAAGGCAGACAGATAGATCACTACCATGGGCATGGCACAGTAGTACGGTGTGTAAAGAGAGAGCAGGTGTTAGACAGAAGGCAGACAGATAGATCACTACCATGGGCATGGTACAGTAGTATGGTGTGTAAAGAGAGAGCAGGTGTTAGACAGAAAGCAGACAGATAGATCACTACCATGGGCATGGTACAGTAGTACGGTGTGTAAAGAGAGAGCAGGTGTTAGACAGAAAGCAGACAGATAGATCACTACCATGGGCATGGTACAGTAGTACGGTGTGTAAAGAGAGAGCAGGTGTTAGACAGAAAGCAGACAGATAGATCACTACCATGGGCATGGTACAGTAGTACGGTGTGTAAAGAGAGAGCAGGTGTTAGACAGAAAGCAGACAGATAGATCACTACCATGGGCATGGTACAGTAGTATGGTGTGTAAAGAGAGAGCAGGTGTTAGACAGAAGGCAGACAGATAGATCACTACCATGGGCATGGTACAGTAGTACGGTGTGTAAAGAGAGAGCAGGTGTTAGACAGAAGGCAGACAGATAGATCACTACCATGGGCATGGTACAGTAGTACGGTGTGTAAAGAGAGAGCAGGTGTTAGACAGAAGGCAGACAGATAGATCACTTCCATGGGCATGGTACAGTAGATGTGGGGGGACACTGGGCTTTAGCCATAGGTCCTTTGAAAAATAACAGAACGTAAAACTCGAAATGTCTCTAATATATATAATAATGATATCATTTCCAACAGGCATTAGGCTGTACAATGGATAGCCTATTGGACTCCTTAGTGTTCAGTATATTTCACTTTAACTGTGTAGCATATGTAAGCTATTGCACGTTCAAATGCATTTGATTGTGTATTATTATATTTTCACGTACTCTGCCTTTTTAAGCACATCACCAAATGAATTTCCTCCTGGTTGGATAATAAAGTTGATCCAATCTAATCTTAATATGTATGCCGTATCTTTAGTATGTGTATCTGATCGCAGAGGGAAATGTACCCACCAAACTTGATTTTTCTAGGGGCGCAATCTTGAGACACAGGACCCTACCCACAGATCAGTGAAAACAGAGTACTAACCACCATATTAAGAGATTACCATCTGCAAATTCAATCGAGTACAGGCTTAACTCAATGAGCAATAAAGACGGAATGCAATATGATACTTTATTAAATGGTTTGGGGAATGGCCTCGTCTCCGAGGGAAGATCCTCAGAGCCAGATGACGTGATGACAGGTAGCTCTACGTGGGGCGGCTGGTATCGAAACACCGCGTTCGGAGGAAAGGAGTTCCACGGGCCTTAAAGTTATTATAGCTGCTGGTGGTGAGGATCTGGATGGTTGTCGAAAACTATTGCTGAAAAACTCAGAGCGGAGAATGAGGTTAAGTTGACATATAAATACATCTCAACATTTACGTCCATTTATTAAGAGAGAGGAAGGTGATAATTACAAGAATGAGCCCAGAAGTTAAACAGCAAGCGAGAGGAATGGGCATTACTGTCCGTGCTTGTAGGCTATAAGGTAAATAGGTGAATGAAATTCCACACATGGCTAGTAGGAAAGAAGAAACAAGACGCTATGCTGATGATGCCATGTTTGTATTCATTCCCACTATGCCCGTAGAATAAGAAACAAAAGTGACAAATGTTGCGCTGCTTGATGAAGCATTCAGACCAATTTTACTGATTGAACTTTGGTTAACTACATTACATATCTTTGTCTCATCTCTCTCTCTGACCAGACATGTCCAAATACCTGCTTCAAGCTGTCCCAGTTCAACTAAATATGTTCACTTGAACATGCAAGTCCATGTGGTACAGAAAGGGGGAAATTGTTTTTGGGGCAAAAGGCCTAGTACATGACACATGAGAGAAATACAATATACACTACCGGTCAAAAGTTTCAGAACACTTACTGATTCAAGGGTTTTTCTTTATTGTTTTTCTTTATTTCGACCATTTTCTACATTGCAAAATAATAGTGAAAACATCAAAACTATGAAATAGCACATATGCAAAGAAGCAAAGACACATATGGAAATAAGCAAAGACAAACGACAGTCCATCATTACTTTAAGACATGAAGGTCAGCCAATATGAAACATTTCAAGAATTTTGAAAGTTTCTTCAAGTGCAGTCGCAAAAAGCCATCAAGCACTATGATGAAACTGGCTCTCATAAGGACCACCACAGGAATGGAAGACCCAGTTACCTCTGCTGCAGAGGATGTGTTCATTCGAGTTACCAGCCTCAGAAATTGCAGAGCAAATAAATGCTTCACAGTGTTCAAGTAGCAGCCACATCTCAACATCGACTGTTCAGAGGAGACTGTGTGAATCAGGCCTCATGGTCGAATTGCTGCAAAGAAAACACTACTAAAGGACACCAATAATAAGAAGAGACTTGCTTTGGCCAAGAAACACGAGCCATGGACATTAGACCGGTGGAAATTTGTCCTTTGGTCTGGAGTCCAAATTTGAGATTTTTGGTTCCAACCGCCGTGTCTTTGTGAGATGATCTCCACATGTGTATATCCCGCCATAAAGCATGGAGGAGGTGGTGTTATGGTGTGAGGTTGCTTTGCTGGTGACACTGTCTGTGATTTATTTAGAATTCAAAGCACACTTAACCAGACTGTTGAAAAAGCATTCCAGGTGAAGCTGGTTGGGAGAATTACAAGAGTGTGCAAAGCTGTCATAAAGGCAAAGGGTGGCTATTTGAAGAATATATTTCAATTTGTTTAACACTTTTTTGGTTACTACATCACTCCATATGTATTATGTCATAGCTTTAATGTCTTCACTATTATTCTACAATGTAGAAAATAGTAAAAAAATAAAGAAAAACCCTAGTATGAGTCGGTGTTCTAAAACTTTTGACCGGTAGTGTACATACCTCAAAAGTAATGCTCTACCCCAGTATTGATAAATCACAAGTGGTTCCTCATTCTCATCTAAGATAAAGGTACAGTATCACGGTCACACTGGGAACGTTCAAGGACAAAACATGTCCTGAGGAAGAGAAACAAGGATGTTCCACCTCTCCTTTATTCTCTGGTTAAACAAACAGCTAGGAGTATTTTCTCTCTTCCTGCCATTGATTTTCATCACCTAACTGAAGGCAACAGATTAATCTTTTACAACTGAGTTTTCGACAGCCGCTCACGCTGGGCGAGACGCTCCTGAGCGCCATGCAGCTTACGCACAACGGCAATGAATGATTTTGTCATTTCAACAGTGGGTGGGTGGCGCCGTGCTGTATATTCATCAAAGTACTTTTGAGGCATAACACAACTCGTAATTTGCCCCATCTGTGTTGGCGGGAGAGAGAGGAGAGAAAAGAGATAGAAGAGAGAAAAAGAGAGAGACTGAAGCCCGGGCAGCAATGCATAACGTTTGGTTTGTGTGACGAGTGATTGCCGCCACGTCTTGAGGACATTGAAGAGGGAACATATGTTGTCGTCGGAGCCCCGCGGGCTGACATTGAAGATGAGGAAAGACAGTACTTCAAGGCAAATGTTGTCCCTGAAGTAGCACTGCCACAACCTATATGGCTCAGAGTATTGACACGTCTCCTGTGGACCACAGAACTGTTACATTGAGATTTACACATTGTAGTAATGGGCAGCTACTGTAGAGGACAAAAGTTCCCTAAAACTCGATCACTCAACAGGATTAGCCTGAATGAAAGCCGCATAATGTACTTTTTGCCACATTTGTTGATAACGAAATAGAAATATTCTGGATACATTCAGTAACCTAAGACTGTTCCTAAAAATGTGGGGTAGGTGCAACGTAAGACAACAAAATTACAAGGGTTTGAGTTCTCCTAGCTGGGCTGTTGTAGTTTAATTTGAAACACAATCCTGCATCTCCACAATCACACGATTGCTGTTGTTGTTTATGCAATCCAAAAACGGTCCATTATAAATCGCAATCTGGGTCAGGTGGCCATCATTTGAAAGCTTGTTCTATTGCCAACATGACGAGCTAAGTTATCAAATATGATCTTACAGTGTTAGGCATTCACAAGGCTATTCAGGAAACAGATGGTCATTTTTGTGCGCATACAGTAGAAAGGAGTCATGAGCGCATTCAGGTGCATGTGCCGCTGCCATTTTTTTTTCTTCACAAGAAACAAACAGTGTAGGTTTATTCTGTTCAGACATATACAATGTACAGTTGAAGTCGGAAGTTTACATACACCTTAGCCAACTACATTTAAACGTAGTTTTTCCACAATTCCTGACATTTAATCCTAGGAAAAATTCCCTGTCTTAGGTCAGTTAGGATCACCATTTTATTTTAAGAACGTGAAATAGCAGAATAATAGCAGAGAGAAAGGTTTATTTCAGCTTTTATTTATTTCATCACATTCCCAGTGGATCAGAAGTTTACATACATTCAATTAGTGGTTGGTAGCATTGCCTTTAAATGGTTTAACTTGGGTCAAATCCTTCAGACAGCCGTCCACAAGCTTGCCACAATAAATTTGGTGAATTCTGGTCCATTCCTCCTGACAGAGCTGGTGTAACTGAGTCGGGTTTGTAGGCCTCATTGCTCGCACACGCTTTTTCAGTTCTTCCCAGAAATGTTCTAAAGGATTGAGGTCAGGGCTTTGTGATGGCCACTCCAATACATTGACTGTGTTGTCCTTAAACCATTTTACCACAACGTTGGATGTATGCTTGGGGTCATTGTCCATTTGGGTGACCCATTTGCGACCAAGCTTTAACTTCCTGACTGATGTCTTGAGATGTTGCTTCAATATATCCACATAATCTTCCCCTCTCATGATGCCATCTATTTTGTGATGTGCACCAGTCCCTCCTGCAGCAAAGCACCCCCACATCATGATGCTGCCACCTCCGTGCTTCATGGTTGGGATGGTGTTCTTCGGCTTGCAAGCCTCCCCCTTTTTCCTCCAAAGATGGTCATTATGGCCAAACAGTTCTATTTTTGTTTCATCAGACCAGAGGACATTTCTCCAAAAAGTATAATCTTTATCCCCATGTACAAACCATAGTCTGGCGTTTTAATGGCTGTTTTGAGGCAGTGGCTTCTTCCTTGCTGAGCGGCCTTTCAGGTTATGTCAACATAGGACTGTACACAATTGTTGGAAAAATTACTTGTGTCATGCACAAAGTAGATATCCTAACCGACTTGCCAAAACTATAGTTAGTTTGCAAGAAATTTGTGGTTTGAGAAACAAGTTTTAATGACTCCAACCTAAGTGTATGTAAACTTCAGACTTCAACTGTATATGAACTGAGTTGTATGATTTGGACATGTGAAGAGCACTTTTGGACTAGCAGGTGTATCGGTTGCTTGTATGACATCAAAGCGCTATTTATTATAAATCTCAACATCTCATCTTTCAAAATACATTGAGTCATCTTAAGTTTACAGCCTTTCCCTCACTCAGACAACAAAAAAGTTGCCCAATTACTGAGAGGAATGGGGGCAACTTCTTGTCACGGGCGGTGCTCAAGTTCAGAACGTCTGTCAGTCAAAACCCATACAGCACTGTGAAGCTCAGAGCCAGAACTCTGACGTCATGTATAGCATGTTACTGTACAGCCACAACGTTCCAATTTAGGTGCTTATTAGTGCCCAAATCTGCTATTTTCAACCCGTGTACATGTACAAGTGTAAAGGGTTAACAAATGAATATATGCCATTTAGGTGACACATTTATCCAAAGCGACTTAGTAATGCATGCATCCATTTTGTATTATATGGGTGGTCCAGGGAACCAAACCCACTATCCTGGTGTTGCAAGAGCCATGCTACACCAACTGAGTCTAACAACAAATTCAGACATCCTCATCCTTAATTACATCTTTTGATTTACAATTTGAATCTTCAAAGTTACATGGCTACTGTAAAGGTAACTGTTTCAGACAATGGAATAGTACGGAAATACAACAACAAAAAAGAACTGTAACCTTGAAATATCATCAAAGTGTTGACGTCTCACTATAAAGCCCTCATAATTGACCCTGCTTAATAATGATATCATTGGGATGTTTATCAGAGCCCAGCCATAGGGCCTTCATTACATCTCTGTAGCAGAGGGTTAGAGAGGAGCTCCCTACTCGGCCCTATTTGGACACATGATGAATGAGCCTGAGACAGACTGCTGCCATTGGAGACAGGAGAGCAGAGAGAGCTAGAGGATGATGAATAACGGCTCTGTAGTCTCTTTCCCCACAGGAAGCTCCTATTCCAGTACAAAGGGAGAGAGTTGACAACCCAGAACCAACCCTCAACACAGAACCAAGTCTATCGACAACCATGCCTTCCTATCCACAGCCAGCGACAGACAGAGGTAAACATCACCTGCTTCAGACAAGACTCAAAGTTTCCCAAACCTTAGTTGTGCAATGAGTGAAACTGCATCATAAAAGTACAACTCTTTCTCCCTCCCCGTCTCATTTTCTGAATAAGGATAAAAAACTCTCGGCGGAAAGACAAGCGCTCCGCAAGGATGCTGAAAAATTGAGGCTTTCGGTGAGAAACGCCGGGGATAAAAAAAACAAATGGCACGTTTGCAAATTAACTTTGACTGCTCAACAAGGAGCGCGTGTTGACAAGGGAGCGCACTGATCTGATTTACTGACATAGGCAAAGGGAGAGAGAGACAAAACAAATGTAATCATCTTTTCCATCAAAAGGAAATCTTAGCCCTTTTCCTCCACAAAGACCCCCCTGGCTTAAATCAATTGCAAACAAACCTGATTCTGCAGCAGCGAGAGCGAGAGAAACAGGAGGGAATAAAGAGTAGCTTTCAATTTAATTCAGCGCTGGGCTGGGGGAAAGCAAAACTTTCATCCATCACTTTCATGTTGCTCAGAAGGCAGCAGTAACTGAACACAACACCTGGAGTGACATCGACTGTAGTACGTTTACCACCTGCAATACACTTGACATCGCCTTACGTATTTACGATCAACTTTCACCTTTCGTTGCTTACTGTTAGTCTACGACTCCGAAATGTTGCTCATGCGAGCGAGGAGAGAGGAGGGAGAACCCTTGAGGGTTATTTACTGTCTCACTCACCACCTGTCTCTAATCATCAGGCCCTCAGTACAAAAGTACAGTACAACACAGCCACTACAACAGGAGCTGCCACAACAAGGGGATTCCTTCTCTAGTGTTTCAGGAACAGTGTTCATCAACCCTGCTCACGGAGACCCACATTTTTGTTCTAGCCCAGAACTAACACTGGATTGAATTAATCAAGAGCTGGTTAGTTGACTAGATGTTTCAGGGCTATAGTCTACCAGGAGGTGGGTGTCTGTAACAAACAGTATTCTGCCAGTCTGCCTAATGTGCCATGCTGAGTGAGTCAGACAGGACATGAATATGCCACCAGTGATGAAGGACATAGTCTAGCCAGTGATGCCTATGGCCTCCCTCTCTCTCTCCTCACCACTCAGACCACATCCTTCCTTCCCACATCCTGTCATTAAGACTCTCTCTACGCTTCCTTCCCTTCCTTAAAAATAATCTCAGCAGTTTTTGGTCCGTCCACCAATAATTCAATTTAGCAGGCCCAGCGCTGCGGCTACCATTCGTTTTGAGGATGTGATTTAAGATTGATGACTTGTCCCCCCCCCCGGGAGTCTGTTTCGAGGTGGGGGGGACCTGGCGGTGGCCGGGTGGCAGCGCTGGAACAGGCGTGGGAGTCAAGAGAATTAAAGTTCTGAATTGATTTTCTCCAAATTTGAGCTGACTAAAGTGACAAGTCGCAGCTGTGAGCGACTCAGTGCCGGAGCCGTGCCCTTCTCCTCATTGTGACATGGTGCCGATGGGAGGGAAGGGGGCACACACACACACACACACACACGCACACGCACACGCACACACACACACACATGGTCTCTTGCACAAACGGACACACATTCACACACATAGCCTCTGCCACCCCGTGACACAGTGCAGCACACCCTTCAAACTCCAGTCAGTGACACAAATTACAGCGGAGGACAGAGTGAGGGAAGCGAGGCTGGGCCTGGCACCTCACACGCACCGCTCAGCTCAGCACCTACAGTACACCGGGCCATGGCTACACCGCTGACAAGGAACGGGTCACTACGGTGGCATTGGTGAATAATTCAAACAGTAAACAGACAGAGACAGAGAGAGACAGAAAGAGAGAGAAAGAGAGAGGGGGGGTAGAGGAAAAGAGAGGGCTTGGTAAAGGCAGAGAGAGCGAGAGAGCACATAATACATAGAGAGAGAGGCGGGAATGCACATCAATCAGTACTCTTATCAGAGTACTGTAGGCTACTATCAAAAACATATGATGAACCGTATAAAGGTTGCTGTATGTTATAAAGCATCATGGACTGCATTCAACTTTTCTACTTGTTGATACTGTATACTGTTATTGCTATAAATGACAGAAATTATATTGAGAAACAGACAGAGATTAGAAATCTCAGTTCTCAACGGTGAAAATAAACTGTTTTCTCGGGAAACAACATAACAGGCCATTCTAGTAGACTGAATTACTCTTTTAATCAAGTGTTTTGCATCTCAATGTCCCAACTGGCAAGAAGTCACAAAAGGGGCCATTTTTTTATAGCCTGACAATTAATTTACGGATGACTTAAAGAAACGGTAAGCAAACAGTCTTTAGAAAAACAGGGGCCCCTGATGAGTGAACGTTGGAATTGAGTTTCACGCTCGAACGCAGCCTTTTAAGACAAAGCACCTCGGGAGATAATTACAGTGTCAAGCATCCGTCGCGCAAGCGTGTGACGATTGGCCAATATTTAGCTTTAATTAAATCAAAGGCAGCAATGTAATTTCTCCTGAGTGATCTTTACACAGAGGCCGATTCGTAAAAAACAACGTAGCGGTAGGTTGGTTAATGCATTTCCTTTGTGGGTCTGGCCCCCAATGTCCGTGAGGTAAAAGAAGCACATGCAGAGAGATATACCACTCTTCTATACCTCGTGAGTAACAGCAAGATTCTAACTGTTGTGATGTGTTTACGTGTGTGGAAAATAGACTTCAATTAGTTGTAAACAATTTAAAATGATGGCTAGCAGCATTTCAAGTGAATGCCGTAATAGGCCAAGCATTGGGGATAAGTCATTTACCATCTGAAAGGGCAGACTTTGAGAAAACAATGTAACGTAAAGCACACAGTTACTGACCCACATTTTATCATCCACACTTTATAGGTCGTGAGATGGAGTAATTATGGCATCACTTTGCAAAATCTTCATTTTAAGTAGGTTATTACCGCAGGTAATGAAAGTGCTCTTATATCCCAACAAGAATTCAGTGGAAACATAATTGAAGTAAGTCCTCGTCTAGACTTGCACAAGAATGGCATTCTCATACGAACACATCAATTTGTTCTCACTAGTCAGCTCGTGTTGATCTTGGAGGACCATTTTAAAAGCCTTAAATAATACAGTCAAATAAAGTTCCCAAGGAAGAAAAAAATGTTGTAAGCTGTAAAGTCTTGTAGCGGATGAATGAACACAGTATGATGTGGATTTTATGTCCATCTATGTGTTAGTGTTTGAGGTTGGTCATAAAGTTCAGGTAGGTATTGATGGTTTGGAGCGTACCTCAGAGGTTGTGATTTAATATGTTGTGTTCGTAAGCTGCTTGGGGTTTGGTCTGTTTTCATTACCCAGCAGCCACTAGGCTCTGGCTCCCTAGCTGTGTCTCTCTCCAGACCAGGGAATTAAAAAAAGGCCTCTCTCTGTGTTTGGACTGCAGAACGGAGGACGGGCGGGGAAAGGTCAATACAAAATTAATATGGGCATTAATATTCCTAATGCAAACTCACAACGTTGGAGCGTGTCATAGTTTTGATGGAGGTCTGCACAAAGTTGAAAAATTAAACCCTTGCTAGTGCCTCCATCAGATCTGTGTGGATCTTAGAGCTGAGACACCTGGGAAGGTTCAACACGCTGTAATTGTGACGATGTGTTGGGTACATTTCTAAAATGTCTTTGATGCTGTTGATGAGCAAAGTGCAGTGTTTCATCTCAGAGCTCAGAGCTCTCTCTCGGTTTAATTGATTGTAAAACAGTTTAAAAACTGCCCAAACTGCCGAAAGACTCAAAGGTTGCCAAGAGTGTTCAGAGATTTAATTACATTTAAGATACGAGGAGGATTTGACTAAACAAATTTCCCGCAACTGAAGAATGTTGTGTGTGTAAACACAAAGTCTTGAGTTCCTCCGTTTTCAGAAAATAGGTACAGAGAACTGTCAAAAAAGCGTATTAATTGAATTCCTTACACAGCTTATATTATGCCAACTGTAAGACGCTCTGCTAAATAACAAAAATGTAAATGCAAAAATGTAAGCTTCACAAACATATTGCCTAAATTGTACAGTGGCAGGAGCTATATTTAATTATGACAAAACAACACCTACAAGGACTTCACACACATAAGAGATCAATGTAAAAATTCAATTAAAAATAAAGTATTTCCATGTCACAAGAGACAGAATGGATATTTTGAGAGCAGAAACTGCACCACCGGGCAGAGTGTTTTACAGTAATTATTCATGATGACAACACGCAGCAAAAAGTTAAGACCCCCAAATGTACATTTTAGGAAAAAAATGCCGCATGGTCGTCGTGTTTTATTCATGATAAACTGATCGCTTGGCTAGAAAACCCCCAGCTGCTGCTGTGGATGTACCTGTTATGCGCTATTATTTACGAGGGTGCTTGTTTAGGAATGCACACCGCCACATGTGCACACGTAATTAATCCAGCAGACAATTAGATATTGTTTCAATTCGCAGCTGAGTGCAATTAGCATCATGGGTAGTTCACATATGTTGGCAGAGAAACGAAAGGCTTAGATTAGGCACTGAAAGTGCTTGTTAAAATCTCTAACCTAAGGCCACTTGAGCAGAACTCTCCCCCTAATGATCCTCTACATATTGTTGATGGAGAAATGATCCATTTCCCCTTTGTAAGTAGTGGGTTCCGAGTTTGAAAACCTGATTAACCCAATCAGAGACTACTTCATTAGCAATGCTCCGATTACCTCACCGCTCTCATAATGACTCAATTACCAGGACAGGTGATTTAAAGAAGAAAAACACTCAAATAAACAAAGCATCTCTCAAAGTAGAAGCAGTATTCAGTTCATTTCAGTTCCCCCACGACTGGGCGCTCAGCAAAAGTCTGCTACTTTTCTGAAAGTGATTTGACAAGCTGAGGGAACTGACCCTTGTCCAATATCCTCATCCTCTCATTTCCCCTGTTCTCCAACAGGCTCTCATGCTATTCAGTAGTGAGCGGAGTCCCATTATTTTCTCCTCACCGAGAGGTTTTCCTCGCCCAGTGACATCCATTGGAGGCCCCATTTGTGTTAGTTGGAATAGTGGGCTAAAGGCTCGGAGAGAGAGCACTAACTTGCTAAGCGGAAGTCCAGCTCCCCATGTCTGGCTCTGCTGGGTTGTTTTGCCATGGTGGTTGCCGGGGTGATGCTTCACGGACCGCACTGACCTCTGCAATTTCCAACCGTCAATCTGAGAGACCGGAGTAGCTCTCTCCCCCTTGCCCCTTTGTAGATGTGCACATCTTTTTATTCTAAATCCAGTCTCATTATTGTTCCTCTCCACTAGCCAGCAGGAAAAGCCCTGCTGAAGTTGGAGAGTTAATTGAGCAAATCTTTCACACTGTTTGGTCTGAGAGAGTGAGCTGGCTAGCTGGCTGCCGGTCGGCCGAGGTTGTCTGCTGCTGGACTTCACTTGAGCATTCATGTCTGGGCACTTGGTGCATTTGCTCATTACCAAGCAGAGCAATGTAAGAAGGAGAATCAGGGCTGTAATGTAATCTGGACATTGAACTTCTTCTCCTTTAATAATAGGCAGACTTATTTAGCTCCTCCACACCGTGTCATGTTTAACAGCGTAACATAGGTGGAACAAGAAAGGAAGGCCACAAGGCCTGCTGCATTATGTCAACTTGATCTAGACTAGAGTTCTGGGCAATATGTGTGGCCAGACATGCCATTCTGTTCACCAAAAATTATGTAAAAGGTAAACAATTACAAAACAAACTTGTAATTAACTTACAATGCTAGTAATCACCAAATATAGTCCTATATACCTACTACCAAATGAGAAATCCGACCCGCCCTGGGCCGATCCCTAATTCCCCTCCTTCCATCTTCCTTAAGGGAACCAGAGATTAGAGTACGCGAGTATTTGGTTAACAGTCTCACCAACATTCCACCTTAGTATTTGATTCACTTTGAGTCTATCTACGTATTGCTCTAAACTCGGAGTGGAGCGGTGGTTCAGCTGTAGCCCGAGGCAGAGGAAGCAATAATGTGAACCCCGGAGAGTTTATTCACAGGGAAAGAGCAAGCCTACCGACCAGAGAGAGATTTTCTCCTCCACTGTTCTCCGCTAGGGCGTTGGGGAGACTAAACGGCGGCGGATATCGCTTATTAAACCATCTGCCTGATGCTAATTAGATAATCGGAGATAAAGAAAAGGAGTTTTCTTTGTACATTTTAATGAGATGATGTGTCAGGCAATTTGGAGAGAGAGAAGTGGTGAAGATGGATGTCATTTCTTTTTGGGGCGGAAGGTTTGGTTTGAGACTGAGGATTTTCAGGTGAAAGTGTAAAAATGAACAGATGTGGAGGAGTGATTAATAGTGGGAACATCTTGGCCACAAGAACAAAGAAACACTACCCTCCATTCGCAATTGAGATGTTTGACACAATCATTTCAACGGTTTCACTAATGTCCCTCTTATCGAGGCTGAATGTTTTGAAGCATCCAACCTAATCGAGAAATTGATTTTGAAAGCATTAATGATATGATTCCAATTAAGAGCGTAACATTGGAATCTTAGCCCAGTCTCTGTCTGCATCTGAACCTACACCATTTTCCCTATAGAGGCCTGTTAAATTTTTAACATTTAACTAGGCAAGTCAGTTAAGAGCAAATTCTTATTTACAATGATGGCCTACCCCGGGCCAAACGCAGAGAACTCTGGGCCAATTGTGCACCGCCCTATGGAACTTCAAATCACGACCAAATGCGATGCGGCCTGGATTTGAGCCAGGTACTGCAGTGACGCCTCATGTACTGAAATGCAGTGTCTTCGACCACTGCGCCACTCGGGAGCCCAGTGCACAACTTAGGGAAAATGGTGCCATTTGGGACACGCCTAGTCTCTGGCCCTCCATCTAATCAGCAGATGGAGTTCAGTGGTAAGGATATTCTTCGCGGGCCCCACAACTAATGAGAGAGAGACTATTGATTAGGGGCTGTCACCAGAGAAGAACATAAAAGTACACATTCAATAAACAGACTTCATATCCCGTTCAACTAGTGTAAAGGTTAAGTGCTGAGGAATATTGCAAGGATCAATAATTGACTGCAACTTCATGTATGGTTGGTGTGGATAGCCTATATCATCCTCTCATCTCCAAGCCAAATGCCACATCTGCTCTGAAGGCCACTTGGTGCAATCTGTTTGATACATACGTTTAAGGCAAACCCAAATAGAATGGTTTACATTTGCGGTTCATATGATTTATAACGAACACTCCACAGTGCGCTATAATAAACGAATAGTCATCACCAGCCATCAACGCAGCTTGGGTATAAATAGGAGCTTATTAAAAGTTAATAACCACGTACATAACCACATTCTCCCGTAACAATAAATAACAAACTCAATTTCCTCACCGTTAATGGCGAGAGAGCGGCTCCTTAAGCAAGACAAATGAAGGGTTTGCAGCGCACAGTAACAACATTAACTGGCTAATTAAGCATCAATAGAGGGATGCTGCCACTTCTCACAATAATTACGCAATGTGGTTTAATGAAAAGGTTAACTAGGCGGAAGGAATAGGACGTCTGAGATGTCTGTGTCTCTGTGCGAGGGGACGGTTGGTTGCCAACAAACATTTTTCCCTATTTGTCTCCCTGTTAACCAGGCCCAGTTAGAGTTATCTAGTATTTCTCCCTATTGTATCTTTTGTAATGGATATTATATCCAATATCCAATATATTCACAGATGAGTGCGCTATTACAATGGAGAGAGAAATGGAGTCTCTCTTACCGTATGTGTCCCCCAGCAGAGAAATTGGCCATAGGGCAATTCTTGAAAATGCCAGATGGGCTGGTCAATCTTTAGCCCAGTAGGCCTGACTAAATTGCGTAAAATGAGCATTAAATTGGTCCAGGCCATGAGAGGAAACAAATGGGCCGGTATGGGGTCTTCTATGAAAAAAACAAACCGGTGTGGGGTCTTCTATGAAAAAAAAAAAAACGGTGTGGGGTCTTCTATGAAACAAATGGGCCGGTGTGGGGTCCTCTATGAAACAAATGGGCCGGTGTGGGGTCCTCTATGAAACAAATGGGCCGGTGTGGGGTCCTCTAGGAAACAAATGGGCCGGTGTGGGGTCCTCTAGGAAACAAATGGGCCGGTGTGGGGTCTTCTAGGAAACAAATGGGCCAGTGTGGGGTCCTCTAGGGAATAAATGGACCGGTGTGGGGTCCTCTAGGAAACAAATGGACCGGTGTTGGGTCCTCTATGAAACAAATGGGCCGGTGAGGGGTCCTCTATGAAACAAATGGGCCGGTGTGGGGTCCTCTAGGAAACAAATGGGCCGGTGTGGGGTCCTCTATGAAACAAATGGGCCGGTGAGGGGTCCTCTAGGAAACAAATGGACCGGTGTGGGGTCCTCTAAGAAACAAATGGACCGGTGTGGGGTCCTCTTGAGAAGAAAAATGGTCCGGTGTGGGGTCCTCTAGGGAAGAAAAATGGTCCGGTGTGGGGTCTTATGAAACAAATAGGGAAGAAAAATGGTCCGGTGTGGGGTCATCTAGGGAGGAAAAATGGGCCGGTGTGGGGTCCTCTAGGGAAGAAAAATGGTCCGGTGTGGGGTCCTCTAGGGAAGAAAAATGGTCCGGTGTGGGGTCCTCTAGGGAAGAAAAATGGTCCGGTGTGGGGTCCTCTAGGGAAGAAAAATGGTCCGGTGTGGGGTCCTCTAGGGAAGAAAAATGGTCCGGTGTGTTGTAAATGCCAGGACCGATTTCACAGAAGCAAAATTAACATATAAGCTTGAACTCCAGTAAAGCATTGGTCATCTAGCATAACATTATTATTAATCATTCATACATCACGTCAGAACCACAATATTACATACAGTACTGAGCAACACCATTTCCCCCTTTTAGTTGGTGAGAAAGCTTTACTATGAATTCTCAGTTTGACCACCTAACTCTTAGAAACACACCAGAAACAGCACCCTTGATCTCTAGTCTAGACTAAAGTAACACAGGGTCTCTTGCTTCTAGTAACATCTATGTCCATAGACTCCTCAGGCAATACCCTATTGGTCTTGACTCAATGTCATCCTCATAAATGATTATTTTAATACCCCAGGTAGACCAAAAGAACCTGGGGCGACACATCACACCAAACCCCACACACCCATTACATATGACCTGTTGGTCAGATTATGCATTCCGAATATACATCTTCTAGATCTGAATATTCATTGAGGGACTCATCATAAAGCGAGAGTGAATGAGCGCTCAGCTCAGCTCCTGTGTAACTGTGAGAGACGCGTGTCAGCGCTGGGCCAGAGAGTGGACATACACAGGGAACACTAGTACTGTAGTAGCAACTCCTGCTGCTCTATGAAAATGCCCATAACTATTGGAACCATGCTGTTAGGTATAGATGGATATCCTGTATGGGAACATTTGCATACGCTAAAGGCCTTAAATATTCCATTAATTGATTATGCAAATACCCTTGAGGGTGCCAGACCACAGACATAATCTGGCAGGGTTTGCTAGCTAGCTGCACTACCCTAGCATTGTCCTTTCATATGTGACAGAGGAGACACATAGATGGACCTCCAAAAACATTACCTCCATTCTGTTTTCTCGCGCCGTGACCCCCAGAATGTGAGTGCATATTTTGGGGTTTCATATGAAACCTGTTTTCTACATTTTCCCACGTTGCATCTGTGACATGCCCGTGAACAGAGTTTATATGAACAGAGGTCACCCTCCAACCGCTAGGTTGCATGCTTCCCCCAACCCCATTGGTCCTATGAATGCTGGGGAATATGGGGAACATGGGATGGAGCAAAGGTGGGCGGATGGTGATACAATCTAAAGTGGACAAGGAGACAAATCTGTGTGGTTTACCATCTGCCAATGTCCTATCAGCTAGTCAGTGTATCTCATCTTTATGGATCCACAGCGATGAAAAGTGTAATAACCGTGTGAATGGCATCAACAGTAATAGCTGATTCAGGGTCAGTGTAACCTGTCTGTGTGCTACGTCTAAACTCCCATTTCTGACGCTCGTTTAATTGAAAACGTCTGAGATCTGAAGAACAAGAATCTACATACATCTGAGATTACATTTAGAACAAAGAAGTGTAAAATCCATAAATTCAATTAGAAACTGGGGATTATTTAAGAAACAAAGAGTATAACTGCCAACGGCAGATTTCAAATAACTTTCTACATACACCCACTGTACAGTGGGGCAATAAAGTATTTAGTCAGCCACCAATTGTGCAAGTTCTCCCACTTAAAAAGATAAGAGAGGCCTGTAATTTTCATCATAGGTACACTTCAACTATGTCAGACAAAATGAGAAAAAAAATCCGGAAAATCACATTGTAGGATTTTTAATGAATTTATTTGCAAATTATGGTGGAAAATAAGTATTTGGTCACCTACAAACAAGCAAGATTTCTGGCTCTCACAGACCTGTAACTTCTTCTTTAAGAGCCTCCTCTGTCCTCCACGTGTTACCTGTATTAATGGCACCTGTTTGAACTTGTTATCAGTATAAAAGACACCTGTCCACAACCTCAAACAGTCAAAATCCAAACTTCACTATGGCCAAGACAAAAGAGCTGTCAAAGGACACCAGAAACCAAATTGTAGACCTGCACCAGGCTGGGAAGACTGAATCTGCAATAGGTAAGCAGCTTGGTTTTAAGAAAACAACTGTGGGAGCAATTATTAGGAAATGGAAGACATACAAGACCATTGATAATCTCCCTCAATCTGGGGCTCCACGCAAGATCTCACCCCGTGGCGTCAAAATGATCACAAGAACGGTGAGCAAAAACCCCAGAACCACACAGGGGGACCTAGTAAATGACCTGCAGAGAGCGGGAACCAAAGTAACAAAGCCTACCATCAGTAACACACTACGCCGCCAGGGACTCAAATCCTGCAGTGCCAGACGTGTCCCCCTGCTTAAGCCAGTACATGTCCAGGCCCATCTGAAGTTTGCTAGAGAGCATTTGGATGATCCAGAAGATTGGGTCAGATATGGTCAGATGAAACCAAAATATAACTTTTTGGTAAAAACTCAACTCGTCGTGTTTGGAGGACAAAGAATGCTGAGTTGCATCCAAAGAACACCATACCTACTGTGAAGCATGGGGGTGGAAACATCATGCGTTGGGGCTGTTTTTCTGCAAAGGGACCAGGACGACTGATCCGTGTAAAGGAAAGAATGAATGGGGCCATGTATTGTGAGATTTTGAGTGAAAACCTCCTTCCATCAGCAAGGGCATTGAAGATGAAATGTGGCTGGGTCTTTCAGCATGACAATGATCCCAAACACACCGCCCGGGCAACGAAGGAGTGGCTTCGTAAGAAGCATTTCAAGGTCCTGGAGTGGCCTAGCCAGTCTCCAGATCTCAACCCCATAGAACATCTTTGGAGGGAGTTGAAAGTCCGTGTTGCCCAGCAACAGCCCCAAAACATCACTGCTCTAGAGGAGATCTGCATGGAGGAATGGGCCAAAATACCAGCAACAGTGTGTGAAAACCTTGTGAAGACTTACAGAAAACATTTGACCTCTGTCATTGCCAACAAAGGGTATATAACAAAGTATTGAGATAAACTTTTGTTATTGACCAAATACTTATTTTCCACCATAATTTGCAAAAAAATTCATTAAAAATCCTACAGTGTGATTTTCTTGATTTCTTTTCTCTCATTTTGTCTGTCACAGTTGAAGTGTACCTATGTGTACCTATGATGAAATTACAGGCCTCTCTCATCTTTTTAAGTGGGTGAACTTGCGCAATTGGTGGCTGACTAAATACTTTCTTGCCCCACTGTATGTGCCACAGTATGCCAGGGTCTCATTTTATTTATTTATTTAAGAAACACTGCTACTGAAGAAGACCAAGATGTGAAAAACAAATCATAGTTCAATAATAACTCTTTGCGTTTGTACATATTGTATAAGAGTTAATTATTTCGTAAATGAACTGACAAAAAAGTCGATTCGTTGTTTTTCCAACAAGAAACAAGAAATTACTCTGAGCATACAGGTTAGCTTAGGGGTGATATTTTATTGTTGACAAGTTCAAAAAAAAATGTATGAAACAAAAATATGTAGATTTTTTTTCAAGGACGAGGTGGACGCAAATCTCTGATGATGAGGCCTAAATGGATGGTATCGTTTTAAAAATGGATGTGCGGTACAAAGCATTCCCGTAGCAAGCTTTTAAGAGCTTTTTTGTCATGAATTCGTTATGAAAATGTTGGTTGACAAACAGGAAAACATAAATATTAAAAGCATTTACGACATTTGACTTTATGAGTTGACACATTTAATATGCTGACTAAAAGCTTGCCACGACTCTCTATTCCTCTCCCTCTCTCGCTGTGCGTTAGCTAAGAATCTTAAAGATGCATTCCCCGCGCACAGACTCACTCACATTGAAAAACATTCCTGTAGCTTAAAGGGTTAAGAAATACACTTTGCATTACGTAGAAAAGATACTGCTGCTTTGCATATAATACAGACTCAAAACATGCAGTCACTGTGTTCATCAAACTGCACGGCTTATTAGCATGGAAGTAGCATTAATCTTTAATACAGAAACCCCTAAGAGGCCTAAACACAAACCAACGTCTAATTCCTCACAAACAGGCACAGCGCAAGACAGCACACAAAAGGCAGCCGACACACAAGATTACACAAGTTACAAGATATGCTCTCAAACGCTGTACACACACATGCTACACTTCAAATGGAAGAATAAGACGTAAAGAAACCAAGCAGATGTTGACTGAAAGTATTGATGAGCAAATGTTGGTATATTATTCTTCGTATATGTGTAATAATACAATAAAAACAGACCAAAGCTAGAACATTGTACAGTAAAATATCACCCCCAAAAAAAACATTATTTTCTATGAGTGTGTACAGAACATTGCTGGGAAGTATTATTTTATAATGTCGGAATTAAAATGTTCACTACATTATGTTTCTCTTGTGTCACACTGGGAATACAGAGGCTTACGCCTTAAACGGCAGGGAATTCCACCACCTGACTCGACCCTTTCGCATTCTCGACACACTCCAAAAAGAGCTACCACTTTACAGAAACAAAAGGCTTGTCTAAAAAAGAGAGAGGGAACGATAAATAGCGGCGCGACCGCAGTGACTGAAGATCATAGTCCAAAAATCACACCTGACATTTCAAACACTGGAAGCTACCCACATATATTCTGTCTGTCTCTCGCTCTCCTCCGTCTCTCTCTCTCTCCAGGGTGCTGGGTTATTAATGAGTCAGACACATAAAAAGCATCTGTGTGGACTGGGAGTGTCAGCCATCAAAAAGTCTGTGTTCAACTGTCTCTGTGCATGTTAGAGAATTATTCTCTTTTATAAGGACAAGAGACAATCAGTGATTGCCAGGACTTTCAAATGACCAGACCTTGAAGTCTCATTCACAGACACACTGTATGAATATTGTATGCAAAGTGTAGGAAGTTTGGTTGCCTAGAGGGAGAGGCTTGAAAACGGGTAGAGATTGGTGCTCGTAATGACTGTTTGCTAAGAAAAGAGTGTGTGTTTTGCGGTACAGAGTGTGTGTGTGACATATTTCCTGTAATGAATTGGATAGACCGATAGAACGGTTGTTATCATGCGTGTTTATCACCAGATTATACTGAAACACAGACAGTTAAGGTACTCTCCTTCTAAACCGAGGCTCACACAATAGTAACAGAACCTCACCACAACAGGTGAGACTTTCCTTGCCACTGACACAAAACAGAGACACACATTACATTATACACAGAGACCTCTCGCTGTGTGATCGTCCCAGTGCCTCCCTGGACAGGTAACAAATAATGGGGGAACTCTGAAACTCTGCACCTCTCCTGTCAGAGCAACAGTGACAGTGGCAGCCCAGCATCATCTCCTCTCCACCAAAACACAAAGAGCTTTTCACCTCCAATACTCTAAAACAGCATACAGGAAACTCTTTAAATAAGAAATACTCCAAAGTTTCACACATCTTCCTGCAAGGTGTGCCAGTGGAGAAACCCATCGAGCAAACAATGTTGATGTGGGCGAGGATAGATACTATATGTGGTGGATGCCTTAGTGAATAACAGATGGAGCACATCGGCTTCAAGAAGAGAATATGCTGAGGCCTGCAACTCTAGCAGGTCAAATCTGTGTACAGTACTGTCAAGAGGGGTGTCTGCCTGTTATACAAACAGTGTGAGATGTCCAGGCGGTGGTGCAAGCGCCTCAAACTTAATTCAACACCATTTTAGTTTTGGTCTTTCCCACTGAACCAAAGATACATCCTCTGTAAGGCCATGCTATCATCTCTAGTCTGCGATGACAAAGTAGATCCCACCTTGTCTCGATATATGCATGTTGCCAGAAATCCTCTTTCCCATCGTTAACATTAACATTATACCCTCCTGGAGGATGATCAATGACCAGAATGGGCCTAAAGTACACGCGATGTAGCGCAGGGTGGCAGATATTTCACTCCTCTCCTAGACAGCTGTGGGCTTGATGGGGTCATTTTAGTAGTTGATGTGTCCATCCTTGGCCGATATGTAATACTCGGCTACAGTCGGGGCCCGAACATGACAGAAAATCATTAGCCTCTATAGGCTGTTAACTGTCACATGAATGATTGAAGAGGCAGCGAGGCGTCCAGTTTTGTGTGGCAGTTAAACGTTTGTCCTTCCAAACGGGACCCCGCCGAGACCTATGACGAAGCAGCTTGGAGGAGGGCCACTCTCACCTTCAGACAGGGAAACCTGGTCTGCCATACTGCATGGTGATCAGGGGGATGGAGAGGGTCAAGTGGAGCATATGGCGTCTGGTTTAAACATCAGCTTGTCTCTTTAAATACAAGCGGATGGGTAAAGCAAAAGACCAGCCTGAGACAGTGAGACCAGACACCAGTGTCTGTTCAGTGATCAGAAAGCCTGGCTGGGTTACATACGTAGAACTATGATTCCCCAAACAAACATCCGACTCAATCTGATACCAACTGAACTGTAAAAAAAAGGGAAAAAAAGGGTCTCTCAACAGGAAAAATAGAATGTCTCATTTTCCATCCTGAAGGAGATAATAGGTTTGACGCTGAAAAGCAAAGCCTGTTTATCTGCACTTGTCTCTACGTCTGAGAAGGCATGGCCAGGTTCTTCGGGTACCAACCAGATTCAAATCTCCTCTGACATTGAGCACCGCCAGCTATCTTTTCAATGCAGTCTCGGCCCTCAGTCCAGATGAGCTCCTCTGCTCTCAGTGGTTTTATAAAACCCTTCAACTGAAATTACATTCATCACCTTGTTTAGCCACTATGTAACATATACTGTGGCGGACTGGCGGTGGGGGTATTTTCTAACAGAGCAGAGTGAAGCACAATCTCCATAGGATTCCCCAGTGTCCTCTCAGCTCTCTGTGAGAAGGGCCTAACTGCTTCACAGACATGCAGACTGAGGGTCTCTTGGGGAGGCCCAGCCTGTCAAAGAGGACTGACTACAGAGACCATTATTTAAGATAACTCTGCCTTTCCCTTTTCACCAGACTTTCTCCATTCATTAAGGTCGTTAATGTTAAAAAAATATCACCCAAAGACCGTAAGAAATACAAGGAAGGGGAAAAGGTAGGAAATTGTCAAATTATAAATTAAGCCTCTGCTGCTTCAATTATTTGCTTCATTTCATAATAACATGTGGTTAATTATTCAAGGAGGTTAATTATAACTAGGTTAATGACATTCTAATAAAACAGACTGAGACATTTTGCTCCAGTTTATATTGCACTTACATATATGAACAAAATATTTTCTTCAATTAAATCTTGAATTGTTATTTCTATCAAACATGACACTTGACGGGAACACACGCTGTAATTTGACATAAAAAAAAAGACGTGTCTCTCAGGCATCTTTTAAAAGCCAACAACAATAGTAACAACAGATGCATCTCTGGGAGTACAATATACTCAGTCCCGCTCCCTCTGGTGTGAGGCCAATTCATTTCCAGAAGTGGATCTGAAATTACACACAATGCACTCGGGGTGTGTGGGTGGGTGTGTGTATGCATCTCTGTCTGTGTGACAAACAAGCGCACGTTCGCTCAGTGTATACGCTTGGCACTGCAGCCCTACGGGGCACGATTACCAGACACAGAGTGATCCTTCAGCTCTCCGCCTGACACACTCGTGTGTCCCCCCACCCTTCTTCCTTCCCAATATAAAAAATACATATATATTGCCAGTGTGTGTTATTTACTCCTAGTGGAGCGTCATTCTCTGCAATGTGTCCGCCTGCCAGGCTGATAAATAAAGCTGTTTTTTCTTTTTACAGTGCCCGTGCCATTTACAGCTAATGTGTCTTCCTCCCCAACTGCTATTTATCAGCCTCTCTAGACGTCCGATGACTGGGTGCGGAGGCCCAACGCTCGATTTCATCACGACTATTTCTGCGCCGAGGTGAATGCGGTGGATGTAGTGTTGTGGTGTCAGGGCAGATTTCACACTAGATCAGTACCGTCATGACAACGGACCAGGTTCGGAGCAATTGGCTGTCAAAGCTCCGGCGGCTAAAAGTTTGGCTTCTCCCCTGTGAAGTTATGAACCAACTTTGCTCAAATGTAAATCTCTTTCTAAGTCTTATTACGTTATACCATGAAGTCTGACTCCGTTTCCCCTGATAGAGGCGCAGGAGACTAACCACACTGGGTAGAATGTTCAATAATATTCCCCTCCTGCTGGAGTTCATGCCTACTTGGTTTCCACCGCCTTATTAAAACCAAAAAACGAGAGAGGAAACGTTCTGTCGTAATTCATGACACTTGGGCGCGTCCTCAAATTCCCTTTTCAAACACTCGTCTTTCCTTGCCATAATGGATGTCAGATCCTCTGATGTAGCTCGTGGAGGAGCCTCTCACACCGAATAAGGTCTTACCCTTTTCCCGCATTTGAAGCTATCGCTCAACGCGATCCTGCGTTGTTTGACATCATAAAGGGGGGAGGAAGACACCGGCATCACCCGCCGAGAGCTCCAAACGGTTGGCGCTGAAATATCGTAAAATCACTTGTCCAAGACATTTCCCCTTATTAAGGCGGACTCCATGCAGGCTTAAAGACTGAGACAGGCCCTTTAGATGAGCTAACCAAGACGCAGTGTTACAGATGCGAGATCATACAGTAGGCCAGGCAATGCTTCAGAACAGCCTGCAGTGGCATGGTGCCATTTAAAGAGAAACAGTTACAACGTCAAGAAGAGGGCCCGATGCTGCCGACACACAAGATGACAACAGAGCTCCTTTTAAAATCTCCCCCATCACTGGAAAGCTGGCAGATTTCAAACCAAAAGTCAGGGAAATCACTGGCAATCAGGCTAAACCTGGGATAGAGAATCCCTGCTGTGAAAGATTGAACAATGTTATTGATGTCCAGCACATGGGCCTTGTGTGATAAGATAAAACAAAATCGCTCTTGGTTCTATCAAGTAGTTCCACAGGAGAGATCAGAGAGATACTGTAGCATCACATACAGTACCGGCATTATATCATGTATCACACAGCTGCCAGTAAAAGGATGTGAACGATGATAACCAAGAGAACTCCTGTATATTTTAGTCTTTGTCTCATCTCCTCCCTGAGGTTCCCTCACCACCGTCTACCATGGGACACTGCCTGCTCTGCTCCGTCTCTAGCTCTCCTAATGGAAGAATTAACACTCCTTGTTAAGGTTGGCTGCTAACATAACCAGCCGAGGTATTGCCGTCTTGTTCCTGAATTAGAAAGGCAGAAAGGCTTCAACATCCCGGCACTCTGATGAGAGAGATTGTGTGTGTGGTGTGTGTGTGTGTGTGTGTGTGTGCAAGCACGTGTGAGCGTGTGTGTTATTCCTAACAATGCGGCTGAGGGACCCCGGCAGGGGGATGCTGAAGTGCTTGCTAGTTGTTTTTTGGGGGTGAGTTTGTAATCTCGGCAGATCATGTTTTCAACCCCTCAGATGAAGTAAAGCAGCTTTGGCAGCCGTGCGTTTCATCTCAGACACTGGGGTCCAAAACAAAGTCATTGATTGGATGATGAATTATTTAGAGACTGTGGAATGAACAGGCAGGAGTGTAGAGCAGGCAGGCAGGCCGGTTCATCTCTCCTTAAAGATTGGATTACAACCAAAAGTTGGCCCTAATTGTACTAATGTGTGTCATCACAAATTTGCAGAAATCAAATATTGATGTGGACGTGGGGACACAGCTGTGGCTGTGTGGCGCTGGGCTGTGACAGGACCAGATAGGCGTTGTCATAAGGATCTATAGAAAGTTTGAAGCTATAGCGGATATGCTGTACCACAGAGATAGTATGTGCGTGTGCATGCATGACTATCTTCTCCCAGCTATATACATCTGCCTCCGCTCACTTTCACAACAGCACAACAGCACAAAACTTTCAGAAAGTGGAATGAAATATCAACCTCAACATTGTTGATGTGGTTTAATAGCAGTGAACAAAACTCACATCAAGCAAATATGAGCGTACCATGCCCCCACCACTGTTAATTCCTCATTGAACCACAGGGGGCGCTGATGTAATGTGTTTGCCAAGAGGGAGAGAGATAGGGAACAAGGACTATGGAGGCATGGCTACTGAGATGAGCACAGCTTCCTTTTTTTCAATATCCCCTCCTCATGAAATTTCATTTTGGATTGTAAATGTACAGTAATTTACTATCATAAATGTGTAATGGGCCCCTGAATCCAATGACATTGTGCTGGCTAATCAACTCATTTGAAAATGAATACAGATCTATTAAGTGGGAAGCTCAGTATTTCTGCGTAGTTCGAGAGAGTGGCGTGCCGTCAAACATGGGCACATTTTTAACTCTAATCTGTGGCCCCAATTCCATTCCTACAGATTTTTTTTAATACAGCTGATGAATGAGATTAAATGTATTTTAAATACTGATTTGTTTTGTCATTCCGATCTGATCTGTAATTGACTTTAAGAATAGAGGAATTAGATGAGAGTGTAGATGAGGCTCATTTCAGCTCATTTCCACAATGTGAATGCAAGGGAAGTTAAAGACACTTTTTTAGGGAAATTCATGTAGAAACAAGCAATGGGAGGAAATAAATTAAATTGCACCATGAAATCCAAACAATCTGAACCCGCTGAGCTGCTGAAATCCACAAAAACATACCGCCACGGTTTCTGTGTTGTATCTGTGAGAGACAGGGCCTGAGGCGCTACCTACAAACACTTAATCAAAGTTCAACTCAGAAAGTGACTGCAAGGGTGGGAAACTGATAGCAAATGGAAAATGATGACACTGACATGCATTCTTGCCTGTGTGTGCGTATGCGTATGCGCGTTGTGTGTGTGCACCTGTACCGTCTCCGCCTTCTGGATGTTAGCGGGGTGACCGGGCCGTGGCTGACGTTCAGCTGAGCGCACCACCCTCTGGAGAGCCCTGTGGTTGCGGACGGTGCAATTGCCGTACCGGTGGCGGTGAGGCAGCCCAATAGGATGCTCTCAATGGTGCATCCGTAGAAGTTTGTGAGGGTCTTAGTGGCCAAGATGATTTTTTTTAGCCTCTTGAGGTTGAAGAGTCGCTGTTGCGCCCTCTTCACCACACTGTATGTGTGAAGGGACCTTTTCACGTTTCGATGTGGATGGACGCATGCTCTCTCTGCTGTCTCCTGTAGTCCACGATCAGCTCCTTCGTTTTGATGACGTTGAGGGAGAGGTTCATTTCCTGGCACCACTCCACCAGGGCCCTAACCTCCTCCCTGCAGGCGGTCTCGTCATTGTTGGTAATCAGCCCTACCAGTGTAGTGTCGTCAGCTAACTTGATGATTGAGTTGGAGACGTGAGTGGCCACGCAGTCATGGGTGAACAGGGAGTACAGGAGGGGGCTGACCTCAACCCCTGCCACACACACTGGTCTGAGTACCGTGCTTCAGCTCTGAGAATCACAAGTTCGCGCCCAGTGCTGGGCAGTTGTTTTTTTAGTCGTCTCTGCTTCTCCTGCACTCCTTTTGACATTTATTTGGGCAGTGAAGCTAAAACGTTTCATTTGGCTCTATACTCTATACTTTTGGGTTTGAGATCAAATGTTTAATGTGAGGCGACAGTACAGAATGTATCTAGTCTGCCCATTTGTAGGTGTTGTAAGTATTGTGTCATAAAAAGTTTAGTATTTGGTCCCATATTTGTAGCACACAATAGAAGACAGACTTTCATGCGAATGTTCAAAAATGTGCACAAAGAAAATATGTGTATTTTCCCACCAGTGTGTTTTCACCAAATGGACTTGTTGCGGATAAAAAAAAATCTGTGTGTGATGATGAAGTGCACACAGCATTTCCTTATTCGCTTAACTTTTCATGTACCGAATCAAAAATCTAAAGTTCAATACGTTTCCATCACATTTTCTACTCTACCAATAGTTTTGTCACAAAAACTGTTGTGTTAAATAGCAAATGTGCCTGATCTGGTCTTGGCAAGCACTCTTTAGCCAACAGCTCACCGATACAGTGCAGTTAGGCTGCGTGGGTAGGCTAGTTTACATGATGAGATTATTGTTATATATATTTGTATTTATTTATTTAACTTTTATTTAACTAGGCAAGTCAGTTAATTACGAACAAATTCTTATTTACAATGGCGGCCTACCCCGGCCAAACCCAGACGACGCTGGGCCAATTGTGCACCGCCCTATGGGACTCCCAATCACGGCCGGTTGTGAGACAGCCGCGATTCAAACCAGGGTCTGTAGTGACGGCTCTTTTACCACAATTTGTTGTGTTACAGCTTGAATTTGAAATGGATTAAATTGAGATTGTCACTGGCCTACACACAATACCCCATAATCTCAAAATTATGGAATTATGTTTTTATTTTTATTTTTTAATGAAAAGCTTAAATAAGTTCAGGAGTAAAGAATGTGCTTATTAACAAGTCACATAAATTGCATGGACTCACTCTGGGTGCAACATGATTTTTGAATCACTACATCTCGGTACATCTCAGTCGAGCAGTGAATTTTAAACACAGATTCAAGCACAAAGACCAGGGAGGTTTTCCAAGCAAAGGGCACCTGAAAAAAAAAAGCAGACCTTGAATATCCCTTTGAGCATGGTGAATAATTACACTTTGGATGGTGTATCAATACACCCAGTCACTACAAAGATACAAGTGTCCTTCCAAACTCAGTTGCCAGAGAAAAAGGAAACCACTCAGGGATTTCACCATGAGGTCAATGGTGACTTTAAAACAGTTACAGAGATTAGTGGCTGTGATAGGAGAAAACTGAGGAGCAACATTGTAGTTGATCCACAATACTAACCTAAAAGTAGTAAGCCTAAACAGAATCCAAATATTTCAAAACATGCAATCTTTTTGCAATAAGGCACTGAAGTAAAACAAACAAATGTGGCAAAGAAATTATTATGTCCTAAATACAAAGCGTTAAACCAAGACAATACGTCACTGAGTACCACTCTTCATATTTTCAAGCATGGTGGTACTGAAGCTGCATCATGTTATGGGCATGCTTTCATCTGCAAGGACTAGGGAGTTTTTTTTAGAACAAAAATAAACAGAATCACAAGCAAAATCCTAGAGGGAAACCTTGTTTTGTCTGCTTTCCAACAGACACTTGGAGACAAATTCACCTTTCAGCAGGACAATAACCTAAAAAACAAGGCCAAATATACACTGAGTGACAAAACATTAGGAACTGCTATTTCCATGACATACTGTAGACTGATCAGGTGAATCCAGGTGAAAGCTATGATCCCTTATTGATGTCACTTGTTAAATCCACTTCAAATCAGTTTAGATGAAGTGGAGGAGACATGTTAAAGAAGGATCAAGCCTTGAGACAGTAATTGAGAAATGGATTGTGTACTGTATGTGTGCCATTCTGATGGTTCATGGGCAAGACAAAAGATTTAAGTGTCTTAAAACGGGGTATGGTAGTAGGTGCCAGGCGTAAAGGTATGAGTGTGTCAAGAACTGCAAGGCTGCAGGGTTTTTCATGCTCAACATTGTTCACGTCCCAAAGGACATCCAGCCAACTTGACACAACTGTGGGAAGCACTGGAGTCAACATGGGCCAGCATCCCTGTGGAATGCTTTCGACACGTGTAGAGTCCATGCCCCAACAAATTGAGGCTATTCTGAGGGGAAAAGGGGGGTGCACACTCAGTGTACACTGGAGTTGCTTACCAAGATGACATGGAATGTTCCTGAGAGGCCTAGTTACAGTTTTGACTTAAAATCAGCTTGAAAATCTAGGGCAAGGCTTGAAAATAGCTGTCTAGCAATGATCAACAAACAACTTGACAATCTTGGTGTGCAAAGCTCTCAGAGACTTTCGGCTCTAATCTCTGCCAAAGGTGACTCAGGGGTGTGAATACTTATGTAAATGAGTTATTTATGCCTTTCATTTTCAATACATTTGCAAAAAAAAGTGTAAAAACATTTTAACTTTGTCAGGACAAGGTATTGTGTGTAGATGGGTGAGAGAAAAAATGTAATGTAATACATTTTGAATTCAGGCTGTAACACATCAAAATGTGGAATAAGTATGGGGCTTGAATACTTTCCGAAGACACTATCATTTATTTAATCTAGCCTAATAAAATGCATGGTTTGCCCGAGTCGTAGTGGGGAGGACCACACACCACATCATCGCGTGACTCCAAGTTCACTTCAATATGATGGTTATTATATCAATACTTGCACATACATTTGTTTCCACTGCCCTTTTGTCACATAATACATTTTACAGACACAAAAATATCCCACCATATCTAACGAACGAATGATCTGTCGGCATTTACACCGAGTACACCAGACATTAGGAACACCTTCCCTAATATTGCGTTCCACGTGACATCAATAAGGGATCATAGCTTTCACCTGGATTCACTTGGTCAGTCTATGTCACGTTTTGTATCCTTGGTATATAACACTTCACCGAAACGTCCTGTTTCCATCACAGCTGTCGTGATTCTTTTTTTACACGGTATGACTTTACTCACATATAAACTGTGGATGGAAACATGGTTAATGACTACATCAAGCTTGGGATGCATTGGCAGTTTTCTTTGGTTGTGTTTCAGATTATGTTGTGTCATTTTTGGAGTCACTTTCATTGTAAATAAACAATGGAATATGTTTGTGAACCCTTCAACATTAGCCTAATGCGGATGCTACAGTGATTACGGACAATCATACATGAATCATGACGAGTGTGAAAGATGCACAAAGATCACGCCCCCAAAACATGCTAATCGCTCACAATGACCAATAACAGGGAGATTAGGATTTTATTGGGGTTATGATAATTATGCATCTGTAACTTTCTCACGCATCATTATTCACGATTCATTCAGTATTATCTGTGTTCAGAAACTCTTATTTACAAGTGACTCCAAAATTACACAATACATGATTTACCATTCACTTCTACTGGGCACAACATAATCCGAAACACCAACCAAGCCAAACACCCAAAACAAACTGCAAATGCCTCCAACCAGTTTGTAGAGTCACAAGCTTGATGTCGTCACCGCGTGCTAGAAATATGGCACCAAATACAAAACGTTTGACAAAATGTAATACACTAAGTAAAATTTTTCAAATACTTACGACACCTTCAAAATGGAGGGACTCGACACAAAGTGCTTTAATTTATAAACTGTAAAACAAATATGTAAAAATTGACACTTTGTACTGTCCAAAATCCAAAATGCTGGCGTACAGAGTCAAATGAAAGGGTTTAGCTTCACTGTCCCCATAAATACGTAGGGGAGTGTATGTACTGTGCAGTTGCATGCAGTGGTGGCACTATAAACGTCTCTCTATCTGTCCCTCTCAATTCAAGGGGCTTTATTGGCATGGGAAACATATGTTAACATTGCCAAAGCGAGAGCTCTCTCTCTGACTGGGGATTGAGGAAGAAGTAATCTATCAGGACTAGCGGCGGTGGGGACAGGGAAGGGGCGGAGTGGGTTGGTTGGCAGGGGGGCTGGCTGGCTCAAGTCAAGCTGGATGCTGTAAAGTCTTTGTAATTAAGTCCAAGCTCCAAGACAAACGTGTCTTTAAGATTAGAACGTCTTTCCCCGCTTCCTTCAAAAGTCCTTTTCAACTTGATTTGCTTGTGAAATCACATTCCACACCAAATATTAGCCTAGAACTATGAATATGGATTTAACAGTAGACTTAGACACCGGGCAAAGTGTGCAAGACTTCCATACTCCCTTTGCTTTCTGTATAATCTGATCAGTTAAATTCCCCCCAAAAAAAGAGTAATACATTCATAATTTTAGTCCCATCATAGTCGCTCTCTCTCTTTCTCCGTCCCTCCCCCATGGTATTCCTCTCTGGCCATGACATGAGGTGTTGAGATAGCCTCCACCTCTGCCCTTCCACAGAGCTGGAGCAGGCCCCTCCTCGTTAAAACTCTGTCCAGACATGGCCAGCCTCTGGCCGGGATCCAGCGCAGGGCGGCCTGGCTTCTGTTGTGTGCGTCATTGTGCTGAGCGTTCCCAGGTGTGTGGGCATTTATACATCTCAACCCTGCCGTGCCCCAACTCAACTCTTCCCTTGCACCCTGTTTCTCCCAAGTCAGGTATTTTTATCCCTTTATTTACGTTTCATTTGATAGGGACATAACGTCTAACACATTGACACATTGAATAAAGCACCATCTGATGTGTTGAGCTTGCAACATAGTACATAATCCTCGTGGGTGGTTG